>NC_069079.1:121358784-121998427 GCF_025698485.1 Gossypium arboreum | reverse complement strand
AAATAAATATAAAAGGAACAGAATGATAATAGTAATAACAAAGCAAAACTGATTAATAATATGATAATAATAATAACTAATAGTAATAGTAATAATAATAGAAAATAAAAAAATAAAGAACAACAATAATGCATTAATAATAATAATCGTAAAGACAATAGTGATAATAATAATAATATAAAAAATAATGATATTAATACATAAATATAAAAATGATAACAAGAATAATGATACGTTAATAATAATAGTAATAATAATATTAAACTAATTGATTTGAAAATAAAATAGCAAAAATAAGGAAACATGGACTAAATTGAAACTTAAAGCTGAAATTCAGAGCAAATAAAAAATAAATAAGAGAGAAAAGGACTAAATCGCATGCGCGAATAATAAGAAAGGACTAAAAGGGAATTTTCCCTTCCTCTCCAAAATGCACAGCTTAAGGGAGGACCAAATTGAAACGCGCGTTACGAAGGAGGGACTAATCGGGCAAATACGCCCTGTCTCCAAAACGACACTGTTCCAATGTCCATTCTCCCAATGGTCAGAGGACCAAATTGTGATCGAAATAAAATTGTGGGGGAAAAATTAAACAAATAAAAAACTGCATTGCAACGCGGACCTTCGGGCGAATGGGTCGGGTCATGGGTTAGCCCCCTAAAACGACGCTGTTTTGGGTGTGTAGGGGGCCAAATGAAACTGTGTCATTTAGTGACCCCTATTTAAGCCCAAAATTTTTTTTCCTTCATTTTGACACTCACTTTTTGAAAAAAAATCATAGAAAACCTTGGCAAGAACTCTCTTAAGCCTCCCCACATCCAGCTTGGGCTCCGCCGTAGGTGGTGGTCGGAGGTGCACAAAATTGGGCTTTTTCAGCTCTTTTCGAAGTCGGTCGCATATGGAACGTGGATTTGAGACCGAAGTCCCCGAAAGATGGACCAAACTCGGTGCAAAGAAAGGAGAAACGTTTGTTTCTCTCCCTTTCCGGCGTGATACATGTAAAAAAAACTCTCTTCTCCTTGTTTTATCACTACAGCAAAACAGGTTTTTAGCGGTGTTTTTTTTGGCCTACAAATGCCGTTAAAACTATTTGCAGCACTTTTACAAGCGCCACAAAAAATGCCGCTAACATTTTGTGGAGTTTATGTCAAGAAACGTCGCTAAAGAACATGAAAGTGCCGCTAAAGAACGTAATCTTTAGTGGCGCTTTTTGTACAAACGCTGCTAAAGAATGTGGCCTTTAGCGGCGCTTTTTGTACAAACGTCGCTAAAGAACGTGGCCTTAAGTGGCGCTTTTTTTGCAAATGCCGCTAAATGTATGTTCTTTTGCGGCGTTTTTGCTAAAAAAGCCACTAATTTTAGCATATTTCTAATATCCTAATTTCATTCATATACAATCCTTCTTGCAACATCAAATCCAACCAATAACAGCAAATCTAAATGACACTTCAAGCAACATCAAATCCAACCAATAACAGTAAATCTAAATGATACTTCAAAATTTCAACGAAAGATATATTTATAAATGAAATAACAAAATATTCTTACAGCAATGTTAAAAGTTATATTGTTAAAACATTCTTACAATAAGGAAATAAACGTCTAAGATGGTGGCTTCTGGGACTGTTGAAACATCAGCATCATATTCTGAAGCTGTAGCTGGAGTTCGTTGTATTTTCTGTTTTGCTCTGCTTCCCTCTTTGCTGCCTCCTCTTTAAGTGATGCTCCCTTCGCTTTAAGTTGAGCAATTTGCTCAACTGTGCTCGCTTGCATCTGAGCCATCTGATCTCTTAACCTTTGAACTTCAGCTTGAGCTTGACTCCCGGAAGGCATGTATTGCTGCGAGTTGGATCCAAAATATTGGGTTGGATTAACACCAGATCCTTGAATTCAAACCCGACCATACCTTTCAGGACCCAAAACTTCAGTAATAATTCTATTATCAATGTCCCCAATATTAACAGAACTATCACTCGAAGCAATCGCTTCATACTCCGCCTTTTTATCCTTTAGTTTCTCCTAATAAATCAATCAAAGAGTTAGAAACGAAATATATAATAAAAACAAATGCAACATAACTTAACATTATTTAAAATTACTAACGACGAATTATACCATTATAATTAAAAATTATAAATATTTAAAATAAATAATCAAATTTTATTAAGTAAATATACCATAATTTCTCCAACTTCTAAAGTCATTGGAGATCTATCTTTTTTCCTATGTGTAATGTCAAAAAGCTGAAGGCGTCCAACTTTTTGACCAGACGAGAGTTCCTACAATATAGTAGTAAAAATATTATTTAATAGAAAGTAATTAATATTTGACATAATTAATAAATTCAAAATACCTCGGCCTCAGCTACACAAGCAAAACTTTTCGACCCTGCTGTATACGTGAATTTTTGTTTTTGCCTGCTACTTGTTCCAACTCGCTCACGATCTTACATTATGAAATTATTATTACGTATATAGTAAATACCATAAATTAAAATAATTATAAGAGTTTGGAAGTACGTAATACCTCTCTTTTCTTTGAATTCCAGAATCTAACCGCTTTTTTCCATTAGTACCTCAGCATCTCCGGCGGGACATTTCGCAATTTCCCTTTGAGGCTTATATCTTTCTTAAAATATTCTTTCTTTAAAGTGCTTTTATGGTCTCTCCATTTTTTCCCAATACCTTCTTAATATAAGTATCCGAGACCTCCAAAGCAAATCTCTCCTAAAAAAACACAAGTTTAGAAAGTAAATATAAATGAAACTTAAACCAAAGTATTATAAATTACATTAATGTTTTGTTACCTTAATATTATCGAGAGCTTGATTTTTGTTACTATCAGGCATTTGATGCCATGATTCGTAGTTGATAGGCAACATATTGACATTTCGTGCTATAATGCCCTAATATCCTGCTAAAAGTCGAGCTTCTGATCCAACAGGCTGACCAAGATTGTTTCTAGATAATTTGACACGCTCGACAGGAGTTAACTCTTGTAAATCTTTAAGCAGTGTACGTCCTCGACCTCTACGCATCCCACCACTTTCAGCTGAAAAATGGTATATTATAATATAAGAATTTGAAAAAGAAATCAATAATAAAAGTCAACCCGCATGTAAATTAAATTTAACATTACTTTGAATTTCTGCAAACTTGTCAAGTGTTTCCGGAACATTCGAAGGTCCAATGGCAGTCTGTTGTTCACTATTTGTTGCTTCCAAATTTGGAGTATTCTGAACAATACTTAGATCTCGTAATCTTCTTCTAGGCATTTTTCCTACAATACACATAAAATAGTTAAAATTTTAGTAACTAATTACAATAATAATAGTACATATAAAATAGTTGAAATATTTAACAAGACTAAGATTTAAATTATAATATTACATATAATTAAAAATCGTAAAATCTTACTACATCATTATTCATAAATATCTTCATCCATATCATGGCGAACCCATTGATGTTGTGTACTAGTACTAGGGATATTTTCATCTAAGTTTTGTTCTGGAAAAGGCAAAGTTTCTGATCTTTCGACGATGTCATCTCTACTTCCATTACCCATGTCAAACAAGTCTCTAGTTCCGGAGTACAACATACCAACCCTCATTAGTTGGATCTTTTGAATAAAAAACTTGTTTCACTTGAGAAGAAAATATATACGGCTCGTCCATCAATTGTTGTCCAGTGTGAATCAAACGAGAGAAATTAACCATTGTAAAACCAAATTGATCTTTTTTAATTTCGCGAGCAGTATTAACATCAGCCCAATCACATCGAAATAAGACAACTTTCCATTTGCCATAATAATCCAACTCAATAATGTCAATAAAAAGTCCGTAAAACTCCACATTTCCCTCTACAGGATTACTGTCCCTAGCACTAGCATAACTTGTAATTGAAGAATTAACAACAATTCCACAATTTTGAGTTCTCCTCATTCTCTCGCGATATTTTGTATGAAATCTGAATCCATTGATGAGGAAGGCACTATATCTTTTTACTACTCTAGTCAGACCTTGGGAAAGCCATTTAACTTCATCATTGACGTCCTTTCCACTCCAAACCTATTGAATCGAAAGTAAATTGAGTAATTATAAATGTATTATATAAAAACATTATTATTTAATTAACTAAATTTTGCGATTATGTGTAACTTATTAAATTCAATTACATATCGTTTCGCTTAACCATTCATGAAACGATTCTGTGAATAACTTATTAATCTCTCGATGTTGTAATCTTTGGAAGCGTGAACGAGATCTCAAGATTTGTTTGTACTCACTATGTTAAAAAGAAGTTTTAATTGGTTAGAAGATAAACAAATAAAAAAGATGAATATTTATCAAATTTTAGAACTTACTTGCATAATGGTTCAATTGGATCGTGGTGAAAAAGAACATACCGATGTGCTTGTATCCAAGATATATCATCTAATTCTGCAATTTCAACTTTGCCGATTGGTTCTCCGTAATTTTGGAATAAATAAGTTTCGGCCAAGTTATGATCATTGAGCCCAACATTTCTACTTGGTCTATTCAATCGTGTTTCAAAATCTTCTAAATATCTAGAACAAAAGGTCATACACTCCTCTGCTAAGTAGCCTTCAGCAATTGATCCTTCTGGATAACGCTTATTACGACAATAAGACTTTAATTTGCTTAGGAACCTAAACACGATATACAACATTATCAAAAGTTGTAACTAAATGTATAGAGATGAATGAATGAATACTTTACAAATAAATTAGCACCTTTCTATAGGATAAATCCATCGATAGAAAACCGGTCGACCAAGTATTGTTTCATGAGGGAGATGGATTAGCAAGTGCACCATAATAGTGAAGAAGGAAGGTGGAAAGATCTTCTCCAAATTGCATAAAGTCAAAGCGGCTTGATCCTGTACTTTCTCAAGTTCTTCAACATCCAAAACTTTGCCACAAATAGCTTTCATTATATTGGATAGTTCAATTATACAGGACGTCACCTTTTTTGACATACAACACCGTAAAGCAGCTGGCAGTAAATCTTGCATCAAGATGTGATAATCATGTGATTTTAATGAATATAGTATTCGATCTTTAAGACTTACACATCGAGATATATTTGATGCATACGCATTTGGGACCTTTATATCCTTCAACACCATGCAGAACACTTCTTTCTTTTCCTTTGACATTGCAAAAATAGAAGGCGGCAACCGATATTTCCCATTCAGAAGTACTTGGGATGAAGATCACGCCAAATTCCCATGTCAACTAAATCAAGTCGACTCTGAAGATTGTCTTTTGATTTTCCATCTACATTCAAAATTGTTCCAATTATGTTCTCACAAACATTCTTCTCAATATGCATGACATCAAGATTGTAGCGTAAAATGTTGTGCTCCCAATAAGGCAACTAAAAAAAAACTCCTTTTTTTCCACAAGTCCTCCTCATTAGGATTATCCTCTTCATCAGATTCATCATCAGATTCATCCCTCGATTTGTTTGCTTGTTAGGTGGTTGATTCATCTTCCCATAACTAAAATTGATATCTTTTAACACAAACAAGATTTTAGATCCAATGGTCTACTTAGGAGCTCCTCTGTACTCTTCAGTACTGTCAAATAGAGTCTTCTGAAATCTAAATTTATGATTTCCATCTAACCACCGACGATGCCCCATATAAGAGAACTTCTTCCCATTATACAACCACTTCGAATAAGTTTGCGTAGCATAACAAGGACAAGCATAACGTCCTTTAGTACTCCAACCAAATAAATTAGCATAAGCCAAGAAAACATTAATTGTCCACAACAAAGCTGCATGTAAATTAAAGTTCTCCTTTCTCAATATGTCATATGTCTCAACACCCGACCATAATTTTTTTAACTCTTCAATAAGTGGCTGCAAATAAATGTCAATATCATTTTCGGGACCTTTCTTTCCAGGGATAATCATAGATAATATAAAAGAAGATTGCTTTATGCAAATCCATGGAGGCAAATTGTAAGGAACAAGCACTACATGCCAAGTACTGTACGAAGTACTTATGATTTTAAAAGGATTAAAGTCGTCAGCTGCTAGCCCAAGCCTCACATTCCAAGGATCACTTGCAAAGCTTGGAAATTTACTGTCAAATGATTTCCAAGCTAAAGAATCCGCAGGATGCCTTAATAATCAATCATCGGTTTATTGATCATTATGCCACCTCATAAAATCGACTGTCTTTGACGTCATGAAAAGCCTTTGAAGTCTTGGTATTAGGGGAAAATATTACAAAATCTTGGCTGGGTTCATTCTTAACTGTGCCCCACCTTCATCCGCATTCACATCTTTTGTATTCCTATTCATTCAACGAGAATTACAGCAAACATGACAAGACTGTTGGTTTTTCTGATCACCCCAATACAACATGCAATCATTTGGGCAATTATGAATTTTATCATACCTAAGGCCTAAATCTTTTATTAGTCTTTTCATATCTTGACAATAAGGGATTTTTGCAAACGAAAATATATCTCTCAGAAATTCTAGCAGCATTGTAAAAGAGTTTCCGGTCTACCCTCCCAAACATTTTAAGTGAAATAGACGGATGCAGAAGGACAATTTCGAATATTTTGATCCCTCGTAAAGTTCTTAGTTCATTTCATTAAGTAAATTGTAGAACTTCGCCGCTTTTTCATTTGGCTCCTTATCAGGTGCACTTGTTCCCATTTCGGTAAAAACATTTCCACCAATATTACAATCATCAGATGCAATAAAGTCAGGTGGAAACGGTTACTCACCATGACTGTGCATATTAAATGCATCCCGCAACATACCTTCCATGTCATCTTGTCTAACATACTGATGGTAAACAGTATCAGGATAAGTCGGATTAATTGTTAAAGAAGTTCCACTAGATGTACACTCTACATGGAAAATCCATTTTTTATACCCCCAAATAAAGCCATCAATAATTAGATGTTCGTAGACAACTTCACGAAAATGCCAATTGATGTTGCCACATTTCTTACACGGGCAAAGAATCATATTCTCTTGGCTTGCATTTTGAAATGCAAAATTTAGAAAAGTTTGTACTCCATTTTGATAGTCGTTGCTTACCCTTGACAATTTCATCCAACTCCTATTCATTTCGGTTCTTTAAGTCTAAACTTGACAATGAATAACACGAGTAAGTTGTTTATTTATAAGTATAATTAAGTTATGTAAATTATGATATGATATGATATATATTTATGTATTATGTAAGTTATGTAAGTTATGTGAGTTATGTAAGTTATGATATGATTTATATAAGTTATTAAGTTATGTAAGTTGGGTGAGTTATGTAAGTTATGATATGATATATATTTATGTATTATGTAAGTTATGTAAATTATGTAAGTTATGACATTTAAACTTTAAACTATATATATTAAATTAAATTTATTTAAATTATGTAAGTTATGTAAGTTATGGTCAACGCCGCCAAAGTCGATGGTATTTTAAAAAATATCTTAACGTTTTAAAATTAATAATAAAAGTATAGGATCTTTACATGTGTTTACGTAAGTTTTATTATAGTCAGTCACTATAATAATATTTTAAGATGAACTAAATGAAACCCAACCTATGAGTCAATGAAAAATTTATATATTATGATTATGTACATTCAGAAACATAATTTTAATTAAATGTTGCTATTGATAAGATTGAAATATTTGGAATAATTGCAAGAGGATGTGAAACTTAATTTTATAATATAAAATAAAATTAAATGAAATAACTATAATATAAAATGTCCCCTAAAATAAGAGACAAAACATTGGATAAATAGTCTTGTTCAAAAAAAAACATTGTATAAACAATATTTTATAATATAATATTAATTTTAGATACAAATATAATATTAATTTTAGTTACAAATATTATAACATAGTATTGTGTAAGGTAAAATAAGCATTTTGCAAGCAACTTGACTAAGAAATTAGTAGCAACTAGCAAAATAAAACTCCAAACAGATTTAACTACTATCATTTGGTCCAAACAGATTTAACTCCAAACAGTAAATATATATAAATCGTAATCAATATAATAAAGAAAAAATAAAAACCTGAGATCGTGTGTGTAACACCCCTAACCCGTTTCCGTCGCCGGAATAGGGTCATAAGGCATCACAGAATAAAACACAATTTCAAACTAGTACATATCATATGTATAATTTTTCACATACATAAGTCTCGATAGTTAATTAAAATTTATTTCATAAATTAATACATCTCTTAAATTAGAACATTTCACATCATATGTATATATAGTCATATCGTTCACATATAACTATTTAAAATATAATATATCAACAATTTCATATATACGACATTAGCATGGTAATCTTTATGAACCTCATATGTTTTACTAAAGGATACCACTGAAAGAAAACATTTGGTTATAAGTTAACTCACTTCATTTCTTAATCTAATCGACTAACCTTTATATATATATATATATATATTACATTATTCACATTCACTACTTACACTTATTTAACAAGTTCCTATAACCATATGTATACAGGTAATAAGCACTCATAATCATAAACACTTTACAAACATACAAGGTATGCGAAGACCTAAAATAATATAACAAGTCTAAATATCACGTACGCATGTCTCAACCTAATTCATAAATAAGCTTCAAAATTTGTAAAATTCAATGGCTTTAATAATGAACTATATGACCGAATGTATATATTATCAAAACAAGTCAAATATTTATTATGATTACTCCCTTGATATAGACTTAATATAAAACAAAACATTTATATATAACTTATTCACCATAAATGCCTGCAAGATGCGCATTTACTCAAAAGCCAAGGCTATACCAAACATTTAAACATCAAATATATATAACAATTAGTCGACTAAGTCAATCATGAACCACATACATTATTTGTCACCTATTAATCAAACTAACCAAGCTAGAACATAACCACCCATCTGTTGAAAAGTCAAAAATGGTGGGAGGTGCAATTGGCACCGAAAGAAGAAAGTAAAAAGTGGTTAGCAAGTTGAGTTTAAAGTTGAATGGGATAATTGCAATTTTGGTCCCTAATTTTTTAGGCCATTTGCAAGTTAGTCCCTGAACCTTAACTATAAATAGGCCTAACCATTTCTCATTTCAACCATCCCCAACCAATCTTTCTCTCTTAGTTTTCTCTCTTCTCCCATTTGAGAATTCTTAAGGAATTCTATTTGTTTGTAATATTTTGGAGATAATAAAGTTATCATCTGGTGTTAGTGCCCGATGACGTAGGTATAATTTACCGAACCTCGTTAAAACTCTTGTGTTCTTTCTTGTCATATTTTTCTTTCAATATTTGAGGGTATAATAGTAGTATTTAATTGTGCTATTAAATTACTACAGAAGGGATATTCTGACTAAGGAAAGGCTTGGTATTTAAGAGATCCATGTGATCCACCTCTCTTCCCTAGGAATTGAATTTTGTGTGATTTTTTAGTACAATAATTTACACGCTTCCGACCCTATTGGAACAACAAGTGGTATCAGAGCCGAAGGTTAATCGTAGTATGCTCTGTGGTGGCAGTTTAAACTGATTTTCCACATCAGAAAAGATTTCCTTAGGTATATTGAAAGATTATGGAGAAAACGGTCGGTTTAGGAGCTTCAACATCGTCCATGTGGACAAGACCGGCAATTGCAAATGCAAGATTGGCCGTGGAGATCTTTGATGGCACGGGCCACTTTGGTATGTGGCAAAGTGAGGTTCTAGATGCCCTTTTTCAGCAGGGTCTAGACATTGCCATTGATGAAGAGAAGCCAGATGATGTACAGGAGAAAGATTGGAAGGCGATCAATCAGTTGGCATGTGGCACAATTCGATCATACCTTTCTCGAGAGCAGAGGTATGCTTTTTCAAAGGAGACTTCTGCAAATAAGTTGTGGGTGGCACTTGAAGAAAAATTTTTAAAGAAAAACAGTCAAAATAAGCTCCACTTGAAGAAAAGACTGTTTCGCTTCACTTACGTCCCAAGTACCACAATAAATGATCACATTACCAAATTTAATCAGTTAGTCACTGATTTGCTAAATATGGATGAGACATTCAAAGATGAAGATTTGGCTTTGATGTTGGGGTCACTTCGAGGAGTTTGAGTTCTAGAAACTACTCTACTTCATGGCAGGAGTGATATATCTCTGAGCGAAGTCTGTGTGGCCTTATACAGTTATGAACAAAGAAAGAAGGACAAACAGAAAAACTCAATCAGAGATACAGAAGCTTTAGTTGTCCGACGTCGTTCATACACTCGGAAGAAAACTCAAAAGTGGAGATCAAAGTCAAAGTCCAGACTTGGGAAAGATGAATGTGCCTTTTGTCATGAGAAAGGCCACTGGAAGAAAAATTGTCCAAAGCTGAAGAATAAGGGAAAAGCTGCTGTAGATGCTTGTGTTGCAAAGCATGATACTAGTGACTCTGAACTATCACTGGTTGCATCATCATTGTCATTCCATTTAGATGAGTGGATATTAGATTCGGGTTGTACCTATCATATGTCCCCTAACCGGGAGTGGTTCTCTGATTTAGTAGAACTAAATGGAGGAGTTGTTTATATGGGCAATGACAATGCCTGTAAAACTGTTGGGATAGGTTCAATCCAATTAAAGAATCAAGATGGATCAACCAGAGTTCTGACTGATGTTCGGTACGTGCCTAGTTTGAAGAAAAATCTCATCTCATTGGGAGCCTTGGAATCTAATGGTTCAGTTGTTACTATGAGAGATGAGGTTTTAAAAGTGACATCTGGCGCACTTGTGATATTGAAGGGCATCAGGAAAAATAACTTGTATTACTACCAAGGTAGTACAGTTATTGGAGCAGTCGCTGTAGCTTCTGGTAATAAAGAATTGGACTCAATGCAGTTGTGGCATATGAAGTTGGGACATGCCAGTGAAAAATCCTTGCAAATTCTGGCAAAGAAAGGATTGTTGAAAGGTGCAAAGGCTTGCAAATTAAAATTTTGAGAGCATTGTGTTCTGGGAAAACAAAAGAGAGTGAAATTCGGCACTGCTATCCATAATACAAAAGGTATTTTGGAATATGTTCACTCAGATGTGTGGGGGCCTTCCAAAACACCTTCGTTGGGAGGAAAACACTACTTTGTTACTTTTGTTGATGATTTTTCCAGAAGAGTTTGGGTGTATACCATGAGAACTAAGGATGAAGTGCTTGGAGTTTTTCTTAAATGGAAAACTATGATCGAAAACCAGACTGGCAAGAAAATCAAGCGGCTTAGGACGGACAATGGAGGGGAATATAAAAGTGATTCGTTCTTCGATGTGTGCCAAGAGTATGGTATTGTTCGACACTTCACAGTTAGGGATACACCACAGCAGAATGGAGTGGCAGAGCGTATGAATCGAACATTGCTAGAGAAATTTTGATGTATGTTGTCCAATGCTGGGTTTGGCAAGCAATTTTGGGCTGAGGCCGTGACATACGCTGGCCATCTTGTTAATCGTTTGCCATCATCTGCATTAGAAAGAAAAACTCCTATGGAGGTATGGTGCTGAAAACCGACTCTGATTATGATTCCTTACATGTGTTTGGATCCACTGCATATTACCATGTGAAGGAGTCAAAGTTAGATCCGAGGGCAAAGAAAGCTCTCTTTATGGGAATCACTTACGGAGTGAAGGGATTTCGTCTTTGGTGCTTAAGCACAAAGAAAATGATCTCAGAGAGAGATGTTACCTTTGATGAATCTATCACATTGAAAAAGGTAGCAGATAAAGATATTCAGACGAGCGATACTCCACAGCAGGTAGAGTGTACTCCAAAATAGGTGGAGTTTGAGCAGATGGGGATTTGCCCAGTTAATGAGTCTAATTCTCCAGCCACAATGGAGGAATTAGAGGTTGAAGAGGTTCTGACCCATGAACTGT
The DNA here is from genome assembly GCF_025698485.1 of Gossypium arboreum. Lineage (NCBI taxonomy): Eukaryota > Viridiplantae > Streptophyta > Magnoliopsida > Malvales > Malvaceae > Gossypium > Gossypium arboreum. Next base: position 121,986,495 of record NC_069079.1, on the reverse strand, counting down.
TAAGTACACCAGAATCAGTTGCAGTTGCAAGGCCACGGAGAGAAATTCGTAGACCTGCTCGATTTACTGATATGGTGGCCTACGCCCTTCCCGTTGTTGATGATGATATTCCTGTCACTTATCAAGAAGCAATCCAAAGCTTAGAAAGTGACAAATGGAAAAGCGCCATGGATGAAGAAATGCAGTCTCTCCGGAAGAATAATACTTGGGAATTGGCGCAATTACCGAAAGGTAAAAGGGCAATCGGATGCAAGTGGGTATTCACAAAGAAAGATGGATCTCCTAGCAAGAAAGATGTTCGCTACAAGGCAAGATTGGTAGCTAAAGGCTACCCTCAGAAGGAGGGAATTGACTACAATGATGTATTTTCCCCTGTTGTGAAGCATTCCTCCATTAGAATTTTGTTAGCCTTGGTAGCACAGTTGAATTTGGAGCTAGCTCAACTTGATGTTAAGACGGCTTTCTTGCATGATGAGTTAGAATAGGAGATCTATATGACTCAGCCCGAAGGATACACAGATGCTGGTGGTAGAAATTGGGTTTATAAGCTGAACAAATCGCTATATGGATTGAAGCAATCCCCGAGGCAGTGGTACAAGCGATTTGATAGCTTTATGAGAAGGCAGAAGTACACTAGAAGCAAATATGACAATTGTGTGTATTTACAGATGCTGCATGACGGATCTTTCATTTATCTACTCTTGTATGTTGATGATATGTTAATCGCTTCGAAGAGCCAAAATGAGATAGATAAGCTGAAGGCTCAGTTGAATCAAGAGTTCGAGATGAAAGATCTAGGTGAGGCCAAGAAGATTCTCGGAATGGAGATAAGTAGAGATAGACAGAGAGGCAAGCTTTGTTTGAATCAGAAACAATATCTGAAAAAGGTATTACAATATTTTGGTGTAAATGAAAACACAAAACATGTAAGTACCCCACTTGCTTCTCATTTGAAACTTAGTGCTCAATTATCTCCAAAAACTGAAGAAGAAAGAGAATATATGGCAAAAGTCCCATATGCTAATATAGTTGGGAGTTTGATGTATGCGATGGTGTGTACACGGCCTGAAATTTCACAAGCTGTTAGAGTTGTGAGTAGGTATATGCATGATCCTGGAAAAGGACATTGGCAAGCTGTGAAATGGATTCTACGATATCTTCGAAAAACCGTAGACATTGGTTTAGTTTTTGAGAAGAATGAAGTACTTGGTTAGTTTGTAGTTGGATATGTTGATTCCGACTTTGCTGGTGATTTAGATAAACGTCGTTCAACTACGGGGTATCTGTTTACTCTTGCTAAAGACCCAATGAGTTGGAAATCTACCTTACGATCTCTGATGAATCGTGTCTACTACTGAGGCGAATATATGGCGATTCTGAAGTCATTAAGGAGCCTATTTGGCTTAATGGATTGTTGAAAGACTTGGGAGTTGTTCAAAGTCACATTAGTCTATATTGTGACAGTCAGAGCTCTATTCATTTAGCGAAAATCAAGTCTATCATTCAAGAGCCAAGCATATCGACGTAAGATATCACTTTGTGCGGGAAGTCTTTGAAAAAGGAAAAATTCTACTTTAGAAGATTTCGACAGCAGATAATCCCACAGATATGATGACCAAGGTGGTAAAAACAATCAAGTTTAATCATTATTTGAACTTGATTAACATCCTGAGAATTTGAGCACCTTCAGTTGTATGGCGCTCGAGAGCGCATTTGGAGGCACTACAAAAGATAGCTTTATCGAATTTGGGGAGTTGAAGGAAGTGTGTGAAGATGTGATTATCCTAATCAAATCTTCAAGGTGGAGATTGTTGAAAAGTCAAAAATGGTGGGAGGTGCAATTGGCACCGAAAGAAGAAAGTAAAAAGTGGTTGGCAAGTTGAGTTTAAAGTTGAATGGGATAATTGCAATTTTGGTCTCTAATTTTTTAGGCCATTTGCAAGTTAGTCCCTGAACCTTAACTATAAATAGGCCTAACCATTTCTCATTTCAACCATCCCCAACCAATCTTTCTCTCTTAGTTTTCTCTCTTCTCCCATTTGAGAATTCGTAAGGAATTCTATTTGTTTGTAATATTTTGGAGATAATAAAGTTATCATCTGGTGTTAGTGCCCGAGGATGTAGGTATAATTTACCGAACCTCGTTAAAACTCTTTTGTTCTTTCTTGTCCTATTTTTCTTTCAATATTTGAGGGTATAATAGTAGTATTTAATTGTGCTATTAAATTACTATAGAAGGGATATTCTCACTAAGGAAAGGCTTGGTATTTAAGAGATCCATGTGATCCACCTCTCTTCCCTGGGAATTGAACTTTGTGTGATTTTTTAATACAATAATTTACACGCTTCCGACCCTAGTGGAACAACACCATAATTGAAACAATGCCGCATTTAATATTATCCATCACACATAAATAAACATACTAAACACACGTTGTGCCAATGCACTTTCATGGCCGAATCCTGCTATTTAAATAGTCACATACACATCCAAAATTCCAACATCAATTACCAATAGACAAAGTCATTAAGCATTTGACTAAGAATTTACACAACCTAGTTTAAAATAGTACGCAAGCCATTATCAAAACATATGGTGCTCATCACATATAGTATGCATTTAAGGCACACAACTAAGTAATCGAGATTAATATAAGTCTTACCTATCATAATCGAACACTAATATATTAATTTAGTCATTTTCGCATGGCTTATATACATAACCAACTTTCAGCACTCTCAAAATATAATCCAGCCTATACATGCCATAATACGAGTTTGATTATTTAAATACAGAAGCTGTAGATAGTGTGATAGACTTTGCTGACGATTTGCGAGCTTGTAACTTGAATCCAAAATCTATAAAACAAAGAATCACATACACAAAGTAAGCTAACATAGCTTAGTAAATTTAAAGCAAATAAGAAATTCCAAGATATAATCAATTCATTTCAAGTTAAGCCGGATTATAATAACATTGCCAATCTTAACTTCGAACTTACAAGTGAAATAAATGATAACATTTTTATGCATAATACTACTATAGCCGAATGCTATCACAACCATATTAACCGAATGTAAAATCAACTTTCTAGGTTAAAATATCACTATACTATCAAACACATGTATATATTTATTTGCATAAGCACAAGAATCTAACTAATAATATCATGTACATTTACTACTAGTATGGCCGAACACATATATGGTCACATATATATATATATATATATATATCCAAAATTTATTCCTTAATATGCATAACATTTGTTCAAATCAAATATACTTGTTTATTTCATATATATTTGTCTTTTGCATCACATAAAACTTATCAAATTTCAAGTCTCACACATACCTTATTAACAATAGCTAACAAGCTAAACCATACCTGGCTTTTTAACTTATTTACACATTCGATTGCGATTTACCTTTGCCCGATGAACCATTCGGAATTGGATAGAACACTTGGATAATCACATAAATCATACAATGCCAACATCTTAGACGTGGTCTTATATGTAGCCACAAATCGATGCCATTGTCCCAGACAGGGTCTTACTAGTAAACACATATCGAAATCACATATTGATGCCGTGGTCTTACTCACACACACATATCGGAATCCTATGTCATGACATACGTATCCTAACTATTCCTAAGGTTCATACGGGACTTTCGGACGTCGTAACTCGGTCGAAACCAATTCGGAGATGTGATAGCCAAGCTTAATCATATTCGGCCAAAGCTTATATATGTTCACACATTTCATAACAGCATATAATATTTACATTTAACTACAATTAAACACGTCTATTTTCTTATAAACTTACCTCGGATGTCGTAAAATGGGACGGGGCTGCTAGTTGACAACTTTCGTTTTCCCCGGTCCAAATCCGATTTCTTTGGTTCTTGATCTAAACATATTCAAATTAAGCTCATTCAAACATATTTTCATTGAATTTAGTCCAAAAAAAATAAATGAGCAAATTACCATTTTACCCTGCCATTTACAATTTTTACAATTTAGTCCCTATTGCACAAAACACAAAATATACAAAATTTCAAAGTACCCATGTTAGGCTGAATGGTACCCATATCTATACAAGCCCATATATTTCATTAATTTCACATTTTAGTCCCTCAAATTATTATTTTTGTAATTAAGTCCTAATTACTCAAAATCATCAAAAACTCCAATACAAAATATGTTATTCTAAAACATATCTTTCATTTTTCATCATCAAACAAAAAAAATCACAAGATATCAACAATGGCACAACTCAAAATATTTATCAAAATAAAAAATTCAAGCATAGGTTTTGTAGTACTCGAAGCAACGATCTAAAAAATGTAGAAATTATCAAAAACCGATAAAGAACGAACCTTGATTTTAGCTTGGAAGATGGCTTAACTAGGTTTCTTCTCTATTCTTTCCTTATTCGGTTTAGGATCAAAGATAAAATAATGAATATGATAACTTTTGTTTTTAATTAATATAAGTTTATTAACTAATTTACATATATAACCTTTATAATATAATATAAAACCATTATAAAATTAACTATTACCGTCCACTATATATGTTAATGGTTTAATTGCAACATAAAACCTCCATATTAAAAGAACAATCACTATTAGACCCTTTTTAGAAATAATTACCAAATTTTCATTTTACGCGATTAAGTCCTTTTATTTAATCGGACACCTAAACGACGAAATTAAATCACGAAAATTTTATAGATATAAATTCACACGAAATAAACACAGAAAATAATTTTAAAATATTTTTATGACTCGGATTCGTGGTCTCGAAACTACCGTTCCGTTTAGGGTCTAAATCGAGCTGTTACAGTGCGTTTCAGCAATCAGCTTCCGTACAAGTTCTTTCAATGGATAGTGCAGCTAAAGATCAAAGCACATGGCATTCAACAATTAAAATTCTGTAGTCACATAGGAATTTCACTATATATGCAATTACACACTAGACTTGATCATGGCTCGGCCTAGCCCGAAGGCCCGTCGGCACACCCGAAATGTGGGAGGATTTAGGAAAAAATATAGGCTCGAAAAATGGGTTTGGACAAAAAAATAAGACACGTTTAAAAAAGGACCGGGCCTCGGGTAAGACATTTTTGGCCCTGGCCCAAGCCCGACCTAGCCCGAATCTACTAAAGGACAAAAAAATCTATTTTTTAATATTATTTTCTTGTTGTTTGCTCCCTATTTTGCTACCATTTTATTATTATGTTGCTACTATTTTTTATTATTATTTGGATATTGTATAAAACTTATTTTATTGTTAATTTTGTTATTATTTTAAATATATTTTCTTGCTAAGTTGCATCTATCTTAGTCCTATTTAAGTATACATATTTTTTAAAATTTAATTTCAATTTGTTGGGAAATATTTATTTTGATGTTTTAGTATTTTTGATGTATTATATATTTTTAAAATTATATAAAAATAATATAAAAATTAATATGGAAGGGCCGGGTCAGATTTAGGCAAAATTTTAGACCCATCAGGCTCGGCCTAATAAACGGGCCTAAATTTTTAGCTGAATTTGGCCCGACCCATGGTCTCCTCTATTACACACCATAGCTAAAGGTTTATAATTAAAAAATATTTCCAACTTTGAACACAAACCTTATTCCTATATGGAGACATGCTTCGAAATATGAATGAAAGCCTAATTTAGAGAGGTCGAAATTGTATTGGTCGTACTTTTGATTTGGGGTTTTCTCGGTCACAAACAATAGAAAATGAGTTGTGCACATGAAGGTTTTTTTTTTTGGCATGTCGTAGGCACGCTTGCCTTTGCTATTAATTTATATGGTATTTTGTTTAATAAATCCAACACTTTTATTGCCTTGAGATTCGGATCCATGGTTGATCAACCAGCTACAACGCAATATTTTGCCTAAGATTTGACCCATCGGCCCACTATTCAACTACTACTGTCTAAGAAAAAAAATAAAAGAACAATACTGAAGATTGTTCTTGGAGTCGTTGATTCCAGCTATTCTTAAGCAAACGCTATTAATTCCTTCTTTAATTGGATCTTTTGAAGTGGAGAAAAGAGTTTGGCACCTTCATTCTTTATTCCAAGCTAGATTCAAGTAAGCTTCAATAAATTGGCCATAGCATGCATCTTATACTCTGCTACTTGTGTTGCCTTTTATTCTTGTATTATCTCTAAATTCACCAAAATGTGGAAAACAAGTTGTGCTAACACACATATACACCCAAGTCTTATGTGATCTTACGTATGTTGCATATATATCATTTTGTTCAGTCCCTTTATGTGGATCTCATATGCATATATGTCAAAATGAACTGCATTATTGTGTCTGTAAGGAAAGATGTATTATTTGAAGACTAGATCTGGTGGTTTGGAGTTGGGACCTATGGTGTATCCTCCCATCATGTCTGTAATTTTAGTGAATTTGGTTTGAAATTATAAGTTCTGCATATGGTTAAGAGGATTCAACCACTTAAACAAGCTCAAGTGGCTCTATTTGTATTATTGTAATTGTAGTTTTGATTTTCTAATATTCTTAAAATTAATCATTACTATGCTAAATTTGATGTAGGAAAGCTAGACCTTTTTAATGGCTGAACTCACTGGGCCAATCCTTGATGTTATTAAGTTCATCAGTTGTAATGCTAGCAAATATCTAAAATACCAAAAGAAATTCACGGAATACGTTGATGATTTCAATCAAGCACAAGCGGATTTGCGTGCCAAGAAGGCAGATTTTCAGCAGCAGTTGGAAGACGAGCATCACTTCGGGAAAACGCCAAAGCAGGAAGTTAAAAGATGGTTTGAGAAAGTAGAGCAAAAGCTTGGTCATGCTCAACATGTTGAAGATAAAATCAGTAAAGGAACATATCTCTTCCGCTCATGCTTGGGGAAGCTTGTTGATGAGGCGACTCTGGCAATGAAGGAAGTGCATGCTGAAGGAAATTTCTCTGGGGGCTTGGTTGTTAATGACCCCTCTACCAAAGAGGTTAATCTACCGACACCAGAAGTAGTAGGTGTGACCAATGTTAGAGAAGAAATTTATCAGTACTTGATGGGAGAAGCAGTTGAATCGATTGGTGTGTGGGGGATGGGCGGAATCGGGAAAACAACCATTATGAAGGATGTCCATAATAGGTTGTTGGAAGAGAGTAAATTTAGAAAATTGATTTGGGTAACCGTATCTCAAGTTTTCGATATTCGAAAGCTGCAAAAAGGACATCGCTTCTCAATTAGAGAGAAACTTGTCAGATGATGAAAGTACAATCGTCCGTGCAGGGAAGTTATCAGAAATGTTCAGAGGACAAATGAGGTATGTGCTAATATTGGATGATGTATGGAGAATGTTGGATTTTCAACACACTTTAACCGGGTAAAGTAAGAATTTTAAACAGAGCACCAGCAGCAACGTATTATACCCGAGTAAAATATGAAGGAAAAATGCTTGAAGTTCAAGCTTTTAGCTACTGTCAAGAATGGAGAACAGAACTTAGAATTTTTAGAAGGTAAAGGAAGAATGGAGCATATGGAAGAAAATCTGATAATTTTCATTCATGCATAACTATTGGCATGTTGCCATTACATATATCAGAATAAAAAAAAACTTACAAGTCAAATTTCTACCTAAACATATACCTGCTTCCACTAAGCTTTCTAAATAACAAAAACTTAACTTGTACATTAACACAAAGCTGGTTAACAGCTCCATCAACATCAAATTACATCAATCAAAAAGCTTATAGCAAACTAGATTTCAAAATGAACAAAATATTAGTTCAAATCTAACAGCAACACAAAACCAAGGTTCTTTGCATGCTTGTCACGAGCTTGCATGGCAGCTTCATTGCACTTGCTTCATACCAAATGCATGGAGATCAGCTTCAACACTCCTCCTTGAGCTCCATGCTGCAAACTCCCATAAGTTTTCTTAGCTTGTTGAACCTTGATGTACTTAGACCCTTAGTCAAAATGTCAGCTATTTGAGCCTCCGAATTGCAATGAACCAGCTTTATTTCACAAGCTTGCTCCATCTCCCTTATTACATGCAACTTTATGTCAAAGTGCTTAGTTCTTCCATGGAAGACAGGATTCTTTGCAATTGCAACAGCAGACTTGCTGTCACGAAGTATCTCTATTGCTTCCTTTTGGGAAAGGTTCAAATCTGCTAGGATTTTCCTTAGCCAAATGGCTTGATTTACTGCACTAGCAGCAGCTACATACTCGGCCTCAGCTGTTGATTGAGCCACTAAAGACTGTTTTTTGGAACTCCAACAAACCATTGCTGATCCTAATGTGAAAGCATATCCTGATGTGCTTTTCATATCGTCTTTAGAACCAGCCCAATCACTATCTGTGTAACCTGTCAACTTTAGTTTTTCAGCCTTGCTAAATAACAGAACATGATTTAGAGTACCTTTAATGTATCTTAGCACTCTTTTTGCAGCTTGAAAATGCAGCACATTGTAGCAGTGCATGAATCTAGAGAGTAAACTTACTGCAAACATGATGTCTGGCCTCGTTGCAGTCAAGTATAAGAGACAACCAATCAAGCTTCTATAAGTGGTTTCACAAACTTCCTCATGACCCTTATGGCTCGATAATTTCATCCCAACTACAACAGGTGTAGGAGTTGGCTTACAATTCATCATTGAAAAATTTGTCAACACTTTCAAGGCAAATGATTTCTGATTCAAGAAAATTCTTCCTTGTTTCTGGCTTACTTCCATTCCTAGGAAGTATGTCATCAGCCCCAGGTCAGTCATCTCGAACATTTTCCTCATCTTTGTCTTGAAATCTGTTAAAACAGATTCATCACCTCCTGTGACTAGTAAATCATCCACATATAATGACACCACAAGCTGAGTTTCAGAATCATTTTTCTTGATGTACAATGTTGGTTCATTGACACTTCTTTGGAAATTCAAACTGAGCAAGTAAGTGTCAATTCGAGCATACCAAGCTCTAGGAGCTTGCTTTAGGCCATACAAGGCCTTTCTTAGTTTACACACCATGTCTTCTTTGCCAGATACCTCAAACCCCTGTGGTTGCTCGACATAAATTTCCTCCTCAAGAAATCCATTTAGAAAAGCTGATTTTACATCTAGTTGATAGACATTCCAATGCATTTGAGCTGCAAAAGCAACAATCAGCCTTATTGTGTCTAATCTAGCAACTGGTGCATATGTTTCAAAATAATCCAGGCCATATTTTTGATTGAAACCTTTCACCACAAGTCTAGCCTTCAGTTTATTCAAACTTCCATCAGCATTCTGTTTGGCCTTGTAGACCCATTTTACTCCAATGACTTTTCTGTCAGTAGGTCTGTCAACTAGTATCCAAGTCTGGTTTTTTTCGATCATAGCAATCTCATCTGCCATTGCCTGTCTCCACCCCTCATCAGCATTAGCCTCTTCAAAACTACTTGGTTCAACTTGAGCCATTTAAGCTCTTTCATAAATCTCAGCAAGAGTTCTTGTTCCTCTGACAGGTTCATCATTCAGATCCATATCAGGACCATTTTCAGCATCTTCAGTCTAATCCACTATCAGGTCCTCAGCAGTAGCCTCAGGTTCACCCTTATCCCAGTTCCAGCAAGCATGTTCATCAAAGATTACATCTCTACTCACTTGGATTTTATTGGTCAAAGGATCCAAGATCCTGTAGCCTTTCTTAACAGCACTATAGCCCATCAGAATCTCAGGTTGAGCCCTTTCTGATAGTTTATCTCTTTTCACAGCTAGTATGTGAGCATAGCACAGACAACCAAACATCCTAAGGTGCTCTACAGAAGGTTTGAATCTGAACCAGGCTTCAAATGGAGTCTTTTGTTTTAAGGCTTTGGTTGAAAGCCTGTTTTGTAAGTAGACTGCAGTGTTAACTGCTTCAGCCCACAAGCTTTTAGGCAATTTCTTCTCAAACAAGAGACATCTGGCCATATCCAATAGACTTCTGTTTTTTCTTTCACTGACCCCATTCTGCTGAGGTGTATAGACATTAGTTAACTGATGTTTAACACCAGCTTTATTGTATAATGCTTGGAACTGAGCTGATTGTCTTCAACTTGGAGTCTGTTTCTATTTCAACTGGAGCCTTGAACTTCACAAATACTTGAGCTACCTCTGACTTGTGTTTCAAAAAGAAAATCCAATAGAATTTGGTATAATCATCAATAAAGAGAATGAAATACTTACTTCCATTCAAAGATTCTGTCCTCATAGGGCCACAGACATCTGAATGCACCAATTCCAGCTTAGCTGAAGCTCTCCAGGATGTTTTTGCAGGGAATGGAAGCCTGGCTTGCTTTTCAATTTGACAAACCTCACAGACATCTTCACCTCGTACTGACTTGGTGAAGTTTTCAACCAGTTCCTTGCTAGCCATTTGAGCCAATGATCTAAAATTGGCATGACCAAGTCTTTGATGCCAAAGCTTGGTGTTTTCTGTTGAAGCAACATGGGCTGAGTCACCTGACCAGTTGACTTCAAAACATTTGTCACTCATAGTGACTGTCATGAGGCTTATTCCATTTGGATCTGAGATTTTGCACTCCTGGCCCTTGAACACAACAGAATAACCCTTATCCAGTAGCTGAGTAATGCTGAGTAAGTTTCTATCAATCTCAGGTACCAGAAGCACATTTGTGATGACTTTGTCTCCAGTGGAGGTACATATGTGGACATCTCCCTTTCCTTCAGCCTTGATGAACTGACCATTGCCTATTTTCACTTTGGTTTTGTAGCTTCTGTCCAGGGTTCTAAAGATAGTTGCATCTGGTGACATGTGGTTAGTGCAGCCACTGTCAAGAAGCCAACCTTTGATGACCTTGTTTTTTGTAGCTAAGCATGAAACTGCAAAGACATGTTCTTCACTGTCATTGCCTTGTTCAGCTACTCTAGCCTCTTCACTCTTGAGTTGTGGTTGATTTTGACCAGGTTTCCCTTTCTCTTTGCAGACCTTCTCAACATGGCCTTTCTTCTTGCAATTTTGGCATGTAGCATCTGGTCTGAACCAGCATCTGGCCTCTGGGTGACCAGGTCTTTTACAAAATCTGCAGAGTCGATCTCCTCCTCTTGCAGCATCAGGCTTAGGCCTATTTTTCCAGTTCTTCTTGCCCTTATAGGCAGTGGTACTTGAGTTTGCTTTAGCTTTGGCTTGAAAAGCTCCCTCCTGGTGCTCCTCCATTCTACTGGCTCTCCTTTGTTCCTGAGCATAAAGAGCATTAATGAGCTCTGTTAGAGAGATGGTTGCCAGGTCTCTCGAATCCTCCAAGGATGAGATCTTTGCCTCATATCTTTCAGGCAATATTGAGAGCACCTTCTCCATAATTCTTGCCTCACTGAACTGTTCTCCTAACAATCTTATCTTTGTTGACCACGACCATTATCTGTCTGAGTCTTGCTTCTTGTCTCTTCTTCCTTCATCTTGAGATTTTCAAAATCTCTTCTTAAGTTTAATAGCTGCTGCTGCCTAGTTCTTTCAGTGCCTTGGAACTCCTCCTTGAGCTTGTCCCAGGCCTGCTTGGGAGTCTCACAAGCCATGATTCTGGTGAAAATAACATCAGAAACACAGTTCTGAATGCATGACATGGCCTTGTGCCTTTTGGTCCTCTCATCTGCATGTTGTCTAATTTGAGCCACTGTTGGATTGGCTCGAAGTGGAGCTGGCTAGACATCAGTGTTGACAACTTCCCACAGATCAAAGGCTTGTAGGTAAGTCCTCATCTTGACAACCCATATGTGGAACCCCTCACCATTAAAAACTAGTGGTGCTGCAGGAGAAAAACCTGATGAAGCCATTTAATTTTCAACAACAGGTCCTCTAAGATGAAAGCTCTTGATACCAATTGTTGGATTTTCAACACACTTTAATCGGGTAAAGTAAGAATTTTAAACAGAGCACCAGCAGCAACGTATTATACTCGGGTAAAATATGAAGAAAAAATGCTTGAAGTTTAAACTTTTAGCTACTGTCAAGAATGGAGAGCAGAACTTAGAATTTTTAGAAGGCAAAGGAAGAATGGAGCATATGGAAGAAAATCTGATAATTTTCATTCATGCATAACTATTGGCATGTTGCCATTACATATATCAGAATAAAAAAAAAACTTCCAAGTCAAATTTCTACCTAAACATATACCTACTTCCACTAAGCTTTCCAAATAACAAAAACTTAACTTGTACATTAACACAAAGCTGGTTAACAGCTCCATCAACATCAAATTACATCAATCAAAAAGCTTATAGCAAACTAGATTTCAAAATGAACAAAATAATAGTTCAAATCTAACAGCAACACAAAACCAAGGTTGCTGCATGCTTGTCACGAGCTTGCATGGCCAGCTTCCAGCTGCACTTGCTTCATACCAACTGCATGGAGATCAGCTTCAATAGAGAAGCTTTTCCCTTGAGGATGTTGGAATCCTTGAGCCAACAACAAATAATGGATGCAAATTAGTGTTGACCACATATTCAGAAAGGGTTGTTCAATCAATGGGATTTGAGAAAGTTAAAGTTCCTTGTTTTTCTATGGAGGAAGCCATGAACTTATTCTTAAGCAAAGTTGGACAAGACATGTTGCCCAATCCAACTTTAGAATCATTAATGAAACTTGCTGTGAGGGAATGTGATGGACTTCTACTAGCAGTTGTCACACTGGCTGGTTGTATGGCGGGAAAATCCGATCCTCGTATGTGGGAAAATGCTATAGCTGAATTACGAGGCTACATCAGAAACATCAACGATATGGAAGATACAGTGCATAGATGTTTAAAATTCAGTTATGATCGTCTACAACGAATAGACCAAGATTGCCTTTTGTATTGTGCATTATATCCTGAAGATTATGAAATCTATAAAGATGAGATAATTGAAAAATGGATGGAAGAAGAGCTTATAGATGAAATAGGAAGTAGAAAAGCAATGGAGGGTAGCGGTCATTCCATTTTGAAAAAGCTTGAAGAAAATTGTTTGCTAGAGAGGGTTCAGGATAGGACACGTATAAAAATGCATGATCTTGTTAGAGATATGGCATTGCATATCACAAGGAAAAGATTTCTGGTAAAAGATGGTATGCAGTTGGAAGAGCTACCAAACGAGGAAGAATGAGGTGAAGATTTGGAGAAGGTTTCTTTAAATCACAATTCCATCTCAACAATTCCTCAAACCGTGAAATGCTTGAAATTTCCAAAACTCACAACATTGTTGCTCTTATGGAATGCATTGAAAGAAATTCCAGAATATTTCTTTGAGCACTTTCCTAACCTTAAGATTCTTGACCTTTCTTATACTCCTTTAGAGAGTTTGCCGAGTTCTATTTCTAGTTTGGAGAAACTCACAATATTGTTGCTTAGAAGATGTGTGCAATTAAGGAGTTTGCCTTGTCTACCGAAGCTTCAAGCATTGAAGAAATTGGATCTTGGATTAAGTGGAATCGATGAAATCCTTCAAGGATTGGAAATGTTGGTAAATCTTAGATATTTCAATCTTGAATTTACCTCTCATCGAATGAGGATTCCTAGTGGATCACTCTCAAAACTATGCCGGCTTCAGTATTTGACAATTCATTCAAAATTGAGAAGCGCGGAAGAGTTAAGGGAATTGAATAAGTTGGAGGTTTTTGTGGGCTGGTTTGATAACGTGGGTGACTTGAACACGTTTGCAAGTAAGAGAAAAACGCTTTATAAATACTCCATTTGGGTATGTTCTAGAATCCCCTGTTTTCGCCCCCTGACTTCTAGAAATTTTTTTAGATTTGAAGGGATTAAAATTGATGTTGGAGATGAAATTATACTTCCATACGGTATCGAGGAATTAAGTCTATTGGAGTGCAGGGGTGTGAGAAGTATAAACGATATTGGATTGAGGGATGCAACTGACTTGAAAGGATGTGAACTTCGTGGTTGTAGTGAGTTGGAATCTGTAATTTCATGCAAGTGTGATCAGCTTCAAGCACTCGAGTCTCTGGATCTAAGTGAGTAGAGAATTTGAAAGTCATAGTTGAAGTTGGAGCTGGAGAATCATCAGTAGGCATATTTTCCTCCCTTAGAAGGATCAGTATATGGTATTGTGGTAAAATTAAGAAATTGTTTTCAGCTGATTGGGTTCTAAGCAACCTGGAAGAGATCCGTGTTATGTGTTGTAGTGAATTGGAAGAAATAATAACAGAATCCGAAGAAAAAAGATTGGGTTCCAGTAATGATACCATCAAATTCCCTTTCCCCAAACTGAGGTCGTTTGAATTGGGGAAACTGGTACAATTGCAGCGCATTTGTAGTGAAAATGGAGTAATGGTTTGTGATTCTCTCCAATCCATTACAATAAGTGATTGTCCAAAGCTAAAGCGTATTCTTCTATATCTTCCACAGCTTGAGATTGATGATGAAGGAGAACTATCTCTTTCTAAATCTCTCCAGAGAATCCAAGTGCGTCCATTAGATTGGTGGGAAGTAGTGGAGTGGGAGCACCCTAATTTCAATATTAAGAACGTTGTTCGACCCCTTGTTGACGTTGTGAAATGGTAGAATTGAGGAATGGGAATGGGAATGGGAATGGGATTAGGATGTATGATGAAGTATGTTTAAAACCATAACAGTGTAAGCTAATCTTTTATCGTACATTTGCAGATCTTTCTCTCTCTTTGTTTTGAAGTGTTTATATAACATATTAATACTTGGCTTGGTCTATTGTTTTGGTAGTTTAGAAATTGTTGCTTCATGACTTCAACTATCTTGTATTTGCATTTTACACCTTCTTTGTGAGTTTATTTTGGATTTTGTTCTTTAGGTTTGGATTTTTTTCATCTTGTACTCTTCATTCGTTTGCCAAATTAGTGAAATTTCCGTTGTCCGTGGTTTTTTCCCTCTTCGTAGGAGTTTTCCACGTAATATTTGTGTTCGATTTTTTCTACTTTTTCTATTTCGTTGTTTATATGAGTCAATCTTTAACAAGCTATTATATAAGTCCTTCATATTTGGCTCTTAAAAGGTTTAATTTTAATCTTGACAATGCATTTATACTTCGGGTTAGCATTTGATATACTGACAATTTACTCTCTCCTTTTTATTCTATAAGAAATTTTTAAAATTGTCACTTATTTTTTAAAATATTTTTTTAAAATTTTTTAATATCTCTATAAAACATTTGTTAATCCCTCATCTGTACTTATAAAGTCTAAAATCTGTACTAATCTAATACCAAATATTTTTCTTTAATACTTATATGTATGATACCAATACCAAAAATAATAATACCATCAAATTGTGTTTTCCTAGAATTGAAGGAACTTTGCAGTAAAAATAAAGTAATGGATGGAATGTATTATAAAAGAAAGATTCAATATTCAATTATTGTTTGCATATTTGTATAAGATTTGGATTTGGTATAATATCAAATGTAAATTCATAATAGATTTAAAGCTTAATATTGAGTTTCGCTCTCTAATAATGTATGCATTTTTATGTTGATATCTATTTTTTTTTTCAATCGACACTTAAACTATTCACCTTATCTAAATTGGTCCACGGGATTAGAAAAATCAAAATTACTACATGGCGCAATCATAACGCCCCATGTCACCTTTTTTTTTTAATATTATATATTATATTAATTAAAATATATAAATAATTATATATGATATATAAATAATTCAAAAAATAAAAAAGTTAAATTTTTTATAAAAATCTAAAATCTAAATATAAATTTCAAAATAATATATAAAATTCAAAATTTTGTATAAATTAAAATAGGTATTTAGTTTTAGAGAATTGCAATAAAAATAAATACTTTTTTCTAGAAAATTTTCATAAAATTTAATTTTTCTTGAAATTTTAAATTCTAAAATTCAAAATAATATCAAAATTTCAAATATAGACATATATATATATAAAGTTTAGAAATTAAAAATTCAAAAAGTTTAACATTAAAAATAAAAAATAAAAAATATAGATTTTTAAAAATAAATATTTTTAAAAAATTGCAAAAAATGTATATATTTTAGAAAATTTATATTTATGAAAATATTTAAAATTCAACATTAGTGATTGGTCAACCGTCAATCAACATCCAATTAAAGTCAGTCAATGGTTGATCAACATCGATCAATGGTGGGTCAAAATCAAAGGTCATTACTTGGTAGCCCGATTTCTTCTTTGTTCCATTACATGTTTGAATGCAACGAAATAACATATCCAAATGCTAAATAAAATTTAATTTGCCTTGGGGGTATTCTATTTATTCCCATTATTTGGAGACTTTGGAATAGTAGAAATAATTGTCTTTCAAGGGAAAAACCCAATAAGTTCGCCAGTGTTGCTATATGCTCAGAAGTTTGCTACAAACATCTTTGTTTTCATGAGTGTTGTCACTCCAAGGTTAGTTTGAGGCCCACACAAGATTAAGTGGACAAACCACTTCAAGGAAGTTACATACTCAACACAGATGGGGCTATAAAATCTCGCTAATACTTAGCTTTAGTCGAGGGTCTCATCTGTGATAGCGAGGCTCATTGAATTGGAGAATTTATGTTGAATATTGGGATAAAGAATAGCCTTCAAGCGGAGTTATGGGGGGTGCGAGTCAGTCTTTGTCTCGCAAAATCCTTAGGGATTCGTGGACTCATAGGTGAGTTAGATGCACTGCTGGTGGTTCAATCCTTTCAACGACTTCTTGAGAAGAATCATTCTCTAGGTACTTTGATTAAAGATTGTTTTAACTTGATAGATGAAGGATGGGTGACTGAGGTTCAACACATTCATTGTGAAGGAAATAGTTGCGCAGGCCACTTAGCGAAATTAGCTCAAAACAACGAGAGAGGTTTGGTTTGTCTTGAGATGGCCCCAGTGAGCCTTGAACCTTTACTCCATAGGGACAATTGTGGAGAAGGGGTAATTAGAATTTAGTTTCCTTGTTTCCTTTTTTTGTACCAAAAAATTAAATTGATGTATTTATTTATTTAAATGTGCATGATCAAATCAAAATTAAAGTTTCAAGAATACATTTGAACTACAATTAGATTTTTGTGTGTGTTGTGAATTGACCCGATTAAGCAACGAACAAGTAAGAATAATGGAAGAAATTGAGAAATTAAACACACAAATTTAACGTGGAAAAACCCCTCGAAAGAGGATAAAAAACCACAGGTAAAGATAATTTTACTATAATAAAAAAAGAACGAAAAGTACAAAAGATAGAGATAAAAACTAAACCCCAAAAACAAAGAACCCTCAAAACGTAAACACAAAATTCTCTAAAGGTGTTATGAGTTCTAATCTCTAATGGATGTGTTTTCTAATGTTGTAAAAGAGCATATTTATAAGCTAAATTCATAGGTCAAATAATAATAAAATAATCTAGACTAATCAGAGTTTAATTGAAACAAATAAACAGAATTTAACTGGAAGATATTTCTCAAATTTGGTTGAAATAGGAGTCATACTCAACAAATCTCCACCTTGACTCATATTTCTACAATGCCATCTTTGCTAAAGCCCACATGGGCCTATCTTGAACTATGCAGGGAATTAATTGAGTTGAATATGTTCTTAGAAACTGGAAGACTTCTAACCTTCGACTTGTACACTGCCAAATCAAAACTAACCTGGGTGTGATTTTCACGAACACAGTGTCCTAACTTTTCAAAACCTGCATCCAAAAGAGAACATCTCTTCAATAAAACAGTCATACATTTTCCCTCCTATGACCAAGTTGCCTCCGCTCCAAACGAGTTGACTTCAACTCCGTAATGGATGAGGGACGTTCGATTTCACCAGTCACTGTAGAACCTTCTAGAATATAAATACTGTCAGTCCTTTTACCTTTTAACAAAACAAGAGCTCCACGAGATACCTTAATGTCGCTCAACTCAATGTTGATTGTGCATCCTTACGAGTCTAAAATACTCAAGGAGATGAGATTCTTTAGTAAATCAGGTACATACCTGACATCTGAGAGTGTCTTAATCGTCCCATTGTGCATCCTAATTTTAACAGTACCAATACCAATTACTTTACTGGATGAATCGTTTCCCATGTGCACACTACAAGAAAACAGACTTTTAGAGGCGTTTTTTTAACCTTTAAAGTGCTGCAAAAACTATTAGCAGCGTTTTCCCAAGCGCCGCAAAAAATGCCGCTATAGGAGACGCCGTCAAATTTTGCGGCGTTTATTTGAAAAAAACGCCACAAAAGATCAAGACTTTTACCGGCGCTTTTTTCATAAACGCCGCTAATTTTGGCAGATTTGAAATGTACATTTTTCACCAATATTCAGCCCTTCCTACATTAAATTCAACCAAAAACAGCAAATATAGCATAAAAAATATAATCAAAAACATTAAATCTAAATGATACTTCAAATTCAATGAAAGATCTATGATATAATTAATAAATTAAGTAATATTCTTACAAAATGTTAAATATGACAATGTTAAAAACATTCTTACAAGGAGAAAACTAATGCCTAAGATGGCACTTTTTGCAATCGCCAAACATCAGTATCATTTTTCAAGCCGCAATTGAAGCTCATCGTACTTTCTGCTCTGCTCTGCCTCCCTTGCTGCTATCGTTGCCTCCCTCGCTGCTGCCGCTGCCTCTTTTTCTGCTGCCTCCGCTCTAAGTTGTTGCTGGAGTTCTTCATATTTTCTTTGAACCTCGGCAATTTGCTCAACCATGTTCGCTTGCATCTGAGCTATCTGGTCTCTTAATCTTTGAACTTCAGCTTGAGCTTGACTCCCGGAAGGCATGTATTGCTGGGAGCTGGATCCAAAATTTTGGGTCGGGGTAACACCAAATCCTTGAAATCGAACCCGACTGTACCTTTCAGGATCTAAAACTTCATTGATAATTCTGTTATCAATGTTCTCAAGATTAACAGAACTATCAGTCGAAGCAATCGCTTCATACTCCGCCTTCTTCTCCTTTAGTTTCTCCTAAAAAATCAATTAAAGAGTTAGAAACGAAATATATAATAAAAAGGAATGGAACATAAACTTAACATTATTTAAAACTATTAATGACGAATTAAACCATAATTAATTAAACATTAAAAATATTTATAATAAATCAAATTTTATTAAGTAAATATACCATAATTTCTCCAGCTTCAGATGTCATAGGAGATCCATCTTTCTTCTTATGCGTAATCTCAAAAAGCTGAAGGCGTCCAACTTTTTTACCAGAAGAGATTTCCTACAATAAAGTAGTAAAAATATTATTTAATAGTAGAAAGTTATTAATATTTGAAAGAATTAATAAATTCATAATACCTCGGCCTCAGCTACAGAAGAAAAACTTCTCGGCCTTGCCATGTGTGTGAATTTTTGTTTTTGTCTGCAGCTTGTTCCAACCCGCTCACGGTCCTACATAATAAAATTATTATTATGTATATAGTAAACACTATATATAAGAGTTTGGAAATACGTAATACCTCTCCTTTCTTTGAATTCCAGAATCTAATCACATCTTCCCATTGGTACCTCAGCATTCCCGGCGGGACATTTCTCAATTTTTTCTCGAGGCTTATGTCTTTCTTAAAATATAGTTTTTTCAAACTGCTTTTATGGTCTCTCCATTTTTTCCCAATGCCTTCTTGATATAGTCATCGGAGACCTCTAAAGCAAATCTCTCCTAAAAAAACACAAGTTTAGAATGTAAATATAAATGAAACTTAAACCAAAGTATTATAAATTACATTCATGTTTTGTTACCTTAATATTATCCAGAGCTTGATTTTTGTTGCTATCAGGCATGTGATGCCATGATTCGTAGTTGATAGGCAACATATTGGCATTTCATGATATAATGCCCAAATAGCCTGCTAAAAGTCGAGCTTCAGATCCAATAGGCTGACCATAACTATTTCTACTTACTTTGACACGCTCGATAGGATTTAATTCGTATAAATCTTTAAGCAGCGTACGTCCTCGACCTCTGCGCGTCCCACCACTTTCAGCTGAAAAATGGTATATTATTATTATATTAAAATTGACAAATAAATCAATAATAAAAGTCAACACATGTAAAATAAACTTAACATTACTTTGAAATTTGCGGGCTCGTCAAGTGTCTCGGCACATTCAAGATCCAACAAGCTGTCTCTTTGTTCACTATTTGCTTCTTCCGAATTTGGAGTATTCGGACAATACTTAAATCTCGTAATCTTCTTCTACGCATTTTTCCTGCAATACACATAAAATAGTTAAAATTTTAGTAACAAATTACAACAATAATAGTACATATAAAATAGTTAAATAATATAACATTACCAAGATTAAAATTATAATATTACATATAATTAAAATATCGTAAAATCTTACTACATCATTATTCGTAAATATCTTCATCCACATCATGTCGAACCCATTGATGTTGTCTACTAGTACTAGGGATATTTTCATCTAAGTTTTGTTCTGGAAAAGGTAATGTTTCTGATCTTTCGACGATGTCATCTCTACTTCCATTACCCATGTCGAACAAGTCTCTAGGGGTGTTCCGGAGTACAACATACCATCCCTCATCAGTTGGATCTTTCGAATAAAAAACTTGTTTCACTTGAGAAGAAAATACATATGGCTCGTCCATCAATTGTTGTCTAGTGTGAATCAAGCGAGAGAAATTAACCATTGTAAAACCAAATTGATCTTTTTTAATTCCGCGAGCAGTATTAACATCAGCCCAATCACACCGAAATAAGACAACTTTCCATCTGCCATAATAATCCAATTCAATAATATCGGTAAGAAGTCCGTAATACTCCACATTACCCTCAACCGGATTACTGTCCCTAGCACTATCATAACTTGTAATTGAAGAATTAACAACAATTCCACAATTTTGAGTTCTCCTCATTCTCTCGCAATATTTTGTATGAAATATGTATTTATTGATGAGAAATGCACTATATTTTTTTTATTACTCTGCTCGGACCTTGGGAAAGCCATTTAATTTCGTTATTGACGTTCCTCCCACTCCAAACCTATTGAACCGAAAGTAAATTAAGTAATTATAAATGTATTATGGAAAAACATTCTTATTTGATTAACTAAATTTCACGATTATATGTAACTTATTAACTTTAGTTACATACCGTTTGGCTTAACCATTCATGAAAAGATTCTGTGAATAACTTATTAATCTCTCGATGTTGTAATCTTCAAGAGCATGCACGAGATCTCAAAATTTGTTTGTACTCACTATGTTAAAAACAAGTTTAATTAGTTAGAAGATAAAAAAATCAAAACGACAAATATGTGAAGAATTTTAGAACTTACTTGCGTAACGGTTCAACTGAATCGTGGTGAAAAAGTACATATCGATGTGCTTGTATCCACGATATATCATCTAATTTTGCAATTTCAAATTTGCCAATTGGTTCTCCATAACTTTGGAATAAATAAGTTTCGGCCAAGTTATGAGCATTGAGCCCAGATTTCTATTTGGTCTATTCAATCGTGTTTTAACATCTTCTAAATATCTAGAATAGAAGGTCATGCACTCCTCTGCCAAGTAGCCTTCAGCAATTGATCTTTCTGGATAACGCTTATTGCGACAATAAGATTTCAATTTGCTTAGGAACCTAAACACGATATACAATATTTATCAAAAGTTGTAACTAAATGTATAGAGGCGAATGAATAAATACTTGACAAATAAATTAGCACCTTTCTATAGGATACATCCATCGATAAAAAATTGGTCCACCAAGTATTGCTTCGTGAGGGAGATGGATTACCAAGTGCACCATAATAGTGAAGAAGGAAGGTGGAAAGATCTTTTCCAAATTGCATAATGTCAAAGTAGCTCGATCCTGTACTTTCTTAAGTTCTTCAACATCCAAAAATTTGCCACAAATAGCTTTCATTATATTAGATAGTTCAATTATACAGGACACCACATTTTTGACATGCAGCACCGTAAAGCAATTGGGAGTAAATCTTGCATCAAGATGTGGTAATCATGTGATTTTAATGACTATAATCTTCGATCTTTAAGACTCACACATCAAGATATATTTGGCGCATACGCATCTGGGACCTTTATATCCTTTAACACCATGCAAAACACCTCTTTCTCTTTCTTTGACATTGAAAAAATAGAAGGCGGCAATCGATATTTCCCATTCGAAAGTACTTGAGAATGAAGATCACGCCGAATTCTCATGTCAACTAAATCAAGTCAACTCTGAAGATTGTCTTTTGATTTTCCATCGACATTTAAAATTGTCCCAATTATGTTCTCGCAGACATTCTTCTCAATATGCATGACATCAAGATTATGGCGTAAAATATTGTGCTCCCAATAAGGCAACTAAAAAAAATACTCATTTTTTCCACAAGTCTGCCTCATTAGGATCATCCTTTTCGTCAGATTCATCATTTGATTCATCCCTCGATCTTCTCCTTATTTGCGTGATAGGTGGTTGATTCATCTTTCCGTAACTAAAGTTGATATCTTTTAATATAAACAAGATTTCAGATCCAACAGTCTGCTCAGGAGCTCCTTTGTACTCTTTAGTACCGTCAAATAGAGTCATCTGAAATCTAAATTTATGATTTCCATCTAACCACCAACGATGGCCCATGTAAGAGAACTTCTTCCCATTATACAACCACTTCGAACAAGTTTACGCAGCACAACAAGGACAGGCATAACGTCCTTTAGTACTCCAACCCGATAAATTAGCATAAGTAGGGAAATCATTAATTGTCCATAATAAAGCTGCACGTAAATTAAAGTTTTCCTTTCTTAATACATCATATGTCTCAACACCCGACCATAACTGTTTTAACTCTTCAATAAGTGGCTGCAAATAGATGTCAATATCATTTTCGGGACCTTTCTCTCCAGGGATAATCATTGATAAAATAAATGAAGATTGCTTCATGCAAATCCATGGAGGCAAATTGTAAGAACAAGCACTACAGGCCAAGTAATTGTCTGAAGTACTCATGATTTTAAAAGGATTAAAGCCATCACTGCTAGCCCAGGCCTCACATTCCGAGGATCACTTGCAAAGCTTGGAAATTTACTGTCAAACGATTTCCAAGCTAAAGAATCAGCAGGATGCCTTAATAATCCATCATCGGTTTGTTGTTCATTATGCCACCTCATAGAATCGGCAGTCTTTGACGACATGAAAAGCCTTTAAAGTCTTGGTATTAGGGGAAAATATCGCATAACCTTGACTGGCTTCTTTCTTAATTGTACCCCACCTTCATCCCCATTCACATCTTCTGTTTTCCCATTCATCCAATGAGACTTACCGCAAACATGACAAGATTGTTGGTTCTTCTGATCACCCCAGTACAACATGCAGTCATTTGGGCAACTATGAATTTTATCGTACCTAAGGTCCAAATCTTTTATTAGTCTCTTCATATCTTGACAAGACTGGAGGATTTTTGCAAATGGAAACATCTCTCTCAGAAACTCTAGCAGCATTGTAAAAGAGTTTTCGATCCACCCTCCCAAACATTTTAAGTGAAATAGACGAATGCAGAAGGACAATTTCGAATATTTTGATCCCTAGTAAAGTTCTTCGTTCATTTCATTAAGTAAATTGTAGAACTCCGTCGCTTCTTCATTTGGCTCCTCATCAGGTGCACTTGTTCCCGTTTCGCAAAAAACATTGCCACCAATATTACAATCGTCGGATGCAATAAAGTCAGGTGGAAACGATTGCTCACCATGACTGTGCATATTAAATGCATCCCGCAACATACCTTCCATGTCATCTTGTCTAACATACTGGTGGTAATCAGTGTCAGGATAAGTTAGATTAATCGTTGAAGAAGTTCCACTAGATGTACACTTTCCATGGAAAATCCATTTTTTATACCCCCGAATAAAGCCATCAACAATTAGATGTTCGTAGACAACTTCACGTAAATTCCAATTGATGTTGCCACACTTCTTACACAGGCAAAGAATCATATTCTCTTGGCTTGCATTTTGAAATGCAAAATTTAGAAAAGTTTATACTCCATTTCGATAGGCGTTGCTTACCCTTGACAATTTCATCCAACTCCTATCCATTTCGTAGTTCTTGAATTCTAAAGTTGACAATAAATTACACGGGTAAGCTGTTTATTTATAACTCTAATTAAGTTATGTAAGTTATGATATGATATATATTTATGTATAATGTAAGTTATGTAAATTATGTAAGTTCTGTAAGTTATGTGAGTTATGTGAGTTATGTAAGTTATGTAAATATAAGTTATGTAAGTTATGTGAGTTATGTGAGTTATGTGAGTTATGTAAGTTATGTAAGTTGTATTAGTTATGTAAGTTATGTAAGTTATGTAAGTTATGTGAGTTATGTAAGTAAGTTATATGAGTTATGTAAGTTATATAAGCTATGTAAGTTATGTGAGTTATGTGAGTTATGTAAGTTATGTAAGTTATGTAAGTTATGTGAGTTATGTAAGTTCAAGTATATATTTTATGTACTAGTGATGTATTCAAGTATATATATTTTTAGAATCTTATAAATTTTGCACATTAATAATTTATACAAGTATAAATTCTTATATATTAAAATGATATAATATTTTAATTATTTTCACATTCCATTTTCTTAGATTTAATATGTTCTTATATATTAAACTTGACAATAAATTTATTACTTCAACATTCCATTTTTATACCTCGGAAAAAAAATAAAAATAAATTTTGACAATGTGAAAAATCACATGGAAAAAAATTATTTTAATTAAATAATATTTATAAAATTATATTAATTTAATAATATTTAAATAAATTAATCCAATTTATATTATTAATTAATCCAAATTATATTAATTAAATAATATTTAAATAAATTAATCCAAATTATATTAATTAAAATAAGATTGAACATTGTTTTAATATAGACATGTGTTTTGCTTTTATTTGACAAATCACATGTGCAGTTAAAATATAGATGTACAATAGTCCACACTTAATTTAATTTCTTTTTACAAGTCATCTTTTCTTAAGTACATGTTAAAGCATTGTGTGAACATCCGTATTTAGTTTAAAAGCTATGATTTATTTTGAATAAAAGTTTTAACTTAAATCATAAACGGACGATAATATTTGTGAAAAAGCAGACGAGCATATTTCAATAATAATTTAAATTTAATTATAAAAATATATTAAATATTTGTATCGGAGATGGGACATATTATACGAATAATTTAATTTATTAAAAATCGTGATAGAAATATAGAAATATTTAATCACAAATTACAAAAATAGGGTAGAAAAATTGACGTGACAAATACACCGCAGATTTCCATGGAGAGACATCAAATAAAGATTTAGCAAATTAAATATACATACCTCATAGAAATTGTAAATTGGATGGTAGAGTCAATTCCAGCTCAATTCCAGCAAATTAAATTACACCTGCAAACAATGAACAACCATGAAATTAAAAAATTAAATAACATACGATATCGTTTTTTATTCGTGATAGATTATAGGAATGGATTTGTTCAAAGTTCTGAAAGAAAAATGCGAGAAAAATTTCAATTCATTTATATCTGAGAATATTACACTAATTCCTGGAGATATATCTCATGAAGATTTGGGCATTAAAGATTGTAATTTAGTACAAGAGATGTTGAATGAAGTTGATGTGGTTAACCTTGCTGCAACAACCAACTTTGACGAAAGGTAATATATATATATATATATATTTATATATATTGTCTTTCAGTAAATCAAATGATAGTTAATGTCTGCCACTCTAACTATGCCTTTGAATGTATGTTGTCAGTATATTAAATATTAGAAAATTATTTTTTAATTATAATTTAAATTATATTTGATGTTTTTATTCTTATTTTTTCATGTAGATATGATGTGGGACTTGGTCTCAATACATTTGGAGCTAAATTTGTTGCAAATTTCGCCAAGAAATGTGTGAAATTAAAAGTTTTGGATCATGTATCCACAGGTTGGCGAAAAATAATGGTTTTTTTTGGTAAAAGTGTATAATAGTCCCTATATTAGACATTAATTTTGAGAAAAAAATTATTGAACAAAAATTGAATGAACTGAGATTGCTAGGTGCTTCAGACAAGGATATTTAGCAAAAATTAAAAGGTTTTCAAATTGAGCAAAAATTCACTTAGCTCATGGAATACATGGTAGATTTCAATGGAGAGACATCAAATAAAGAT
The DNA here is from genome assembly GCF_025698485.1 of Gossypium arboreum. Taxonomy (NCBI): domain Eukaryota; kingdom Viridiplantae; phylum Streptophyta; class Magnoliopsida; order Malvales; family Malvaceae; genus Gossypium; species Gossypium arboreum. The sequence continues at coordinate 121,960,312 of NC_069079.1, read as the reverse complement.
TTAGCAAATTAAATATACATACCTCTTACAAATTGTAAATTGGATGGTAGAGTCAATTCCAGCAAATTAAATTACACCGCAAACAATGAACGACCATGAAATTAAAAAATAATCCGAGGATAAACAAGAATAGTAATTTGAGTTTTACATTAAAAAATGTACAGTAATAAACTTGAAAATTTATAGACTAAAATGGAAATTCAAAACCCTTTGAAATTAGATTAACATGGGTTTACTAAATACGGTGTTACTATCTGCGTGGTATATTATTATACATATATTCATATTATATGTATTTGCTTAATATGGTAACTTATATACATATATTCACAAGCAATTGGAAGAAAAACTAGAAGAAAATAGGGATGGGTTCCTTACTTTATACTTCAAATTGCATTTTGATCCTTTTATTGAAGAAAAATATTTAATTCACTTAATTTTAGCGAAAGACTTATTTGATCTAATATATAGGGATCGGTTTGTTAATTTTTTCCAAAATGTAATCCTAGATATAATATAGGGACTGCTGGTAATTTTACCTTTTTCAATACAATTACATGATTTTGAACCAATAAAATGTAATTCAAAATGTAATTGTTTTAAACCAAAACAATCTAATTAATCGCTATAATGAAATCGATTTCATTGGATTTCATGATTTTGATTTTTAGGACAACACATGGTTTTGATGCTTACATCTAGCAGGCTAGTATCAAATTACCAAGAAAATGAATACTCCTAGTCCCTAGACTAGTCCTTGAAACATATGCAAATGAAATTACACTAAGATAACTGACATAATTAGTGTGTGATGATATGTGGAAACATCGAGCTTTTCTTTTTCTTGGTATAACCATATGTATACTCATTCATTTTACGGTCTCAAGGATAGTATTTAGGTAAAACCCTCCCAACAGTAATGATTTTAGGATTTGATAACCTTTTCTAAGGTGGAAAAAAGTAAGAAAAAAAGAAAAGAAAAGATTAGACAACAAGAAACATACAAATTCAGTGACAAGAACATCTGTTGTGTGCTCCCCGATAACATCACCCTGATAACCATCTTTCCAAAGCTCCATATTTTCCTGAAAAAACGTATGTTAAAATTATAACCAGATGCATGCATAAACTATCATGAGCCATTATCAATTATTCACGTTAAAAGGGTAATAAACAAAGCATTCCATATAAAGAATTTGTGGAGATGAAAAAAAATAATACGAGGAATAATAAATGAAAATGATTATAGCCCAAGTCAACGAATAGAAAATGAAAAACTAGTAAACGGAATTTGGTTTGGTCAAGCTACTTATAAAAACAAAATGGAATCAAACTATAAAGATGAAATACAACAGCCAACAAAGATTACATTTTCTCAACCAACATATTAAGTAGTTCGATTCAGCCAATTTAAGAATTTTAAACAGGTGACACGATATAGATGTCTACTTCAAACCATATTCAAATATTATTGGAAAAACAGATTTTCTGCTTGCTCGATTGTTATTTTCAAAATAAATCAGCAACAACAGCAAAGCAAGAGAGAATGCAAAGCAAATCAAGCAGTCAAAGCCCAAAAGTGAAATTTCTTATGAAAGCTACTAGAATACGAAGTCTAATCAACAAGCGTAAGTAATTCTCGTCAAAATTAAAAGCCTAATCACAACTTCAGCTCTCATGTCATTTAGCCTGCATATAATTTAAATACATGTGGCATCAATGAAATGATTAAAACATGAATTAGTAATATATTAAATATATAAACAATATGGCATCAATGGGCAAACAGTAACTGCTGTATATGAACAACATGAACACAATACCTATAGTATAGGACTCGAAATTCCAGCTGCAGCGGCGTAGAGAAGAGGCAGACGCAGACGCAGACGCAGACACAGTTAGGGAAAATGAGAGAAGAAATTAGGTAAATGGGGGAATGAGATCGAGTTTAAGTTGGGGAACACGAAGACGCAGTTAGGGTGCAAAATAAAAATTTTTGATTTGGGGTTATGGGATAAATACTGATACCTGAGCAAATCAAAGGGACTTCGGGGAAAATGATTTGAGGATATCTCTTTGGGGGAAATTATAGGGGATTTCTAAAATTAGGGTTTGGAAGTAATGGGAAATTTTAGGGATTTCTAAAACATATGAAGTAAAGAAAATAATCGGGGTAAACTGAACTGGGGAAAGTAAAAGGCAAATGGGGTTCAAAAAAACGACGACGTTTTCAATCTATTCAAAAATATTTGTGGCGTTTTTATAAAGTGACACTAATTAGAAAGGCTATAAAATGACGCAGTTTTTGCAATCTATTAATAGATTTTTGTGGCGTTTCTAGCGAAAACGCCTGTATTTCACATCTTTTGTGGCGTTTATAAAAGCGCCACTAATAAAAGGCTATAAAATGATGACGTTTTGAGATCTCTTTAGATGTTTTGTGGCGTTTTTCCAAGAAGCGCCACTAATAACTTGGTAATAACAACGTCGTTTTGCAATCTACTAATAGATGTTTGTGGCGTTTTCTAGTGAAAACGCCGGTAAATCACACCTTTTGCGACGTTTAATAACAAAGCTTCAAAACGACATAGTTTAAAGTATTAATACATGGTTGCGGCGTTTTTTTCTAAAACGCCACTAAGTATGCAATATAAATCCTTTTTTTTCTCTTTTATTATTATTATTATTATTATTATTATTATTATTATTGTTATTATTATTTACTATTAATACATGGTTAAATTTTAATTTGGTCTCTCTAATATATTTAAATTTCAGATTTATTTGCATATACTTTAATTTTTAATATCATTTAGTCTATATATTTTTATAATATTATTAATTAATCTAAGCAGTTAATAATATTAACTTTTTATTAAAACATTACATGGTAATATAAAATTTGAATATTTAGAGAATAGAGATTGAAATGTGGTTTCCCATTTTTTATATGTTTGTGTCGTTCTTTCACATTAATATATATATCAATATATATCCATATGAAATTTATTCTTACAGGTTTAGGATTTAGTATTTAAGTAGTATTTGAGGGTTTACTGTCTATAGTTTAAGGTTTTATGGTTTTGGATTTAGGGTTTAAGGTTTAAGATTTAGGGTTTATAGTTTTAAGATGTTTTATAATTTAAGGTCTACTGATTTAGGTTTACAGTTTTATGATTTAGGAATCTATATTTAAGGGTTTAAGGGTTTAGTACTGTTTATAGTTTAGGGTTTTATGGTTTAAGATTCAAGGTTTAATATTTAGGGTTTAAGGTTTATAATTTATGATTTACGATTATAGATTTAGGGTTTGAGATTTAAAGGGTTATTGATTTAAGGGGTTAGGGGTTAGGGTTTAGAGAAAGCCATATAACATTGATTTTAACAGCTTCGTAACTTAATTAAATGAAAACTTCTAAATAGTTTATTTATCAAAGTGTAACTTTTCATAATTAAGTAACTAAAATGAAATTAACTTTCCTATAGCTAAGTGAATGGTGTAGTTAATTTATATTGTTTATAAAGTCGCTTTTAGATATGATCAAAATAAAATCAATTCAAAATAAAAATAAGACCTTATTTAATTTGTTATAATTTGGTCCTATCCAAAATAGATAGTTACCTATATATCCATATCAATCATTACTTTTTATTTATTTATTTTTCAATAAATAATTTGTTACAATTTTAATATATTATCTCTTTTACAATTATATAAGAGATTATTTAATTTCATATATAAATTAAAAACAAAAATTAATCTAAACCCTAAATCCTTAACTATAATTTCTGAAACCTTAAATCATAAAACATAAACCATCAAGCCTAAACCCCAACCCTTAAACTCATAATCCATTAACCTTAAAATAGTTTAGATTTATAGCGGCGTTTTTCAAAAAGCGCCGCTAAAACCCAAACTATTGCGGCATTTTCTGAGGAAGCGCCGCTAATGCCACTGAAGCTCAAAATAAACGACGTCGTTCTGTTTAATCTTTTAGCGGCGTTTTTAAGAAAGCGCTGCTATATATCGACCTATAGCGGCATTTTTTGGGTAGTGCCACTAATGCCACTGAAGCTTAGAAAAAATGATGTCGTTCTCTTTAATCTTTTAGCGGCGTTTTTAAAAAAGCGCCACTATAGGTCAATCTTTAGCGGTGCTTCCTTAAAAATGTCGCTAATGCTCGATCTTTAGTGGCGCTTTCATAAAAACGCCTCTAATACTCGATCTATTCGATTTTTAGTGGTGTTTTCTATTCAAACGTCGCTAAAAATACCCCTAAAACCCTATTTTGGTGTAGTGGCACAACTCCACCTTCAACCAAACTGTATGTAGAGAACCATTCTTTATTGGGACATATGTGGAAAGAACATCCCGAATCTAGGATCCACTTGGACGTAAGCTTGGAGTTATCGCTTGTTGACACTAACAAGAAATCATCACTACTTTCATCGGTCAAATTAGCAGCAGCTACATCTTCCTCATTACTTTTAGTAGCTCTTTTATTTCGCAGTTTATAACAATCTGCTTTGACGTGACCTAACCTTTTACAATAGCGACACATTTTGTCTTGCTTCTTTGACGCTACCAAAACGGAAACTTGCCTATCTGTCTTGCTTTCTGAACCAAGCTCATTGTCAAGTTTGTCTCTACTCAACAAATGACCCTTCATATCTTCGAATGAGAGTTTGTCTCTTCCATCAATCAAGATCTCCTTAAAAGACTTGTATAAAGGGGGTAAAGAGCACAATAATAGTTTATCTTCATTGTCAATCTAAACCTTAGCGTTCTTTAAATCATTTAAAAAAGTAATAAATTGATTGATGTGATATCTAAGAAGCTCACCTTCGTTCATGCAAAACGTAAATAGACGTTGTTTCAACATTAAATAGTTAGGCAGAGACTTAGTCGTATAAAGAGTTTCTAACCTTTTCCATAAGGCAGATGAGGTCTTCTCCATCAATACCTCCTATAATACTGTATTCGCGAGGCACAACTGCATTGCAAACAAGGTCTTTTCATCAAGTTCTTTCATTCTGGTTTATTTAGATTCTCAGGCTTTTTCTCGATAACAGCCTTTTTCAGGCCAGTTTGAACTAGAATTGTCATCATCCTAACTTGCCACAGATTGAAATTTTGTGACACCATCGAACTTCTCAATTTCAAACCTTGTTGCTGTCATCTCTGAACGGGCTGATCTACAAAAATTGAATTAGCTCTAATATCACATGTTGTTAATTGACCCGATTAAGCAACAAATAAGTAAAAATAACAGAAGAAATTGAGAAATTGAGCACACAAATTTAATGTGGAAAAACCCATCCAAAGAGGATAAAAAACCACGGGTAAAGATAATTTTACTATAATGGAAAAAGAACAAAGAGTACAAAAGATAGAGATAAAAACTAAACCCTAAAAATAAAGAACCCTCAAAACGTAAACACAAAATTTTCTAAAAATGTTATGAGTTCTAATCTCTAATGGTTGTGTTTTCTGAGGTTGTAAAAGAGCCTATTTATAGGCTCAATTCATAGGTTCAATTCATAGGTCAAATAATAATAAAAGAATCTAGACTAATCAGAGTTTGATTGAAATAAATAAACAAAATTTAATTGAAAAATTATTTCTCAAATTTGACTGAAATAGGAATCATACTCAACAACGTGTATAATTGCACAAATTTGAAGTTCATGTAGAATTTTGAGATTTATCCTAAAAGAATAAAAAGAGCAAATAATAAGAGAAATATAAGAACAAAAGAGAAGTATGCATTTTATTGATTAGCTTCTCCAAAATTTATATTTATAGACATAAAAAGTATATACGATATAAAACTCTACGTTTAATTACTATTAAAATATTAAAGTACATCGACTCATTTTAATGTTGATGGATATTAATTTAATAATAAAATATTTATATAACACTCTTCATCAATTATATTTTAATTATTATTATTTGTTCTTTCTGACAAATTTTTAATGTTTTGAGATAAATTCTAGATAGATAGAAGTAATTTGTCAATATCGACCTCCAAACAGAAATGAAGTGAAATGTTAATCAGTGAAGAACATAGTAATTTAATTATGGTTTTTCTAAGGACTTTAAACACATAATATAATTGCAGTCACATGCATGGCACATAAATTACACACAAGCATACTTATCAGTTTGACCACTTATTTACCAAATCAATAAGGTGATGGTATCACATTACAATTAAACATATATTGCATGTATCTTATCAAATTTCTTAACATTTTATCACTTAACTAACGTAATTCAATTTAATGCCTGTATTTGTGAATACATTTATTTAATAATTGTTTAAGAAATAATCTAATCATCCAGATTATTTTATTACTCTTTTTTATATAACAAAGCGCGATGGTTAGCAATTGGAAAATTGGTGTGAACATGCAGATGATGGAATTTCAAATATCGAAATGACTTACAACGCCCCAACCAAATACACCAAGCTCATAAGTGCCTAAACTCCAGAAATGCACACATATCTCGTACACATAATACAAAACCATCCAAACACGAAATAATAAAAATAGGCAATATCGTGAGGGATGAAGCCAAATTTTTATTAAGGGGTCGGAATTAAATTTTATATATTTATTATAGTAAATATGTAATTTCATCATTTTAATAATCTATATTTTTATAATTTTTAAAAAATTAAATTAATAATTTTATAAGTTTTTAGGGTGAAAGAATAATTTTATTATTTATTTAAAATTTTATAAATTATAAAAGAGTCTAAATTAATTTATTTTGTTAGGGGAGGCCCCAACCTCTATCAAACCCCCTGAATTCGCTTCTAAATACTACTAGATCCTAGTGATAGTGCCACCTATATTCAACTATTCTAACTTATGTTTACCAAGTTCATGACATATATTCACATGCATATATTCAAATAAGATTTAAACATAATAAAATTCATTGAAGTTATATACATACCAAAAGTTTCAAATTCGAGTAAAGCAGACATCTCATTTTAGCAACGGATTGTTTCTATAATTCGAATTTGCAATAATGGTCAAATATTAACTCAATTTAGATTAAAATTTAATTCCATAATATAACATAAAATTTCCAAATATGAAATAATTAAATCAATATATCAAATTAAGTTCAGAATTTTAGGCTAAATATTACCTTATTCTCATGCAAGTATTAAGTATTACATTATGCCAAAACTCAAATTCCCAACACCAAATATTTCGATCCACAATTACTAACTATCAATAAATTTAGCAACCAAAATTCAAACATGAAAGCAAAAAAAATGGGCAATCTACAAAAATAGTCACTTTTGTTTGCCTCAGGTTACATTTTAGTCACTTATGTTTGAAATGTTACGTTTTAGTCACTTATGTTACTATTTTGTTACGAAGTGATCACTCTACTATTAAGTTTCATTATTTCTCTAACGGTAATCCTACATGGCAATCCAACTAGATTTTAGATACCAACTTGGATTTTTAAATGGGATGAAAATAGATTTTTAATTAAAAATTTTAATTAATTAAAATTTTTAAACCTAAACCTTAACTTAAAAATCTGTTCATCTCCTCTTTTGAATTTTTCTTTAGTATCTTCTTTTTTTTTCAATGGTTTTTTTTTCATTTGATTGGAAAAACTATTATTAAGATCAAAATAGTTGAAATCAAATTGACTGCTTCATAAAGATGGATTCAATGGAGGGTTCAGGTATGTCTTCTTTGCATTCCTCTATCTCTTTTATTCAATACTGAAAAACAAAAGATTGGATTTTTTATTGTTTAATGAAAACCCTAAATTAAAATCTTGATATGAATATTAACAACTAAAAGAATTTTAGATCAGAAAAAAAGGGATACCCACAAAGGGATTGTGAACAAACAAGCCGATTCAGATAAAAAAAAATCGGATTGAGAAACTAATTATTCAAGAACGTGAAGAATTGGAAAATACAATGATTGTAGCACCCCAAACCCGGCCCAGACGTTATGGCCGGATCCGACATGCCACATCGAAGCGTTCAAAATATTTTATATTGTTGATCCAGAAAAACCTACTTAGTGTTTTAAAAGATAATTTCATTATAGGTTAAAGTGAATGGAAGCATGCACCGGTAGGAAACCGGAAAAGAGGAGGTGAGTCTATCGGACTACTTAAGTACCAAGCTCCCTTCGGATCCAATCCTAGACATGCACACCGCCATTGCCACACCTTAACGTCATGTATATTTCTAGGAAACCGATTTGATTAAGTCATTTTTAGGAAAAGTGATTAATTTTAGAAAATACTTTCATTGCGGAAGCTTTGCTTGTTGTCGTGTTATTTTGAAATCAATTGTTGTTTTTTTTTTTTGAAAACGCGCCCTAAAGCTATCCAATTTCAACAGTTAAAATAAGTAATACCTATCTTAGTAAACATATTAAAACCATAAAAAATAATTAAGCAGCCTTATTACATTTAAAAACCCAAACCTCAACGTAAATAATAGGATGTCCAGTTCACGGAAGAAAACCAAACTTTGAGCGGGTGGCCACTCCAATTCCCTCACGACTCCAAGCCCACTATGGTTGGGGATTTCTTGCGTGGATGAAAATAAAAGGGTGAGTTTGGGAAACTCGTGTGTAAGGAAAACCCATTCAAAGCCCAAGTCACTCAAGCCTATTGGGTCTAAGCCCATTCAGTGTAACAGTGGTCTTGGACGAGCCCTTTTCAGATTACAATAAACCGGGCCTTAGCCCCTTATTCAGATAACAGTATGGCCCATAGGCCCATTTCAAAATACATGCAACATTAACAACATATGCAAGCCCATTTGGGGAGACTACTCAACCCACCAACCACTACACTCCACCCGTACCAACCCTACACTCCATGTGGAGAATAGCTCAACCCACCCAACCCAACGCTCCACAGTTGCAGCCTTGCTGCTCAGTTAACAGTAAATTGAGGCAAAGCCTCCAGTACGTGGACAAGCCACTTTCAGTACTTCCTCCTTCAATATCCCAATCCCATGCATCGATAATAATAACATGGCATGCGATAAATAACAACGATCAAACATGCATTTAGGTCAATTTAACCTAGAGGTATTTGGTAATTTATCTACTAGGGTAAAGCGTAAATTTTCCACTTTTAAAGGTATTTCAGTAATTTATCTATTTTAGGGTTTTTCATGCATATTCCTACTTTTCACGTACTAACGAGAATCACGTCGAGGGTTCTTACGAATTGGGCCGTTGGCCCATCATTCCAATTTTGGCCCATTAAGCCCAAAAATATCGAGGCACGTAAATCATGCACTTTGGTCCAAATTTTGCAGCTTACCAAAAACATTAATCAATTTACCCCACGAGCATTCGCTTTTTGCAAATCTACAAAATACCGATTTTCGGCATTTCGCTTTTCGACTTTTGCCAATCCGGACTAAGAAAGAGGGTGTTAGTTACACATCATTTATGACGATATCTTGTGAGATCTACACACGAACCGCCTACAATTGGATTACTAACACGTTAATCTAACTATTCAAATACAAACTACGTATTAACCCCTTACAATATTCGGCCAACCACACCTACAGATTATAGTAAGCTTATAAGAAATCAATAAGCAACTCATTAACAAATTTTTGTCAATGTTTACCACATAATCATAATTTCACTGCAAGCCGTCTTCCTGAGCAATAGTCACTAAATCATTTATAACTGGAGCTACGAAACTCCAAATCAAGTGCCGTTATTTTTCCCTGAAAATAGACTCATATATCTTTTATCCATAAAATTTTCATAATTTTTGGTTTGGCCAATCAATACCAGATTTTTCTCAAAGTTTCGCATGTTTCACTGTTTGACTAATCTGACCACTCTTCATTACGAATCAAATTTCTCATTGTACAGAATTCAAAATATGTTCTCGTTTATTTCATTTGAAACTAGACTCAACAAGATTTAATTACATAATTTATTCAGCTTCTAATTCATCTCCCACAATTTATGGTGATTTTCCAAAGTCACGTTACTGCTGCTGTCCCAAGCAGATTTATTACCAAATTCACTCTTTCACACATAACTTGCATGCATTATTTAAACATGTATATCACCAATAAATCATCACATATCTATGATTTTACTTAAGTATAATCTCCATTTCATCATTTTAAAGCACAACATGTTAGCCGATTTTTCCCCTTAGCATCTAAGGCACATGCATGCTCATTTGTTTGGCTCAACTTCACCTATCTTCCATTTTTCATCAAAAGAACATGAAACAACAACCATTTCCTTCATTTTAATTCATGACTAAATGCTCACAACACAACCAAAAACCAAAATATGCTTCAAGAGTTAAGGTAGAATCAAGAAGAACTCATGAACCTCAAAATAGAAGCAAACTACCATGAACTTACCTTCAATTTTCTTCCCCAAGTGACCGAACATTCAAGAGCTATCTCCTCTCCTTTCTCTTCTCTAACTTTAGGCTATGATGAACAAAGATGGACAAAACTTTGTTCTTTTCACCCCTTTTTCTTTTAATAAAATTTCATATTTCATCCATTTAATTCTTTAATACAAAAGACATGAAATGCCCATCATGGAACATTTATCTAAACCATTATCATGGAACATTTACCTAACCCATTATCATGGGATATTTACCTAATCCATTATCATGGAACATTTACCTAGCCCATTATCAATTTTTACCATGAATTATGGATATCAAGTGCACATTTTGTCTACAACAACATGATGGCCAGCCACTTCATGTAAAATGGGGGGTTTGCCATGCAAATCCTCCTATTTTGCACTCCTATTTATTTGGCCACTTCAATTTAGCCTATAGCATTTTCAAACATTTTCACATAGGTTCTATTTCATAATTTCACCCCCTTTTTCTTATGGAACAAAAATTAACTAAAATTGCCGGGTTCTATCTTAAGTTTTGGCCTTCTAGAGGCCTACTAACATAATTAAACCTATGCCAACATTCACAGAATTCCCGAAAATTGGGGCGTTACAACTCTACCCTCCTTAAAGAAATTTCGTCCTTGAAATTTACCTGATCCAACTAGTTGAGGGTATTGTTGACGTATAGTCTCTTCTGATTCCCAAGTAGCTTCTTCCCTTCCAGGATTACGCCAAAGTACTTTCACTAACGGGACAGATTTCCTTCTGAGAACCTTAACATCTCGAGCCAAGCCAATATTTGCAGGCTCCTCCTCAAAGGTCAAATCGATCGAACTTCAATTTCGCGAATGGCGGGACATGAGCAGGTCAAGACGATAACGCTTTAACATGGAGATATGAAAACATCGTGAATCTGTCTAACTCGAGGCAATTCAAGCGATAAGCCACTTGGGCCTACTCGCTTCAAAACCCGATAAGGCCCAATGAACCGCGGACTCAACTTGCCCTTCTTATCAACCTTAATATCTTCTTCCAAGGAGAAACCTTTAAGAAGACCATATCACCCTCGAGTACTCAATCTCCTTACGCTTCAAATCAGCATACGACTTTTGCCTATCGATACTTCTTTAACCGGTCCTAATTATTCTGACCTTATCCTCTGTATCAGCTACCAACTCTGGTCCAAGAACTTGTCGCTCTCCTAGTTCGGCCCAACAACTAGGTGTACGACACTTTCGTCCATACATTGCTTCATACGGTGCCATTCGAATACTCACCTGGTAATTGTTATTGTACGCAAATTCTGCCAACGGCAAGTAATCCTCCCAACTACCTCGAAAGTCAATCACTCATCCCCTCAACATGTCCTCCAAAATCTGAATAACCCTTTCCGATTGACCATCAGTCTGGGGATGGAAAGCCGTACTAAAATTCAATCGCGTCCCCAACGCCTCATGCAACCTTTGCCAAAATCGAGACGTAAATCTGGGATCCCGATCAGTAATAATTGAAACTGGGACTCCATGAAGTCGCACAATCTCCGCCACATACAACTTGGCTAACTTTTGAAGTGAAAAGTCAGTACGAACAGGTATAAAATGGGTCGATTTGGTCAACCTATCAACAATCACCCACACCGAGTCTTTCTTTGATGGTGTCAAGGGCAGCCCACTCACAAAGTCCATAGTTACCCTCTCCCACTTCCAAAGTGGTATCTTCACTAACTGTAATAGATCCGGAGGGTAATTGATGCTCGACTTTCACTTGCTAGCATGTCGACATTTCCTACAAACTCACATTACTTTCGTTTAAGTCCGTGCCACCAAGTACAATTCTCGTAAGTCGTGATACAACTTGTTCCCTCCAGGGTGCATGGCACAAAGTCCTCCATGAGCTTCCTTCAATATTGTCTGCCTCAAATCAGAGTCCCTCGAAACACAAATTCTTCCTCGGAAACACAGAACTCCATCACTATTTAAACCGAACTCAGAAGTTTCCCCTTCCTTAACTCGTTGAAAATGAGCGACCAAAGACTCATCGTTCAACTGCTTTTCCTTAATCTGATCCACCTAGGTTGGCCTCACTTGCAACTCAGCCAACAGACTTCTATCATCATCTGACTCGACGAGAAAACATTGCTCTCGGATCGATCTGATTCTACGACTTAGAGCATCGGCTACCACATTAGCCTTGCTTGTTGATACTCGATCGAATAGTCATAATCCTTAAGCAACTCAATCCATCTCCTTTGTCTAAGGTTCAACTCCTTCTGAGTCAACAAATACTTAAGACCCTTGTGGTCTGTGTATATAATACACCTCTCCCTGTACAAGTAATGTCTCCAAATCTTAAGTGCAAATATCACTGCCGCCAACTCCAAATCATGAGTAAGATAGTTCCCTTCATGAGGTTTAAGTTGTCGTGATGCATATGCAACCACCTTACCCTCCTGTATTAACACATAGCCCAAGCCTACATGTGATGCGTCACTGTACACAGTAAAATCCTTCCTGACTCATTTGAATTAACATAGGTGCTTGATCGAACTTTCTTCAACTTCTCAAAGCCTCCTGCTGGGTCTCATCCATACAAGCGGTACCCTTTCCTTATGAGTTTTGTCGAGGTGCTGCCATCACAGAAAAACCTTCCACAAACCTTCTGTAGTATCCTGCCAACCCTAGGAAACTTCAAATTTCCGACACCGTCTTAGGTGGCTTCCACTCCAAAATTGCTTCAATCTTTTGGGGGTCCACCTTAATCCCTTCGGCAGAGACCACATGTCCTAAGAAGGTTACCTCACACTTGCTGAACTTCGCAAAGAGTTCCTTCTCCCTTAACACTCGCAGCACTATACGGAGATGCTCATCATGTTTCGCTTCAGTTTTAGAATATAGCAGGATATCATCAATGAAGACGACTACGAATCGATCCAAGAATGGTTGGAACACCCGATTCATCAGATCCATAAATGCTGCAGGAGCGTTCGTTAGTCCAAATGGCATAACCAAAAACTCGTAATGACCATACCGAGTCCTGAATGCCGTCTTATGGATATCTACCTCCTTGACTCTTAACTGATGATATCCAGATCGAAGGTCAATCTTGGAAAATACAGAAGCTGCTCTAAGCTGGTCAAACAGATCATCAATCCTTGGTAGTGGATACTTATTCTTAATCGTCAGTTTGTTCAACTAGAGATAATCAATGCACATCCGCATCGTACCATCCTTCTTTTTCACGAATAGCACCGGTGCTCCCCATGGAGACACGCTTGACCTAATGAAGCCCCTATCCAACAACTCTTCAATTTGAGCCTTTAACTCTACTAACTCCTTCGGTGCCATCCCATACGGTGCGATGGACACAGGCGCCGTTCCAGGCAATAAATCTATTCCAAACTCAACTTCTCGGTTCGGAGGCAATCTTGGAAGCTCCTCCAGAAAAACATCTTGAAACTCTTTTACGGTCCTAACCTTATCCACTGTTAGTCCCTCCTCTTCCGACTGACTTACAAATGCCAAATAGGCCTCACAACCTTTCCGAATCCACTTCTCGGCTCTTAATGCCGACACCACATTGGACAAATAATCCCTTCGCTCACCTATCACCATAACCTCATCATCCTTTGTGGTCCTTAACACCATTCGTTTAGCAGCACAATCCAGGGTCGCCTTATGCTTAACAAGCCAGTCCATTCCCAAAATGAGATCAAACTCTCCGATAACTCCATCAGATCTCCAGGGAAAATCCTACCTTGAATTTCTAAGGGTACATCCCTATACAGTTTGTTTACCCTAACCGAGTGACCCAAAGGACTTAGTACAGATACCCCACTCATAATCTCCTCAAAGTAGTCCAAGTCGTCCATAATCCGTTCTGTGGCCTCCAATCAATATTCCGCCACATTCGGGGCTATACCAGACACGCCCCTAAAGATCTTCACTCCGTTAGCCTGAAGTCGTTCAGAAATAGATCCCCGAACTTCATTACCCGTACTTGCCCCGGAAACCCTTTCCAGAACAAGAAGCATTGCCTGTGACAGGGCATCATCCTCGGCACCGTGGTCATGAGACTCTACCTCTCATCTTGCGGTGGTACGGTGCATCCACCGCCAAAGATATGTCTCAAGACGAAGATCTCGCTCGGCGGTTCCTCGGCTCGTTCACGACCTCTTGTACTCATATCGTATTATCTTGATTACGAATTTTATGCATCAATTAATATTCCAAAGTGTTTATTATAGATGTTTTATGAATCGAATGAAGAGTTCGAGTTTGTTTTGTAGAATCGAAGTCTAGCTACAGTTTGATCTCTTTTCGATTTTCCTATGGTTTCGATATCATCCTATCTAGAGTATCCTAGCAGGATTTGATGATGCAGATAAGTCAAAAAAATATTCAGAAGAGTTCAGAGTAATACTTACAGACTTGAGACGGAGATTCGGAATGCCACCTTCTAAAGATCTAAATTTTGAAAATCGAGTTTTTCGCATTCTTTATAAAATTTTCGTTTTCAAAAATCTTTGTTTTTGTAAACCCATTCCACAGCCGAGTTGTTGCAACCTAGGCTCTGATACCACTAAATGTAGCACCCCAAACCTAGCCTAGACGTTATGTCCAGATCCGACATGCCACATTGAAGCGTTCAAAACATTTTATATTGTTTATCCAGAAAAACCTACTTAGTGTTTTAAAAGATAATTTCATTATAGGTTAAAGTGAATGGAAGCTGTGCACCAGGTAGGAAACCGGAAAAGAGGAGGTGAGTCTATCGGACTACTTAAGTACCAAGCTCCCTTCGGATCCAATCCTAGACATGCACACCGCCATTGCCACACCTTAACGTCATGTATATTTCTAGGAAACCAATTTGATTAAGTCATTTTTAGGAAAAGTGATTAATTTTGGAAAATACTTTCATTGCGGAAGCTTTGCTTATTGTCGTGTTATTTTGAAATCAATTGTTGTTTTTTTTTTTTTGAAAACGCGCCCTAAAGCGATCCAATTTCAACAGTTAAAATAAGTAATACCTATCTTAGTAATACATATTAAAACCATCAAAAATAATTAAGCGGTCTTATTACATTTAAAAACCCAAACCTCAACGTAAATAATAGGATGTCCAGTTCACCAGAAGAAAACCAAACTTTCGAGCGGTGGCCACTCCGAATCCCTCACGACTCCAAGCCCACTATGGTTGGGGATTTTCTGCGTGGATGAAAATAAAAGGGGTGAGTTTGGGGAAACTCAGTGTGTAAGGAAAACCCATTCAAAGCCCAAGTCAGCTCAAGCCTATTGGGCCTAAGCCCATTCAGATAATAGTGGTACTAGACCAGAGCCCTTTTCAGATTACAATAAACTGGGCCTTAGCCCATTATTCAGATAACAGTGTGGCCCATAGGCCTATTTCAAAATACATGCAACATCAATAACATATGCAAGCCCATTTGGGGAGACTACTCAACCCACCAACCACTACACTCCACCCGTACCAGCCCTACACTCCATGTGGGAATAGCTCAACCCACCCATTAACACTCCACGATTTTGACCTTCTTTGCTCGATTATCGATAAATTGAGGCAAAGCCTCCAGTACGTGGACAAGCCACTTTCAGTACTTCCTCCGTCAATATCCCAATCGCATGCATCAAATAATAACATGGCATGCAGTAAATAACAACAGTCAAACATGCATTTGGGTCAATTTAACCCTAAAGGTATTTCGGTAATTTATCTACTAGGGGTAAAACTGTAAATTTTCCACTTTTAAAGGTATTTCAGTAATTTATCTATTTTAGGGTTTTTCACGCATATTCCTACTTTTCACGTACTAACAGAATCACGTACCGATGGTTCTTACCGAATTGGGCCCGTTGGCCTATCATTCCAATTTTGGCCCATTAAGCCCAAAAATATCGAGGGTATAGAAATCATGCACTTTGCAGTCCAAATTTTGCAGCTTACCAAAAACATTAATCGATTTACCTCACGAGCATTCGTACACTCGCAAATCTACAAAATACCGGTTTTCGGCATTTCGGCTTTTCGACTTTTGCCGATTCAGACTAAGAAAGAGGGTGTTAGTTACACACCTGTTTGCGACGATATGCTGACGAGATCCCCACACGAACCGCCTACAATTGGATTACTAACACGTTAATCTAACTATTCAAATACAAACTACGTATTAACCCCTTACAATATTCGGCCAACCACACCTACAGATCATAGTAAGCTTATAAGAAATCAATAAGCAACTCATTAACAATTTTTTGTCAATGTTTACCACATAATCATAATTTCACTGCAAGCTGTCTTCCTGAGCAACAGTCACTAAATCATTTATAATTGGAGCTACAAAACTCCAAATCAAGTGCCGTTAATTTTCCCTGAAAATAGACTCATATATCTTATATACATAAAATTTTCATAATTTTTTGTTTGGCCTATCAATACCAGATTTTTCTTAAAGTTTCCCATGTTTCACTGTTTGACTAATCTGACCACTCTTCATTACGAATCAAATTTCTCATTGTACAGAATTCAAAATATGTTCTCGTTTATTTCATTTGAAACTAGACTCAACAAGATTTAATTACATAATTTATTCAGCTTCTAATTCATCTCCCACAATTTATGGCGATTTTCCAAAGTCACATTACTGCTACTGTCCCAAGCAGATTTATTATCAAATTCACTCTTTCACACATAACTTGCATGCATGTTATTTAAACATGTATATCACCAATCAATCATCACATATCTATGATTTTACATAAGTATAATCTCCATTTCATCATTTTAAAGCACAACATGTTAGCCGATTTTTCCCCTTAGCATCTAAGGCACATGCATGCTCATTTGTTTGGCTCAACTTCACCTATCTTCCATTTTTCATCAAAAGAACATGAAACAACAACCATTTCCTTCATTTTAATTCATGAATAAATGCTCACAACACAACTAAAAACCAAAATATGCTTCAAGAGTTAAGGTAGAATCAAGAAGAACTCATGAACCTCAAAATAGAAGCAAACTACCATGAATTTACCTTCAATTTTCTTCCCCAAGTGACCGAACATTCAAGAGCTATCTCCTCTCCTTTCTCTTCTCTAACTTTAGGCTATGATGAACAAAGATGGACAAAACTTTGTTCTTTTCACCCCTGTTTCTTTTAATAAAATTTCATATTTCATCCATTTAATTCTTTAGTACAAAAGACATGAAATGCCCATCATGGAACATTTATCTAAACCATTATCATGGAACATTTACCTAACCCATTATCATGGAATATTTACCTAATCCATTATCATGGAACATTTACCTAACCCATTATCAATTTTTACCATGAATTATGGATATCAAGTGCACATTTTGTCTACAACAACATGATGGCCAGCCACTTCATGTAAAATGGGGGGTTTTCCATGCAAATCCTCCTATTTTGCACTCCTATTTATTTGGCCACTTCAATTTAGCCTATAGCATTTTCAAACATTTTCACATAGGTTCTATTTCATAATTTCACCCCCTTTTTCTTATGGAACAAAAATTAACTAAAATTGTCGGGTTCTATCTTAAGTTTTGGCCTTCTAGAGGCCCACTAACATAATTAAACCTATGCCAACATTCACAGAATTCCTGAAAATTGGGGCGTTACAATGATTAAGAACAAAAATGATTACCATATTCTTATTTTTCGACAATCACTTCATTTTAAATTTTAGAACATAAATTTGTCGGTGAAGAAGATATACCTGGACCCTCCATTGAATCCTCTTTTGTTTTTGTACGTGAATAAATTTTTTTGATGATAATAGCTTTTTTAGTCATTGAAAAAGAAAACTAAAAAAAGGGGGGAGATGAACGGTTTTTTAACTAATATTTAGGGTTTAAAATTTTTAATTAATTAAATTTATTTAATAAAAAAATCTATTCTCATCCCATTAGGAAATCCAAGTTGGCACTTAAAATCTAGTTGGATTGCCACGTAGGATTACCATTAAGGAGATAACGGAACTTAACGTAAGAGTGATCACTTCGTAACAAAATAATAACATAAGTGACTACAACGTAACATTTCAAACATAAATGACTAAAATGTAACATGAAACAAATAAAAGTGACTATTTTTGTAGTTTACCTGCAAAAAAATATCAACGAACTTTCTCGCCTTTCTAAGCTTAACCCAAACCCAAAGCTATCGAGTCCTCTTGCTTCATAATTTAACCGAAACTTGAACGGACTTTCTCCCTTCTACAATTCTACACTCAAATTTCATGAATTTCACAAAATTCTCTTCAATTCTTTGACTATGGTGTATACGGCTTGAAGGAGATCAAATCCTTCATACTCATAACATTGAACTTTTTTTTTTGAACTCTCTTTCTTTAAGTGAGTCTTTATGTCACGGTTACTAGTCCCTCTAGCATCTAATTTAATTCCCTTCTTAGAGAATCTCTTTATGATCTTTGTAAGCAATGCTATTTGCTTATTGTTGTCTTCAATAGCCTCCACTGTTTGTTTCTTTGTTGAAACAGTTTTTTACACATTGAATACAATGTTCTTTCATGTAGGTCGACCATTAGAGGTGCTTTTTGAAAAATGTCGAAAAAAATTAAGCACAATGACATCGTTTTATGTTGAGCTTCAGTGGCATTAGGGTGCTTTTTGAAAAACACCGCTATAAATTGAGCATTAGCGGCGCTTTTCGAAAAATGCTGCAAAAAAAATTAAACACAACGTCTTTTGTTTTATGTCGAGCTTTAGTGGCTTTAGCGACGTTTTGAAAATTGCTGCTATAGATTGAGCATTAGCGGCGCTTTTTCAAAAACGCCGCGAAAAAATTTGCTCAACTGTGCTAAAAAAAATAACCACAACGCTGCAAAAAAAACAAAAAAAAATTAAGCACTACATAGAGGAAAGCTTAGCGTGGTGGAGTGGTTATATTTATTGGAACGGTAGAAAACTGACTTCCATTAACAAGAGAGACGAAAAGGCCTGGTCAAGAAAACTAGGGGCAACAAAACTACATCAGTCCCGAGAAACCAAAAAAACATCAAAAGCCCCAAAACAAATAGCTGAGCTCTCAACCCAACCAAGATGCCAAAACTAATACTGCAAAAAGAGCTCTATTTCCTCATCAAAACAGAACAAGGTCACAGAAGTTAAATCGACCGAACTTATAATTAAAGCAAATACTTATAATTATATACATAATCAAATTTTAAAATATTTCTTTTAACTTATTGTAAATATTTAAAACATATATCTATTAAAGTTGTGAATCATTAATTATATATCGCCATAAATATAATAAAATTTAAAGTGCGTAAAGTAGTATTTGAGTTAATGAATCCTAAAAATCAAAATAATGGACTGAATATAGATTTTTTTGAATCGAAATAATGGATTGAATATAGTATTTTTTAAATATGAAAAAATTAAAATACTATTATTTAAAATAATTTTAAAGTTTTTGGGTATATGACTGATTGTTTTTAAATTTATATAGTACATAATTTTTATATAATTGTAAAAGAGATAATATTAATATGAATAAATTAAAATTAT
Source organism: Gossypium arboreum (assembly GCF_025698485.1). Taxonomy (NCBI): domain Eukaryota; kingdom Viridiplantae; phylum Streptophyta; class Magnoliopsida; order Malvales; family Malvaceae; genus Gossypium; species Gossypium arboreum. The sequence continues at coordinate 121,940,317 of NC_069079.1, read as the reverse complement.
AATTATAGTTTAATTTATTTAAGAGATGATAGATAAACTTTATATATATTAAAATTTAAAAAATGGTAACTGTGCATCTCTAGAGAAACAAAATTAATTAGTAAATTGAAAATGTTATTTAGATTTCCTAAAATATTGAAAGAATATAAAATATTCAAATTTATCTAACTAATTTAGGGTTTAAGATATAGAATTAAGGGTTTAGTGGTTTGTGGTTTATAGAATAAGGGTTTGAGTTTAGGGTTTTGAGATTTAGGATTTATAGTTTAGGATTTGTGGTTTAAGGTTTAGGAGTTTAGGGGTTAGGGTTTATGATTTTCATATTATTTAAAATTATTTTCAGACACAATTATAAAATTTTACAAATTAAAGGAATTTAAGAAATAATTAAACCTTTCAAATATAGAAACAAAGAAGAAATTTAGATTGAAATTAGCAGCGTTTTTATGATAAACACCGCAAAAGGTAAGAAATAGTGGTGTTTTTTTATAAAAACGCTGCAAATGGTTACTTTATTTTAATCAAAATGGCGCAATTTAATAACATTTTTTAGTGGCTTTTTCATCAAAACACCACAAGAGGTGGGGATTTAGCGGCGTTACCTAAAAGTGCCACAAAATGTTTATTTGTTTTAGCCATAACGATGCCATTTTGTAGGTTTTTTAGTGGCATTTTTGCTTAAACGCCGCAATAGGTAGGGATTTAGCGGCGTGAGTGGATAAACGCCACAAAAGATGATGATTTCTTTTAGTCAAAACGTCATCATTTTGCTCTCCCCCTTTTTCCAACCAACAAACCCAATGATAATGTATTCATTTCCCTCTTCTTTCCTCTATTTTTTTTCCCTAACCAAAGTCTGAAATCCCTAAATTTCTCCTAAAATTTGCAGCACACCCTTTTTTCCTTTGCTTTTCTTCCCCAACCTTATCTCTTTATTCTTTTTTCCCCCTGAAATCCCTAATTTCCACCTGAAATCAGCAGCCCAACTATTTTTCCTTAAATCGGCAGCCTTGAAATTGATTTTGGCGCATTAAACAAGTATCAAAAGCAAAACAACAAAATGAGAAGGAGGCTTTCACCATGCCTACTTGCAAGTACGTAATTTTTTTGTACATTAATATATTGTTATGAAAGCATTCCATGCTATTTACTAAGGATCCGGTTTAATGAGGTGGTGGCTTAACTTTACATGTGTTCAACGTCCAGTGATTTGGTCGACTACAAAAGAAAAGTTATGTTGCCATTTACAAGGTTAAGGAATGAGAAATGAATAAAGCAAAAGCAGGTGAATAAACAAAGGTGATTTTCTAGTTCTTGTTCGTGGTTTGAAAAAATCCTGTTAGTTATTTCTTTAATTTAACCTATTTGGATTCAAGTGCTCTTTTCTGCCAAATTTACCAGCCACTTTGAGCAACTCTTGTATTGAATCAGGTAGGAGTATCAACTTTCCAAGTTGTCTAAGCAGCCCAACTATTTGATTATCCTTGCTAAAACTTCATGCTATGTTTTAATGAGATTTTGGCGCATATTCTAGACTCATTTGATAAGATATATCTATATTCCATGGCATAGAAACTGTAACTTTGCTTGCATATTGTATTGGGGTGATCGAATAAACCAACAGTCTTGTCACGTTTGCGGTAAATCTCGTTGGATGAATAGAAATACAGAAGATGTGAATGAGGATGAATATGAGGCACAGTCAAGAAAGAAGCCAATAAATATTTTATGATATTTTTTGCTAATACCAAGGCTTCAAAGGCTTTTCATGTCATCAAAGACAGCCGAGTCTATGACGTAGCATCATGATCAACGAACTAATGATGGATTATTAAGGCATCCTGTGGATTCTTTAGCTTGGAAATCATTTGACAGTAAATTTCCAAGCTTTGCAAGTGATCCTCGAAGTGTGAGGCTTGGGCTAGCATATGATGGATTTAATCCTTATAAAATCATGAGCACTTCATACAGTACTTGGCCTGTAGTGCTTGTTCCTTACAATTTGTCTCCATGGATTTGCATGAAGCAATCTTCTTTTATCTTATCTATGATTATCCCTAGAGATAAAGGTCCCAAAAATGATATCGATATTTATTTGCAGCCACTTATTAAAGAGTTAAAACAGTTATGGGCGGGTGTTGAGACATATGATGTATTGAGAAAGGAGAACTTTTATTTACGTGCAGCTTTGTTGTGGACTATTAATAATTTCTTGGCTTATGCTAATTTATCTGGTTGGAGTACCAACGGACGTTATGATTGTCCTTGTTGTGCTGCACAAACATGTTCGAAGTGGTTATATAATGGGAAAAAGTTCTTTTATATGGGGTATCGTCGGTGGTTAGATGGAAATCATAAATTTAGATTTCAAAGGACTCTATTTGATGGTACTATAGAGTTCAGAAAAGCTCCTAAGTAGACCATTGGATCTGAAATCTTATTCATGTTGAAAGATATCAATTTCAGTTATGGGAAGATGAATCAACCACCCAACATGCAAACAAAGAGAAGATCGAGGGATGAATTTGATGATGAATCTAATGAAGAGGATGATCCTAATGAGGCGGACTTGTGGAAAAAAAAAGAAGTACTTTTTTTGAGTTGCCTTATTGGGAGCATCAGATTTTACGACACAACCTTGATGTCATGCATAGTGAGAAAAATGTTTGCGAGAACATCATTGGGACAATTTTGAATGTCGATGAAAAATTGAAAGATAATCTTCAGAGTCGACTTGATTTAGTTAACATGGGAATTCGGCGTGATCTTCATCCCCAAGTACTTCCAAATGGGAAATATCGGTTGCCGCCTTTTATTTTTGCAATGTCGAAGGAAGAGAAAAAAGTGTTTTTCATGGTGTTGAAGGATATAAAGGTCCCAGATGCGTATGCATCAAATATATCTCAATGTGTGAGTCTTAAAGATCAAAGACTATATTCCTTAAAATCACATGATTATCACATCTTGATGCAAAATTTATTGCCAGTTGCTTTACGGTGCTGTATGTCAAAAAAGGTGATGTCCTGTATAATTGAACTATCCAATATAATGAAAGCTATTTGTGGCAAAGTTTTGAATGTTGACGAACTTGAGAAAGTACAAGATTGAGCCGCTTTGACTTTTTGCAATTTGGAGAAGATCTTTCCACCTTCCTTCTTCACTATTATGGTGCACTTGCTAATCCATCTCCCTTGTGAAGCAATACTTGGTGGACCAATTTTCTATCGATGGATGTATCCTATAGAAAGGTGCTAATTTATTTGTAAAGTATTCATTCATTCACCTCTATACCTTTAATTATAACTTTTGATAATGTTGTATATCGTGTTTAGGTTCCTGTGCAAATGACGTCTTATTGTCGTAATAAGTGTTATCCAGAAGGATCAATTGCTGAAGGTTACTTGGCAGAGGAATGTATGACTTTCTGTTCTAGATATTTAGAAGATGTTGAAATAAGACTGAATAGACCAAGTAGAAATGCTGGGCTCACTGATCATAACTTGGCCAAAACTTATTTATTTCAAAGTTATGGAGAACCAATCGATAAATTTGAAATTGCAGAATTAGATAATAGATCTCGGATACTAGCACATCGATATGTTCTTTTTCACCATGATTCAATTGAACCATTACGCAAGTAAGTTATAGAATTTGATAAATATTCATCTTTTTGATTTGTTTATCTTCTAACCAATTAAACCTATTTTTAACATAGTGAGTACAAACAAATCTTGAGATCTCGTTCAAGTTCCCGAAGATTACAACATCGAGAGATTAATAAGTTATTCACAGAATCTTTTCGTGAATGGTTAAGCCAAACGGTATGCAACTGAAGTTAATGAGTTATACATAATCGCGATATTTTTCTATCAAATAATAATGTTTTCTCATAACATTTATAATTACTCAATTTACTTTTGATTCAATAGGTTTAGAGTGGGAAGGGCGTCAATGACAAAGTTAAATGGCTTTTCCAAGGTCCAAATAGAGTAGTAAAGAGATATAGTGCCTTCCTCATCAATGGATTCAGATTTTATACAAAATATCGCGAGAGAATGAGGAAAACTCAAAATTGTGGAATTGTTGTTAATTCTTTAATTACAAGTTATGCTAGTGCTAGGGACAGTAATCCTGTTGAAGGAAATGTGGAGTATTACGGACTTCTTACTGTCATTATTGAGTTGGATTACTATGGAAATGGAAAGTTGTCTTATTTTGATGTGATTGGGCTGATGTTAATACTGCTCGCGGAATTAAAAAAGATCAATTTGGTTTTACAATGGTGAATTTCTCTCGCTTGATTCACACTGGACAACAATTGATATACGAGCCGTATGTATTTTCTTCTCAAGTGAAACAAGTTTTTTATTCGAAAGATCCAACTGATGAGGGTTGGTACGTTGTACTCCGAAACACCCCTAGAGACTTGTTTGACATGGGCAATGGAAGTAGAGATGATATCGTCGAAAGATCAGAAAATTTTCCTTTTCCAGAACAAAAATTAAATGAAAATATCCCTAGTACTAGTGCACAATTTCAATGGGTTCGCCAGGATGTGGATGAAGATATTTACGAATTATGATGTAGTAAGATTTTACGATTTTTTAATTATATATAATATTATAATTTAAATTTTAGTCTTGTTAAATATTTCAACTATTTTATATGTACTATTATTGTTGTAATTACTTATTAAAATTTCAACTATTTTATGTGTATTGCAGAAAAAATGCCTAGAAGAAGATTACGAGATCTAAGTATTATTCAGAATACTCCAAATTCAGAAGAAACAAATAGTGAACAACAGATTGCTACTGGATCTTCGAATGTTTCAGAAACACCTAACGAGCCTGTAGAAATTCAAAGTAATGTTAAATTTAATTTACATGCGTGTTGACTTTTATTATTGATTTCTTTTTCAAATTCTTATATTATAATATACCATTTTTCAGCTGAAAGTTGTGGGACGCGCAGAGGTCGAGGACGTACGCTACTTAAAGATTTATACGAGTTAAATCCTATTGAGCATGTCAAAGTATCTAGAAACAATTTTGGTCAGTCTGTTGGATCAAAAGCTCGACTTTTAGCAGGATATTTGGGCATTATAGCACGAAATGCCAATATGTTGCCTATCAACTATGAATCATGGCATCAAATGCCTGATAGTAACAAAAATCAAGCTCTCGATAATATTAAGGTAACAAAACATAAATGTAATTTATAATACTTTGGTTTAAGTTTCATTTATATTTACTTTCTAAACTTGTGTTTCTTTAGGAGAGATTTACTTTAGAGGTCTCGGATGCTTATATCAAGAAGGCATTGGGAAAAAAATGGAGATACCATAAAAGCACCGTAAAAAAAGAATATTTTAAGAAAGATATAAGCCTCGAAGAGAAATTGCGAAATGTCCTGCTGGGAATGCTAAGGTACCAACGGGAAGATGCGGTTAGATTCTGGAATTCAAAGAAAGGAGAGGTATTATGTACTTCCAAACTCTTATAATTATTTCAGTTTATAGTATTTACTATATACGTAATAATAATTTCATAATGTAGGACCGTGTGTGAGTTGGAACAAGCAGCAAGCAAAAACAAAAATTCACGCACACAGTAGGGTAGAAAAGTTTTGTTTATGTAGCTGAGGTCGAGGTCTTTTGAATTTATTAATTGTGTCAAATATAATTACTTTCTATTAAATAATATTTTTACTACTATATTGTAGGAACTCTCGTTTGGTCAAAAAACACCTTCAGCTTTTTGACATTACACATAGGAAGAAAGATGAATCTCCAATGACTTCTGAAGCTAGTGAAATTATGGTATATTTACTTAATAAAGATTTATTTTAAATATTTATAATGTTTAATTATAATGGTTTAATTCATCGTTAGTAGTTTTAAATAATGTTAAGTTATGTTGCATTTGTTTTTATTATATATTTCGTTTCTAACTTTTTGATTGATTTATTAGGAGAAACTAAAGGATAAAAAGGCGGAGTATGAAATGATTGCTTCGAGTGATAGTTCTGTTAATCTTGAGGACATTGATAATAGAATTATTACTGAAGTTTTGCGTCTTGAAAGGTATGGTCAGGTTCGAATTCAAGGATCTGCTATTAACCAAGCCCAATATTTTGGATCCAGCTCATAGCAATACATGCTTCGGAGAGTCAAGCTCAAGCTGAAGTTCAGAGGTTAAGAAACCAGATGGCTCAGATGCAAGCGAGCACAGTTGAGCAAATTGCTCAACTTAAAGCGGAGGCAGCATCGACAGAAGTAGAGGTTCAAAGAAAATATGAAGAACTCCAGCTACAACTTAAAGAGGAGGCAGCAGCGAGGGAAGCTGAGCAAAATAGAAAATACAACAAACTCCAGCAACAGCTTCAGAATATGATGAAGATGTTTCAGCAGTCACAAAATCCGCCATCTTAGACGTTTATTTTCTTATTGTAAGAATGTTTTAACAATATAACTTTTAACATTACTATAAAAATATTTTGTTATTTCATTTATTAATTTAGATAATATATTTTTCGTTGGATTTTTGAAGCATCATTTAGATTTGCTGTTATTGGTTGGATTTGATGTTACAGGAAGGATTGTATATGAATGAAAATAGGACATTAGAAAACTGCTAAAATTAGTGGCGTTTTTACTAAAAACGTCGCAAAAGAACATGACCTTTAGTGGCGTTTTTGAGAAGAGCGCTGCTAAAGGTCATGTTCTTTAGCGGCATTTGCATGAAAAGTACCGCTAAAAGTCACGTTCTTTAGTAGCATTTTTGAGAAAAGCGCCGCTAAAAGTCATGTTTTTTAGCAGTATTTTTTTACATAAACGCCGCAAAATGTTAGCAGCATTTTTTGCGGCGCTTGGGTAAGTGCCGTAAATAGTTTTAGTGGCGCTTATTAAGTGCCGCTAAAGGCAAAAAAGAGGCCGCTAAAAACCTGTTTTATTGTATTGTTTGATTACATTTTACTTTTTTAAATTCAATTCATAGGTTTAAACTCAACCTATTACCTCGTCTAGCCTAAGGGTCGTAATATTTATTACCTCTTTTATTGACATGACTTTAATATCAAAATATTTTGACAAAAGAAATGAATAATTTCTAGTTGATTTTAAATTTTTATTAAAATGAAAATTTTCATAGGTGACCAGTCACACTTAAAAAAAAGAAATTAGTGACCATTTCCTTTTTTTTTTAACTTGTTTAGTGATCTTCAAAAAAACCATTATGATAAGCTAAATGTTATTGGTTGTATTTTCACATGGCATTTATTGGAAATATATTACTACAAAACGAAATAGCTAGTTCTGATAGGATAAATAAATTGAGCATAAATAAATAAAATAATCGTTGTGTCATAGAAGAACCACTGCCTTAGAAACAAATTTTCCTTGACCGGTATAATTGTGTAGTAGACATCGCCCAATAGTGATCATACCTCGATTTTGAGTTTAGATTTTGGAACTTTTTTATAGGTGATTTATTCTAGTTCAGTGGCTAAGTGTTGTGTTTGTGTGTGAGAGGTTCTTGGTTCAAATCCTATCTTTTGAAATTTTGCTACTTTTGATTAAACCCCTATCTTTGGACACATGGGTTATCAGTTAAATTTAGTCAAATGATAATAAGAATGAGCCTATTGGTTCAATGGTTAAGTTTTTGTGTACTATTCGGTTTGATGTTTGAATCCCTGTTAAAGCAATAGGAAATGTTTAATTTTTGAATTGCTTTCTGTGGTAGTTATTTTCGGTTCGTTATTAAACTTCCAAGAAACCTCCTAGGTTGGGGCATTTGTTTTGTTTTTCTTTTTACTTTCCATTTATGTTTCTATTAGTCCTCCATTATTTATTTATTTTCTCTTCATTTTGATTCTTCTCTTCAAACTACTTTCCTTTTTGCTATGTTATGCCAAATTGATTCTGTACGGGGTCGGGCTTCTCCTTTTTGGTTCAATTTGGCACTGGTAAGTTCGATTTAAAGCTTGTGTCGAAATTTCTTCAACTTAACTTCAGTCTCGGACGCTAATCTTAGTATTTTGAGTGCAAATACGTTGTCTGATTTGTCTTTGTAATGTCGTTTTAGGGACGGGAATTCATCCTTGTTGCTTTTACATTGAATTTTTATCAGGTGGGTACCGAAACCCCTTATTCTTTGAGTTTTAATCATCAAAAAATAGGACTGTCGAAGCTACACGGTTGTGTGCCAGGCGATGTGGTAGGCTATGTGAGCCACACGATCGTGTGTCAAGCCGTGTAACTCATTACTCACAAAAATTTGAGGCACACGGGCATGTGCTAGGTCGTGTGAAGGCACATGGGCCAACTATCCAGGCTGTGTGAAACCATATGGGCGTGTAGACCAATATTTGAGATTTTTCCCTCAGGCCACAAATGTCGTTCGAAACGAATGCAAGCCTATTGTAGGGTCTGTACAATCTGAATTAGGCTATAAAACTTGATATCTGATAATCTAATAATGAATAACTTGTGATCTGTATGCATGTCTGCTATGTTTGAACCTAAGTAGGATCAGTCAAAACGTAACCTGCTCTTGTTTAATGTATACGAATTATCCAAGTATGACTCGTATTCCGTTAAGTCTGATGGTACACCCTACATTACTCTGTGATTTAGAATATGAGATATCTGAATATGTTGAATTGATTGGTATTGATTTTGACTTATAACCATGCATATGATTTCATGGCAATATAATGCGATCCGTCGAGATTTGATATATTTGTTTTACAAAGCATGGACTTTCATGACTATTGATTCTATTATTGTACGATAGCGTGACCTACATGCTTAGCACATTGACTCTGTATTTGCATGTCATGAAATACTGCATGAGATTTAGATGATGTGAGAGGAGGAAGTTTGCGGCAATTTAATTATTTGCATTATCTAGTGGTTATCCACAATTCTGTTCTAGCAGTATCTCTGCAATATTGGCTCAACCACATATTTTTGATATGGTAGTCGATAAACTACAATTTATACATATTTCTATCCCATGCTTAGCATGTTTTTGGGTGATTTATTCTTAGAATTGGTGAATTCGATGCTCCTAACCCTTTAATTTCATGTTTTATACTTAGGTGAGCTTAGGAGAGTAAAAAGAGTGAGAAACGGACCGAAAATGGAAAAAATGGGCCAACATAGGAAATCAACACGGCTTAGACTTCCTCACACGGGTAGACCACACGGCCGTGTTAATCTGGCAGAATCGAAGCAGGACTCACATAGGTAGACCACACGTCCATGCCCATTTAACAGCCTTGACCACGGCTTGAAGATATTGCACACGGGCGTGTCACACGGGCGTGTTCCTGTCGAGCCCAAGTTTAGTTCTATTTGGAAAAGGGCACTTTTGAGGGCTTGGAGACATTCTAAAGCCTATATAAACACCCTAGAGGAGGATTAAAAGGGACATAGTGTAGGAAGTGAGGAATTACTTGAAGAAAGCCAATTGATCCATCTCAGAAGCCGGATTCACCTTCAAGACGGAAGATCTCCCTTTAATTTCCCTCAGGAGTTTTTGGGTTTTCTTTATATTTTGTATTCATTATTCTTCTGAGATATCTTCCTTTACAATTATGAGCTACACCTCCTAAATACCTAAGGGGAATGAAACCTAAGACAAATCTTGTTATTATTTTCTGAATTGTATGATAAATATTTGACTTGTTCTTAATTATGTGTTCTTAATTCTTGCTTCAATATTTCAGGATATTGTCTCAAGTTTATGCGCTTATTCAAATGAGCAAAAGTCCCTGTTTAAGAGTAACTTTGTCATAATTAAGCAGAGTTGATTGCACGCCTAGACATAAGATGACAAGATTTTTTTGGATTAGGGTGAAACCTAATAAGGGAATCCATAGATCGAGTTAATGCAACAATAGGGAGTTAATTAGAAAGAGATTTCAATTAATCAACCTAGGGTTAGACGTTGTTAGTCTCGACGGAGATAATAATATAACTTAGGGATTTCTACAGATCAAGTTAAATGAATAAATCGTCTGATTCAGAGTCAAATAACAAGTGAAGTCTAGGGGATTTCTCCCTGGGTGTTCTCTTAATCAATCAGTTTTTCCTAAAAGTATTTTCCCCAATTTTCTTTCTATGCACCCTTAGTTTAGATAAATAAATCCCTTAATTTTTAGGTTAGATAATAAAAAGAAGGTAAATACTAATACTTTTAGTTCCTTTGGGTTCGACAATCCGGTCTTGCTAAAGCTATACTACTATTCGATAAGTACACTTGCCTTTATCGTGATAATAGTTACTTTCAAGAACGATTAATTATAAATATTTAAAACCTGTCGCGAATATCACGTATCAATTCTTTGGCACCGTTGCCGGGGAACTAAGATATTAGGGACACTCGATTTTTATTACTTTAGCCATTTACTTTTATTGCAATTTAAATTTTGTTTTCATTTTATTTTACTAAATTCTCCTTTTCTTTCTCCTAGTAGGTTCTTATAGTTTATGAGTAGAAGAAACCCGTCAGGACCATTGCTTTTTGACAGTGAGATCGATCGCACAGCTCGCAGAAACTGAAGATAAATAAGGTGAAGCTTAAGATACACAGAGGAAGAGCAAGAGGATGATATTCAAACCATAATCGAGGAGATGGCTGAAAACCAGGAAAATCCGCTACCTCCTGCGATTGCCGCTGAACAAGTAAATTAGAATCATGCTCCACGCACTATGTATGACTATGCTAAGGCAAATTTAACAGGAACTGAGTCAAGTATATTTAGGCCTGCTATTGTTGCAAATAATTTTGAACTGAAACCTGACACGATTCAAATGATACAGTAATTTGTTCAGTTTGATGGTTTGCAGGACGAGGATCCCAACGCTCACTTGGCAAACTTTCTGGAATTCTGTGACACATTTAAAATTAATGGCGTTTCTGATGATGTCATTCGCCTTAGGTTATTCCCTTTTTCATTGAGAAACAAAGCTAAACAGTGGTTGAATCGTTACCACAAGGGTCAATCACTACTTGGAAACAAATGACTGAAATGTTTTTATTAAAATATTTTCCGCCGGCTAAAATGACTAAATTACGAAATGATATCTCTTCTTTTGTGCAGATGGATTTAGAAACACTCTACGATGCATGGGAGAGATACAAGGACCTCTTGAGAAGGTGCCCTCACCATGGGTTACCACTCTAGATACAGGTTCAAACGTTTCACAATGGCCTGAATCCCTCGACTAGACAAATGGTTGACGCAGCCGCTGATGGAACTATCAATAATAAGACACCTGAAAATGCTTATGAATTTATAGAAGAGATGTTACTGAATAATTATTAGTGGCAAGTTATGAGGACAAAGCCGACGAAAGCAGCCGACGTTTTTAACGTCGATTCAGTCACCATGCTTTCAAATCAGGTAGAATTTTTTAATAGAAAAATTGATGGTTTTATTGCCTCTTCACAGGTTCACCCAGTAATACAATGTGAAGCTAGTGGAGGTGGATCGAGTAATACAGAATATCCACCCTATGGCCACAGCATGGAGAACAAGCAATTAAATTATATGGGTAATAATCTTCGACCTCAAAATAATCCTTATAGTAACACCTACAATGCAGGTTGGAGAAACCACCCAAATTTCTCGTGGGGAGGTCAAGGGAATCAGAAACCACCACCCCCTCTAGGCTTCCAACAACAACCTTACCAGCAAGATAAAAAGCCAGACCTTGAGGAGATGATGAAAAAATTTATTTCAGTAGCAGAAACTAGTTTTCAGAACACTAAAACTGCACTTAAAATTCAGTAAGCATCGATTCAAGGGCTCGAGAATCAAATTAAATAGCTGGCTAAGATGATTTCAGAAAGACCACTAGGAAATCTACCTAGTAACACCGAACCCAATCTAAAAGAACATGTGAAAGCAGTTACACTAAAGAGTGAGAAAATGTTAGCTGAATCTGAAAAGAAGCCACAACAAGAAGCTGACAAAAGCAAAGGAGAGGAGGTAAAACCCGAAAGCAATGATAATCCAATGCCGAAGGAATTTAAACCACCAATCCCATATCCAGCAAAGTTGAAGAAAGACCGCATGGATGCACAATTTGGTAAATTTCTTGAACTTTTTAAACAACTGCATATTAACTTACCTTTTGTTGAAGCTATATCGCAGATGCCTACATACACAAAATTTTTAAAGGAGCTTCTAACAAACAAAAGGAAGTTTGAAGATTTATCTACAGTGGAACTTAACGAGGAGTGCTCGGCTATGCTCCAAAATAAACTTCCAACCAAACTGAAAGATCCAGGAAGTTTTACTATTCCCTGCTTAATTGGTAGTTTGAATGTTGATAAGGCACTAGTTGATTTAGGCGCTAGCATTAATTTGATGCCATATAAAATGTTTAAACAACTTGGTCTTGGGGAACCTAAACCCACTAGGATGAGTATTCCACTAGCTGATAGATCTATTAAATATCCTAGGGGTACTATAGAGGACGTACTTATAAAAGTAGATAAATTTATATTTCCTATTGATTTCGTTGTGCTTGATATGGATGAAGATGTTGAAATGCCTTTAATTTTAGGGCATCCATTTTTAACCACTGCTAGGGTTGTTATTGATATGGGTGATGGTAAATTGGTACTTAAAGTAAGTGACAAAGAGATCGTTTTTAAAATTTATGATGCCATGAGATATTCTAGGGACACGATGACTCATGTTATTTTATTGACTCTATTGATCATGCTACTCAAGACTCTTTTCAGAAAATCATACATAAGGACACGTTGGAACTGTGCCTTGCCCAAGGAGAGGAGGTAGATGACGATGATTCCGAGACAGGTAAAATAAAAGCTGAACTAAACTTCAATGAACCCTTCCCTAGACAAGCAGAATATGAGGGGATTAAAGTAAACAATAATCTTAAGCAAAAGCCCTCTATTAAAGAACCTCCCAAACTGGAACTTAAACAATTTTCAAATCACTTGGAATATGCATTCCTTGGAAATAATTCTACATTACCAGTGATTATTGCTTCTAATTTGAAACCCAAGTAGAAAAAAGAATTACTCCAAGTATTAAAAGAACATAAAAAGGCCATAGCTTGGAAAATTTCTGACATTAAAGGAATCAGCCCTTCTTTTTGCACCCACAAAATTTTAATGGAAGATGAATATAAACCATATGTGCAAGCTCAAAGATAACTGAACCCCAACATGAATGAAGTTGTTAAAGCTGAGGTAATTAAACTTCTAGATACTGGAATTATTTATCCTATTTCTGACAGTTCTTGGGTAAGTCCAGTGCAGGTTGTCCCTAAGAAAGGAGGCATGATTGTTGTAACCAATGAAAAGAATGAATTAATCCCAAAAAGGACAGTCACAGGCTGGAGAGTGTGCATTAACTATAGGAAGCTGAATGATGCCACGAGAATAGATCACTTCCACATTCCATTCATTGATCAAATGTTGGAAAGATTATCCGGGCACATGTACTACTGCTTTTTAGACGGACTCTTTAGTTATTTTCAAATCCCAATAGCTCCTGAAGATAAAGAAAAGACAACGTTTACATGTTCATACAGTACGTTTGCTTATCGTAGAATGCCTTTCGGATTGTGTAATGCTCCTGCCACTTTTCAGCGCTGCATGACGGCCATCTTTGATGAACTCATAGAGGATATTATGGAGGTATTTATGGATGATTTCTCGGTATTCGGTAACTTTTTCCATCTTTTCCTTAAAATTTTAAAACGAGTTTTAATAAGATGTGAGAAAATGAACCTTGTGCTGAACTGGGAAAAATGTCACTTTATGGTTCAAGAAGGTATTGTGATAGGACATAAAATTTCTAGTAAAGGGATTGAGGTTGATAAATCAAAAATTGAAACCATTGAAAAACTACCTCCCCCTAGTTCAGTTAAGGCTATTAGAAGCTTTTTAGGACATGCTGGGTTCTATAGAAGATTTATTAAAGACTTTTCTAATATAGCTAAGCCTTTGACTAAATTACTAGAAAAAGATGTGCCTTTTAATTTCGATCAGGAATGTTTAGAAACATTTAATACTTTAAAGGACAAATTGATTAATACTCCAATTATAATCGCACCTGATTGGAATTTACCTTTTGAACTAATGTGTGATGCGAGTGGTTTTGCAGTGGGAGCAGTTTTGGGATAGTGAAGAGACAAGCATTTTCAACCTATTTATTATGCTAGCAAAACTTTAACAGCCGCACAAGAGAACTACACCACCACGGAGAAAGAATTGTCAGCTGTGGTTTTTGCATTCGATAAATTTAGGCCATATTTAATACTATCTAGAGTTATCGTTTATACTGACCATTCTGATCTTTGCTACCTTTTAACTAAGACTGATGCAAAACCTCGACTCATTCGATGGAATTTGTTATTACAAGAATTTGACCTGGAGATTAAGGATAAGAAAGGAGCAGAAAATCTCGGGGTTGATCATCTTTCTAGGCTTGAAAATTCAAGTACTAAAGAGCTAGACGAAGTGGAAATTAATGATTCGTTTCCTGAAGAACAATTTTTTATTATATCTGACTCTGAGGTACCTTGGTTTGCAGACATTACGAACTTTTTAACCGCTAAGGTTATCCCAAAAGAGTTGACACATCAGCAAAAGAAGCGATTCTTTACTGATGTGAAAAATTACTTTTGGGAAAACCCTTTTCTTTTCCGTATATGTGTAGATCAAGTCATTAGGAGATGCGTTATAGAGTCAGAAGCATTGAAGATCTTAGAACACTGCCACTCAGGACCGACCGGAGGACATTACAGTGGAACTAAGACCGCACATAAAACACTTGAGTTAGGTTTTTATTGCCCCACGCTATTCAAAGACGCCAACAGGCATGTTACTTCTTGTGACAAATACCAAAGGACAGGTAATATCTCCAAACGTGATGAAATGCCTCAAACATATATGCTTTCTTGTGAAATATTTGTATTTGGGGTATCAACTTCATAGGTCCATTCCCTAGCTCATTTGGGAATAAATACATCTTAGTAGCCGTTGATTATATGTCCAAATGGGTGGAAGCCCAAGCTTTACCCACTAATGATGCTAGAGTGGTAGGACGATTCCTTAAGAAACTCTTTTCTCAATTTGGAACACCTAGAGCAATTATCAGTGATAGAGGTACTCATTTTTGTAACGCGCAATTTGATAAGACCCTTAAGAAATACGGAGTTCACCACAGAACCGCTACCCCCTACCATCCTCAAACTAGTGGACAAGTCGAAGTAGCAAACCGAGAGCTTAAACATATTTTTAGAAAATATGGTAGAATCAAATAGGAAGGATTGGGCAATGAAAGTAGATGATGCTTTATGGGCTTATAGAACTACTTTTAAGACTTCCACAGGAACATCACCGTATAGACTTGTGTATGGAAAAAGTTATCATCTACCATTTGAGCTAGAACACAAGGCATTCTGGGCTATAAAATTTCTAAACTTGAATCCCAAACTTGCAGGTGAAAATAGGTTGATGCAGTTGAACGAGTTAGATGAGTGGCGGACCAATGCATACGAGAATTCACACCTCTACAAGGGAGCAACAAAGCGCCGCCATGACACTCGTTTAAGGCAACACAAACAATTTAAAGTCGGAGATCTTGTCTTGTTATATAACTCGAGACTTAAATTATTCCCTGGGAAGCTTAAATCATGATGGTCAGGTCCTTTCATAGTCCAAACTGTCTTTCCATATGAAACAGTAGAGGTAAGCCACCCATCACATGGCACTTTCAAGGTAAATGGACATCGTCTCAAACTTTATAACGGTGAGAATTTTAACGAAGATAGAGAGGAGCTACGGCTCCACGAACTTCCCTAAATACCCTGACAAGCTAAAGTCGAGCTTAGACTATAAATAAGCACTTCTTGAGAGGCAACCCGAGCACTAACGGTGTTGATTTTTCTAGATTTTAGTTTCTAACATCTAAATCATTAACTGAGTTCTTAAACATAGGATGTCCAAATCCATACGACCAGGCACACGGGCGTGCCGTAGGCTGTGATCACACCACGGGAGGCGACATGGCCGTGCGATACGACCGTGTGAAAACATGGAAAAATTTTTCCCCACACACGGGATACGATAAGTTGCCACGGCCGTGCGACATGGCCGTGGGAAATCATGCCAAAACAACACGGGCGTGTGACATGCCCGTGTCTTAGAACTTTGGTTGAAACTAAGAAAGTAACACGGGTGTGCAACACGCCCGTGCCTAATACCCATGGTTGACACTGTCAAACTACCACGGGCGTGTACATTTATACACGAGCGTGGGAGAAGCGAATAACATCGCACATGGTCAAGTGATACGACCGTGCAAACCACACAGCTGAGACACGTAGGCGTGTCCTCAGGCCGTGTTAGACAATAAAATTTCGCGATACACATGGGCTAAACTTGAACCACACGGGCATGTGATACGACAGTATGGCCCATGTCCAATTATTTTAATTTTAATTTTAATTTTATTTCCATTCATTTATTAAAAAAAAACTTATATTTCATACTTTGCTTATCTTTATGGTTCTTTTCGAATTGTTCCCTAATTCTCTTCCAAAGTGGTGTTTATTTTCTCAGAATCATGCCTTTCATTAGCCTTATTTACAATTCCTATTTTTGCTCTTCCAAGGATTTCATCCGAAAATTCAAGGCAGTTTCGCTTTTCTCCCTCTCTTCTGATATTATGCTTATATTGCCATTATCTATCTTTGTACATTGAGGACAATGTACATCTTAAGTGTGGGGGGGTCATTTATACCATTATCAGAAAAACCCCTAAATTTTGTCTTATTCTCAAGTAACTCACTCATATCACTATTAGAATTGAATTTTTGTTAATTTATGATTTTTATTAATATGTCTTGAATTAAAACATAGGCATCCATGCATTGATTGTTAAACTTTAAGACATTAGAGAATCAAGCATGATAAGTTGATTTCTAAGAATTTAAATTTTTTAGGTTGTTTTCCCAAGTTTAGGTATTATCTTGAGTTGAAATTCACAGGTTTAAACATCAAAAAGCCATAATTTTGGTGAGATCTTGAGCCTTTAAGATCATCTATTATTTCTTTCATGCTCACTTTTATTATTGTTATGAGTACATCAATATTGATTTGTTATTCTAGAACTTGCGTCAATTATGCATGTCAAGACCACACCGTTGATTTGATAGGTCGAAATGATAAAGGCACTTAGGTTTAACCCACTCATTCCATAAAAGCCTACCTTCATAATTAACCCTTAGTGAACCCCCTTGAGCCTAATAAGCCATTCATTTATTAACCCATAACTCATTATTATTGAAATCCCTTCAATTAATTTTATCCCTATTTTTGTCGAGATTTGATTTGAATAAATTACTTAGCTTTGATTTATCTTGATAGTTAGTCGATGTTATTTGACTTGTTCTAAATATATATATATATACATACATACTTATATATTAGTAATAATTGTGTTTAATTCCATATTCTAAGAAGAAGCTCACTTGTACTCAATTGATGATTAAATATTTTTTTAGTTAGGTAATTTTTCAATTCAATCTCGATTCTAACCTTTTCTTTTAGCTTGTGACCACACCCCCTAACCGAAGCCACGTTACAACCCTTTAAAGACCTTTTGATTGATGTATCATCTCAATATATAGTGGTGAAGATTTGATTTTCATGCAAGCCTATGGTAATAGCTTCTCATATTGACTGTTGAGTGCTAAATTTCTTGTCCTTAAACATCTCGAGTGATTTGAGTGAATCTTTAGTGAGAATGTTAAACTCTGTGGTATTTTGAATTAAAGGTAATTACTTAAATAAAGGGAGACACCTATGTTTTCGTGCAAAAATGCTCAACTTGGAATGTTTGAAACTTTGATGCTCTTCTAGTCGAATTTTCAATGTATGATTACTGATAGGTTATTTTGAGATAGTATTGATAGGAATTATAAGTTGTGAAGAATTTATTTTAATTGTGAGTTGAGGGTTTTGCTTGAGGACAAGCAAACGCTTAAATATGGGGTATTTGATAAACCGTAATTTATACATATTTCTATCCCATACTTAGCACGTTTTTAGGTGATTTATCCTTAGAATTGGTGAATTCGATGCTTCTAACCCTTTAATTTCATGTTTTATACTTAGGTGAGCTTAGGAGAGTAAAAAGAGTGAGAAACGGGCCGAAACCGGAGAAAATGGGCCAACATAGGAAATCAGCACGGCCTGGACTTCCTCACACGGGTAGACCACACGACCGTGTCAATCTGGCAGAATCAAAGCACGACTCACATTGGTAGACCACACGCCCGTGCCTATTTAACAACCTTGACTACAGCTTAAAGATATCGCAAAAGGGCGTGTCACACGGGCGTGTCCCTGTCGAGCTCAAGTTTAGGTCTATTTGGAAAAGGGAACTTTTGAGGGCTTGGAGACATTCTAAAGCCTATATAAACACCCTAGAGGAGGATTAAAGGGGACACAGAGTAGGAAGCGAGGAATTACTCGAAGAAAGCTGATCCATCTCAGAAGCAGGATTCACCTTCAAGACGAAAGATCTCCCTTCAATTTCCCTCAGGAGTTTTTGGGTTTTCTTTATGTTTTGTATTCATTATTCTTCTGAGATGTTTTCTTTTACAATTATGAGCTAAACCCCCTAAATACCTAAGGGGAATGAAACCCAAGACGAATCTTGTTATTATTTTCTGAATTGTATGATAAATATTTGACTTGTTCTTAATTATATGTTCTTAATTCTTGCTTCAATATTTCAGTATATTGTCTCAAGTTTATGCGCTTATTCAGGGAGCAAAAGTCCCTGTTTAAGAGTAACTTTGTCATAATTAAGCGGAGTTGATTGCACGCCTAGACATAGGGTGACAAGATTTTTTCAGATTAGGGTGAAACCTAATAAGGGAATCCATAAATTGAGTTAATGCAACACTAAGGAGTTAATTAGAAAGAGATTTCAATTAATCAACCTAGGGTTAGACGTTGTTAGTCTCGACGGAGATAATAATATAACTTAGGGATTTCTACGGATCAAGTCAAATGAATAAATCGTCTGATTCAGAGTCAAATAACAAGTGAAGTCTAGGGGATTTCTCCCTGGGTATTATCTTAATCAATTAGTTTTTGCTAAAAGTATTTTCCCCAATTTTCTCTCTGTACACCCTTAGTTTAGTTAATTAAGTTTAGATAAATAAATACCTAAATTTTTAGGTTAGATAATAAAAAGAAGGTAATTACTAGTAGTTTTAGTTCCTTTGGGTTTGACAATCCGGTCTTGCTAAAGCTATACTACTATTCGATAGGTACACTTGCCTTTATAGTGATAATAAGTAGTTTTAAGAACGATTAATTATAAATATTTAAAACATGTCGCGAATATCATGTATCAGTAGTTTCACTGCAAATTCAAGTGGCACTATCCACAGTTATCTATTAGTGTGACTTGATTGGACAAGTTCTGGGAAACTTTATTTTGGTGTGTAGTAGAGTTAGGTAGGATGATTTCTGATAAATCTACACTCTGATTGGTTTTGAAAAATATTGCATTGACATCGACATACATTTTTTGTTATGTTTTGTACTATTTTGTTCGGTTCTGCTCTGGTTTGATTTGTTTTGTTTTGCTTTGTTTGGTTTTGTCTTGTTCTGTTTTGTTGTGCTACCATTGTTGAGATCTCTATGATACTCTAGAATTGTTTTGTACTGGTTACTAAATTGTTATTAAGTTCTATGCATTATTATGATTTATATGTTACGATCTGTCTATTTGTATTTGAGTTTGGTTATACGTGATGCTTGGTATCTCAACTTTGTCTTATCTTTATCTGTTCAGGTAAACATCTGACTTAGGATTGAACGACGTCCGAGAGCTCAGATTATTTTTGCACTAATGTAAATATGTTTGATCTTTTGGAATTATAAACTATTTTTGAACTTGTTTTGGTTTTGCTAATTTCGTCAATAATTGACAATTTCTAACACGAAGCTACAAAATCGTTAAGTCGACCAAAATGGATTTCAGTTTTCAGAATAAGACTCCGAAAAGATTTTTCGCTATTAATCGAGTAATCTTTGAACATTTTTTGGATACCTATTGACATCAGTTTTCTATGTGTTGATGTAACTTCTCCAGATTTAGTCATAACTTCTAGGCCAAGTTTTGGGTGTTATAGTACACCTGAACAAAGAAGGTGAAACACAAATGGTATTGCTTTTTTTAACAGTATTCAGAAAAGTACACTGAAAACTAAAGTTAAAAACTTGGTCGAAAATCAGACCGAAAAAATTTTCTGAATAGAAAACAGGCGAGCTAAGAAAGGCAGAGAAGAGATTGTTGTTTGCTTATTGTTGTGAAAAATAAGAAATGACCTGCTATTTATACTTCTTTTTTGAATAGGGAAAAAATGGTAAAATAGAAATGCCAGTTTCTAAAAATAGCAGAGGATTTTTCTCAACCCAACATATTTTGCAACAGCCAACAGATTTTCTACAACTGAAAAAATATTCTAAAAACAAAATAAAATATTTCTAATAAAATGAATATAAATTTTATTCAAAAAGAAACACGCATACAAATCGGGAGGTAGCATGTGTGTGTTGAGCCTTTAACCCCAATTACCTAACGAGGATAAGAAGCAAGGCTAAATTTAAACCATCAATGTGGAATTACCCACTTTACATTATCAACATTGATTGTGGATCCAATAACAAGAAATTTTATTCCTAGTAATCACTTTAACAAAATTACTTAATAATTATAGTGTGGAAGGTATCCACACATTGCAATTGCATATGGTGAGACTTAGTCTTTATCCGCAATGCAAACACCTCATTGGCAACTACTTTTTACATTTTAGTGAATTAAAAAATGGTAACTATTTTATACACTTTAGTGAATTAAAAAATGTCATAAATGAAAGAAATTCATTTCATGGCCAACTGTTTACCTCTTTAAAGAAGACTTGTGGCAAGAGAGAATAGCCATTACTACCAGCATTGGATACTCTAATTTCAACCAAAAATGCATGAAATTATATACCACAAATATGCATCAAATATAAAACACATTTTAGCTAAAATTAAGAGACTATTTGCTGGGTTTTACTTAGTTTCATCGTCTTCTACAAGCCGTAAAATTTTGTATAGTATTTCCCTGTTGTGAACAATGTATGAAAATGGTGCAAAGAAACCTGAGTTCAACCGGTAAATAACCCACTTACCTGCATATTATAAATTGAAATGAAATATAGCTATATACATAGTTACACACCATAGCTAAAGGTTTATAATTAAAAAATATTTCCAACTTGAACACAAACCTTATTCCTATATGGAGTCATGCTTCCAAATTTGAATGAAAGCTTAATTTAGAGAGGTTGAAATTATATTGGTCGTACTATTGATTTGGGGTTTTCTTGGTCACAAACAATCGAAAATAAGTTGCTCACATAAAGGACTTTTGTTGGGTATACAATAGGCACGCTTACCTTTGCTATTAATTTATATGGTAAACTTTAGTATTTGTTTAATAAATCCAACACTTCATTGCCTTGAGATTTGGATCCATGGTTGATCAGCCAGCTAAAACGCATTATTTTGCCTAAATTTGACCCATCGCCCCCACTATTCGACTACTATTGTCTAAGAAAAAAAAACAAGAACAATACTGAAGATTGTTCTTGGAGTCATTGATTTTACCTATTCTTAAGCAAACGCTATTAATTCCTTCTTTAGTTGGATCTTTTGAAGTGGAGAAAAGAGTTTGCCACTACCATTCTTTATTCCAAGCTAGAATCAAGCAAGCTTCAATAAATTGGCCATTGTAGCACCCCAAACCTGGCCCAGACGTTATGACCGGATCTGACATGCCACATCGAAGCGTTCAAAACATTTTATATTGTTGATCCAGAAAAACTTACTTAGTGTTTTAAAAGATAATTTCATTATAGGTTAAAGTGAATGGAAGCATGCACCGGTAGGAAACCGAAAAGAGGTGGTGAGTCCATCGGACCGCTATACCAAGCTCCTTCGGATCCAATCCTAGACATGCATACCGCCATTGCCACACCTTAACGTCATGGATAATTCTAGGAAACCAATTTGATTAAGTCATTTTTAGGAAAAGTGATTAATTTTAGAAAATACCTTCATTGAGGAAGCTTTGCTTGTTGTCGTGTTATTTTGAAATCAATTGTTGTTTTTGAAAACGCTCCCTAAAGCTATCCAATTTCAACAGTTAAAATAAGTAATACCTATCTTAGTAATACATATTAAAACCATCAAAAATAATTAAGCGGCCTTATTACATTTAAAAACCCAAAACTTCAAACGTAAATAAAAGGTTGTCCAGTTCACCAGAAGAAAATCAAACTTTCAGAACGGGTGGCCACTCCGAATTCCCTCATAGCTCCAAGCCCACTATGGTTGGGGATTACCTGCGTGGATGAAAATAAAAGGGGTGAGATTGGGGAAACTCAGTGTGTAAATTAACCCAACCATAGCCTATATCAGCTCAAACCACAGAAATAAAATAAGTTGGCCTTAGCCCAGAACAGAATTCAGAATAAAGCCCACAGGCCCATAACAGAACAGAACAGATATTACATGTTTATGCAGAAACCCAACCCAGATTCATCCATAACACCACCGTACCAGTCTTACACCATGTGGGGAGACTACTCGACCCACCCAACCGCTACACACCACAAAAATCGCAGCGAGGCTGCCAGATATTGTGACGAAGTTACCAGATACCGATATTGTGGCAGAGCCACCAGAACAGATATATGTGACAGAGCCACCAGATCAGATAATTGTGGCATAGCCACCAGGACGCTTCCTCCATAGTATAACCCAAGTCCCCATGCAACAGATATAAATCATGGCATACATCATACAGAATCAGATCGTCATGCTTTTCAATCAAAAGTAACCTTAGGGATATAATGGTAATTTTGCATACATAGGGGCATTCAAGTAATTTAACTATTCTTAAGGTTTTCATACATAACATAGCCATTTACGTACGATCAAAAACACTTACCGCGTTTTCTTACCAATTTGGGCCTATTGGCCCAGTATCCCGTTTTTGGCCCATTAAGCCCAAAAATATCGAAATGCACAAAATCACGCACTTTGCAGTCTTATCACTTTAATTTACCATATACATCAAACTATTAATTTCATGAGCATTCACACACTCGCAAGATCTCAAAATACCGGCTTTTCGGCATTTCAACTTTTCGGCTTGTGCCAATCTAGTCTATAATAGGGTGTTAGTTACACACCTGTTTGCGACGATATGCTGACGAGATCCACACACGAACTGCCTACAATTGGATTACTAACACGTTAGTCTAACTATTCAAATACGAACTATGTATTAACCCCTTACAATATTCGGCCAACCACACCTACAGATCATAGTAAGCTTATAAGAAATCAATAAGCAACTTATTAACAAATTTTTGTCAATGTTTACCACATAATCATAATTTCACTGCAAGCTGTCTTCCTGAGAAACAGTCACTAAATCATTTATAACTGGAGCTACGAAACTCCAAATCAAGTGCTGTTAATTTTCCCTAAAAATAGACCCATATATCTTCTATCCATTAAAATTTTAAGAATTTTTGGTTTGGCCAATCAATACCAGATTTTTCTTAAAGTTTCCCATGTTTCACTGTTTGACTAATCTGACCACTCTTCATTACGAATCAAATTTCTCATTGTACAGAATTCAAAATATGTTCTCATTTATTTCATTTGAAACTAGACTCATTAAGCTTTAATTACATAATTTATTCACCTTCTAACTCATCTCTCACAATTTATGGTGATTTTCCAAAGTCACGTTACTGCTGCTGTCTCAAGCAGATTTATTACCAAATCACTCTTTCACACATAACTTGTATGCATGTTATTTAAACATGTATATCACCAATCAATCATCACATATCTATGAGTTTACTTAAGTATATTCTCCATTTCATCATTTTAAAGCACAACATGTTAGCCGATTTTTTCCCTTAGCATCTAAGGCACATGCATGCTCATTTGTTTGGCTCAACTTCACCTATCTTCCATTTTTCATCAAAAGAACATGAAACAACAACCATTTCCTTCATTTTAATTCATGACCAAATGCTCACAACACAACCAAAAACCAAATTATGCTTCAAGAGTTAAGGTAGAATTAAGAAGAACTTATGAACATCAAGATAGAAGCAAACTACTATGAACTTACCTTCAATTTTCTTCCCCAAGTGACCAAACATTCAAGAGCTTTCTCCTCTCTTTTCTCTTCTCTAACTTTCGGCTATGTGAACAAAGATGGACAAAATTTTGTTCTTTTCACCCCTTTTTCTTTTAATAAAATTTCATATTTCATTCATTTAATTCTTTAATACAAAAGACATGAAATGCCTATCATGGAACATTTACCTAAACCATTATCATGGAACATTTACCTAACCCATTATCATGGAATATTTACCTAATCCATTATCATGGAACATTTACCTAACCCATTATCAATTTGTACCATGAATTATGGATATCAAGTGCTCATATTGTCTACAACAACATGATAGCTGGCCACTTCATGTAAAATGGGAGGTTTGTCATGCAAATCCTCCTATTTTGCACTCCTATTTATTTGGCCACTTCAATTTAGCCTATAGCATTTTAAAACATTTTCACATAGGATCTATTTCATAATTTCACCCCCTTTTTTTCTTATGGAACAAAAATTAACTAAAATTGCCGAGTTCTATCTTAAGCTTGGGCCTTCTAGAGGCCCACTACCATAATTAAACCTATGCCAACATTCACAGAATTCCCGAAAATTGGGGCGTTATAGCCATAACATGCATCTTACACTCTGCAACTTGTGTTGCCTTTTATTCTAGTATTATCTCTAAATTCACCAACATGTGAAAAACAAGCTGTGCTAACACATATATACACCCAAGTCCTAAGTGATCTTACGTACGTTGCATATATATCATTTTGTTTAGTCCCTTTTTATGGATCTCATATGCATTTATGTAAAAATGAACTATATTATTGTATCTGTAAGGAAAGATGTATTATTTGAAGACTAGATCTGGTGGTTTGGAGTTCGGACCTATGGTGTCAACAACCAGATCTATGGTGTATCCTCTCATCATGTCTGTAATTTTAATGAATTTTGTTTGAAGTTATAAGTTCTGCATATGGTTAGAGGATTCAACCACTTAAACAAGCTCAAGTGGCTCTATTTGTATTATTGTAATTGCAATTTTGATTTTCTAATATTCTTAAACTTAATCATTAATATGCTAAATTTGATGCAGGAAAGCTAGACCTTTTTAATGGTTGAAGTCATTGGGCCAATCCTTGATGTTATTAAGTACTTCGGTCATAATGCTAGCAAATATCTAAAATACCAAAAGAAATTCACGGAATACGTTGATGATTTCAATCAAGCACAAGCCGATTTACGTGCCAAGGAGGCAGATTTTCAACAGCAGTTGGAAAACGAGCATCACTTTGGGAAAATGCAAAAGCAGGAAGTTAAAAGATGGTTTGAGAAAGTAGAGAAAAAACTTGGTCAGGCTCTACATGTTAAAGATAAAATCAGTAAAGGAAAATATAGCTTCCACTCATGTTTGAGGCAGCTTGTTGATGAGGCAACTCAAGCAATGAAGGAAGTGCATGCTGAAGGAAATTTCTCTGGGGCTTGGTTGTTAATGATCCTTCTACCATAGCGGTTAATCTACCTACACCAGAAGTAGTAGGTGCGACCATGTTAGAGAAGAAATTTATCAGTACTTGATGGGAGATGCAGTTGGATTGATTGGTGTGTGGGAGATGGGCGGAATCGGGAAAACAACCATTATGAAGGATGTCTATAATAGGTTGTTGAAAGAGAGTAAATTTAGAAAATTGATTTGGGTAACTATATCCCAAGACTTCGACATTCCAAGGCTGCAAAAGAACATTGCTTCTTAATTGGAGAGAAATTTGTCAGATAATGAAGATACAATCGTCTTTACAGGGAAGTTGTCAAAAATGTTGAGAGGACAAATGAGGTATGTGCTAATATTGGATGATGTATGGAGAAGCTTTTCCCTTAAGGATATTGGAATCCTTGAGCCTACAACATATAATAGATGCAAATTAGTGTTGACCACACATTCAGAAAGGGTTGTTGAATCAATGGGATTTAAGAAAGTTAAAGTTCCTTGTTTTTCTATGGAGGAAGCCATGAACTCATTCTTAAGCAAAGTTGGACAAGACATGTTACCCAATCCAACTTTAGAATCATTGTTAGTATCTCAAGAGTGCAGCTATTTTTAAAATAATAAGACTAAGTCTTAAAGGGATTTGTTAGCTTGTTAGTAGGAGGAGGAATTGTTAGCTTGTTAGTAGCAATTTGAATTTATTTCTTGTTTAGGTTGTTACTTGGGACTTGTATATAAGGGTTGCTTTGTTAGTCAATGAAATTATCCCTTCATTCCATCTTTAGTTCTATATTTCATTTAAGTCTTTACTAAACCAACAGTGGTATCGAGAGCCATTTTTCTTGAGGGCATTGTGAAAAGTTTTGTGAGAGTTCTAAAAGAAAAATTGAGAGACACACTTGTGAGGTTTTTGAGGAAAATGGAATCGGGATCGAGTAACCTGTCCATCTTAGCCCTACCTGTGTTTGATGGAGAGAATTATCAAGCATGGGCCGTGAGAATGCAAGCATACATGGAGGGTTGTGATTATTGGAAAGCTATCGAGGAAGACTATGAGGTGACTCCACTTCCTAATAATCCAACTATGAATCAGATCAAAATGCACAAGGAGAGAACCACCAGGAAGGCTAAGGCAAGGTCTTTTTTTTATGATTCGGTTTCGCCAGCCATATTCAATAGAATTATGGCTTTTGGATCAGTGAAGGAAATATGGGACTACCTCAAAGCTGAGTATCAAAGAGATGAGAGGATCAAGAGCATGAAGGTGTTGAACTTGATCAGAGAATTCGAGAGGCTACAAATGAAGGAGTCTGAGTTAACCAAAGAATATTCAGACAAGTTGATAGATATTGCCAATAAGGTAAGAGTTCTTGGGGCTGATCTCTCTAATTCTAGACTGGTGCAGAAGATACTTGTCTCTGTGCCTGAGAAATATGAAGCACCTATTACCTCTTTTGAAAACACTAAGGACTTGACTTAATTGAGAGTAGTGGAGTTGATCAGTACTTTACAAACACAAGAGCAGAGGAGGCTAATGAGGCAGAAGGGAGCATAGAAAGAAGTATAGAAGGAGCATTGAAGGCTAAGATGCAGCAAGGCGAAAAAAGAGAGGAACGAAAGTAGAATGGGAAGAAGAGTGATTGCAATAGTGGTTCAAAAACTATTGCAAAAGGTAATAGTACTGAAAATTATAATAAGTATTCTTTATGTAAGTACTGTGAAAAACAGAATCATTCCCATTTTAGGTGTTGGAGAAGGCCAGATGTGAAATGCAGAAGGTGTAACTTGATGGGGCACATTGAGAGGTTTTGCGAGGAATCGAGAAATCAGCAGCAGGGTGAAGTAGATGTTGTAGTTGAAGAAGAAGAGGATCATTTGTTTGTCGTCTCTTGCTTCTCATCAAGCATTTTATGTGATAGTTGGTTAGTTTATAGTGGTTGTACCAATCACATGACTTATGATGAGAAGTTGTTTAAAGACTTTGACAGGTCATTGAAATCGAAAGTAAGGATAGGAAGCGGACAATACCTAGAAGTGAAGGGAAGAGGCACAATAACAATAGAGAGCTGTGCTGGAACTAAATTGATTTCAGATGTTTTGTTCGTACCTGACATTGATCAAAACTTGTTGAGTGTGGGGCAATTGGTAGAGAAGAGATTCAAGGTGATGTTCGAATAGGGAATGTGTCTGATCCTTGACTCTAGTGGCAATGAATTGTTTAGGATCAAGATAAAGAAGAAGAGGTTTTCATTGAATCCATTTAAGGAGGAGCAAGTGGCATCCAAGTGTCAGGAAGATAATCCTATTGTGCAAGAACAACTGCAAATCAAGTGTTTTGAGAATGAGGAGTTGCATGCAAAGGTAACTCTCTTGGAGCAGCAGGTGACATCTCTCGCTGATAAACTATCTTTTTTTGCACATAAAATATCTGAAGAACATGCTGAGGAGCCACGGAAAAAGGATCTATCTCAGAAGATCAAGAGTAATGTGCAACTTTTAGAAGAGAATAGTGGGTTATGTTTTCAAAATCAAAAGCCGACTGAAGAAGCTTCATATGCGAAAGAATTAACATCTGTAGATGTTGTTGACTTTAAGAATTTAGTTGGTAAGGTGATTAAGCTTTCAATGCAAAATACAAAATTGAAAAAGGAGTTATTAGCTGTGAGAAGATTGGTTAATCAAATTATAAATCGTATTAATCGCAAGTATAGTGACAACACAAGATCTTGGAAGAAGGGAAAGCACTCTGGCCACTCTCATGACTTTTCTAGAGCAACTTGTGATGATTTTGAATTATGGAATTTTGATTTAGATGGCATTGCATGCTAAGAAACAATTAGAGGCAACTCTTGAAGCTGCACTAGTCGAGAAGGAATTCATAGAAGGCGAATATTTAAGAAACTGGTTTTCAGAGATCAGATGACAGATATTTTACTACATTTTTCATGTTAGTCGTTTTGAGTTTCTTAAGAATAAATTTGGTATTTGCAGCACTTGAGTTAGGAGGAGAATGTTAGTATCTCAAGGCTGCAGCTATTTTTAAAATAACAAGACTAAGTCTTAGAGGGATTTGTTAGCTTGTTAGTAGGAGGAGGAGTTGTTAACTTGTTGTAGCAATTTGAATTTATTTCTTGTTGAGGTTGTTACTTGGGACTTGAATATAAGGGCTGCTTTGTTAGTCAATAAAATTATCCCTCCATTTCATCTTTAGTTCTATATTTCATTTAAGTCTTTACTAAACCAACAATCATTAATGAAACTTGCTGTGAGGGAATGTGATGGACTTCCTCTAGCAATTGTCACACTGGCTGGTTGTATGAGGGGAAAATCCGATCCTCGTATGTGGGAAAATGCTATAGATGAATTACGAGGCTACATCAGAAACATCCACAATATGGAAGATAAGGTGTATGGATGTTTAAAATTCAGCTATGATCGTCTACAACGAATAGACTAAGATTGCCTTTTGTATTGTGCATTATATCTTGAAGATGATGAAATCGATAAAGATTTGATAATTGAAAAATGGATGGAAGAAGGGCTTATAGATGGAATGGGAAGTAGAAAAGCAATGGAGGGTAGCGGTCATTCCATTTTGCAAAAGCTTGAAGAAAATTGTTTGCTAGAAAGGGTTGAATATAAGCCATGTATAAAAATGAATGATCTTGTTAGAGATATGGCATTGTATATCACAAGGAAAAGATTTCTATAAAATCATGTATGCGGTTGGAAGAGGTGCCAAACATGGAAGAATGGGGTGAAGATTTGGAGAAGGTTTCTTTAATGGGAAACTACATCTCAACAATTCCTCAAACCATGAAATGCCTGAAATTTCCAGAACTCATAACATTGTTGCTCTCATGGAATCCACTGAAAGAAATACCAGAATCTTTCTTTGAGCACTTTCCTAACCTTAAGATTCTTGATCTTTCTAATACTCTTTTAGAGAGTTTGCCTAATTCTATTTCTAGTTTGGAGAAACTCACGGTATTGTTGCTTAGAGGATGTTGGTGTTTAAAGAGTTTGCCTTGTCTATCGAAACTTCTAGCTTTGAAGAAATTGGATCTTGGAGACAGTGGAATCGAGAAAATCCCTCAAGTTTTGGAACTGTTGGTAAATCTTAGATATCTCAATCTTAAACGTACCTCTCATCTAACAGTGATTCCTGCTGGATCACTCTCAAAACTATGCCAGCTTCAGTATTTGTCAATTCATTCAAAATTGAGAAGCGCAGAAGAGTTGAGGGAATTGAATAAGTTGGAGGTTTTTTATGGCTCCTTCCATAACGTGGGTGACTTGACCAAGTTTGCAAGTAAGAAAAAAACGCTTTAGAAATACTACATTTGGGTATGTTCTGAAATCACCTATTTTGATCCCCCGGGTTCTAGTAATTTTGTTAAATTTGAAGGGATTAAAATTGATGTTGGAGATGAAATTATACTTCCATACGGTGTCGACGAATTAAGTCTACTGGGATGCAAGGGTGTGAGAAGTATAAACGATGTTGGATTGAGGGATGCAACTGATTTGAAAGAATGTGAACTTTGTGCTTGTAGTGAATTGGAATGTGTAATTTCATCCAAGTGTGATCAGCTTCAAAAACTCGAGTCTCTGAAGCTAAGTGAGTTAGAGAATTTGAAAGTCGTGGTTGAAGTTGGAGCTGGAGAACCATCAGTCGGCATATTTTCCTCCCTTAGAAGGATCAGTCTATCGCGTTGTGATAAAATTAAGAAATTGTTTTCAGCTGATTGGGTTCTAAGCAACCTGGAAGAGATGGATGTTGTGGGTTGTAGTGAATTGGAAGAAATAATAACAGAATCCGAGAAAACAAGATTGGGTTCCAATAATGATACCATCAAATTCCCTTTCCCCAAGCTGAGGTTTTTAGTATTGACTAGTCTAGTACAATTGCAGCGCATTTGTAGTGAAAATGGAGTAATGGTTTGTGATTCTCTCCAACACATTACAATAAGTGATTGTCCAAAGCTAAAGCGGATTCCTCCATATCTTCCACAGCTTGAGAATGATGATGGAGAACTATCTCCTTCTAATTCTCTCCAGATAATCCAAATGCATTCGGGAGATTGGTGGGAAGCAGTGGAGTGGGAGCACCCTAATTTCAATATTAAGAACGTTGTTCGACCTTTGCTCGAGTTTTGGAGCACCTCAGATGAAGATGCTTGATGAAGTCTGTTTAAAACCATAACAGTGTAAGCGAATCTTTTATCATACATTTGCAGATCTTTTTCTTGGTCTTTGTTTTGGTAGAAACAATTGAAGAAGAAGACGAAGGTTTTGGTGTTGTTTTCTTTGCAATTCTAGAGGTTTTAATTTTTAAAATTAGCTGCAATTCAAGATTCTTGAATAAATATTTACTTTTTCTGCTGTAATATTTACAAGTAGATTTATACCATTTTTTTTTTAGTTTTAAAAGTACAAAAAAAGTACAATTACATCTATATATATTATTAATTACAATTCACAATGAATGAAGAATTGAATAAAATCTAAACAAGGCTTATGAACAGTGTAAAAGGTAGATCCACACATTGCAATTGTAGATGATTAGACTTAGTCTTTATTAACAATGTTAACACCTCATTGGTAACTATTTTATGTACTTTAGTAAATTAAAAAATGAAATTAATGCATTACCGTTTATTTCTTCACCCATGGCAAAAGAAATTAATCATTGCTACTTACAGTGAATACTCTGATTTCAACCAAATTATATACCACAAATGTGCATCAAATATAAAACACATTTTAGCTCAAATTAAGAGACTATTTGCTGGGTTTTGCTTAGTTTTATCGTCTCCTACATGCCGTAAAATTTTTTTTATTATTTCCCTCTTGTGAACAATGCATGAAAATGGTGTAAAGAAACCTGAGTTCAACTGGTAAATAACCCACTTACCTACATATTATAAATTTAAATGAAATATAGCTATATACACAGACACAGTTACGCACCATTGCTACAGGTTTATAATTAAAAAATATTTCCAACTTGAACACAAACCTTATTCCTATATGGAGTCATGCTTCCAAATTTGAATGAAAGCCTAATTTAGAGAGGTCGAAATTGTATTGGTCGTACTTTTGATTTGGGGTTTTCTTGGTCACAAACAATAGAAAATGAGTTGCGCACATGAATTTTTTTTTTTTTTTGGCATGCAGTAGGCACGTTTGCCTTTGCTATTAATTTATATGGTAAACTGTAGTATTTTTTTAATAAATCCAACACTTTTATTGCCTTGAGATTTGGATCCATGGTTGATCAGCCAGCTAACACATTATTTTGCATACGATTTGACCCATCGCCCCACTATTCGACTACTACTGTCTAAGAAAAAAAAAAAGTTAAAGAACAATACTGAAGATTATTCTTGGAGTCATTGATTTCAGCTATTCTTAAGCAAACGCTAGTAATTCCTTCTTTAGTTGGATCTTTTGAAGTGGAGAAAAGAGTTTGGCACTAGCATTCTTTATTCCAAGCTAGATTCAAGTAAGCTTCAATAAATTGGCCATAGCGTGCATCTTATACTCTGCTACTTGTGTTGCCTTTTATTCTTTTATTATCTCAAAATTCACCAAATTTTGAAAAACAAGTTGTGCTAACACACATATACACCCAACTCTTATGTGATATCTTACGTATGTTGCATACATATCATTTTGTTTAGTCCCTTTATGTGGATCTCATTTGCATATATGTCAAAATGAACTGCATTATTGTGTCTGTAAGGAAAGATGTATTATTTGAAGACTAGATCTGGTGGTGTATCCTCCAATCATGTCTGTAATTTTAGTGAATTTTGTTTGAAGTTATAAATTCTGCATATGGTTAGAGGATTCAACCACTGAAACAAGCTCAAGTGGCTCTATTTGTATTA
Source organism: Gossypium arboreum (assembly GCF_025698485.1). NCBI lineage: Eukaryota > Viridiplantae > Streptophyta > Magnoliopsida > Malvales > Malvaceae > Gossypium > Gossypium arboreum. Next base: position 121,907,656 of record NC_069079.1, on the reverse strand, counting down.
TTGTAATTGTAGTTTTGATATTCTAATATTCTTAAACTTAATCATTTACATGCTAAATTTGATGCAGGAAAGCTAGACCTTTTTAACGGCTGAACTCATTGGGCCAATCCTTGATGTTATTAAGTTCATCGGTCGTAATGCTAGCAAATATCTAAAATTCCAAAGGAAATTCACGGAATACGTTGACGATTTCAATCAAGCACAAGCGGATTTGCGTGCCAAGGAGGCAGATTTTCAACAGCAGTTGAAAGACGAGCATCAGTTTGGGAAAATGCCAAAGCAGGAAGTTGAAAGATGGTTTGAGAAAGTAGAGCAAAAGCTTGGTCATGCTCAACATGTTGAAGATAAAATCAGTAAAGGAAAATATCTCTTCCGCTCATGCTTGGGGAAGCTTGTTGATGAGGCGACTCAGGCAATGAAGGAAGTGCATGCTGAAGGAAATTTCTCCGGGGGCTTGGTTGTTAATGATCCTTCTACCATAGCGGTTAATCTACCTACACCGGAAGTAGTAGGTGCGATCAATGTTAGAGAAGAAATTTATCAGTACTAGATGGGAGATGCAGTTGGATTGATTGGTGTGTGGGGGATGGGCGGAATCGGGAAAACAACCATTATGAAGGATGTCCATAATAGGTTGTTGAAAGAGAGTAAATTTAGAAAATTGATTTGGGTAACTGTATCTCAAGACTTCAATATTCGAAGGCTGCAAAATAACATCGCTTCTCAATTGGAGAGAAACTTGTCAGATGATGAAGATACAATCGTCCGTGCAGGGAAGTTGTCAGAAATGTTGAGAGGACAAATGAGGCATGTGCTAATATTGGATGATGTATGGAGAAGCTTTTCCCTTGAGGATGTTGGAATCCTTGAGCCTACAACATATAATAGATGCAAATTAGTGTTGACCACACGTTCAGAACGGGTTGTTGAATCAATGGGATTTAAGAAAGTTAAAGTTCCTTGTTTTTCTATGGAGGAAGCCATGAACTTATTCTTAAGCAAAGTTGGACAAGACATGTTGCCCAATCCAACTTTAGAATCATTAATGAAACTTGCTGTGAGGGAATGTGATGGACTTCCTCTAGCAGTTGTCACACTGGCTGGTTGTACGAGGGGAAAATCCGATCCTCGTATGTGGGAAAATGCTATAGATGAACTACGAGGCTACATCAGAAACATCCACGATATGGAAGATAAGGTGTATGGATGTTTAAAATTCAGCTATGATCGTCTACAACGAGTAGACCAAGATTGCCTTTTGTATTGTGCATTATATCCTGAAGATCATGGAATCTATAAAGATGAGATAACTGAAAATTGGATGGAAGAAGGGCTTATAGATGAAATGGGAAGTATAAAAGCAATGGAGGGTAGCAGTCATTCCATTTTGCAAAAGCTTGAAGAAAATTGTTTGCTAGAAAGGGTTCAGGATAGGCCATGTATAAAAATGCATGATCTTGTTAGAGATATGGCATTGCATATCACAAGGAAAAGATTTCTGGTAAAAGCTGGAATGCAGTTGGAAGAGCTACCAAACGAGGAAGACTGGGGTGAAGATTTGGAGAAGGTTTCTTTGATGCACAATCGCATCTCAACAATTCCTCAAATGATGAATAGTCCGAAATTTCCAAAACTCACAACGTTGTTGCTCTCGTGGAATGCATTGAAAGAAATTCCAGAATCTTTCTTTGAGCACTTTCCTAACCTTAAGATTCTTGATCTTTCTTATACTCGTTTAGAGAGTTTGCCTAATTCTATTTCCTTTTTGGAGAAACTCACAGTACTGTTGCTTAGAGGATGTTGGTGTTTAAAGAGTTTGCCTTGTCTATCGAAACTTCAAGCTTTGAAGAAATTGGATCTTGGACGCAGTGGAATCGAGGAAATCCCTCAAGGTTTGGAAATTTTGGTAAATCTTAGATATCTCAATCTTCAACGTACCTCTCGTCTAATAGAGATTCCTACTGGAACACTCTCAAAACTATACCGGCTTCAGTATTTGGCAATTCATTTTAAATTGGAAAGCGAAGAAGAGTTGAGGGAATTGAATAAGTTGGAGGTTTTTGAGGGCCGGTTCCATAACGTGGGTGACTTGAACACGTTTGCAAGTAAGAGAAAAACGCTTTATAAATTCTCCATTTTGGTATGTTATCATATGACCGACCTTCATCCCACGACTTCTAGTAATTTGGTTAGATTTGAAGATGTTACATTTGATGTTGGAGGTGAAATTATACTTCCATACGGTATCGAGCAATTAAGTCTATTGAGATGTTGGGGTGTGAGAAGTATAAACGATATTGGATTGAGGAATGCAACTGACTTGAAAGTATGTGAACTTCGTGCTTGTAGGAAGTTGGAATCTGTAATTTCATCCCAGTGTGATCAGCTTCAAACACTCGAGTCTCTGTATCTAAGTGGCTTAGATAATTTGAAAGTCATAGTTGAAGTTGGAGCTGGAGCTGGAGAATCATCAGTCGGCTTATTTTCCTCCCTCAAAGAGATCACTCTAAATGATTGTAACAAAATTAAGAAATTGTTTTCAGCTGATTGGGTTCTAAGCAACCTGGAAGAGATCAGTGTTATGAATTGTAGAGAATTGGAAGAAATAATAACAGAATCCGAGCAAAAAAGATTAGGTTCCAATAATGATACCATCAAATTCCCTTTCCCCAAACTGAGGAGGTTAGAATTGAGTAATCTAGTACAATTGCACCGCATTTGTAGTGAAAATGGAGTGATGGATTGTGATTCTCTCCAATTCATTAGAATAAGTTATTGTCCAAAGCTAAAGCGGATTCCTCTATATCTTCCACAGCTTGAGATTGATGATGAAGGAAAACTATCTCCTTCTAATTCTCTCCAGAGAATCCAAGTATATCCAATAGATTGGTGGGAAGCAGTGGAGTGGGGGCACCCTAATTTCAATATTAAGAACGTTGTTCGACCCTTGCTCAGGTTTTGGGATGATAGGGAATGGTTTTAAGATGTATGATGAAGTCCGTTTAAAACCATAACAGTGTAAGCGAATCTTTTATCATACATTTGCAGATCTTTTTCTCTCTTTCTTTTAAGTGTTTATTATACTAATACTTGTCTTGGTCTATTGTTTTGGTAGATACAATTGAAGAAGACGAAGGTTGTGATGTTCTTTGCTTTTCAATTCTAGAGGTTTTAATTTTTAAAATTAGCCGCAATTCAAGATTCTTGATTAAATATTTTCTTTTTCTGCTGTAAAATTATTGCTTCATGACTTCAACTATCTTGTATTTGCATCTTGTACTCTTCTTTTAGTGATTATTTGGGTTTTATTGTTTTGGTTTTGATTTTTTTTTTATCTTGTACTCTTCAATGGTTTGTCGATTTAGTGAAGCTTCTTTTGTCCGTGGTTTTTATCCTGTTCGGAGGAATTTTTCACGTAATATTTGTGTTCAATCTTTTCTACTTTTTCTATTCCATTGTTTATACGGGTCGATCTCCAAAGAGGTTATTTTATAAGTCTTTCATATTTGGCTCTTAAAAGGTTTAATTTTAATTTTGGTGATGCATTTATACTTTAGTATCTAATATACTAACAATTTACTCTCTTTTTTTATTCCATAAACAGTTTTAAAAATAGTTACTTATTTTTTAAAATATTTCTTTTTAATATTTATTAATATCTCTATATAACACTTATCAATCATTACTTCTACTTGTAAAGTCTAAAAGCTCTACTAATATAATCAATATTTTCTTCCCCAAATTAAAGGCATTGTTTTTGTTGAGAGAGTAGAATTGAAGCAACTTTGTAATAAAAATAAAGTAATGGATGGGATGTATAAGGATAAATCCTAAAATTATACATGAATTATGATTTAATGTATAATTGTATATCTAAATTTTAATTTGATCCAATTCTTGTAAATTATTAAAACAATTATTGATATAACATCATTTTATGCTTTTATATTGCATACATAAATAATATATTTATCCAATATAAAAATAAATTAATGTATTATTTCTTTAAATGTGTATGATTAAATCAAAATTAAAGTTTCAAGTATACACTTGGACCCCAATTAGAGTTTTATGTGTGTAATTATACCAAATTAAATTTCATGTATACAATTAGAGTTTCAAGTATACACATTAAATATTTTTTGGGTAAATTATAAAAATAGTCAATTTTGTTTGTCTCGGATGACATTTTAGTCACTTATGTTTGAAACGTTACGTTTTAGTCACTTACATTATCATTTTGTTATGAAGTGACCACTCTACCATTAAGCTCTATTACCTCCTTAAATGCTATTCTACGTGGCAGTCCAAATGAGTTTTAAATGTTAACTTGGATGTCTTACTTAGCAGTCCAAATTAAATTTATTTAATTAAAAACTTATTTCCATCCCAACAAATGGACATCCAAGTTGGCATTTAAAACCTATTTGGACTACCACGTAGGACTACCGTTAGGGAGGCAACGAAGTTTAACTGTTGAGTGACTACTTTGTAACAAAACGATAACGTAAGTGACTAAAACGTAACATTCAAACTTAAAGTGACTAAAATGTAATCTAAGGCAAATAAAAGTGACTATTTTGTAGTTTACCCATATTATTTTATAAAAATCTAGAATATAAATATAAATTTCAAAATAATATATAAAATTAAAAATTTTGTATAAATTAAAATAGGTATTTAAGTTTTAGAAAATTGTAAAAAAAATCTTAAATTTTTAAATATATATTCTAGAAAATTAGATTAATGGTTGAATTAGTTAGATCATTTGTTCTTTAGTCAAATCGATTCATCTGATTTGATTAAAATTCATAAAATAAAAAATATATTAAAAAATTAGTTCAATTGATTTAATTATACATTCAAACTTATTTTTAATCCGTCCATATTAATTTCTGAACCAATTAATTTAACCTCTTATTTCCAACCACGAACCAATATCCTGACCGTTATCGATCTAGCTAGTTCCAAAAACCATGTTTAATTTTTTCTCTGTACATACTATTCTCGTTTGTACGGGTTAATTATAAATTTATTATACTAACCAAATAAGTAATGCAGTTAAAATCTTTAATTAAATTGCTAATTTAGAAATCAACTTCTCTGCAATTTAAATTTTAAAAATTAATAAAATTGCTTTGTCTTTTTAAAAATTATAGCTGTTAATTAAACGGAAAATTTATATTTTAACCTTTCTAAAAATTAATAATTCTATTTAACTATTTTTATCTTTGATACCTAAAATAGTAAATTTATTTTAAATTTTGAAGGTAATATTTTAGCTTTGTCCCCTAAAATTTTGTAACTTTTTTGAGTGCTCCTAAACAATATTATTGACTTTCACAAGACAAAAACTTTCCCACCATGGCGGAAACATAAATCATATGTATCCTTTGGACCATTGCTATTCTTGCTTCCAAATTGATTGCCATTAAAGTTGATTATATACATATATATAGATAGATAGATAGATAGATAGATAGATTGATATACTTCAACTGATGACACTTAATCCATCTTCAGTTTGAACAAACAAAGCATTGGAAGTTCCGAAAAATGGAAACATTGGAAAGCCTAAGATAATATCAAAGAGCTAAGACAAGTAGCTGGGAGTTTCACTCCATGAAGAACAAAAGAATCTTACCCTTTTTTTCAGTTCTGAATTGCTTCTCTGAAACCAAGTTCTTCGGCAATCATGACATGTTTTCTTTCGTGTCGTGTTCATCGCAAGTGTAAAACAGTTGACCAAAGAGAATAACAACCGCAAAATAGCTCATCCCATTACAGTTTCGATTTGAATCTCCAGTCACTTCTAACTCCATCCCATTCGTCTCCTTTATATTCCGACCCCCAACATAAAATTCTTGATTTCACCTTTATGGAAAGATTTGGCACTCGAAACTTTTGTACAGATGGGAAGAATGTTGATTGAAAAAGGTGGTTTTAAACCGTAACAAAACCTTAAATCTTAAACACTTGATGCAATAAGATGAAGTTGTTTGTTGATGGTCATCTAAACATCATTTCTGCGGGTGTATTCTATCGGTTCGATTATCCAAAAACTGCTTGAACAAAGAATTGGCGAGATGAAAAATGGCTTAGATGACCATAAACAAACACATTCAATAATGCATTTTCATGAAAAGAAAAAGAACATATCCAATCTTGCATGTAAAATCAAGAGAATATGTTGATAATGTAGGATTATCCATTTTGGTCCAAACCTGCAAGTCTTTGCTAACATCATCCACACTTCAATAAAAAGCATATTCTGAGGAATAATTCACATGAAAAAGCATATGCTTTCAGAATATACTTATATTAGACTCTAATTGATTGGTATATGGAGGAATGAGGGTTTTAAATACTGGGCCATGCATCTTTTGGCATCTTCCTCATGTGTAGCAAATTGGAACAAGTCATTGACCATTTGGATCTATCTTGCTTTGATTCTTTATTTTTTTTTAATATGTTTCAAGAAACTTTAAAATATATGTTGTTCATATCTGAAATTCAAGTATGGTTAAGCTGAGTTCACAAACTCTAGTGTGATTGTGAAGGCTGAGGAACTAACATGATGTTACGCCAAGTGTAAAAGATAGATAAGACAACGTGCTTCGATTCCACATCGGCCGGGAAGGATAAGAAACCTTATGGTCATTTATATAATGATGATAACCTTGTGTTGATAATAGTTTGGCCCTCCCAATCATTAATTTTTCAATTTTCAAAACAAAAAAATTTAGTTTTGCCTCCAAAATTCTATAATTTTATTCCGATCCTTTCATATCAAATTCTTTATTTCGCCCTTCCTCTTAGGCGTGTGCTTAGTTTAAAGAATGTAAATTACCTTTAATAATAAAATTACGAGAATGTAAGATTATAGTGTAGAATATCGATTATGTTATATTACCTTATTTGGTTCACTCAGTTGGAATGTAATATTTTAATGTTTGGTTGACGGAGTATAATGTTACTTAAAAAAACATTTTACTAAATTGTTGTTGTTATAGAATTTGTTTTATAACATTAAATTTAATTCCTTTAATACTTTTTAGTCTTATTTTTCATTAAATTATGGTAAGTCTTGTTTTATTACATCTTATATTTCAATAAGTAAGTATATAACGTTGAAATAATTTTATAAATAATAATTACAATAATTATGAAAAGTAATTATATCACTAACCATAATTTATTGATCATAATTAACATACTAATAAATAAATTCTTATAGTACATATAATAATTATAATTTTTAAAAAAACATCTATGGTTTCATTGTTAAGAGAAAGAGAGGGTTTTGTTTTAATTAGACTTAAATTTTATTTAAGAAAAAGAATGAAATTGTTTGAAATAATAAAAAAGGGTAAATTTATCCAATTTTTTAATTCCACCTGTAATCTGAAATAACTTAAAGAATGTAAAGTATTAAGATTATACTTTATATTTCGATATTGTTTAGAAAAGTGAGATTTCTTGTGGAATGTTACATAATGTGAACCAAATGCAAGTATAATAAGGATTTGATTGATTTTCAATCCATCAAGCATTTCATGTTAACTTACATCTAAGAAACATACTCAAATGTTAATAATTCTAAGTACCATGGAGACCCTTGTAATAGGAGTTAGGTTGTATTTTGCCCCTTCTATTAAAAAAATTAGTAAATTAGTATTTGTACATTAGATTAAAGAGCAACTTAGTCATTTTTGTTATAAAGCTCATCTATTTTTACTTTTAAAAATTGGTCTCTATATGTTAACATGACGTGCATGTGGCACGCCATGTGTCATTGTCCGGTTATTTGGTTATGCACGCTTGTTTTTAACAGTACAAATAAATGAAATTTTTAATAAAAATTACTAATTTACTCTTTGATCTAATGTATAAAGATTAATTTACTAATTTATTTGAGGGAACAAAATACATTTTAACTTCTAATACAAAACGTATGATACTTTTATCAATTTTTATCAAGTAAAGAATTACAGAACAAATTTTATACTCATTTAGGATGAGTGGCTTACTAGGCCCGTAGGCTTAGACCAATTATAAATGGGGGCCTTATTCAAGGATTTCAAGCCCAAGTTTGGTCAACCAATCCACCATAATTTCACACTGTGAATCAAGTTGAGTTGATGATGCCTTAAAGCTACATTCTAAAAGCTTAAACTTTGAAAAATATTCGTTGGGTTTAGGTATATGCAAACAGAAAAATCCAAATTCTGAAAAAATATTTGTAATAAAAGGTGTATGTGGTTTGAATGAGTAGAGTTAGATTTTTGAATAATAAAAATATTACTACTTTTCTATTCTATAATAAAATTTAAATTCAAAATTAATGTTAATTAAAAATTTAAATACAAATTATTTATTACTTTATTTGTGCATCAATCGGGTCAAATTTGTTAAACTAAAATAATTGATAAGATCACACATCTTAATTATATCATTTATATTCTCTATTCAAATAAATTAGTTCCAATACTTTCTTTCTTTCTTTTTCAAAATTGTACTGAATTAAAAAAAATTCATTCCCAATAAGATGATATTGCTGAAAGGAGCAGTCATAAACTCTGAATAGGAACTGTAAAATAGATATACATAATATAATAAAAAATTAAAAAACTTTAAGCTAATGAACATACAATATACCCAAACTCACGTCCTCTTACATTGATAGCAATGCTTATGTTAATCGAATTAAGACTCAACCGGCGAGATATTTTTAACTTAAATTTGAATGAGATGTATATCTCAAATTTGGTTTTGATGATCAAAGGTGAGGCTTATAAATAGGCTGCTTGTGTCGCATATTGAATGGTGCATTTTAAGGTGTTGTTTGATAAATTAAAAAAAATCAAGTGTTGAAAATTTAAGTATTGAATTTAGGTTATAAACTTTATTTGATATACTACTTAAAATTAATTACGAAATATAGTTAGACTGTTTGATAAATATAGATTTTAAATTATAAAAATTTATATTCTACATTTTATCTTTATTTTTTAAACATTTCACCTTATTCTAAACAAAAATTAAAATTTTAAATATAAAGTTTTTATAAGATAATATAACATTAAAATAAATATAAAGTAAAATTGAAATAATTGAAAATATTCTCTATTAAGTGATAAGTTACTCTTATCTACTTATTATTTTCCATACTTTTTATAGAAAATATTCTATCAAAAAATTTAATTTTGGATTATCAAACATGCATAAAAATTAATTTTCAATGGTTTATCAAATAAAGCTTAGCACTACATTTGGTTCGTTGTAATGGAATAGATCATCTTTAATCAATAATTCAACTGTTTAGTTGAATGGAATGGAATAGAAATGTGATAGTATTCTTTTGTTTGTTGAATGGACTATTGTAATAGCATAAGAAAAAACTTAAAATGGCAGAATACCCTTAATAGAATTTTTTGTAGGTAATTAATTATTGTTGTTGTTATTACATTTTAATAGGATTATTATTATAAATAATTTAATCATATTTTAATATAATTATTATTAAATATAATTTAATAAAATAATATATAATTTAATAATATTTTAATATAATTATTTTTATATTAAATTATATTAAAATATTTTATTTTAAATTTAAAATATTTTATTTTTATATTTTCTAAGTCCAAGTTTTAAAGGATTAATCTAAAGCTTTTTTTTTTTTGTTATTCAATGTTGCATGGAATAGTCATTTTGGTAAAATAAAAATAGCTATTACGGAAGACAAGTAATAGAAGAATAATAATCATTCAATTGAATGAATATTATATTCAACCAAATAAATGAATGGTTTACCATTCAATGAACAAGGGGAATACTATTCCATTTCCCCCAACTAAATATAGTGTAAGTGTCATTTTTGTATTGTGTTCTCAATATATTTTCGATTCTCTTTTTAGGTTTTTATTTGATAGTTTCTATTGAACATAAATAAAGTTATTGAGAAGAGTAATTTTAACATTTTGAGCTCTAGTTAGAGGTTGTAATTATCCATTATAACATAATAGAATAGGTTTAAGCGAATCAAATATTGTTTGTTGACTTTACTCTGCTTGTCTTATTCCATTTTCCTATCTTTAACTCTTACTGCAACAACAAATGGAATAATAACTCAGAAAGAAGAACAAATAGAACATTGATTTGGGTAACTGTATCTCAAGTCTTCGATATTCGAAAGCTGCAAAAGGACATCGCTTCTCAATTGGAGAGAAACTTGTCAGATGACAAAAGTACAATCGTCCGTGCAGGGAAATTGTCAGAAATGTTGAGAGGACAAATGAGGTATGTGCTAATATTGGATGATGTATGGAGAAGCTTTTCCTTTGAGGATGTTGGAATCCTTGAGCCAACAACAAATAATGGATGCAAATTAGTGTTGACCACACGTTCAGAAAGGGTTGTTGAATCAATGGGATTTAAGAAAGTTAAAGTTCCTTGTTTTTCTATGGAGGAAGCCATGAACTTATTCTTAAGCAAGGTTGGACAAGACATGTTGTCCAATCCAACTTTAGAATCATTAATGAATCTTGCTGTGAGGGAATGTGATGGACTTCCTCTAGCAGTTTTCACACTGGCTGGTTATATGAGGGGAAAATCCTATCCTTGTATGTGGGAATATCCTATACAGGAATTACGAGGCTACATCAGAAACATCAACGATATGGAAGATAAGGTGTATGGATGTTTATAGTTCAGCTATGACCGTCTGCAACGAATAGACCAAGATTGCCTTTTGTATTGTGCATTATATCCTGAAGATGATGAAATCGATAAAATGAGATAATTGAAAAGTGGATGGAAGAAGGGCTTATAGATGGAATGGGAAGGAGAAAAGCAATGGAGGGTAGCGGTCATTCCATTTTGCAAAAGCTTGAAGAAAACTGTTGCTAGAAAGGGTTCAGGGTAGGTCATGTATAAAAATGCATGATCTTGTTAGATATATGGCATTGCATATCACAAGGAAGAGATTTCTGGTAAAAGCTGGTATACAGTTGGAAGAGGTGCAAACATGGAGGAATGGGGTGAAGATTTGGAGAAGGTTTCTTTAATGGAAAATTCCATCTCAAAAATTCCTCAAACCATGAAATGCCTAAAATTTCCAGAATCTTTCTTTGAGCACTTTCCTAACCTTGAGATTCTTGATCTTTCACGTAATTGTTTTGAGAGTTTGCCTAATTCTACTTCTAGTTTGGAGAAACTCACAGGATTGTTATTTAGAGGATGTTGGGATTTAAAGAGTTTGCCTTGTTTATCGAAACTTCAAGCTTCGAAGGAATTGGATCTTGGAGGCGGTGGAATCGAGCAAATCCCTCAAGGTTTGGAAATGTTGGTGAATCTTAGATATCTCAATTTTAGACGTACCATTCGTCTAACGGGGATTCCTACTGGAACACTCTTAAAACTATGCGGCTTCAGATTTGGCAATTCATTTTAAATTGGAAAGCTTGAGAAGAGTTGAGGGAATTGAATAAGTTGGAGGTTTTTGAGGGCTGGTTCCATAACCTGTGTGGCTTGAACACGTTTGCAAGTAAGAGAAAAACGCTTTATAAATTCTCCATTTTGGTTTCAAAGAGAAAAACGCTTTATAAATTCTCCATTTTGGTTTCTGAAATCACCTCTGTTCGTCCCCTGGTATTTAGTAATGTTGTTAGATTTAAAGGGATTAAAATTGATGTTGGAGATGAAATTATACTTCCATACGGCATCAAGGAATTAAGTCTACTAGAGTGCAGGGGTGTGAGAAGTATAAACGATATTGGATTGAGGATGCAAGCGATTTGAAAAATGTGAACTTCGTGGTTGTAGTGAGTTGGAATCGTAATTTCATCCCATTGTGATCGACTTCAAAACTCGAGTCTCTGGATCTAATTGAGTTAGAGAATTTGAAAGTCATAGTTGAAGTTGGAGTGGAGAATCATCGATCGCAGATTTTCCTCCTCAAAGAGATCACTCTATGGAATTGCGACAAATTTAAGAAATTGTTTTCAGCTGATTGGGTTCTAAGCAACCTGGAAGTGATGGATGTTAGGCATTATAGTGATTTGGAAGAAATAATAACAGAATCCGAGAAAAAAAAGATTGGGTTCCAGTAATGAAACCATCAAATTCCCTTTCCCCAAACTGAGGAGGTTAGAATTGTGGAGGCTAGTACAATTGCAGCGCATTTGTAGTGAAAATGGAGTAATGGTTTGTGATTCTCTCTGATCCATTACAATAAGTGATTGTCCAAAGCTAAAGCGGATTCCTCTATATCTTCCACAGCTTGAGATTGATGATGAAGGAGAACTATCTCCTTCTAAATCTCCCCAGAGAATCCAAGTGTTGTTCCAATAGGGTCGGAAGCGTGTAAATTATTGTACTAAAAAATCGCACAAAGTTCAATTCCCAGGGAAGAGAGGTGGATCACATGGATCTCTTAAATACCAAGTCTTTCCTTAGTCAGAATATCCCTTCTATAGTAATTTAATAGCACAATTAAATACTACTATTATACCCTCAAATATTGAAAGAAAAATAGGACAAGAAAGAACACAAGAGTTTTAACGAGGTTCGGTAAATTATACCTACGTCCTCGGGCACTAACACCAGATGATAACTTTACTATCTTCAAAATATTACAAACAAATAGAATTCCTTAAGAATTTTCAAATGGGAGAAGAAAGAAAACTAAGAGAGAAAGATTGGTCGGGATGGTGTAAATGAGAAATGGTTAGGCCTATTTATAGTTGAGGTTTAGGGACTAACTTGCAAATGGCCTAAAAAATTAGGGACCAAAATTGCAATTATCCCATTCAACTTTAAACAACTTGCCTACCATTTTTTTTCTTTCGGTGCCACTTGCACCTCCCATTTTTTTGACTTTTCAACACCCCTTTTAATTTGACTTTTCAACAATCTCCACCTTGAAGATTTGATTAGGATAATCACATCTTCACACACTTCCTTCAACTCCCCAAATTCGATAAAGTTATCTTTTGTAGTGCCTCCAAATGCGCTCTCGAGCGCCATACACCTGAAGGTGCTCAAATTATCAGGATGTTAATCAAGTTCAAACAATGATTAAACTTGATTGTTGTTACCACCTTGGTCATCATATCTGCGGGATTATCTGCTGTCGGAATCTTCTGAAGTAGAATTTTTCCTTTTTCAAAGACTTCCCGCACAAAGTGATATCTTACGTCGATATGCTTGGTTCTTGAATGATAGACTTGATTTTTCGCTAAATGAATAGCGCTCTGACTGTCACAATATAAACTTATGTGACTTTGAACAACTCCTAAGTCTTTCAACAATCCATTAAGCCAAATAGCCTCCTTAATGACTTCAGAAGCGCCATATATTACGCCTCAGTAGTAGACACACGCCATCATGAGATATGTAAGGTAGACTTCCAACTCACTGGGGCTTTCGCAAGAGTAAACAGATACCCCGTAGTTGAACGACGTTTATCTAAATCACCAGCAAAGTCGGAATCAACATATCCAACTACAAACTAACCAAGTGCTTCATCCTGTTCAAAAATTAAACCAACATCTACGGTTTTTCGAAGATACCGTAAAATCCATTTCACAGCTTACCAATGTCCTTTTCCAGGATCATGCATATACCTGCTCACAACTCCAACAACTTGTGAAATGTCAGGCCGCGTACACACCATCGCATACATCAAACTCCCAACTGCATTAGCATATGGGACTTTTGCCATATATTCTCTTTCTTCTTCAGTTTTCGGAGATAATTGAGCACTAAGTTTCAAATGAGAAGCAAGTGGGGTACTTACATGTTTTGTGTTTTCATTTACACCAAAACATTGTAATACCTTTTCAGATATTGCTTCGATTCAAACAAAGCTTGCCTCTCTGTCTATCTCTACTTATCTCCATGCCGAGAATCTTCTTGGCCTCACCTAGATCTTTCATCTCGAACTCTTGATTCAAGCGAGCCTTCACTTATCTATCTCTTTTGGCTCTTCAAGCGATTAACATATCATCAACATACAAGAGTAGATAAATGAAAGATCCGTCATGACTTCTGCAAATACACACAATTGTCATATTTACTTCTTGTGTACTTCTGCCTTCTCATAAAGCTATCAAATCGCTTGTACCACTGTATCGGGGATTGCTTCAATCCATATAGCGATTTGTTCACTTACAAACCCAATTTCTACCACCAGCATCTGTATCCTTGAATTTGAGTCATATAGATCTCTCTTCTAACTCACCATGCAAGAAAGCCGTCTTAACATCAAGTTGAGCTAGTTCCAAATTCAACTGTGCTACCAAGGCCAACAAAATTTTAATGGAGGAATGCTTCACAACAGGGGAAAATACATCATTGTAGTCAATTCCTCCTTACGGCGTAGCCTTTAGCTACCAATCTTGCCTTGTAGCGAATATCCTTCTTGCTAGGAGATCCATCTTTCTTTGCGAATACCCACTTGCATCCGATTGCCCTTTTACCTTTCGGTAATTGCGCCAACTCCCAAGTATTGTTCTTCAGGAGAGACTGCATTTCTTCATCCATGGCGCTTTTCCATTTATCACTTTCTAAGCTTTGCATTGCTTCTTGATAAGTGATAGGAATATCATCAACAACGGGAAGGGCGTAGGCCACCATATCAGTAAATCGAGCAGGTTTACGAATTTCTCTCCGTGGCCTTGCAACTGCAACTGGTTCTGGTGTACTTAGTGGTTCTTGGGTCAGAACCTCTTCAACCTCTAATTCCTCCATTGTGGCTGGAGAAATAGACTTATTAACTGGGCAAATCCCCATCTGCTCAAACTCCATCTGTTTTGGAGTACACTCTACCTGCTGTGGAGTATTGCTCGTCTGAATATCTTTATCTGCTACCTTTTTCAATGTGGCAGATTCATCAAAGGTAACATCTCTACTACAGATCATTTTCTTTGTGCTTAAGCACCAAAGAAGAAATCCCTTCACTCCAGAAGTGATTCCCATAAAGAGAGCTTTCTTTGCCCTCAGATCTAACTTTGACTCCTTCACATGTTAATATGCAGTGGATCCAAACACATGTAAGGAATCATAATCTGCAGCCGGTTTTCTAGACCATACCTCCATAGGAGTTTTTCTTTCTAATACAGATGATGGCAAACGATTAACAAGATGGCGGTATGTCACACCTCGACCAAAATTGCTTGCCCAACCCAGCATTGGACAACATACATCGAACTTTCTCCAGCAATGTTCGATTCATACGCTCTACCAATCCATTCTGCTGCGGTGTATCCCTAACTGTGAAGTGTCGAACAATACCATACTCTTGGCACACATCGAAGAACGGATCACTTTTATATTCCCCTCCATTGTCCGTCCTAAGCCGCTTGATTTTCTTGCCAGTCTGGTTTTCGATCATAGTTTTCCATTTAAGAAAAACTCTAAGCACTTCATCCTTAGTTCTCATGGTATACACCCAAACTCTTCTGGAAAAGTCATTAACAAAAGTAACAAAGTAGTGTTTTCCTCCCAATGAAGGTGTCTTGGAAGGCCCCCACACATCTGAGTGAACATATTCCAAAATACCTTTTGTATTATGGATAGCGATCAATTTCACTCTCTTTTGCTTTCCCAGAACACAATGCTCGCAAAATTTTAATTTGCAAGTCTTTGCACCTTTCAACAATCCTTGCTTTGCCAGAATTTGCAAGGATTTTTCGCTGGCATGTCCCAACTTCATATGCCACAACTGCATTGAGTCTAATTCTTTGTTATCGGAAGCTGTAGCGACTGCTCCAATAACTGTACTACCTTGGTAGTAATACAAGTTATTTTTCCTGATGCCCTTCAATATCACAAGTGCGCCAGATGTCACTTTCAAAATCCCATCTCTCATAGTAACAACTGAACCATTGGATTCTAAGGCTCCCAATGAGATGAGATTTTTCTTCAAACTAGGCACGTACCGAACATCAGTCAGAACTCTGGTTGATCCATCTTGATTCTTTAATTGGATTGAACCTATCCCAACAGTTTTACAGGCATTGTCATTGCCCATATAAACAACTCCTCCATTTAGTTCTACTAAATCAGAGAACCACTCCCGGTTAGGGAACATATGATAGGTACAACCCGAATCCAATATCCACTCATCTGAATGGAACGACGATGATGATGCAACTAGTGATAGTTTAGAGTCACTAGTATCATGCTTTACAACACAAGCATCTACAGCAGCTTTTCCCTTATTCTTCAGCTTTGGACAATTTTTCTTCCAGTGGCCTTTCTCATGACAAAAGGCACATTCATCTTTCCAGTCGGACTTTGACTTTGATCTCCCCTTCTGAGTTTTCTTCCGAGTGTATGAACGACCTCGGACTACTAAAGCTTCTGTATCTCTGATTGAGTTTTTCTGTTTGTCCTTCTTTCTCTGTTCATAACCTGTATAAGGCCGCAACAGACTTCGCTCGAGATATATCACTCCTGCCATGAAGTAGAGTAGTTTCTAGGAACTCAAACTCCTCAGGAAGTGACCCCAACAGCATCAAAGCCAAATCTTCATCTTTGAATGTCTCATCCATATTTAGCAAATCATTGACTAACTGATTAAATTTGGTGATGTGATCATTCATTGTGGTACCTGGGACGTAAGTGAAGCGAAACAGTCTTTTCTTCAAGTGGAGCTTATTTTGACTGTTTTTCTTCAAAAAAAATTTCTTCAAGTGCCACCCACAACTTATTTGCAGAAGTCTCCTTTGAAAAAGCATACCTCTGCTCTCGAGAAAGGCATGATCGAATTGTGCCACATGCCAACCGATTGATCGCCTTCCAATCTTTCTCCTGTACATCATCTGGTTTCTCTTCATCAATGGCAATGTCTAGACCCTGCTGAAAAAGGGCATCTAGAACCTCACTTTGCCACATACCAAAATGGCCCGTGCCATCAAAGATCTTCACGGCCAATCTTGCATTTGCAATTGTCGGTCTTGTCCACATGGACGATGTTGAAGCTCCTACACCGACCGTTTTCTCCATAATCTTTCAATATACCTAAGGAAATCTTTTCTGATGTGGAAGATCAGTTCAAACTGCAACCACAGAGCATACTACGATTAACCTTCGGCTCTAATACCACTTGTTGTTCCAATAGGGTCGGAAGCGTGTAAATTATTGTACTAAAAAATCACACAAAGTTCAATTCCTAGGGAAGAGAGGTGGATCACATGGAACTCTTAAATACCAAGTCTTTCCTTAGTCAGAATATCCCTTCTATAGTAATTTAATAGCACAATTAAATACTACTATTATACCCTCAAATATTGAAAGAAAAATAGGACAAGAAAGAACACAAGAGTTTTAACGAGGTTCGGTAAATTATACCTACGTCCTCGGGCACTAACACCAGATGATAACTTTACTATCTTCAAAATATTACAAACAAATAGAATTCCTTAAGAATTCTCAAATGGGAGAAGAAAGAAAACTAAGAGAGAAAGATTGGTTGGGATGGTGTAAATGATAAATGGTTAGGCCTATTTATAGTTGAGGTTCAGGGACTAACTTGCAAATGGCCTAAAAAATTAGGGACCAAAATTGCAATTATCCCATTCAACTTTAAACAACTTGCCTACCATTTTTTTTCTTTCGGTACCACTTGCACCTCCCATTTTTTTGACTTTTCAACACCCCTTTTAATTTGACTTTTCAACAATAAGTGCGTCCATTAGATTGGTGGGAAGCAGTGGAGTGAGAGCACCCTAATTTCAATATTAAGAACGTTGTTGGACCCCTTGTTCGGGTTGTGGAATGGGATTAAGATGATTGATGAAGTCTATGTAAAACCACAACAGTGTAAGCGAATCTTTGATCATACATTTGGAGATCTCTCTCTTTCTTTTAAGTGTTCATTATACTAATACTTCTCGTGGTCTATTGTTTTGGTAGATACAGTTGAAGAAGAAGACGAAGGTTGTGGTGTTCTTTGCTTTGCAATTCAAGTTTCTTGAATTAGTTTGTACTTTTTCTGCTGTAAAACTGTAGCTTCATGACTTCAACCATCTTGTATTTGCATTTTATACTTACTTTGTGGGTTTATTTGTATCAGAACGCCCTATCTCAGCTTCTTTTTTTCAACAAAATGCTTTTATTAAAAAACTTTAAACAAAACAAACAAAAAAAAAATCCTAAAACAACCTAATATGCCCAAAAAAACAAAACAGTAAAAGCACACGACCTAAACACAAATCTTTTTATTTTTAATGTTATATATTATAGATTTTTAAAATTTTCAATATATTTTTAAAAATTACAAAAAATTATATTTTATAAAAAATTCATATTTATGAAAATTATTTGAAATTTAAATTAAGTGGTTGGTCAACAATCAGTCAACGTCTAGTCAATGAATGGTAAAATTTAAAGGTTTTTTAATATTTAAATATTTTATTTTTCTAACTTAACGCCCCAAAATTTTAATTTTTGATTTCGTGTATGTGTGATACATAAGTGTGTATTTGCTTCAGTGGTTAAGTGTTTTGAGTGCGTGTGTGAGGTCCTGAATAGTTGTATTTTAGTGGGTTAATAGGGAGTGATTTTAGGAGATAATTGGGGAGAGGTTATCAAAAAATAATCTGATTATCTTTTTGTTGCAAAAATATAATAATAATAATAGAGTTTCAGTTTTTTCTCCAATTTCCCAAACTTTTTCTGACGTTTTTTTCTTCTTCTTTTTTCTCTCCTCTGCCAATTCTCTCCACTAGTTGCTGCCGAATTTCCATTATTTTTTTCTCTTTCCGTTTCTTTCTTTTTTTTTCCAATTGATTCAGTTGCTCATCGTTGGTTGCGCATGTTCGGTAAGTAACGGTTTTGTCTATTGTTAATCGTTCTTGTTTAATCTCTAAAAGGGGATTCTTTTTTGGTGTTTAGGAGTTAATCAAGGGGTTGGTGGTTTTGAATCGACGCTATGATTGTGCGAAGTCGTGGTTACTCAAGCGATGTAAGGTTTTGTTAGGTTTTTCGTCGAGTTCCTTCCGAAATTGGTTGATTAAAAATGAATTAAGTGATTAATCTGGAGATATATTGGTCGATTTCTAGGTTCTGGAGGCTAAGGAGTGCTTACGCATTAGAAACGATACCAGGTGTGTACTCGAAATGCAGAAAATGGGATTCGGCCAAAAGTCGAAATTACTTGCTATCGAGAAATAAGAGAAAAGGATGAGAAAAAAATTGTAGAGAAAGGAAATAAGGGTGTTATACACTTGGAAATCAACATTTTGCACTAAAATAGTTTTGGACAGCAGCAGTAGTCTAAATTTGAAAAATCATAAAAAATAGTGGAAATTGAGTTAGAGGTTGAATAAAATATGAAATTAAATTTTATTAAGTCTAATTTTTCATGGAAAAACAATGTAAGCAATGAAATTGTAAATTATGAGATATAATAAATTTTGTGAGACAAGGTCAGAATGATTTCGGGTTCCCCTGTTCTGACTTTGGAAAATAATAAAAAATTGTATAAATTAATTAGGGGCTTAAATTTATATTTTTAAATCCTTAACAAGTCTATTTTCAATAGAAACAAACAGAAACATCATCCAAATTCTGTACTAAAAGATAAATAATTTTTAGTAAGGAAAGGTTGAAGCTATCAAACAGTAGAATAGGTATATATTTGAAGATTTTACTGTACTTATTTGATAAACTATAAATTCTGAAAATTTTATGGTAAAAAAGTATTTGAGTCTAGTTTAAAAAACATCAAGCGGATATTAATTTTGAATTCTTTAGCTCAAGATATAAATAATTTAGTGACAATAACTCAAGTAGACAGCTTTGAATGAACATATAAGTAAATAGTGAAAATATATATGAATATTTAGCTAGTATGAGTTACATTAAAAATGGATCACACGGCCAAGGTCATTTTGGGCCGAGTGGGTGTGTGGGCCCACACGGTCAGATCACATGGGCATGTGATCTCATTTTTACCGAAATATTTTTAAGGTTGCACGGGTCACTCAAGTCAACTGTGAACCTACTGTAAGGTTAGTAAGCGCTACTTAGACCCCTAAATATGTGAAATTGACTGAATGATATCTGTACTGAGCATGTTAATATCTGAACTGAATATATGTACTGAAATTGCATAATAGCATATCATCCAATGTATATTGCATTGCATTGGGCTGGGGGTTGTTATTCGGAAGAAGTGTACTGAAAGGCTTTAAGCCTAATTTACTGGCAACTCAGCTAAAAACTACTGTTTTGTGCCGCATTCGGTACTACTTGGAGTGTAAGGATGGGTGGGTTGATTATATCCCCACATGGAGTGTAGGGTTGGACAGAGATGGTGTGTGGAGGTTGGTTGGGTAGGATTTTGCTACTGCATAACTGTTACGGCTATTGATACTATGATGGGCTAAGGCCCTACTGCATTTTTGACACTGTACTGAGATGGGCTACGACCTAAATTGTCACGATACTAAAAGGGCTTAGGCCCAAGATTGTTAAACTGTGCACTGTGAATACTGATTGTTTGTTTGTTTCTGCGGGATTACACACTGAGTTTACGTAAATTCACCCTTTTTGTTTAATGTGCACAGGTAATCCCCAAATTTAAACAGATCGGTGCAACGGAAGACTCAGCGGTGACCACAGTAATTTTTGGATTTCATGGTTTTCAATTTACGATTTATAATTTAATTATGATTGATTATTTGGGTTGTAATTTAAGGACTCTCTAGGACTTTGGTTTTAAATTTGAGTTTTTATTTATTTATTTTACTTTATGGATTTATACCTGCTGGTCGTAGGAAATTCGGTTTTCAAAAAGTTAAACGCATGATTAGTTAAATAGTTTTATTAAAACTTCCGCAACGAGGGATGTTTCAAAACAAATGTTTTAAATGAATAAAGATGACTTCCTAAGTTCTAACAAAGGTTTACTAAAGATAATAACATGGAATGTTTTTATCGTAACAACGAGGTTTCAAAAATACTATTGTGTGACATTGCCAAGTATGGCCATAATGTCTAGGCCGGGTTTGGGGTGTTACACAACTTTTTTTGTTTTTTGAATTTATGTTTTTTCTTATTTAAAAAAAACCTAAATGTCATAGGATTCATTCTAAGTGGCATATCATAATTGGTTTCACATGTTCACCGGTTTTTTAATGTTGTTACAAAAAATAGATTGAACTAGGTATCGAAATGATAGCTTAAGTACCAAATTGAGATAAAATAAATTTGAAGTACTAAAGTGAAAAACAAGCAAACGATAGAGGAGATTGAAAATGTTTAGAATCTGAATGATAGAGGGTTCCAATTTCAAGTTGTTGAAAATGTTTAGAATCCAACTATGAAAATCAAACAAATGAACTATTACAAAGATTGAAAATAAAATAACTTTGGAAAGTAAGAGATTGTGTTAAAAAATCGAACGTTGATAATGACAATGTATTGCAAAGAAAAGAGAAAAAAAATAAAGAACACAAAGATTTTTACGTGGAAACCCTTTTGGAAAAATATCACGGGTAGAGAATAGGATAATTCACTATGTCGAATTGGAATGAATATAAGATGAGTAGACTATATCTATTTACAGGCTTGAAAAATCATATTCTAATAAAATGAGTGTGGTAAGATTAAAACACATTATTTTAATCAATATCAAATAGATAAAGTGTAATAAGGTTGAAAAACCTTATTCTAAAATAAAATAAAAAAGTGTAATTTTATATGAATTTTATTTTATTTTATTTTACCACTGTATTTTATTTTAACAAGGATTCGGTCACTTCTCAAGTAATTTCCTATTTAAACATGTTTTTCAAGTTGATGATTACAAAAGTCCCTTCCCAAGCAATTTCCTCAACCCTAATTGCTTTTGTAATTTTTTTCCTAAGATAGGAAAGCTATCATAATCAATAAAGAAATTTATATTTGATTTGGGATGAGTATAGTTTGATTTGATTTGAAATTTTTTTAAAAAATTTTTGAATTAATTAAATTAATTAACTTGAGTTATTTGAGTTCTTAATTTTTTTGAGTAATTTGAGTTCGAGTCAAGTTGAATTTTAAAATTTGAATAATTGAATAACAAATTTGTGTAAATACTGTTTGGTCCCTATCAATTTTGAAAATAAACAAATCGATCTCTCTTAACAAAAATTACAAAAAAAAGTAAATCAAAGTAATTTTCAAAAGTTAAAAATAATTTTAAAATTTTAAATATTTATAAAAATTATAAATTTTATACTTTTTAAATATATAAAAATTTAAAATTTTTCTAAAATGATAATTTTAGGACTTAAATAAGTTAATTAATAATTCAAATTTATATGGTTTTAAACTAATGAAGAAAGAGATCATCCCCAAGCAAATATCAAATAGTCATGATTCTAATCATTCTTAAATCAAATAATTAAATTTCAATGCTCGGATCTCAACAAAATTTTGACACGAACTAAGAACATATTACTCTTGAATAAAATGGTGCTGATAACGTATTATAAAACTAAAAGAAATATAGAATAAACAAGTGAGAAGAATAAAAGATTAAATGATGATTCAACTTCTACTTGGGATCCAACAAGCTTGAACCTGCCCTCTATTTATAGGGTTTCAAAAATCATAAGTTACAAAGTTTAAGGGCCAACATTAAGGTGTCCTATAAATGATTTTAGGGTTATAAGATAATGAATTTAAGGGTTATGGCCATGCATCGATAATGAATTTAAGGGTTATGGCCATGCATCTTTTACAGATTACAATAGGATAAATTTAGGGCTATGGACATCCATTTATCAATAGATTTACAACAATATAAATAATTTATATTTTTAAAAAATAAATTATTATGATAAATTATATAAAATACAAAATTAATATCAAATTAACATTAATTATTCTCCAAATCAATCTTGCCTATTTTTATAAATTCATCTACCATTATCTTCTTTTTTTCAAGTAACTTAATTAATTCTCACTTATCCTCAACATTATAGTATATGATTAGAGCTGGGCAAAGAAATTGAAAAATTGATTCCAACCGATGTATTTGATTTAGTTTGGTTCAGGTTTTGTAATGTTTGGTTTGATTTCAAGTTGATATTATCACTCAAATTGCATAATTTGATTCGGGTTCATTTTTTCATATGGAACTGTTTTATTCAAATTAACCCAAATGAAAAAAAATTATATTTAAAGGAATAGTTTTAATAAAATAAGAAATTGATCATTTCAATGTTTATATGGAGTAATTAATTTAATTGTATTATTATTATTATTATTATTATTATTATTATTAAAAACTAGATATGATCATACAAAAGTTAAAATTATAGAAATATTTCATAAAAAAGTTATAAAAGTGTGGTTTTGTATTAGAATAAGTGAATTTTTTAAATATAATATTTATAATAATTTTATAATAATAATTATAAGAATAATTATAAGCATAATGATAATACTTTAAAATGACATACTTTTATGTGTTAATTACATATATATTTTGAATATGATCTTACTAATTTGGGTTTTTTTATGGTTTTTTATCTTTTAGGGACTAAATTGAAGGTAAAAGGAAATTTGGGGACAAAAAGCGTGAATTTAAAAACAAAATAGGTTAGCATACAAAATAGGAAAGAAGTGGTGCCGAAAATACAAAGTGTGGAAGACTTGGGGGCAAAAATTTAAAGCAGTGATTTATAAACATAAGACTTTATTTAAATTTGAATTTTATTTTTAGGATTATTGTTAGGATTGTTATGATATTGTTACTGTAACACCCCAAACCTGGCCTAAACGTTATAGCCAAATCTAGCGATGTCACATGGGATGGAATTGAAATCGATTTTATTAAATTAAAACCATTTTTGTTTATTAACTTCTATTTATCTCTCATCAATTTCAAAACTATTTTCTCGTTAATTTGATTCGTTTAAAAACATATTCTGTAGCGGAAGCCTTTAAAACTGTGATATTTAAAGAAAACCGCTCGCGTTTAGGAAAAACGTTTAGTTTAAAAGCTTTTAAAATCACTCCAGTTTCTGTTGAGTTTTGCAGTTTAAAAGTCCATGAAAACAGTTAAAATCCAAAATTAAAGCAAATAGTCCAAAAAACCCAAATTACATCGAAAATACCCCAGAAAGCAAATAGAAAATAAAATCCATAAATGAACTTAAACTAGTTCAATGTACATGTGGTCACCGTTGAGTCCTCCGTAGCACTGATCCATCTAAATTTGGGGATTACCTGTACAGATAAAACAGAAAGGGGAAAGTTTACGTAAACTTAGTGTATAATTCCCACAGATAACATGCATACAATCAATCAACAGTTATCAGTCACATACAGTCTGGGGCCTAAGCCCATTACAGATTCAGATACAAATTAGGGCATTAGCCCATTGCAGATATAGTATGCATTCAGTAAAAGAAATCAGTATCCTACCCACCAACTTTTACATACCATCTCCGACTATCCCTACACACCATGTGGGGTTTAAAACACCCACCCAGCCCTACACACCAAGTCGTACCGAATGTGGCACATATCAATAATATTGCAGCCGAGCTGCCAAATAGTAGGCATGAAAGCCTTTCAGTACACTTCCTCCAATAATCAATCATCCTACCCCAATGCAGATGCAACTAAACATGCTCAATGCAGATATTCAGAGATACATGCTTACATGCTAAAATTCAATTATTAGTCATACATACAGCTCAGTAAACATGCATAAATTTAACATGCTTAATACATGCATTATATATATTCAGATCACACGATCTAGGGTTTGAGTAGCACTTATCGACCCTACATTAGGTTCACAGTCGACTTGGGCGACCCGTGCAACCTTAGAAAACATTTTAGCTAAATGGGCCTACACGCCCAGATTGGCCTTGCCCGTGTGGATCACACGGTTTGGCCCAGATATCACACGCCTGTATGGGCCCACACGCCCAGTTTGGCGTAGCCCGTGTGGATCACACGGCCACACCCTGGCCATCACACGGACGTGTCTTGTACACGGCCTGACTTTCATAGATCACACAGCCGTGTTGACGCACACGGCCTACTATACAGGTGACCACACACCCGTGTGGCGTCGAAAGTGGCATTTTTCAGCTTTTACTGAAAGTTCTATTTCTGCGTTTCGGGTACACACTTGGATCGTTTTCACTGCTAACACAATCTCGAGCCTTCCAAAAGCCTAAAAATAGAATAACTATTAACGATTTAGCAAATTTACTAACGAATTCGATACAAAAGAAACGATACGAAACTCACTTACCGCCAACGGCAATTACTGCTAACACGTTCTAAACTATTGAAGTTCTAACGGATGGTTCCTCCTCAGTTCCTGCACATAATGATCTTTTAGAATTACTATCCTTTCAAAAAGAACCCTATTGGTAAAAACCCCACCATTCGAATAAACTTAACAAAATAGAAACTCTATTTACAACAAGGTAAAATGATCACGAAATAACTCACCACGAGATTTTCACGGTAAAAAGAGGGAATCGAACGTAGGAATGAAGGAAGGAAAAAAAAAGAGAAAAGGAGCATAGAGAAACCTACGTGAATCTTTTCTAGAAAGAAGAGAAAACAAAAATAACTAATCAGATATTCTTAAAATCCCCTAATTTTCTCCACTACCCCACTACTGATAACTTCCTCAGAATTTTAGTTGCACTGAAACACTTACGCAAAACTAAGCAAAAATAAACTCCCATGCTCATGCAGGGATTCGAACACAAGACCTTCAACAACCTAGCACTCAACTTAACAACCAGACCAGCAAGCCTATTCTGATATAGTTTTATAAATAATTTAATATAAGCCCATTGATCAAGTATAAGTTTCAAGTCAGAAAAATACCAAAATTTACCAAAGTTAAGGCTTGAACCTAAGACCTCTCAGACACTCCCAGAACACTTATCCACTGAAGCAAATACACGTAGAAATAAGAATTTTAGGGTGTTACAACTCTACCCCCTAAAAGAACACTACAGGAAATAGACTTTTAGTTACATTTTTTTTTGCCTTTAGCGTCGTTTTTAAGCGCCGCTAAAAGTATTAGCGGTGCTTTCCCAAGCGCCGCAAAAAAACGTCGCTATATGCAACGCCGCTAAAGACCAAGACTTTTAGCGCGCTTTTTTAAAAAACGCCGCTAAAGACCAGGACTTTTAGCGGCGCTTTTTTAAAAAACGCCGCTAAAGACCAGGACTTTTCGCAGCGCTTTTCTAAAAACACTCCGCTAAAGACCAGGACTTTTAGCGACGCTTTTCTAAAAAACGCCGCTAAAGACCAAGACTTTTCGCGACGTTTTTCTCGCAAACGCCGCTAAAGGTCATAAAATTTAAAAAATAAAATATTATAAAAGTCATGAAAAATATAAAAGTTTAAAATTCATTATCAAAATATTGAGAAGAATAATATCCATGATATAAATATAAAAATTTCCTATTAAAATTCTATTAAAATTCATTATCAAATTAAATTTTCTATTAAAATTTTAACTTTAAAACTAAATACAAAAATTAATGAATTTAAATTTAAAATTTAAAATAATAAATTAATAACACAATTAAAATTCAAAAGTTAAAACTCAAGTTATCTTAAATATTAAAATAAAAATAAAAATTTAGAATCAAAACTAAAATAAATAATAAAAATTAGATTAAATATAAAGATATCAATAAAATAAGATATTATAATGAAGTTACTTAAATGAAATAAGGACTTAAATCATAACCATGTAAAATATAAGATTTGAATATCCATTCCCATGTGAAATATCAACATTGATTATTAAATTGATTAAGCTACTAATGAATATTCTATTTTCTAAGTCAAAATTACAATTCATTTTTTTCTTCTTTCAACTCAAATAAAAATAAAAGGTTGAAAACAAAACAATTAAATAAAAATAGAATAATTAGTTGACACGAGATTATTATTAAATATATGCAAATATGCAAGTAGACTATTACAAAACTAAGTGTAGTTTTGATCAACTAATTAGTTGATCCTACTGCAGGTTCTATCTATAATCTGCTTAACAAACATACAAACATAAGGCACTCTAATACTTTTTTGCACATAAAATATCTGAAACTCACACCTGAATTTGCATTCAAGACCATCTGCAGCAGCAAGCTAAGTCCCCTGACCACTGACCATAAACTAGTGGAACAAGAGTTTTTAGTAGTCCGAAAACTTAATAAACTAGTGGACAAAAATCTTTAAGGTATAATACAAATTTCAAAGACATCACCACAATACTTAATAGGTACATATAAAAGTACATATCAGGCAATACAATGAACAAGAAAATGAATTGAAACAAAACAAATATAAAGAGTTCTAGGCTTAGTACTTGCTAGATTCACCTAAAGTTTGCACACAGTCCCAATCACCATCAGCATCCTCTGACCATCAAACCTACAAGGAAAAGTGAATGTATCACAATTTGATCACATTTCACAATCTTGTTGGCATATAATGAAATTTGCAAAAACAACCAAGATTTCTATGGTCTTTTTAAAGAGGGAGATCCATCTAGCTTATACTGCAGTGTTATATGCATATAGTAAAATATTAAAAGTACCCTCAAATAATATAATTTATTAACAATGCAATTACTTGTATATATAAAATATAATACAGAAAATCAACTGAAAATGATGAATATATAAATTTCGTTTGACGTTACACAGTTTTCCATCGATAAAGGTTTACTTTCTCAGAATCCTAACGACAACACAGTGCTCCAGCACATCCCTGTATCAACGAATGGAAACAACGGAAAAGGATTTGGGAAAGACAAGCTAGGTTTCGAAGGCTAAGCGCCAGCTCTTATTTCTCCCTAAAATAGATGGCAAAAGCGTGAAGTATAAATAGCTTTTTTTCCGATTAATTTTATGAGATGATATCAACATGGCAATGGAAATGGGAAAGAATGAGAAGAGGCCAGGATAAATGAATATAGAATTGCAATGTTAGAAAGACCACACAAGATAAAGTGAACAAGAAAGACGATTAGTCGATGTCACATTTAGTCCATGCAACCAATTGAGAATCTAACTAACGCAGACCAAGACAAGAAAGACGAGCAGTTAAGCTTTTGGGTGATGAAGTGAAACTCTTAGTAAGTTGCAGAATTTTGGAGGATCTAACTAATGCAGGAGACTGGTCTACTCAATTTTCTTGCAAACTTCGACCACCATATTTGCTAGTCTCAAATAACATGAAGAAATTCGATATCAATGCAGAATGAACTGAAAGGTCCCAACAAAAATCCATGAACAAATTGCAGAGAAGAATGCAAAGATATTATCTCTCATGTTAACCTCTTTAATTGCTGATATAAAGAACATATCGAAAATTTCCCTGAAATCACTGGCCGTCAAACGTACATGCTAATGAATTATAACTAATTTGACCAGAGAAAATACAAAAACCCCAAAAAAATGAATGCAAAATGAAGGGAAACCTAAGCTTGTAATGGAACAATGATGGCTGAGATTCTCTGTTTGAACTGTCCCTTCATAGCATTTATATCATTGATTTTATATTTTTAACCATTCATTGCAAATGAAAGTTAAGAAACAAGACATAAACTAGTTAACAAAACAGGAACAAGTGAACCAAATGACTCCTTGGTTTTGAACTTAACCATCTAATTAAATCCCCAAGCACTCAAGGAGTCATTCCTTTGAAAAGAAATCTTGCTACAATCTTCTCTATTCCTATCTCCACTCTCCTATCTGATACCCTTACAATTGGATCTTTCTCTAAAACTCACTTGGAAGAAAAAATTGGACAAAGGAAAAGGGGAAAGAAAAAGGAGGAATCGAAATAAAACAGGGACTGATTACATAAGCCTCTATTCTGTGCTTCACTTCACTAGTTCATGCATGGGTGATTGGGTATGTCAGTACCTTCATTTATGGCATAACAAATAACATCCATGAAATTTAACCATTTTGATCGGCAAAATACTAGAGACTGAAAAATCCTTGTCAGGCTAACCTTGTAAAGCATCCATTGAAGTAGCAGCATGAAATGGGCTTAAAAAATCAACAAAACAAAGTTTTATTGGACGGTCTTTAAAGCATTTTTGCTGTTCTTGATGAAAATTCTTTCAGTTGATAAAGGTCATAATAATACATAGAAATGCTTAGTCATTCAACATTCACTAGCGAGTCTCTACACGAAATAAAATTAATGCATGCACAATGTTGACCTTTTCAACTTTTAAATTAACGACTTCCACCCTATCTTGGTGTCCGTGCTTCCGATTCCAAAACATGAAGTTCAAAGTTATTTTTTCTCGAAGCATCCCAAAGCAAACGTACCTAGGAGAACGATGCCTACTACTCAAGTCAGATGAATATTGCAAATAAAGTAAGCATTACAGGCAAGGAATCCAATAGTAGAAAAAAATGGAATTAGGGATTATATTTATATAAAACAATTTAAAACGAACCTCCTCTTGTAGAGCCTTAAGCTTTTAATCAGCAAGTAATGAATCATCATGCAATTAACATAATATAGAAATTAAAATTCATAGCTGAATAAACCCTAATTTAGTACACTGTACTCTTCAATCTACGCTTCTTTAGGGAAAGACATTCAATAACTGAAAATAATTGAAAACATAATAATAAAAAAGCAAAGCTTCTTGGCTAAGAATTGAACCTTAAGAGTGGATATAACAGACTGCAGATAAGTGATCTTGTTTTCCATGTCTTCGAGAAGCTTCTTGCGTTCCTTGAGAGTAAAAAGAAATTTGTTTCTAATGAAGCGTTTATCGTTAAAAAGAAATTGAGAGTAAAAGGAGATGAGACAGAAGATGAGAAGCGGGTAACCAAAATTTATTTTTTGGTTGTGAGCGGGATTTTGAAAACGGGATAAAAAATAATAGTTTTTTGTGGCATTTTAAATAAAAAACGCCACTATAGTTCATTTTTTTGTGGCGTTTTGCTCAAAACGGCCATTATTGCTCAATTTTAATTTTTTTTTTCATTTTTAACATATTTTTTCTATTTTTCTTATAAATTTTTTGTCTTGACATTATCATTTTTAGAATTTTTTAAAATTTTGAATATTGAACTTTTAACTGAAATATGAACTAAAATATTAAATTTTAAATATTAAATTTTTAAGTTTTTATTTTTATTTTTAAATTTTTATGAAGATTTTTATAATTTTAAATTATCATATAAAATACAAAAGGAAACTTTAATGAAATAAAATGAAATCGATGAATTAAAAAATACAAAATGACACGATAATACAAGTATTATTCTTTTAAGTATGGTCCGCATTAGTTGTTTAGATTTTTATATAAATGGCATTGAATTATATGTATACACCTAAATTTTAATAGAGATACATCTTAGAATTATATATGAATTTCGGTTTAATATGTAATTGTAGACGTGAAATTCTAATTGTGGTTTAAATGTATAGTTAAAACTTTAATTTTGATTTAATCATACAAATTTTAAAAATAAATACATCAATATATTTTTCTATTGGATAAATATAAATATTTATGTATGCAATATATAAATATAAAATGATGTTATATCAATAATTGTGTTAATAATTTACAAGAACTGGATCAAATTAAAGTTCATGTATACAATTGCACACTAAACCATTGTTAGAAAAAGAAACATTTATCATATAAGAAAATATTTATATAATGATAATTAATTCAATATTTTAAAATTAATACTATCTCTTTTATAATTATATAAGAAAATATTTATCATATAATTAAAAACACTAACTAATCTAAACCCTAAACTCCTAATCTCTAAACATTAAACCCTGAACCATGAACCCTGAACCCCTCACCCTTAACCCCTAACCCCTAACACCTAAACCTTAAACCCCAACCCTTAAACTACCTTTAAACCATAATCCCTAAACCCATAATCCATAAACCTTAAAATAGTGAGACTAAGATGAGAACCTAGTTGGTATCTTTAGCGGCGTTTTACCAAAAGCGCCGCTAATGCTCTGGTCTTTAGCGGCGTTTCACCAAAAGCGCCGCTAATGCTCTGGTCTTTAGCGGCGTTTCACCAAAAGCGCCGCTAATGCTCTGGTCTTTAGTGGCGT
This sequence comes from Gossypium arboreum, assembly GCF_025698485.1. Lineage (NCBI taxonomy): Eukaryota > Viridiplantae > Streptophyta > Magnoliopsida > Malvales > Malvaceae > Gossypium > Gossypium arboreum. Next base: position 121,876,537 of record NC_069079.1, on the reverse strand, counting down.
TTCACCAAAAGCGGTACCTCATGCAGTCCCACTATCTTAGAGATGTAGAGCTTCACCAACTTCTGAAGAGAATAGTAAGTCCTAACCGGAATGAAGTGAGCAGGCTTGGTCAATCGATCCACAATGACCCAAACAAAATCCTTCTTTGTGGGTGTTAGAGGCAACCCACTAACGAAGTCCATAGTTCCTCACTTTCACTTCCATAGAGAAATCTTAAACGGCTGCAGCAAACTCGAAGGTAACTGATGCTCAGCCTTAACCTGCTAGCATGTCAGACATAGTGCCACAAAATCCGTAACCTCTCGTTTTAATCTCGGCCACTAGTATAGTTTCCAAAGATTTCGGTACATTTTATTCCCACCAGGATGCATAGCATAAGGGCTACTATGTGTTTCTCTCAAAATAGATTGTCTCAGATCAGTATCATTCGGTCCACAAATCTGACCACGGAAACAGAGTACCCCATCATTATTCAACCCAAAGTCTATAGTACTGCCACTTTTAACCTGACGAAACTGAAGACCCAACGATTCATCCTCTAACTGCCTAACCCGAATATGTTCTGTCCAAGTTGATTTAACCTGCAGCTCAGCCAACAAACTTCCATTGTCGAACAAACTAAGTCGAGCAAACGTCACTCTCAGATCAAGCATCGCTCTACGGCTCAACGCATCGGCCACCATATTGGCCTTGCCAAGATGGTACTCAATATTACAGTCATAGTCATTAAGCAACTCAATCCATCTACGCTGCCTAAGATTCAACTCCTTCTGAGTCAGGAGGTACCTGAGGCTTTTGTGATCGGTGTAGATAATACACCTCTCACCATACAAATAATGCTTCCAGATTTTCAAGGCAAAGACTGTGGCGGCCAATTCCAAATTATGGGTCAGATAGTTTTCCTTATGCGTCTTGAGCTAACGAAATGCATATACCACAACCTTACCATCTTACATCAGAACACAACCCAGACCCATGTGCGATACGTCACTATAAACCATAAACTCTTTCTAGGTTTAGGCTGTATCAGAATAGGAGCCTCAGTTAGAATAGTCTTGAGCTTCTCAAAGCTCTCCTGCTGTACATCACTCCAGAGAAACAAAACACTCTTATGTAGCAGTTTAGTTAAAGGTACTGCAATAAGTGAGAAACCTTCCACAAACCGCCGGTAATAACCCACCAGACCCAGAAAAATGCAAATCTCAAACACATTCTTAGGTTGTTTCTAATTCAGTACAGCCTCAATCTTCCTAGGATCGACTTGGATCCCATCAGCAGACACTACATTCCCCAAAAAAATGCCTTCACGAAGCCAGAACTCACACTTACTGAATTTAGCGTAAAGTTGCTTCTCACGCAAGATTTGAAGTACCACTCTAAGATACTCATCCCTAGTCTTAGAGTATACCAGAATGTCATAGATGAAGACAATAACGAACTGATCCAAATAAGGCCGAAATACTCAATTCATCAGGTCTATAAATGCGGCCGGTGCATTCGTCAACCTGAAAGGCATAATTAGGAACTCGTAATGCCTATAACAAGTCATAAAAACAATTTTATAAATGTCCACTTCGTTAACTCTGAGCTGATGGTACCCAGAACGAAGATCTATCTTAGAGAATACAGAAGCCCCTCGGAATTGATCAAATAAGTCGTCGATCCTCAAAAGTGGATACTTGTTCTTAATAGTTAGCTTATTCAACTGTCGATAGTTTACGCACATCCTCATTGTCTCATTCTTCTTCTTAACAAATAATACTAGTGCTCCCCACGGAGACACACTGGGAGGAATGAAGCCACGGTCTAACAACTCCTACAGTTGAGCCTTAAGTTCCTTCGGTGCCATTCGATAGGGGGCGATAGACAGTGGAGCTATACCAGGAAGAAGCTCAATCTCAAATTCCACTTTCCGATTCAGAGGTAAACCCGGTAGCTCTTCAAGAAAGACGTCCAGAAAATCCCTTACAATTCTGATGTCCTTTACAGTAGAGTCCCCAGAAATAGAAACACTAATATAGGCCAAGAACGCATCACGTCCCTTACGAACCAGTTTTTCAGCCACCAGTGCAGAGATCACATTAGCAAAATAATTCTGACGTTCTCCAATCATGATTGTCTCACTATCCTCCGTAGTTCTTAAGACGACCCTCTTAATCGCACAGTCTAGACTGACACGGTGCTTAACCAACCAGTCCATACCCAGCATTAGGTTAAACTCCCCAAACGGAAGCTCTATCAGATTAGCCAAAAATACCGACCCTTGAACCTCTAGTGAAACTTCTCTATACCATTTGCTAACCAGAACCGATTGCCCCAGTGGACTCAGTACAATCACCTCACTAGAAGTACTTTCAACCAAGATCCCTAAGTTTCCAGACACAATGCTAGCTACATAGGAATGTGTGGAACCTATGTCTATCAAAATAAGATAAGGTACATCATAAATTAAGAACGTACCGGTAATGACATCTGGAGCATCTCTGTCCTCTCGGCGACGAGTAGCATAAACAAGAGCAAGCTATCTCTCCTCAGTCTGTCTAAAACCTCTGCTTTGTGATATTTGTCCACGACTCATACTGTTACCACCCTTATTCTGACCATGAACCCTCAGTGGCTACTGAACTGTACGGCTGCATAGTACCAGAACTAGGAGCTTGCACTAGATCGGCCCTCAGCAGACAATTCCAAATGCGGTGCTCTAATGACCCACACCTTAAACACGCCCCAGGCCTCCTCCAAAACTCGCCCTGATGGCGTCTACCACAATCTTCACACGGTTGCAATCTAGTAGGAGCAACAGGGGGCTCAGCTCTAACTGGCCCATCAGTCTTGGCCTTTTTCTTAGGCCTCTGTACCGAACTCGATGGCTTCGGATTCCTCTTGCTCTTACTCTTCTCACGATCTCTGTTTTGGCGCTCAGCGCGCTTAACCTCTTCAGTGATCTTCGTATTCTCTACCAAAACGGAGAACTCTTGCTCTCTCTACCATCCTCAAATTAGACACATCTCTCATATTCAGACGCCACCATACCTCGCGCATAGCGGCTCAATTTCAAAAATTTGGCCTCATACTTGGCCACTGATCGGTCTTCCTGAGTGAGGTTCAGAAACTTATGCCTACGAGTATTGATATAACTTGCTCCCACATACTTTCCTTGAAGGCAGACTTAAAGAACTTCCAAAATAGATGATCGGGCTGAATGTCCTCCTTAACGGTCAGCCACCACTGATAGGCCTCATCGAGAAGCAACGAGACTGCACTATTCAATTTCTGCTCAGGGGTACAGTCTAAATCATCTATTATCATCTCAGTAACCTCTATCCAGTACTCAGCCACATTAGGGGTGACTCCAATGACACCCCTAAAAAGTTCAACTCCATTGTATTGGAGTCGTTCCGTAACCTACCCTCGGCCCCCCGATCCAGTGTTGGGCCTAGTGACCTTCTCTAGTATCCTTAACCTAGCCTGGGATAATGCGTCATCATCAGCCGAATAATGCGTCATCACCAGCTGAACGACTCAGAGACCCAGTCTCAGTAGCAGGCGAAGGTGGTGTCTCACTCGTGTCTAAATTTGGCATACTACCTAGAGATGAGAACTCAGCTCGAACCCCCTATGGCCTCTACCACGGCCTCGAGTACCACGTCTACAGATACCTTGTGCGCTCATTGTAAGTTTAGAGTTAGTTTGTATTACGAATTTTATGAATTAGTTACAGTTTCAATATTTATTAGCAGATGTTTTATGTAAAGCAGTATCATAAATTCAGAATTTGTTTTTTCGCAAGAACAGTCTCTATCAGTTTCAATTTTATTACAGTTTCAGTATACACTAACTAGAGTGTTTTCAGAACTGACTATCTATAATAACAATTTATCAAAGTATTTACAGAACCGATGCCGGAAACTCAGTGTCTCACATTCTTAATCAAATCATTTTAAATCATTTGACAATCAGTTTTTAAAAACTAAGTTTTAGAACCCAAAATCTATAGTCGATTTTGTAACCTAGCTCTGATACCACTAAATGTAACATCCCAAACTTGGCCTAAACGTTATAGCCGAATCTGGCGATGTCACATAGGATAGAATTGAAATCGATTTTATCAAATTAAAACCATTTCTATTTATTAATTTCTATTTATCTCTCATCAATTTCAAAACTATTTTCTCGTTAATTTGATTCGTTTAAAAGCATATTCTGTAGCGAAAGCTTTTAAAACCGTGATATTTAAAGAAAATCGCTCGCGTTTAGGAAAAATGTTGTTTTTAATTAAACCGAGTTTCTGTTGAGTTTTACAGTTTAAAAGTCTATGAAAATAGTTAAAATCCAAAATTAAAGCAAACAGTCTAAAAGACCCAAATTACATCTAAAATACCCCAGAAAGCAAATAGAAAATAAAATCCATAAACGAACTTAAACTAGTTCAATGCACATGTGGTCACCGTTGAGTCTTTCGTAGCACCAATCCGTCTAAGTCTGGGGATTACCTGTACAGATAAAACAGAAAGGGGCAAGTTTACATAAACTCAGTGTGTAATCCCCACAGATAACATGCATACAATCAATCAACAGTTATCAGTCACATACAGTCTGGGGCCTAAGCCCATTACATATTTAGATACAAATTAGGGCATTAGCCCATCTCAGATACAGTATACATTCAGTAACAAAAATCAGTATCCTACCCACTAGCCTCTACACATCATCTCTGACCATCACTACATACCATGTGGGGTTTAAAACACCCACCCATCCCTACACACCAAGTCGTACTGAATGCGGCACATATCAGTAATATTGTAGTTGAGCTGCCAAATAATAGGCATGAAAGCCTTTCAGTACACTTTCTCCAATAATCAATCATCCCACCCTAATGCAGATGCAACTAAACATGCTCAATGCATATATTCAGAGATACATGCTTACATGCTAAAATTCAGTTATTAGTCATATATACAGATCAGAAAACATGCATAAATTTAACATGCTCAATACATACATTATATATATTCAGATCACACGATCTAGAGTCTAAGTAGCATTTACCGAACCTACATTAGGCTCACAGTCGACTTAAGTGACCCGTGCAACCCTAGAAAACATTTTAGCTAAATGGGCCCACACGCCCATGTGGCGTGCCCGTGTAGGGCCACACGCCCATATGGAGTGCCCGTGTGGGCCCACACGCCTATGTGGTCCACACGCCTATGTGGTCCACACGCCCAGATTGGCCTTGCCCGTGTGGATCACACAGCCTGGCCCAAATATCACATGCCCGTGTGGCATGCCCATGTGGGCCCACACGCCTGTATAACCTACATGTCCAGTTTGGCGCAGCCCGTATGGATCACACGGCCACACCCTGGCAATCACACCGTCGTGTCTTGTGCACGGCTTAAGCTTGGTCGATCACACGGTCGTGTTGACGCACATGGCCTACCACACGGGTGACCAAACGCCCGTGTGGCGTCGATAGTGGCCTTTTTTAACTTTTTTGAAAGCTCGATTTTTATGTTTCGGGTACACACCTGGTTCATTTTCGTTGCTAACGTAATCCTAAGCCTTCCAAAAGCCTAAAAATAGAATAGCCATCAACGATTTAATAGGTTTACTAACAAATTTGATATAAAGGAAACAATACGAAACTCACTTACCGCCAATCACCCGTGTGGCATCAACAGTGGCCTTTTTTGACTTTTTTCGAAAGCTTGATTTTTACGTTTTGGGTATATACCTAGTTCATTTTCGCTGTTAACGTAATCCTAAGCCTTCCAAAAGCCTAAAAATAGAATAGCCATCAACGATTTAACATATTTACTAACAAATTCGGTATAAAGAAAACAATACGAAACTCATTTACCGCCAACGACAATTACTGCTAACACGTTCTAAACGTTGTAGTTCTAACGAATGGTTCCCCGTCAATTCCTGCACATAATGATATTTTAGAATTACTATCCTTTTAAAAAGAACCCTATTGGTAAAAACCCCATTATTCGAATAAACTTAACAAATTCGAAACTCCACTTACCACAGGGCATAATGATCATGAAACAACGCACCACGAGATTTTCAAGGCAAAAAGAAGGAATCGAACGTAGGAAGAGAGGAAGGAAAAGAAAAAGAAGAGAAAAGGAGCACAGAAAAACTGACGTGAATCTTTTCTGGAAAGAAGAGAAAACAAAAAAAACTAATCAGATATTCCCAAAATCCCCTAATTCTCTCCACTACCCCACTATTGATAACTTCCTCAAAATTTTAATTGCACTGAAACACTTGTGCAAAACCAAGCAAAAATAAACTCCCACGCTCGCACAGGGATTCAAACGCAAGACCTTCAGCAACCTAACACTCAACTTAACCACCAAACCAGCAAGCCTATTTTGATATGGTTTTATAAAAAATTTAATATAAGCCTACTGATCAAGTATAAGGCTTAAGTCGGAAAAATACCAAAATTTACCAAAGTTAAGGCTTGAACCTAAGACCTCTCAGACACTCCCAAAACACTTAACCATTGAAGCAGACACACGTAGCAATAAGAATTTTGGGGCGTTACAGTTATATTTAATTTCAAATTATATATTTATTTATCTTCTAGAGTTTAAATAGTAACAAACTAGTTTTTTATGTATTATAAACAGATGATAAAGTGACATGAATATCTACTCATCACTTCTGTAAAAAAAAACTCCTTCCCCTTAAGGCTCTTAGCTTTTTGTTATCAAGACTCCTCCAAAAGAGTTCAGCCTTTTCAACGAGTATTTATCATTTCTCCGTATTATGGGACTGATGCTTCTGTCCATGTCCTTCCAAAAGTAATCTTTTCATCTTGTGCAATGAAAGGTTACTTTGTATGTTTTGGGAAGGTTGCACAGTTGGTTCGTTAACTTACTACACCAGAGGTTGTCAAACCCAATTCCACTATAACTAACTTATTCGATCATGAGAAGGATCATCTAAAAAGTCTAGGATTGAATCCAATGAGGATTCAGATAACCGAATGTTGGAATCCCTCAAATCAAAAAATCTCTTTCCTCAACTCTGTTTCATTTTACAATTGCAATTTCAATTTATACAAATTCAACTCGTCCATATTTTTAATTCTATTTTTTTATATTTTTCCCAGGTCAAACATTTTTCTTGGGCACGATTGTGCACAGGATTTTGAGAAACAAGAAGTTGTAGCAATTCAGTGTTATTTTTTGTGCTTTCAATGACACACCATTATAATTTTAATTTTTAATTTTAGGAAAATAGTTTATTAAACTTTATAATATTTTATTTATAAAAGAAGCAATTCTACACAAGCTATTAATTATATTTATTTGATAGTTATGAATTTAATAAATTATATTGACTTATAGTAATGACTCAAATTTTTAGGTATGTAATGAGTCAATTATAACTAATTAAAGTTAGCAACTAATTAGAAGAAATGACACAACAAAACATTAGGCATAAGAATGTTTTATCTATTAGCTTTCCTTTTAACCACTTTAAATGATTTATACACTAAATAGCTCAACTTAAAATGATTTTTAAATGATTATGACATTAATTTAATTATTTAATTTACTTTATAAATGTATAAATGTATCTAGAGCATATATTATGATTTTTATGAAGAGAAAAAAAAAATCAAGAATTGCAATATTAGATTTTTTGAAACTAAGATAAGGAGACAATTTTTTTTGACAAAACTCATGTTTCCTAAAACCGTTGAATTCTCCCCTATATATGATATATAGGAATTGGTAAGAAGATATAACTCCAAAGCTCCAAATTTCTTATGTTTTCATGACTTTGAGGGATTATTTTTTTGTATCATTCATGTCTGTTTTATGGGACATGTTTAGCGTTCATGACTACCATTCTTAATAATATCCGTTTTAAATCTCCCTCTAAATATACAATATACCTTACCATGGTACCTAACACTTATTGTTGATATACTACTTTTAGGGCATAGATGTTTTGTTTTGAAGGATAATGTGAGGTATATATATTCTCTTATATTCAATGGTTCTCATTCTTTTTTGTGTGTGTTTTTGGAGTGACATGCCTTCTGAGTTTTCAATTATTTTCCTTTGCAAACTACTCATAGATATATATTCATTATTATGGGAAAAATTAATATTTTTATAATATCATTTAAAATTTGTTTTTCTAATTATAGGTATAATGTCAAACTTAACTCTTAATTGTTATATCATTTATCAATTTAACTCTTGTTCTTATTTTGAGCTAAATTTAAAGATTAATCTTTTAAAAGAGTCAAATTGTTGTTTTAAAACAAAATGTTGACTAAAAAAATTAATTTTTTAACAACGTTAACATGACAACTCTCGTAAAAGTCCATTTATACTTCATGTTGACACTTGACATGTCATTATTTATCTTATATGCCACATTAATAAATAATTTAAAATTTATATAAATATTTAAAAGTAAAAGATACATAAAAATTTCATAGAAATTTAAAAAGAAGAAGCATAAAGTGTGTGTAGGTTTGCATACGGGTTGCCATGTTTAAGCCTTTAATGTTTTTGTTTGTATTTTAATTTTAAAAATTCAATTATTTTTAAAAAGTTAGTAGTTAAATTTTATTTTTTTAAAAATGGGAGGCAAATTGATAAGAAAAAAATATAAATATTGAAGACTAAATTTGACATTATAACTAAAATACATATAAAAAATAGTAGATAGCTAGCCATCCCTAAATTATTAATTTATATAAAATAAATTAAAATTATACATATTCAAAAATAAATAAAAGATAACCACCTAAAGAAATTACAATATATTTACCGAATTTAATAACTAATTTTTCACATTTTATAAATTCATTGAGAGGATAGATATTTATCACAAATATTAAAACTACTCCAAACTTGAAACAAGAGTTGAAGTTTTAACCACAGAGTACAACAAACATCACCATCTCACATAACTCCTTATTTAAATTGCTAAGGTTTCAGCCTTTACAAATTTGATTTCTTTGAGATTTCAACTAGATTTAATTGGTATAATTATGATTTTATTGCCAGCTGTAACGCTTTATTTTGCCTAAGATTTGACCCATCGCCCCTTACTATTGGACTACTACTGTCTAAGAGAACAATACTGCAGATTGTTCTTGGAGTCCTTGACTTCAACTATTCTTAAGCAAACGCTAGTAATTCCTTCTTTAGTTGGATCTTTTGAAGTGGAGAAAAGAGTTTGGCATTAGCATTCTTTATTCCAAGCTAGATTCAAGTAAGCTTCAATAAATTGGCCATAGCATGCATCTTATACTCTGCTACTTGTGTTGCCTTTTATTCTGTTATTATCTCTAAATACACCCAAGTCTTATGTGATCTTACGTATGTTGCGTATATGACATTTTGTTCAGTCCCTTTATTTGGATCTCATATGCATATATGTCAAAATGAACTGCCTTATTGTGCCTGTAAGGGAAGATGTATTATTTGAAGACTAGATCTGCCGGTTTGGAGTTGGGACCTATGGTGTCAACAACCAGATCTGTAGTGTATCCTCCCATCATGTCTGTAATTTAAGTGAATTTTGTTTGAAGTTATATCTGCATATGGTTAGAGTATTCAACCACTTAAACAAGCTCAGGTGGCTCTATTTGTATATATTATTGTAATTGTAGTTTTGATTTTCTAATATTCTTAAACTTAATCATTAAAATTTGATGCAGGAAAACTAGACCTTTTTAATGGATGCACTCATTGGGCCAATCCTTGATGTTATTAAGTTCATCGGTCGTAATGCTAGCAAATATCTAAAATACCAAAAGAAATTCACGGAATACGTTGATGATTTCAATCAAGCACGAGCGGATTTGCGTGCCAAGGAGGCTGATTTTCAACAGCAGTTGGAAGACGAGCATCACTTCGGGAAAACGCCAAAGCAGGAAATTAAAAGATGGTTTGAGAAAGTAGAGCAAAAGCTTGGTCATGCTCAACATGTTGAAGATAAAATCAGTAAAGGAAAATATCTCTTCCGCTCATGCTTGGGGAAGCTTGTTGATGGGGCGACTCTGGCAATGAAGGAAGTGTATGCTGAAGGAAATTTCTCTGGGGGCTTGGTTGTTAATGATCCTTCTACCATAGCGGTTAATCTACCTACACCGGAAGTAGTAGGTGCGACCAATGTTAGAGAAGAAATTTATCAGTACTTGATGGGAGATGCAGTTGGATTGATTGGTGTGTGGGGGATGGGCGGAATCGGGAAAACAACCATTATGAAGGATGTCCATAATAGGTTGTTGAGAGAGAGTAAATTTAGAAAATTGATTTGGGTAACTGTATCTCAAGACTTCGATATTCGAAGACTACAAAGTAACATCGCTTCTCAATTGAAGAGAAACTTGTCAGATGATGAAGATACAATCGTCCGTGCAGGGAAGTTATCAGAAATGTTGAGAGGACAAATGAGGTATGTGCTAATATTGGATGATGTATGGAGAAGCTTTTCCCTTGAGGATGTTGGAATCCTTGAGCCAACAACAAATAATAGATGCAAATTAGTTCTGACCACACGTTCAGAAAGGGTTGTTGAATCAATGGGATTTAAGAAAGTTAAAGTTCCTTGTTTTTCTATGGACGAAGCCATGAACCTATTCTCTAGCAAAGTTGGACAAGACATGTTGCCCAATCCAACTTTAGAATCATTAATGGAACTTGCTGTGAGAGAATGTGGTGGACTTCCTCTAGCAATTGTCACACTGGCTGGTTGTATGAGGGGAAAATCCGATCCTTGTATGTGGGAAGATGCTATAGAGGAATTACGAGGCAACATCAGAAACATCAACGAAATGGAAGATAAGGTGTATGGATGTTTAAAATTCAGCTATGATCGTCAGCAACGAATAGACCAAGATTGCCTTTTGTATTGTGCATTATATCCTGAAGATGATGAAATCGATAAAGATGAGATCATTGAAAAGTGGATGGAAGAAGGGCTTATAGATGGATTGGGAAGTAGAAAAGCAATGGAGGGTAGCGGTCATTCCATTTTGCAAAAGCTTGAAGAAAACTGTTTGCTAGAAAGGGTTCAGGATAGGTCATGTATAAAAATGCATGATCTTGTTAGAGATATGGCATTGCATATCACAAGGAAAAGATTTCTGGTAAAAGCTGGTATGCAGTTGGAAGAGGTGCCAAACATGGAGGAATGGGGTGAAGATTTGGAGAAGGTTTCTTTAATGTGCAATTCCATCTCAACAATTCCTCAAACCATGAAATGCCTGAAATTTCCGAAGCTGACAACATTGTTGCTCTCATGGAATGAATTGAAAGAAATTCCTGAATCTTTCTTCGAGCACTTTCCTAACCTTGAGATTATTGATCTTTCACGTAATTGTTTTGAGAGTTTGCCTAATTCTATTTCTAGTTTGGAGAAGCTCACAGTATTGTTACTTAGAGGATGTTGGGATTTAAAGAGTTTGCCTTGTTTATCGAAACTTCAAGCTTTGAAGAAATTGGATCTTGGAGGCAGTGGAATCGAGAAAATCCCTCAAGGTTTGTAAATGTTGGTGAATCTTAGATATCTCAATCTTAGACGTACCATTCGTCTAACGGGGATTCCTACTGGAACACTCTCAAAACTATGCCGGCTTCAGTATTTGGCAATTCATTTTAAATTGGAAAGCGCAGAAGAGTTGAGGGAATTGAATAAGTTGGAGGTTTTTGAGGGCTGGTTCCATAAAGTGTGTGGCTTGAACACGTTTGCAAGTAAGAGAAAAACGCTTTATAAATTCTCCATTTTGGTTTCTGAAATCACCTCTGTTCGTCCCCTGGTATTTAGTAATGTTGTTAGATTTAAGGGGATTAAAATTGACGTTGGAGATGAAATTATACTTCCATACGGCATCAAGGAATTAAGTCTACTAGAGTGCAGGGGTCTGAGAAGTATAAACGATATTGGATTGAGGGATGCAACTGATTTGAAAAAATGTGAACTTCGTGGTTGTAGTGAGTTGGAATCTGTAATTTCATCCCACTTGATCAGCTTCAAAAACTCGAGTCTCTGGATCTAATTGAGTTAGAGAATTTGAAAGTCATAGTTGAAGTTGGAGCTGGAGAATCATCAGTCGGCAGATTTTCCTCCCTCAAAGAGATCACTCTATGGAATTGCGACAAAATTAAGAAATTGTTTTCAGCTGATTGGGTTCTAAGCAACCTGGAAGTGATGGATGTAAGGTATTGTAGTGAATTGGAAGAAATAATAACAGAATCCGAGAAAAAAGATTGGGTTCCAGTAATGAAACCATCAAATTCCCTTTCCCCAAACTGAGGAGGTTAGAATTGTGGAGGCTAGTACAATTGCAGCGCATTTGTAGTGAAAATGGAGTAATGGTTTGTGATTCTCTCCTATCCATTACAATAAGTGATTGTCCAAAGCTAAAGCGGATTCCTCTATATCTTCCACAGCTTGAGATTGATGATGAAGAAGAACTGTCTCCTCCTAAATCTCTCCAGATAATCGAAGTGCGTCCATTAGATTGGTGGGAAGCAGTGGAGTGGGAGCACCCCAATCTCAATATTAAGAGCGTTGTTCGTCCCCTTGTTCAGGTTGTGGAATGGGATTAAGATGTTTGACGAAGTCTATTTAAAACCACAACAGTGCAAACGAATCTTTTATCATACATTTGCAGATCTTTCTCTCTTTCTTTTAAGTGTTTATATAAAATATTAATACTTGTCTTGGTCTATTGTTTTGGTAGATAGTAGATACAATTGAAGAAGAAGATGAAGGTTATGGTGTTCTTTAATAAATAGCTGGTTGTAAATGGTGTTTTATTTCCATGAATAAAGATTAAACCGTCAACTACATTTTATAATTAATTTTTTCATGCATTTTTGTTAATTAGGGTGTTAGGGTTTTATTGAAATCTTCTTTTAGTGTAGGATAAGGATTTTGTTATTTGATATTTTTAATTCTAAGTTAAATATTGGTTATAAAATTATCAAGTCAAATAAAATATCTCTTAGCCACGTCAATTAAAATTTATATATAAATATGTTACGTTAACACCGTTTTTATTTTTTTTATAAATTAAGAAAATTTACTCGCTTTAGGCTACACTATTGAAATAAAATAAATTTCATTTTGTTAAAATGTGTAAATAGTAAATATGTTTATCACTAAACTCGGGCTCTTTTATGATTGAATTCATTATATATTTTTATTATATCTGTTTTTTATACAATATTTATAATTACATATAACTCCTCATCAATCATTAAATAAAAAGACAATGTGCTTAAATGCACTTCAACTTATGTTCTTTTACATCGACAATAATATCGATGTGAATCGAGTTAAGACTAAATCTACAAATTTGATGTATTGTTAAATTTTATATTTTTTAATTTTTAATTTTTATATAATTTATTTCATGAAAATTGTAAAATATTAAATAAAAATAATTTGAAAGGACTTAGATGAATTAAAATTGTAAAAGATGTGAAATAATTAAAGTAAAATTTGAGACCTAATCCTGGCATTCCACGTACAGGTCGTTCTGGCCCCAAGCTGCCCTGTGCATGACATGCTAATAAATGGGTTGCAAGGGTAGCAGTAAATTAATAAATGAACAGACATATATGTTAACTTTAACCCCTAAGACTTTGATTTCCATTTACAATAGATTAAGTTTTCATTAAACCTGTTTTTCTTGTTGATGATTACAAAAGTCCCTTCCCAAGCAATTTTCTCAACCCTAATTGCGGTTGTAAGTTTTTTCCTAAGATAGGAAAGCTATCATAATTAATAAAGAAATGTGGATTTGATTTGAGATGTAAAATTTAATTTGATTTGAAAATAATTTTAAAAATAAATTTTGAGTTAATTAAATTGAGTTATTTAATTTTTTGAGTCAATTTAAATAAACAATTTGAGTCCGATTGATTTGAATTTTACAATTTGAATAATTCAAATAACAAATTGGTATAAATATCTCTTTGGTCCTTGTCAATTTTGAAAAGAGCAAATCGATCTCTCTCTCAATAAAATTACAAAAAGTAATTCAAAGTAATTTTGAAAAGTTCAAAATAATTTTAAATTTCTAAATATTTATAAAAATTCTAAATTTTATACCTTTATAAATATATAAAGAAATTTAATTTCTTTCTAAAATGATAATTTTGGAATCTAAATAAGTTAATAAATAATTCAAATTTATCATACTAAAATATCTTAATTTTACTTTGAATTTTTCAAATATATATGGTTTTAAATTAATGAAGAGAAAGAGATCATCCCCAAGCAAATATCCAATAAGCTTGTGCATGCCCTCTATTTACAGGACTTCAAAAATCATAAGTTATAAAATATTAAGGATCAACATTAAGGTGCCCCATAAATGATTTAGGGGTTACAAGATAATGAATTTAAGGGTTGTGGACATGCATCTTTTAAAGATTATAATAGGATAAATTTGAGGTTACGAACATCCATTTATCAATAGATTTACGATAAGTTATATTTTTAAAATTGAATTATTATGATAAATTATATAAAATACAAAATAAACATGAAATTAATGATTAATTATTCTCCAAATCAATCTTTCCTATTTTTATAAATTCATCTATTATTATCCTTTTCTTTTCAAGTACCGTTAATTAATTCTTACTTATTCTCAACATTATAGTATATGATTAGAACTAGGCAAAGAAATCGAAAAATTGATTCGAATCGATGTATTTGATTTAATTTGGTTCAGGTTTTGTAATGTTCAGTTTGATTTTTGGTTGATATTATCACCCAAACTGCATAATTTGATTCGGGTTCGTTTTTTTCACAGAGAACCTATTTTATTCAAATCAACTCAAATGAAAAAAATTATATTTAAAGGAATAGTTTTAATACAATAATAAATTGATCATTTCAATGTCTATATAGAGTAATTAATTTAACTGTATTATTATTATTATTATTATTATTATTATTATTATTATTATTATTATTATTATTATTATTATTAAAAACTAGATATGATGATATAAAATATTAAAATTATAGAAATATGTCATAAAAAGTTATAAAAGTGTGGTTTTGTTTTTGTATTAGAATAAGTGGATATTTTTAAATATAATAATTATAATTATAAGCATAATTTTAATTTTCTTTTAAGAAAATGGTTTATTAAACTTTATAATATTTTATTTATAAAAGAAGCAATTCTACACAAGCTATTAAATATATATATTTGATAGTTATGAATTTAATAAATTATATTGACATATAGTAATGACTCAAATTTTTAGGTATGTAATGGTTCAATTATAACTAATTAAAGTTAGCAACTAATTAGAAGAAATGACACAACAAAACATTAGGCCTAAGAATGCTTTACCTATTAGCTTTCCTTTTAACCAGTTTAAATTATTTATACACTAAATAGCTCAACTTAAAATATTTTTAAATGATTATGATATTTATTTAATTATTTAATTCACTTTATAAATGTATAAATGAATCTAGAGCATGTATTATGATTTTTATGAAGAGAAAAAAAATCAAGAATTGCATTATTAGATTTTTTTAAAACTAAGATAATGTGACAATTTTTTTGACAAAGCCCATATTTTCTAAAACCGTTGAACCGAACTGAATTCACCACTATATATGATATATATGAAGTGGTAAGAAGATATAACTTCAAAGTACCAAAATTCTTATGTTTTCATGACTTTCAGGGATTACTTTTTTGTATCATTCATATCCGTTTTATGGAACACATTTAGCATTTATGACTACCTTTTTTAATAATGTCCGTTTTAGGTCTCCCTCTAAAAATACAATATACCTTACCATGATACCCAACACTTATTGGTTGAGATACTACTATTAGGGCATAGATATTTTGTTTTGAAGGATAATGTGAGGTATAGATATTCTCTTATATTCAATGGTTCTCATTCTTTTTTTGTGTGTGTTTTTCGAATTGTCACATATGCCTTCTGAGTTTTCAATTATTTTTCTTTACAAACTTGTAACACCCCAAACCCGGCCTAGACGTTATAGCCGAATCTGGTGATGTCACAAGGGTTGAGTTTTGGAAACAGTGTTGCTCGATAAACCATCCAAGTTTTATAACTATTACTGATAACGTTATTTAATTAATTCATTTACCAAAACAATATTTGCAATGGAGGTTTTAAAATCCTTATATTTTGAAAAATCCAGTTAGTACTTTTGAAAAATCCAGTTCGTACTTTCGAAAAAAACCCTTTGATTTTGTAAAATCATAATTTTAGTCAAACAACGCTGTAAAAGTTTAAACATAACCAAAACCAAATAAAAAAATTTTAAACAATCTAGAGAGTCCAACAATTACAAAACTCCCAGAAATAATTCGAAATTAAATAAAACCATTACTTAAAGTCAATTCACAAACTTGTGGTCACCGTGAGACTCCGTCGTACCGATCCGCCTAAGTCTGTGGATTACCTAACAAAATAGACAAACTGAAGTGAGTTTACATAAACTCAGTGTGTAACCCAACAGAATTAAGCATGTAAACATACAGTTTTATAAACACAGTCAGAAGTAGATACAATTTTAGATTCAGAATCAATTCCAGAAGTAGACATGCATAAATTCTACCCCCCATCCTCTACAAACCATCTCCGACCATCCATCACACCATGTGGGGTTAAAAACACCCACCCATCCCTACACACAAACTTGTGCCATTACGACACGTATCAGAATATATGTAGCCATGCTGCCAGAGTATACGCGATTAACGCCGATCATAATACTTCCTCCTCAAATACAAATCTCACCCCAAATTAGATACAAAATTATCCAATTAAACATGCTTGACATGCTTTCAAACAAATAACAGATATATATATATATATATATATATGACAGTACAGTTAGGCATACATTTAGTATCCTACTCAAATCAGTCTATCAGAGTATCATAACATTCAAAATAGGGTTTAAATAGCCCTTACCGACCCTACAGTAGGCCTACAGTCAATCAGAGCGAACCGTGCGACCCTAGTAAAAATTCCAGAATTATAGGCCCACATGCCTATGTGGGCTCATACGCCCAGATTGGTTTTTACCCGTATGGCCCACATGGTTTGGCTCAAACTTCACACGCCCAACTTGGCCATGCATGTGTGGCCCACATGGCCACACTCGAGCCACCAAACGGTCGTATGCTGCGCATGGCCATGCATTCGTCGACCATGCGATCATTTTTCACACACGGCCATCTACACGGACGACCACACCCCTGTATGGCGTCGATAGTGCAATTTTTTGGCTTTCACCGAAACTCAGATTTTTGCATTTTAGGAACACACCTGGTACGGTTTCGATGCAACAACACCCCCGAGACACTTAGCATATTCAGTCGCATAACAGAGATTCTGCACAATTAGGCCGCTGATTAAAAACCCCCAACCCCTTGATCTTCTTCAATAACGAACGAAGAGCATCGAAATAGGGGAATACGAAAATTTGGCAACAAAAAGATAACAAGAATAAAAATAGAGGTAAGAAAGAAAAAGGGAAAAAGTGGCAGAGAGCAAGAAAGAAAAAGGAAAAAAGTGGC
Organism: Gossypium arboreum; assembly: GCF_025698485.1. Classification (NCBI taxonomy): domain Eukaryota; kingdom Viridiplantae; phylum Streptophyta; class Magnoliopsida; order Malvales; family Malvaceae; genus Gossypium; species Gossypium arboreum. The sequence goes on along the minus strand of NC_069079.1, from coordinate 121,858,938 downwards.
AGAGAGCAAGAAAGAAAAGGAATAACTTCAGATTTTTAAGAATTTCTGAAAGAGAGGAAATTTGGGAAAAAATAAAAATAAAATTATATCGGACAAGTTATCAGGAATCCCCCAAATTCCTCTCCACTATCCCACTGACAACCACTTCCTCAGAAACCCAATTCCATTGAAACTCTACAGATAACAAAGCAAAAATAATACCCACGCTTCCGCAGGGATTTGAGCACAGGACCTCCAACACACCAGTTCCTTTACCACTCGAACCAGCAGACTCATTCTGATATGAAATTATAGGCAATTAAATATAAGCCCATTGAACAAAGATAGGGCTTAGATCCAAAAATAACAAAAAATTGCTAAAAATAAAACTTGAACTTGATACCTCACACACACACACTCAGAACACTTAACCATTGAAGCAGATATATACTTGTTTCTGATTTTACAGAAGCAGAAATAAATTATTTGGAATGTTACAACTCTACCACCTAAAAGAAATTTCGACCTCAAAATTTACCTGATCTGAATAGATAAGGATGCTGCTATCGCATCGAGTCCTCAGGTTCCCACGTGGCCTCCTCGGTACCATGATTCCGCCACAAAACCTTTACTAAAAGAATAGACTTCCTCCTCAGAACCTTAACGTCTCGATCCAGAATCTGAACCGGCTCTTCCTCAAAAGTTAAGTCTGGCCTAACCTTAATTTCCTCAACAGAGACAACATGAGATGGATCTGACCGATACCGCCTCAACACCAAAACATGAAATGCGTCATGGATATGGTTTAACTTTGGGAGTAGCTCTAACTGATAAGCGACTGGTCTCACACGCTTCAGAATCCGATACGGCCCAATGAACCTAGGGCTCAACTTGCCATTGCGACCGAATCTCAAAACTTTCTTCCATGGAAAAACCTTAAAAAACACAAAGTCTCTCACAGAGTACTCAATATCTCTCCTTCAGATCTACATGAGACTTCTGCCTATTAGAAGCCGCTTTCAGACGATCCCGAATTAGTCTAACCTTATCTTTAGTCTCAGAAACCAACTCATGACTCAAAACTCGACGTTCATGCATCTCAGTCCAACATAGTGGAGTACGACACTTACGACCATATAAAGCCTCGTAAGGTGCCATCTGAACGCTAGACTTAAAGTTGTTGTTGTAGGCGAACTCAACTAGCGGCAGATAATCCTCCCAACTACCTTGGAAGTCAATCACGTAACTCTGAAGCATGTCCTCCAGCATCTGAATCACCCTCTAAGATTAACCATCGGTCTGAGGATGGAATGCAGTACTGAAGTCCAACCTTAAACCCAGAGCCTGATGCAATTTCTTCCAAAACCGAGATATGAAGCGAGGATCTCTATCAGAAATGATCGATACAGGAACCTCATGCAGTCTCACAATCTTAGAAATGTAGAGCTTTGCTAACTTTTGCAAAGAATAGTCCGTCTGAACTGGAATAAAATGAGCAGACTTGGTCAATCGATCCACGATGAGCCAAACAGAATTCATCTTAGTGGGTATCAAGGGCAACCCACTAACGAAGTTCATCGTCACACATTCATATTTCCATAAGGGAATCTTAAATGGCTGCATCAAACCCGAAGGCAACTGGTGATCAGCCTTAACCTGTTGGCACATCAGACATTAAGCCACAAAATTTTTAATCTCACGCTTCAAACTCAGCCACCAGTACAACTCACGGAGATCGTGGTACATCTTATTACCACCGGGATACATAGCATAAGGGCTACTATGCACCTCCCTCAGAATATACTGCCTCAAATTAGTATCATTCAATATACAGATTCGTCCCTAAAAATAGAACACCATTATTATTCTACCCAAAATCTAAAGTACTGCAACTCTCAACTTGACGAAATTGCAAACTTAGAGACTCATCCCCCAACTACCTATCTCGAATCTACTCAATCCAAGTCGGCTTAACTTGTAACTTGGCTAACAGACTCTCATCATCGAACAAACTAAGACGAGCAAACATCACCCTCAGATCAGTCATCGTTTTGCGACTAAGAGTATCGGCTACCACATTAGCCTTACCAGAATGGTACTCTACCGTGCTGTCATAATCCTTAAGCAACTCAATCCATCGGCGCTGTCTAAGATTCAACTCCTTCTAAGTAAGAAGGAACTTGAGACTCTTATGATCAGTGTAGATAATACACCTCTCACCATACAGATAGTGCCTCCAAATTTTCAACGCAAAGATCACAGCTGCCAACTTGAGATCATGCGTCAGATAGTTTTCCTCATGTATCTTAAGCTGACATGATGCATAAGCCACAACCTTTCTATCTTGTATCAATACACATCCCAAACCGATGTGTGATGCATAACTGTAGACCACAAACTCCTTGTCGGATTCAGGCTGTATCAAAACAAAAGCCTAAGTCAGAACAGACTTGAGCTTTTTGAAGCTCGACTACTGTGCATTAGTCCAGATAAATGAAACACCCTTTCAAAAAAGCATAGTTAAAGAAGCTACAATCAGAGAGAATCCCTCAACAAACCACCGATAATAACCCGTCAAACCTAGAAAACTGCGGATCTTATACACATTCTTTGGCTATTTTCAATCTAGCACAGCCTCAATCTTCCTCGAATCTACACGAATCCCCTCAACAGACACTACATGGCCCAAGAAATTTACCTCTCGTAACTAGAACTCACACTTACTCAACTTAGCTTAGAGCTGCTTTGCACGAAAAATTTGAAGTACCACTCTAAGATGCTCATCATGCTCATCATCACTCTTAGCGTAAACCAAAATTTTATCGATAAAAACCACGATAAATTGATCCAGATAAGGCTGAAAGACATGATTCATCAGATCCATGAATGCAGTCAAAGCATTCGTCAGACCAAAAGGCATAACTAGGAACTCATAATGTCCATAACAAGTCCTAAATGTATTTTTATGAACATCAACTTCCTTAACCCTCAACTAATGATACTCGGAACGAAGATCTATTTTAGAGAACACTGAAGCTCCCCGTAACTGATCAAACAAGTCATCGATCCTCGGAAGTGGATACTTATTCTTTACAATTAACTTGTTCAACTGTCGATAATCGATGCACGTCATCATGGTTCTATCCTTCTTCTTAACAAACAGAACTGGTGCTCCCCATGAAGACACACTAGGACGGATGAAACCACGATCCAGAAGCTCTTGCAGTTGAGCCTTAAGCTCCATAAGCTCCTTTTGTGTCATATGATACGGAGCGATAAACACAAGATTTGTACCTAGTAGAAGCTTAATTCCAAACTCGATTTCTCGATTCAGAGGTGAACCTAGTAACTCTTCAGGAAAGACATCTGGAAAGTCCCTCACTGTTTTGATATCTCCAACAGAAAAACCCCAAAATCAAAAACACTAACGTAAGCCAAATACACCTTACACCATTTCTGAACCAATTTCTCAGCCACAAGAACAGAGATCACATTGGACAAATAATCTCAACGCTCACCAATTACAACCACCTCCAAATTATCCTTCATCCTCAGAACGACCCTATTAGATGCTTAGTCTAAACTGACCCGGTACTTAACCAACCGGTCTATACCCAAGATTAGATCGAACTCTCCAAACAAAAGCTCCATTAGATTTGCCAGAAAAATAGTCCATTACACTATTAGTGGAACATTTCTATAAATTTTACTAACCCGAATGAACTGCCTCAACGAACTTAGTATAGTAACCTCATTAGAAGTACTCTCAACAGAAATATCCAGAGTTTCAGATACAGTAATAGTCACGTAAGAGTGTGTAGAACCTATGTCTATTAGAGCAGTATAAGGTACATCAAATATAAGGAACGTATTTGTGATGACATCAGGAGCATCTCTATCCTCGTGACTTCGTGCAACATAAACTAGTGCAGGCTGTCTCGCCTCAGTTTGACCATCACCTCTGACCGGTGTTCTCTGCCCACGACCCATACCATTACCACCTCTAGCCTGTCAATGGCCCCTAGGTTGCTGCTGAACTACCCTCTAAGATTGCACAGAACCTGGTGCCGAAGCTTGCATCTGATCAGCCTTCTGTGGACACTCCTTAATACGGTGCTCTAGAGACTCACACCTCAGACAAACCTCTAACCTCCTCCAACACTCGCCCGGATAGCGTCTACAATCACTGTATGGCTGCAACCTAGTAGGAGCAACATGGGCCCCTACTCTAACTGGCCCGCCAGATCTGGCCTTTTTCTTAGACCTCTGCATCGAACTTGAGGGCTCTAAATCCCTCTTGTTCTTACCCTTCTCTCGATCCCTATTCTGGCACTCTACGCGCTTAACATCTTCGATGATCTTAGCCTTCTCTACCAGAACTGCAAACTCTCACTCTCGCTCTCTCTATGGAGGTATTAGCACCCTCAAATTATCCCTTAAACCATCCTCAAATAAGACGCACCTCTCATACTCAGTCGCCACCATATCTCGAGCGTAGCGGCTCAGCATCAAAAACTCAGCCTCATACTCGGTCACAGATCTATCGCATTGCGTGAGATTCATGAACTCACACCTACGAGCATCCACATAATTAACTCACACATACTTGCTCTAGAAGGTAGTTTTGAAGAAATCTTAACTCAGACAATCAGACTAGGTATCCTTCTCAACTGTTAACCACCACTGATAAGCCTCATCGCGAAGCAATGAGACTGCACCCTTCAGTTTTTACTTAAGAGTGTAATCTAGATCATTCATGATCATCTCAGTGGCCTCCAACCAATATTCAGCCACATTAGAGGCGACTCAAGTGACGGCCCTAAACAACTCAGCACCATTAGACCGGAGTCGTTTAGTTACCGACCCTCAACCCTCAACTCCAGAGTGGGGTCCAACAACCCTCTCCAAGATTCTCAACATGGCTTGGGACAATGCGTCATCCCCAGCCGAGTGACTTTGAGACCCAGTCTTAGTAACAAGCGATACTGGTGTCTCAGTCGTATTCAATTTGGGCATACTGCCTAGAGAGGAAAACTCAGCTCGAGCCCTCTACGATTTCTACCACAGCCTTTAATACCACGTCCGCGAGTTTCACGAGTGCTTATCATAAATTCGAGTTTTAATCTACATTAAAAGTTTTATACATCAGTTTCAGTATTTATTAACAAATGTTTTATGTATAAATTATTAGAAGTTTAGAATTGTTTTCAGATATTTCAGTCTCTAGCTAACTCAGTACAGTTTTAGAAGATACTATCTACAGTGTTTTAGAGCAATTCTAACTAAGTTTCAGAAATTCTTATAGGATCGGCACCGGAGACTCGGTGTACCACATAATACTTTTCTTTTTCAAATTATTAAGGATATTTGAAAACCAATTATATTTAAAACAAAATTTTGAAACCCAAAATTTACAGTTGAGTTTTGCAACTTGACTCTGATACCACTAAATGTAACACCCCAAACTCGGCCTAGACGTTATGACTGAATCTGGTGATGTCAAAAAAGTTGAGTTTTGGAAACAGTGTTACTCGATAAACCATCCAATTTTTATAACTATTACTGATAATGTTATTTAATTAATTCATTTACCAAAACAATATTTGCAGTGGAGGTTTTAAAAATGTTATATTTTGAAAAATCTAGTTCGTACTTTTGAAAAAAAACCCTTTGATTTCGTAAAACCGTAATTTTAATCAAACGACGCTTTAAAAGTTTAAACATAACCAAAACCAAATAAAAAAATTTTAAACAGTCCAAAGAGTCCAACAATTACAAAACTCCCAAAAATAATCTGAAATTAAATAAAACCATTATTTAAAGTCAATACACAAACTTGTGGTCACCGTGAGACTCCGTCGCACCGATTTGCCTAAGTTTGTAGATTACCTGACAAAACAGACAAACAGAAGTGAGTTTATGTAAACTCAGTGTATAACCCAATAGAATGCAAACATACAGTTTTATAAACACAATCGAAGCGAATCTGATTTGATTCGAGAATCGGCCAGATTTCAAAAGCAGACATGCATAAATCTTACCCCCATCCTCTACGTACCATCTCCGACCATCCCATCACACCATGTGGGGTTAAAAACACCCACCCATCCCTACACACCAACTTGTGCCATTAAGACACGTATCAGAATATATGCAACCATGCTGCCAGAGTATAGGCGATTAACATCAATCAGAATACTTCATCCTCAAATACAAATCCCGCCCCAAATTAGATACAAAATTATCGGATTAAACATGCTCAACATGCTTTTAAACAAATAACAGATATACATATGACAGTATAGTCAGGCATACATTTAGTATCCTACTCAAATCAGTCTATTAGAGTACCATAACATTTAAAATAGAGTTTAAATAGCTCTTATCGACCCTATAGTAGGCCCACAGTTGATCAGAGCGACCTGTGTGACCCTAGGGAAAATTTCAAAATTATGGGCCCACATACCCATGTAGACCACACGCCCAAATTGGCCTTTGCCCATGTGGCCCACACGGCCTAGCCCAAAGTCCACACGTCCATGTGACATGCCTGTGTGGGCCCACACACCCAACTTGGCCATGCCCATGTGGCCTACATGACCACACTTGAGCCACCACACGGCTATGTATTCGTCAATCACACGGTCGTGTCTCGCACACCGCCATCCATACGGCGACCACACACCCATGTGACATCGACAATGCAGTTTTTTAACTTTCACCGAAACTCAAATTTTCGCATTTTTGGAACATACCTAGTACGGCTTCGACGCAACAACACTCCCGAGACACTCAGCACCTTCAATCGAATAACAGAGATTTCGCACAATTATGCCGCTAATTGAAAACCCCCAGCCCCTTGATCTTCTCCAGTAACGCACAAAGAGAACCAAAATAGCAGAATACGAAAATTTGGCAGCAAAAAGATAACAGGAATAAATTCGACGGCAAGAAAGAGAAAGGGAAAAAGTGGCAGAGAGCAAAAAGAAAAAGGGAAAAAGTGGCAGAGAGCAAGAAAGAAAATGAATAACGTCAGATTCTTGGGAATTACTAAAAGTGAGAAAATTTAGGAAAAAAATAAAAATAAAAAAATCAGATAAGTTATGAGGAATCCTCCAAATTCCTCTCCAATATCCCACTGACAACCATTTCCTCAGAAACCCAATTCCACCGAAACTCTACAGATAATAGAGCAAAAACAATACACACACGCTTGCGCAGAGATTCAAACACAGGACCTCCAGCACACTAGTTCCCTTACCACTCAAACAAGCAAGCTCATTCTAATATAAATTTACAAGTAATTAAATATAAGCCCATTGAACAAAGATAAGGCTTAGATCCAAAAATAACAAAAATTGCTAAAGATAAGACTTGAACTTGGGACCTCTCACATGCCTTAAAATATTTAACCACTAAAGCAAATACATACTTATATCAAATTTTACAGAAGCAAAATTAAATTATTTGGGGCGTTACAAAACTACTTGTAGATTTATATTCATTATTATGGGAAAAAAATCAATACTTTTTATAATTTAATTTAAAATTTGTTTTTCAATTATAGGCATAATGTCAAATTTAACTGTTAATTGTTATATCGTTTATCAAATTAATTCTTGTTCTTATTTTGAGCGAAATTTGAAGATTAATCTTCTATAAAGAGCCAAACTGTTGTTTTAAAACAAAAATGCTGACTAAAAAAAATTAAAATTTTTTTAACAATGTTAGTATGACAACTCACGAGAAATCCATTTATACTTCATGTTGATACTTGACATGATCTTATTTGTCTTATATGCCACATTCATAAATAATTTAAAATATTAAAAAAAGTAAAAAGATATATAAAACGTTCATAGAAATTCAAAAAAAAAGTATGTGTAGATTTGCATTCCGATTGCCATGTTTAAACATTTAATGTTTTAGTTTGTATTTTAGTTTTTAAAAATTCAATTATTTTTAAAAGGTTAGTGGCTAAATTTTTTAAAAAAAAGTAGGGAGCCAAATTGATAAGAAAGAAAAAATATTGAAGGTTAAATTTGACATTATATCTAAAATATATATAAAAATAGTAAATAGCTAGTCATCCTAAATTATTAATTTATATAAAATAAATTAAAATTATACACTTCGAAAAACAAAAAAAGATAACCAACTAAAGAAATTATAATATATCTACCGAAGCAATTTAATAACTAATTTTTATATTCTATAAATTCATTAAGATGATAAACATATATCTCATATTTTAAAGCTACTCCATATTTAAAACAACTTTTAACCACCGAGTACAACAAATATCACCATCTCACATAACTCCTTATTTAAATTGCTAAGGTTTCAGCCTTAACAAATTTGATTTCTTTAGGATTTCAACTGGGTTTAATTGGTATAATTATGATTTTGTTGCCAGCTGTAACGCTGTATTTTGCCTAAGATTTGACCCATCGCCCCGCACTATTGGACTACTTAAGAGAACAATACTGGAGATTGTTCTTGGAGTCCTTGATTTCAGCTATTCTTAAGCAAACGCTAGTAATTCCTTCTTTAGTTGGATCTTTTGAAGTGGAGAAAAGAGTTAGGTACTAGCATTCTTTATTCCAAGCTATAGGTTCAAGTAAGCTTCAATAAATTGGCCATAGAATGCATCTTATAGTCTTCTACTTGTGTTGCCTTTTATTCTGTTATTATCCCTAAATACACCCAAGTTTTATGTGAAAAATAAAATAAAATAAAGAACACACAAATTTTATTTTGAAACCCTTTCAGAAAAAATCACGGAAAGAGGAGAAGAAAATTTATTATGTTGAAAAAAAAATTTAATCAATACAAGAGGAATAGACTATGTCTATTTATAGGCTTGTAAAGCCATATTCTAGTAGGATTGAAACACTTTATCCTAATCAATATAAAATAGATGGAGTTTAATAAGGCTTAAAAACTTTATTCTAAAATAAAATAAAAGAAGTCTAGTTCTATATGGATTTTACTCTTTTTTATTTTCTATCATATTTTATTTAAATAAAAATTGAGTTATTTAATTCTAACATATTATGTGATCTTACTTATGTTGCATATATGACATTTTTCAGTCCCTTTATGTGGATCTCATATGCATATATGTCAAAATGAACTGCCTTATTGTGTCTGTAAGGGAAAATGTATTATTTGAAGACTAGATCTGGTGGTTTGGAGTTGGGACCTATGGTGTCAACAACCAGATCTGTGCTGTATCCTCCCATCATGTCTGTAACTTTAGTGAATTTTGTTTGAAGTTATAAGTACTGCATATGCTTAGAGGATTCAACCACTTAAACAAGCTCAGGTGGCTCTATTTGTATCATTGTAATTCTCCTTTTGATTTTCTAATATTCTTAAACAATATGCTAAATTTGATGCAGGAAAACTAGACCTTTTTAATGGCTGAACTCATCGGGCATATCCTTGATGTTATTAAGTTCATCGGTCGTAATGCTAGCAAATATCTAAAATTCCAAAGGAAATTCACTGAATACGTTGATGATTTCAATCAAGCACAAGCGGATTTGCGTGCCAAGGAGGCCGATTTTCAACAGCAGTTGGAAGACGAGCATCACTTCGGGAAAATGCCAAAGCAGGAAGTTAAAAGATGGTTTGAGAAAGTAGAGCAAAAGCTTGGTCATGCTCAACATGTTGAAGATAAAATCAGTAAAGGAAAATATCTGTTCCGCTCATGCTTGGGGAAGCTTGTTGATGAGGCGACTCAGGCAATGAAGGAAGTGCATGCTGAAGGAAATTTCTCCGGGGGCTATGTTGTTAATGATCCTTCTACCATAGAGGTTAATCTACCTACACCGGAAGTAGTAGTTGCGACCAATGTTAGAGAAGAAATTTATCAGTACTTGATGGGAGATGCAGTTGGATTAGTTGGTGTGTGGGGGATGGGCGGAATAGGGAAAACAACTATTATGAAGGATAAATTTAGAAAATTGATTTGGGTAAATGTATCTCAAGTCTTCGATATTCGAAAGCTGCAAAAGGACATCGCTTCTCAATTGGAGAGAAAGTTGTCAGATGATGAAAATACAATTGTCCGTGCAGGGAAGTTATCAGAAATGTTGAGAGGAGAAATGAGGTATGTGCTAATATTGGATGATGTATGGAGAAGCTTTTCCTTTGAGGATGTTGCAATCCTTGAGCCAACAACAACCAATGGATGCAAATTAGTGTTGACCACACGCTCAGAAAGGGTTGTTGAATCAATGGGATTTAAGAAAGTTAAAGTTCCTTGTTTTTCTATGGAGGAAGCCATGAACTTATTCTTAAGCAAAGCTGGACAAGACATGTTGCCCAATCCAACTTTAGAATCATTAATGGAACTTGCCGTGAGGGAATGTGGTGGACTTCCCCTAGCAGTTGTCACACTGGCTGGTTGTATGAGGGGAAAATCTTATCCTTGTATGTGGGAAGATGCTATAGAGGAATTACGAGGCAACATCAGAAACATCAACGATATGGAAGATAAGGTGTATGGATGTTTAAAATTCAGCTATGATCGTCTGCAACGAATAGACCAAGATTGCCTTTTGTATTGTGCATTATATCCTGAAGATGATGTAATCGATAAAGATGAGATCATTGAAAAGTGGATGGAAGAAGGGCTTATAGATGGAATGGGAAGTAGAAAAGCAATGGAGGGTAGCGGTCATTCCATTTTGCAAAAGCTTGAAGAAAACTGTTTGCTAGAAATGGTTCAAGATAGGTCATGTATAAAAATGCATGATCTTGTTAGAGATATGGCATTGCATATCACAAGGAAAAGATTTCTGGTAAAAGCTGGTATGCAGTTGGAAGAGGTGCCAAACATGGAGGAATGGGGTGAAGATTTGGAGAAGGTTTCTTTAATGTGCAATTCCATCTCAACAATTCCTCAAACCATAAAATGCCTGAAATTTCCGAAGCTGACAACATTGTTGCTCTCATGGAATGAATTGAAAGAAATTCCAGAATCTTTTCTTTGAGCACTTTCCTAACCTTGAGATTATTGATCTTTCACGTAATTATTTGGGGAGTTTGTCTAATTCTATTTCTAGTTTGCAGAAACTCACAGTATTGTTACTTAGAGGATGTTGGAATTTAAGGAGTTTGCCTTGTTTATCGAAACTTCAAGCTTTGAAGAAATTGGATCTTGGAGGCAGTGGAATCGAGAAAATCCCTCAAGGTTTGGAAATGTTGGTGAATCTTAGATATTTCAATCTTAAACGTACCATTCGTCTAACGGGGATTCCTACTGGAACACTCTCAAAACTATGCCGGCTTGAGATTGTGCGTTCATTTTAAATTGGAAAGCGCAGAAGAGTTGAGGGAATTGAATAAGTTGGAGGTTTTTGAGGACTGGTTCCATAACGTGTGTGGCTTGAACACGTTTGCAAGTAAGAGAAAAACGCTTTAAAAATTCTCCATTTTGGTTTCTGAAATCACCTCTGTTCGTCCCCTGGTATTTAGTAATGTTGTTAGATTTAAAGGGATTAAAATTGATGTTGGAGATGAAATTATACTTCCATACGGCATCAAGGAATTAAGTCTACTAGAGTGCAGGGTGTGAGAAGTATAAACGATATTGGATTGAGGATGCAACCGATTTGAAAAATGTGAACTTCGTGGTTGTAGTGAGTTGGAATCGTAATTTCATCCCACCGTGATTAGCTTCAAAACTCGAGTCTCGGATCTAATTGAGTTAGAGAATTTGAAAGTCATAGTTGAAGTTGGAGCGGAGAATCATCGATCGATGATTTTCCTCCTCAAAGAGATCACTCTATGGAATTGCGACAAAATTAAGAAATTGTTTTCAGTGATTGGGTTCTAAGCAACCGGAAGTGATGGATGTAAGGTATTGTAGTGAATTGGAAGAAATAATAATGAATCCGAGAAAAAAGATTGGGTTCCAGTAATGATACCATCAAATTCCCTTTCCCCAAACTGAGGAGGTTAGAATTGGGGAAACTGGTACAATTGCAGCGCATTTGTAGTGAAAATGGAGTAATGGGTTGTGATTCTCTCCAATCCATTACAATAAGTTATTGTCCAAAGCTAAAGCGGATTCCTCTATATCTTCCACAGCTTGAGATTGATGATGAAGGAAAACTATCTCCTTCTAATTCTCTCCAGAGAATCCAAGTGTATCCAATAGATTGGTGGGAAGCAGTGGAGTGGGAGCACCCTAATTTCAATATTAAGAACGTTGTTCGACCCTTGCTCGAGATTTGGTGAAGATGTTTGATGATGTCTGTTTAAAACTATAACCGTGGGGTTTTTTACTAAAAAAATATAAAAAAAATAAAAAAATTTGAAAATAATACAGTAAAAAAAGTAAATACGAAAATGGTATGTCAGGGTGGTCACGCCAATCTGACAAGCGGCACCACCCTGACAAACAGTACCAAACAGTAAAAAAACGAAAAAAAAAAAAAGGGACATGTTGGTGCCAGAGGCGGCACCAGTGTTGCCTCTGGCAGAGGTAGCACCGGTGTCTGCTTTTGGTCCGATTTGACCCCTCATGCAGAGGGGTTTTGTTATTTTGTTTGGGGGACCATAATATATGGTCCCCAAGCTTCATTTTCAGCAAAGAAAAAGAGAGAAGAAGGGAAGAAGGGAAGAAGGGAAGAAGAGAAGAAGAAGAAAGAAAAAGGAGAGGAAGAGAAGGAGGCTGCGGTGAGAGAAGAAAAAGAAAAAGAAAAGAGAAGGAGAAGAAGAAGAGGGAAGGAAAAGAAGGAAAGAAAAAGGTAATTTTTTATAAATTTTAGTAATTAATGTTAGTTTAATAACGTTTTAGATTTAAATCAAATATAATTTTTATTTTTATTTTTTCTAAGGTGTTATTTGGTTAAGAAGAGATATTAAGGTATGTTCGTATTTATTTTATATTTTCATTGAAGTATTAAGCATTTATGTGTAAAGAATATTTTTGTTATTATTTTATGTAATTTATTTGTTAAGTGTGTGTTTTAGGTTGTTTAAAAGATTTTTTAATTTATTTGATTTATTATAGAATTTTTTATTTTTTATTTTTTATGTGATCGGGGTTTTAAACTTTTTACAAAAATAGTAAAAATTTAAAATTAAAAATATATTAATGAAAAAATACGAGAAGAAATAAAATCTGAAAAAAACTTTATTGGAGAAAGTGGTGGTGACGAGTTTTTGTTAAAATAATATAAAAAATAAAATATGAAAATAGTATAATTAAAAAATAAAATCTGAAAATAAAAAATACGAACAATGTGCCAAAGTCAGTTACTTATTAAATTAATATAAAAAACTTAAATAATACATTTGAATGATTTTATGCTAAAATAAAATACCAAAATAATATATTTTAAAAATAATATCTGAAAAAATACGAATAAAGTGCTAAAATCAGGGTTATTTATTAAAAATATAAAAATACTTAAATAATACATTTGAAGCATTATGTACTAAAATAATATAAAGAAATAAAATACGAAAATATTATATATTAAAAATAATATACGAAAATAAAAAATTACGAAGAAAGTATCAAAATTAGGGTTATTTAGTAAAAACCCTTAATATAAAAAACAGTTAATTAATACATTTGAATTTTTTTTGCTAAAATAATATAAAAATAAAATAAGAAAAATATATTTTAAAAAATAATATCTGAAAAAAATACGAATAAAGTGCTAAAATCAGGGATATTTATTGAAAAATATAAAAATATTGAAATAATACATTTGAAACATTATGTACTAAAATAATATGAAGAAATAATATACGAAAATAATATATTTTAAAAATAAGATACAAAAAATACCAAAAAGTGTCAAAATCAGGGTTATTTATTAAATTAGTATAAAAAAACACTTACATAATATACATAATACATTTGAAACATTTTTGCTAAAATAATATAAAAATAAAATAGGAAAGTAATATATTTTAAAAAATAATATACGAAAAAATATGAATAAAGTGCTAAAATCAGGGTTATTTATTAAAAAATATTTAAAACACTTAAATAATATATTTAAAACATTAGGTACTAAAATAAGGGTTTTAAAATTAAATAATCTGAAAGTAATATATTTAAAAAAGATACTGAAAAAATAAGAAAAAGTGTCAAAATCAGTGTTATTTATTAAATTAATATAAAAAATACTTACATAATACATTTAAAACATTTTTGCTAAAATAATATAAAAAATAAAATAAGAAAATAATATATTTTAAAAATAATATACTGAAAAAATATGAATAAAGTGCTAAAATCAGGGTTATTTATTAAAAAATATTTAAAACACTTAAATAATATATTTAAAACATTATGTACTAAAATAAGGGTTTTAAAATTAAATAATCTGAAAGTAATATATTTAAAAAAGATCTGAAAAAATACGAAAAAGTGTCAAAATCGGTGTTATTTATTAAATTAATATAAAAAATACTTACATAATACATTTAAAACATTTTTGCTAAAATAATATAAAAATAATATATGAAAATATTTTACTTATTATCATTTTAAAATAATAATAATATTTGTATTTAAATTGGATATATTTAATTTTTAATGTAGTATAGCAAAAGAAAATGTTGTAGAAAAAATTGTTTGCTATTTTTTTATTAAGTTATTCTAATAAATATTTAAAATCTATCAAACAATAAAATTAATAACCGAATTTTATTTTGAAATTGCAAGCATCGCAATGGCTTCATTGATCAATAAGAAACTTTCTCACATATGTGACACAGTTAATAATACGGTAATATATTGTTATTTGTTACGCAAGGGTTTCATTAAAAAAAATTTACGTAATTTAAGAAAATAAATTATGTTATTATAACTATTTTTTGTAATTTAACACTGTCAGGACTCGTACCGCATATTAAGGGGCAGGGTGAATGGTGTAGGATATTCCGGATGCACGATCGATGCCGACTTAGAGCTAGCTGGATTCGGATCAGAAGATTGACCGGACGTTCGATTTGCGATGCGATTTAATATCCGCATTGGTCGGCGTTGGTGATCAAGACCCACACTTTTCATTTACCGTGTGGGGAGTGCACAGTTACTCTGGAGGATGTTGCATTGCAGTTTGGGCTCCCAATCGACGGGGATGCCGTCACGGGCGTAAGTGCGATAGATGAGCCATTGCACTTTGTTCTGACCTACTAGGAGCCTCGCCCGGCGATGCTGAGTCTACTTTTTCGGAGTTGAAATTTACATGGCTAAAAGCCAATTTTCAACATTTATCAGATAATGCCACCGAAGAACAGTTGGTGTGCGCAGCTCGAGCGTACATTATGCATATCATAGGGGGTGTATTGATGCCCAATTCGAACAACAACAAGGTTCATATCCAGTATTTACCTCTGTTAACTGATCTGCGTAGTGTTCGCTCCTATAGTTGGGGTTCCGCAGTTCTGGCAATGTTGTATCGTGAGCTTTGTCGGACGGCAAAGGCTAATGCTGTAGACATGGGCGGATGCCTTATATTGTTGCAATCATGGGCTCTTTATCAGATGCCATTCTTGGCATCGGTTAGTCACCAACCATACGTATATCCGCTAGTTAATAGGTGATAAAATTTAACTTGTTAGTAATTGGCAATTTCTTTATAATAATACTATTCTAATGAAACTATATTTACTTGAAAATTGTTTTCGTAGATGGAGTATTTATCCTGGTATCGGGAGGTCGTACACTGTCCCGATATATCGTCTGATGATTGAACAAAATGCCGGGGAAGGGGTAAGCTATTTAAATATTCGTGACATGTAATTGCTTTTTATATCTTACTCCAACCGTGTTAAATTTTAATCATGGTATTAATCGTGCAGTTTATATGGATGCCATACTGTAGGCCAGAAATTGCGGCTATTACACCCTCGTCTGCCTACGTTGATTCTCAGTTGTGGTGCACAAACGCACCAATTATTAGTTTCAATGTAGTCGAGTGGTACCACGGAGATCGAGTACTACTACAGTTTGGTTGCATCCAGTACATCCCGGATCCGCCAATGCAGGTGGGGGAGGAGGTTCACGGTAAGAACAAGAGAGGGAGACATGGACAGCATTGGGGGGTTACGCACCGGAGATATATTGGGGTGTAGGAGAGTCGGATGGCTCGAAGACCTCAGATGGATATGTCTTCCGATTTGCGCCCATCGTTAGAGTACATACAATGGTACCTTAGTATGGGGAAGCCATATTTACTTGGTGGGCAGTCGACTATAGTCCCCCCGCACGTGCAGCGATCTGGGGCATACGAGCCAGTGGCCGATATAGAGCCCGATCCACAGCCAGATGCCGAGCATGACCCAGAGCCGGAGCCCGAGGTACAGCCGGAGGCCGAGTCCGAGCGATCGCATTCACATTCGACTGATACTTCTTATCATCCGGATTTGGCAGGCAATGACTATTTCTCGGGCTCGTCATCGCATTCACTTTCGGCTGATACTTCTTATCATCCGGATTTTGCGGGCAATGACAATTTCTCGGGCTCATCGGGGTAGATACCATTCTGATTTGATATGTTTGGGTCGTACACACCGCAGATAGCACCTCTCCCGGCCCATATCCACCGCATTATAGCACTGCCTCCGGCCCGTATCCACTGCAGTACTCCACTCCTACTGGGTTGTATCCACCGCAGCATGGCACTCCTCCCGGCTCAAGTTCATCGATGCCATTCGAGCCATATGATTTTTCTTCTATGTATCGACACACCTCACTGCGATTGAAGAGGATGTTGGTCGTCGCGATCACCCACAACGTGAACGTCGACCTCCGCAGAAATATACCCCTAGGACCACACCATCGAACCATCAATTTTAGGGGTTTCTTCGGTTTGGTTATATATGCAAGTTGAGTAAATATAAACTCAACCAGTACCTTGTTTGTATATGTCAATTTGTTGATTGAGTGTAGGTAATTGGTAAAAATGTTTGGTTATGTGTGCTTCATGAGAATTAAATGATGATTATATTAAGTTTTATTGTGTAATTGACCATGGGATCCATGAAATGGTGAGTTCATGATTAGTTGTAAATGATATTATGATAAATATCATTATCCAAATCCGTACTATAATATAATTTGTTTTTAGTTAATAAGGGTCAAGTCGTGGAACAACAAAGCAAGGTAACTTTAAAGAATAAATTGTACTAATTGGCTAAATAAAAATTCTAAAAATTTTATGGTAAAAGATATGTTAGCTTAGTTTCTAGAAAAATTAACGGATCTTAATTTGGAGTTCGTAGCTCGAGATATAAATAAATTCGTGAATCGCAACTCCAAAAATAGCTTGATAGATTTTTAACAAATAGAGGAATATTTACAATATAATTTTTTCATATAAAATAAATACATTACAACATAAGTTCAATTCCTACCTGATCGTGACGATTGTCCGACATTATAGTTTCGCTGCGGGCATTTACTCCGATTATGACCAGCTAACCTGCATAATCCACAACGCGTACCGTCGGATTTCTCCCTAATGTCCATTTCATTACGGATTCTAGTTGATTGCAGACGACCTCTTGGATTCCTGCGTAGCCCTCTGTCTGGGACAAGTTCGAAAGTTATCGGAGGCACTTCCCATGTAGACAGGTCGGGCAGGACAGGGAATTCGTTTTCCCATACACGTAACGTGCGATTGAGTGTGTACACATCTTCGACAAATTGTTCAACATTAAGGTTCACTTTAGCACACGCTGCAACGACATGCGCACACGGGTAATGAAGTGTTTGGAATCTCCTACAATCGCATTGTCTATTCCGGAGATCAACTCTGTAGGACCTAGGTGGTAGACCGGGTCGACGACCAATGGTCTCCGTAACTCGAAACGTTTCAAGGCGTCGTGAATATATTTCTACATTCATCGACCTCGCCATCCGACGGTTTGCAACCATTGCATCCCTAATATCTTCGACAAATATGTGTCCCGCCTCAATCTGGTTAACTTGTTGCTGACCCATTCTTGGCATCAAGGTAGCCAACCTGTAGAATGTAGCCGAGAAGACTGTTGAAATCGGAAGGTGTCGTGTTTTTAACAATACAGCGTTGACCCCTTCAACTAAGTTTGTGGTCATTTGACCATAACGAAAGCCCTCGTCAAAACTTTGAGCCCATTGCCACGGCTCCATAGTACCCAACCACTGTTGGAAAGATGTATTTGTTTGACCCTCCATGTCACTCTCAAGTTGAGTCATCATTTGGCGAAAAATGTGTGGCTCTAGCTCGTACGCTGTATATGTATTAAGAATAGATAAGTTACAGTATTGCCCTAAAAACTTATATTGAAAGGATAAGGCAATCGTTTACCTATTTTCACAAATTGTCTTTTCCAGTCTGCATTTTTATAATCTCTAATGAAGTTAGCTGCGATGTGACGGATGCAGTAAACGGATCTCCATGGTACACCGGAACGTCTAATGGCGGCAATTAATCCTTTCCCTCTATCAGAGATAATACAAATATTATCGTTGCTAATAACATACCTCCGCAGGTTGGTAAGGAAGAATTCCCACGATTCCATGTTCTCCTTATCTACAATGGCAAATGCTATCGGGAGCACGTTCCTATTGCCGTCTTGAGCAACCGCAATAAGTAAGATCTGTGTATATTTTCCATATAGCCAGGTCCCATCCACTTGCACAAATGGCTTGCAGTGGGGAAATGCGCGTACACATGGATCAAACGTCCAAAACATCCGATGGAAAATTTGTTTTCCCAACTGTAGTTGGTCATCCGGGCCGTAATAAGGTCGTGTCTGTAACTCAATAACGGTCCCTGGTACGTACTCCCGCATAGCGGCTATCCATCCCTGTAGCTCGTTATACGACGCATCGAAATCCCCATACAATTGCTCCATTGCCATCTGTTTTGCTATCCATGCCTTTCGATATGACACTCGATACTGAAATCGTGCTTGTATTTTGGCAATCAGTACCGAAACTTTAATGGTCGGCATGTCCTTCACCATTAGCATGATACACGTACAGATAGTTTTAGAATCAAGTTTTCGATGATCTTCTGTCATACGTGTTGATGTGCATGTGTGAGGCCCAACAAATTTGCGTATCTCCCACATCTGCGAATTTTGAATAAATACAGCTCGTACCCGCCAATTGCAGCCTTCCCCCGACTTCCAACACTCCCCAATATATAATGTCGGTTTCGACACTGCAACTTTATAATCTACTGATATATTCATGCTATACCGCTTAATAGAAAATATGCACTCTTCTTTACTTTCGAATCTCTGGCCGACGAATAACTCCTCAGGATCAGAATTTACGGCCAGTCGGTGAGCAGGAAGTATTTCAGGGTACTCTGAAAACTCGGCTACATGCACCGCGTCGGGGTCTATGAACGACATGTGTGGCCCAGAATTATTGTGAATCACAACACGTCGCATCTGGTTCCCGATCGAAGACGCGTTAATGTTTCTATCGTCATTCACGTCTTCATCATCAATATCATCGGGGACATCGTCCACATCGGGATCACTATCACTATCGACTTCTTGATAACAAGGATCACTACTATCGTAACCATCATCACCAACCACATCCATATCGGGTGTAACATTAAGATCGATATCGATCCCACCTATAGTCGATTCACTATCAACGTACGATATTGGAGCCACCATGCACGGTTCTTGAGCTCTATGTTCTTCACCATATGCAGTGAGATTTTCATTTTCCTTCATATCGGCTAACTCAGCAAATAAGTGAATCGGTGCATTTTGTCACTCCCATTCCCACAAAGAAGAAGCGATCATTGTCTCCACGTCTTCGTCGTCTACAAGTTCCATTTCAATGAATTTGATTGGATCTGTAAACCGGAAACTTGTAGAAAAGTTTGAGATCCTTCTCCCACAACGTCGACAATTTTACATTAATTCTTCCTTCATATCATCCAACGAGACATTTCTATTAAATCTCATTGCTATTTGTTGCCGACATTCAAATATACATCCAACGGTTGTTGTCAAGATAATTCCATCGAAATAAACGCATACGAAAAACTGATTATCCATCTTCAATGCTCAATCTGTTAAAAAATAAATAAACTTTCTCAAAATAATTTCGACCACCAAATAAACTACTTAAATAAAAAATTTAATTACTCAATATGCAATTTTTGTCATTCATAAGCTCATAGTTTTCAGTTCTCATTTTATACATAAATAACATTTATCTTTACATTTAATCATTTAAAATCAACCTAAACGAGTTTTTACCTAATAATATAAAAAGAAAATAAAATACTAAAATAGGTTGTTTGAAAGATTAAGTGCCAAAAGTGCCAAAATGGTACTTAATCTTTCAAACAACTTATTTCGCTATTTTTTTATTTTATATAATATGGGTAAAAATCTACCTAAAACACATATAAGAAAATAATATATTCTTTACATTACATAAATAGGCTTTTTAGGTTTTTTAACAATAATAATAACTAACAATAATTATGGTTTTTACTAACAATAATAACAATATTCATAACTGACAACAAAAAGTAATAAAAATCAACAATAATAATAACAGCAAAAGCACATTAACAATATAAAAATTCATTATTTAAAAAAAAATTATACCTTCTTTTTTTCTTCTCCTTCTTTTTCTTCCTTCTCTTCTCCTTTCTTTCCTTTTATTTTCTTCTCCTTCTTCTTGAATCTTGCTCCGGGGTTCTTTGGTTCGCTTGGTTTTATAGTGCTTAGGTGCCTTTGTGGGACCCACACAACTGGTGCCGCCTCTGCCAGAGGCAACACTGGTGCCGCCTCTGGCACCCACATGTCCAATTTTTTTTTCTGTTTTTCAGCTTTTTTTTTCAGAGTTTTTTTTTTTTTACTGTTTTAGTACTTTTTGTCAGGGTGGTGCCGCCTGTCAAAGTGGCGTGACCACCCTGACTATACCATTTTCGTATTTATTTTTTTTACTGTATTATTTTTGAATTTTTTTATTTTTTGTATATTTTTTTAGTAAAAAACCCTATAACCGTGTAAGCAAATCTTTTATCATACATTTGCAGAATTTTTCCTCTCTTTCTTTTAAGTGTTTATATAACATATTAACCATAATAATTTATTACAACTTATATTTCAATAAGTGTTGAAATAATTTTATAAATCGTAATTACAATAATCATGAAAATAATTGCTTCACTAACCATAATTTAGTGATCATAATTATAAATATAATTAACATACCAATAAATAAATTCTTAGTGCATATAATAATTATAATTTTAAATACATCTATGGTTTCATTATTAAGAGAAAGGGAGATTTTTGTTTTAATTGGACTTGAATTTTTTTTCAAATACGAAATTATTTGAAATAATAAAATGAAGAGAAAATTTATTCAAATTTTTAGTTTTGCCCGTAATTTGAAATAACCTAAAAAATGTATGGTATTGAGTTTATACTCTCTATTTCAACATTATGGTATTGTTTGAAAATGTGAGATTACGGGTAGAATGTTATATAATGTGAACTAAATGCAAATATAATAAGAATTTGATTGATTTACAATCAATCAAGCATTTCATGTTAACTTACATCTAAGAAACATACTCAAATATTAATAATTCTAATAAAAGAGTTTTATGATAAAAGTATTATAAAGGCCCTTGTAGTAGGAGTTAGGTTACATTTTATCTCCTCTATTTAAAAAATAGACAAATTAGTATTTGTGTACATTAGATCAAAGAATAAATTCGTTATTTCTATTAAAAAATTCATCTATTTATACTTTTAAAAACTGATCTCTATATCTCAACATGATGTGCATGTGCATGTGGCATGCCACGTGTCATTGTATAATTATTTGGTTAAGCACGCTAGTTTTTTACAACACAAGTATGTAAAATTTTTAACAAAAATGACTAATTTACTATTTCATCTAATTTGTTTAAATAGAGAGGAAAACATACAATTTGACTCCTAATACAGACCTCTAAGATACTTTTTCCAGATTTTTTCAATTAAAGAATTACAAAACAATTTTTATACTCTTGTAGGATCTATCATTGGCGGAGTGACTTACTAGGCCCGTAGGCTTAGACCATTTATAAATGGGGGCCTTATTCAAGGATTTCAAGCCCAAGTTTGGTCAACTAATCCACTATAATTTCACACTGTGAATCAAAACTATGCTGAGTTGATGATGCCTTAAAACTTTATAAATAATATAAATGATCAAAATTACAATTAATATACTGAACATTTAAAAAGCTTGTAACTGTGTAAATTCAGCTAAATGAGTTACCGTGTAAATCATGACACCAGAAATTTAACATAACTAAAACATGTCATTATGAAAATTAAATGGTCATAATATATAAATATATACTTTAAACGAATTATTAATGTGTAACGTTTAATTTCAAAAAGAAAATTAATGCGTAACATTTTATATAAAATTATAATATTTCACACAAGAAATAAATAAATAAAAATGATATAAACCATTTATATTTTTAAAAACTGAATTATTATGATAAATTATATAAAATATTGTAACACCCCACACCCGGTCTAAGCTTCAAAGGTCAAGTCTGGAAAGTTATATTGACGCCACTAGTAAAACCCACCTTCTTATAAACAAAAATAACATAAAACCATTCGACAATTAATAACATTAATAAAAAGAAATCAATCGATCATTCAACAATCTAGAAGTCGTACTACTAAGGAGTATTGAAACGTTTAACACTATAATAACGGGGTGATAAAGTAGATTGACCGAGCTTCCGTCACCCCAACTCGATCAAGACTGTGAATTACCTGAAAATCAGTTAACAACAAATGAGTTGTGAACTCCAAGTATAATAGGAATAGATTCAACTAAAGCACATTTATAATAATAAATTCTTGGATCTCAAGTCCAATCGGAATCAGAGAGTATTCAGTACAGATTTAACGTATCAGTTATATGGCAGAACAATTCTAATTCAGATACAGAACATATCAGAAAGAGATGCAGTCATTCCTACCCCTATCCGCTACCCACTATCTTCGACCATCCTAACACACGATATAGGGTATTAAATATCGATTCATCCCTACACACCACTTAGTGTCGGTACGACACTTTTTAGAATATTTGTAGGTTAACTACCAGATCAATAGGCGAATACACGACAAATTCACATATAAGTCGTGGCTTAGCCATTGAATCAAAATAAATCACTTCCTTCTTTACATAATTCTCACCCAATGCAAATGCAGTTATAGATGTAAAAAATGTACACATAGTCGTTCAGATTCAATTCATAGTTAGGTGGTACAGATCAATATCATCAACAGGCATCATAGTCAATATACATTTGCGTAATCAATATCTCAGTCTCAGATTTTCAAGTAGCACTCATACGATCTAATTTAGATCATAAGTATACTATGGAGGGCCTACGTTTGCATTAAACAATGCTCACGGCCCTAAAGATGAATTCCAAATCTGATCTACATGCCCGTGTGGCACCACATGCTCGTGTGCCCAGTCGTGTCTCTTACATGGCCTGACACATGTCCGTGTTGTTTGTCCGTGTGGTTCTAAATCACAAACAGTGAGTCATACGGCCTGGACACACGCCTGTGTCTCTGGCCCGTGTGATCCTTATCTTTTACTCAGTGAGATATACGGCCTAGACACATGACCTTGTCTTTGGCATGTGTACACCTTGCACTAACATGCCGACGCACGGCCTAGACACGAGCCTGTGTCCCTTGGTCGTGTGGCTCATATTTGGTAAACAGTGTATTACACGACCTACACATGGCCTGGCACACGACCGTATGGCATAGACAGTCATATTTTTCGATGTCCGAAATTCGTAAAAACTCGAGTTTTCCTGTGTTACATGGATCACCGAAGTGATCTAAAAGCAGCTTAGACCAAATTCGTAAAAATTCGTAAAAACTTGTCCTAGAAGCTTAGACCAAATCCTAGAGGTTACATGGATCACCGAAGTGATCTAAAAGCAGCTTACAAAACGAATTATCAAAATCTCATTTCAAATGCAGTTTGCTTGATTCGAACTAAACAGTTTAGCCCTTTAGGATTCAAAACAGAAAATTTTTTATTATTTCAAAAGCATTCAAAAATAAGTTCTGTAGGTTCTAGATTTCAGACCAAAGAAAACAATTTACGAAAACTCAAATTAGAAATGTACTATAGTCCCTATAGAGTTTTACAGTCCAAAACAATTCACAAATCAAAGTATTCAAAAAAAGATTTTATTAGCCTGATTTATAACGCATCAATCCGAGACCTCTGATATGTCGAGTCCAGCGTCAGAATACGAAAGTACCTGAATGGGGAAAACTAAGGGGTGAGCTACACGAGTTTAGTATAAGTCTGAAACACAACAAACGACAAAAAGCGAAACAATAAGACAAATACTCCAGAAACAGAATATGAACACAAATCATCCACAGAAAATCAACCGAAAAACCCATCAATAAGTCGATAGTGAAACACACCAAAACACGTATCATCATAAACACATCATCCTAAGTATCATATCACTAACATCAATACTCGTACAATCAGTTACATGTAATAAGACATATAATCATATGCGTATAAATGCAACAAGTCAAAAACCCAGCCCACCAACCGAACACCTCTTCAACCACCCTGCACACCACATATGAGCTAATCAAGCCCAACCAACCATGCACACCACATAGGACCTTGAAAGGCCCATCCACCTTACACACCATATACGTGGAACTAAGCCACTCAAATTACAATACGCAGCTGAGCTGACATATGTATAGTACAGTGCAGTAAACCAATATACAAATGTATTGCAGTTGAAACTGCCAAATCAGATCATACTTCCTTCTCTTTCGCAACCAAACCTAGAATTTTATGCAGATGTATGCATGCGAACAGACCACTAACAGACTCACAGAAACAATCTACACAACTTACAAATTGTCATACATCAGTCAAACAGAATCAGAGGTGCACTTAATCAGTCGATCAAATTTAGAACCAGTTGTAATGCTACTTAACACTTAAACAAACCATTAAATTAGTGCTACGAATACGAATAACACATAAGTTTGGGCTAAAACAGAGTCCCAACCACCCTTACTAAGACCTAGCCGATGGTCGAAACACATAGAAACTCAAACATGTCAAAAAGTGATTCAGAATAAAAATTTATGAAACAGGGACACACAGTCGTATGCCCCGGCCGTGTGGAAAAGCCCAAGCCATATGGGGGTCTACACACCCATATGGAAGTTACACATGCCCATGTGGAAGTTACACATGCCCGTGTGAAGGGGACATACGCCCATGTGTGTAGCATATGTAACTCACTGTCCAAAAGTGCCAAAATTATATGCAAAGCATACACGGCCGTGTGAAAATCACACACACCCGTGTGGCTAAGGGACACGACAGTGTGACTAAGGCACACGCCCATGTGAAAATCGAAAAAAATCTCAAAATCATAGCCACACGGCCATGTGACACCAAAAATTTCCCAATAGCCCTAATTCCTAATTTCACACGGCCGTGGGAACTGCCCGTGTGCAGAACATGCCTGTGTGGTCACAAAACCACACCGACATAGGCTACAGATCATGTAATTGCTATCAAAATGATCCCCAACCTTCAATAACCTATAATACACCAAAAATACACACAATTTCAAGCAATTACACAACAAATAACACTTCGATTGGTCAATTTCAAAAGCACACAAAATATGCCAAATTTTACGGAATCAAGTTAGAAATTCAATAATGAAATTGATGAGTTTCCGAACACACACCTTAAACACGATAGCAAACACCAGAATCATTCAATTCACTCCTCCAAACAGATTCAAAAACCTGATTCAAAATGTGATTAGTCTAAGTGCATGAATACGACCTCCCTTGACAGACGAAAAAAATGAGAATGCCAAAAATAGAAGCGGCAAGAAAAATCCAAGAAAGAAACGAAAGAAAAGTGATCGTGCCAAAAAGAATTGAAAGAGAAAGAGGAGAAAAAAATGTGTGAAAAAGGAAGGGAGGAGGAACGTGAAAAGATTTTTGAGATAACTCCCTATTTCAGATACCAACAAAATAAAAATAAAAATTAAATAAAAAACAAATAAGTATTGAAACTTTAATAAAAATAAAATTGATTCCTCTAAAACACTCACGAGAACTTGAACCCGAGACCCAAAGGTACACTAACACTCAACCCACCACCAAACTAGCAAGCTCATTCTGATACTAAAACGTGAAAACTAACCCAACTGTTTGACCTACTCACAGGTTACTTCAAACCTTAAATCTTCTAACCCAAAACCCGAGGTGTTACATCCGATACGCACCTGCTATAATTTTGAAGTAAGAACAATGTAGAAGAATTTCGAAACTTAAAACGAACATCCAATAACCAATTACACAATTTTCTCAAACACATCACTAAAGTTAACGTATCACCAATATTAAGTCGAAAAGCTTCAACACAACCTCAACTCAAAATTCACACACTCACATTGCACATAAAAAAGAAAAACAGAACTAGCATGATGGAGGAATGTCTCCCATAAGATCAAAACAAGCAAAACAAAACTCGAGCAAAACAATCGAGTACTTAAATAGAAAATTCAAGCAAAACAAGCAGAAACCTTATTTCGACAAAATAAATGATAACAAAACAAAAACTCACAGAGACAGAAGGGAATAACGACAGAACTTACACAATAATTGTACAATCGACGCAATGAGCAACGAAGAACTCCCAATTAAACCCAGTAATAATTTATAGAAGTAAGCAAAAAGAAAAATAAAAGAAAATAGGAAAAAAGAAAAAAAAAGAACGGTAAAGTAACTAAAACATCAATAGAGACAAGTTTTAAAAGAAACTAAGTTAACCACCAACCAAATTCCTAGCATTTAGCAAAAATGTCCACTATCGCATACTTCAGGGCTCAAACATAGGACTAAACAGAATACAAATGCTTAACCAACAAACTAGCACGCTCATTGTAAACATATGTTTACATTAAATTAAACTTAATTATGTAATTCAAGGATTGAGGTTGCTTAGAATAAAATAGCAAAACTTCTAAATATGCGACTCAAACTCCTAACCTCGATCACATAAACAGAACACAAAACTACAAATATAAAGGTTTAATTACGATAGAATCTAACAATCAAACATTCAAATTTTTAGGGCATTACAAATACAAAATAAACATGAATAATTATTCTTCATATCAATCTTCCATGTTTTTATAAATTCATCCATTATTATTCTTTTTCTTTCATGTACCCTTAATTAATTCCCACTTATTCTTAACATTATAGTATATGATTAGAGCTGAGTAAAGAAATCGAAAAAATGGAAAAATTATTGGAATTGATGTATTTGATTCAGTTTGGTTCAGGTTTTGTAATGTTTGGTTTGATTTCGGGTTGATATTATCATCCAAACTGTATAATTCGATTTGGGTTCGGTTTTTTCACATAAAACCTATTTTATTCAAATCAAACCAAATGAAAAAAATTTATGTCGAAACCATTTTTGGCGACGATTGACTTATTTAAAAAAACAAAAATTGAGTCGCCACCAATCCTTTTTATTAGGTGTGATTGGGTCACCTTGCAATTCGATCACTTTAATAAACAGTTTTGATTTACTAAAACAACGACTTTGGTCTACATATTTCGAGAAAATGGGTTAGAGAGTCGGTTACGTACGAGGAAGGATTAGCACCCTCATAACGCCCAAAATTGGTACCTAATTGATTAATCAATGTCTTAATGTCGAATGTTAGAAATTTGGAATGAATTAGAAGTACGATCCCTTTTTACTAATGTTAATTTTACTTAAAATTTGCTTTAAAAAAAATTGAAACGAGCATTAAAGGCTCTCTCGTCCCACGATAACAAAATGTCACATCCTGTGAGTTAGGATGCAACACTTGAACCCTCAAGAATAAGCTTGCCTTTAATTTTTATTGAAATTCCATGTATTTTGAAATTTAAAAGAATATCCGGCCATTTAGGTTTAACGAGAAAATCGAAACCCCATAAGTTAGGACACGATTTCTCGAAGTTTCAAATACGAAATATTGCATTTATATTTTTTTAATTTCCTTCTTTACAAATTTAGGTAAAAAATTTAATGCAATATTTAAAATGATATACGTTTAATTTATTTAATTATCGTAAAAAGCAACTAAAACATAAAAATGTCATGTTTAATGAATAACAATAATGCGACGTAATTTGTTGTAGCACAATAAAACATAAAAATAATAATAACAATAGATCATGATACCAATATGTATAATAGGACAATAATAACAATGAAAATAATAATTGTGATAATAATAATACTACTACTAATAATAATATCTAAATTTTGAAATATTGAAAGTAGCAAATAAATAAAAGAATAAATAAAAGGCACAATAAAAGAAAATAAATAAAAGAAGCTGATTATAAAAATAAAATAAATAAATATTAAGTAAATAAATAGATAAATGAACATCAATAAGACATTTGATTAAAAATTTGAAACTAAACAAATAACAAATAAAATAAATGAAACAGTTATTGAGAGAAAAATTTAAAGGAGCAATCAGTAAATAAATACATAATAGATAATAATAAAAATAATAGAAGACAAAAAATGAAATAGATAAAATATGTATACATAATGTTAAGTTCAAATATTTTAAGAGTAAAGAAAAAACAAACACATAAAATAGTACCTAATATTAAAATTAAATATTTTAAAAGTAAGAGAAAGATAAATAAATAAATGAATTGATAAATCAAATATAAATAATCAAATTAATCAAATAGGAATTAAATTGAAATCAGCACAAAATTTAAGGGGAAAAAACGGAATAAAGAAAAGGTAAGGATCAAAATATAACGCGCGAATGATATGGGGGACAAAATGGGAAATATTCCTTGCCCTCCGAAACGCATCGTTCCAAAAGGACCAAATTGAAGCAAAAATAAAATCTGTGGCTAGATTAAAAGAGAATAAAAAGTGAATAGAATCGATTTGAAGCGCGCTGTAAAAGCTAAAGGGCTATTCGCGCAAATAGCCCATTGGTCAAAAACGCGCGGATCCCTCTAGAGCGGGTCGGGTCACACGCGGATAGATGCTAAAACAATGCCAGTTTGGAGCCTGAAACTAGGGCCCAAAAAGAATTCGTATGGTCCTTCTATAAATATAAAAAATTCAACAAAAAAATCATTCTTTCAGCCTTAAAAAACAAAAACTCTCTATTCTCCTTTCTCTGTCTGGGCTAAACCTAGAAATTAGCCAAGAAGCCCATCGGCATCAACATCACACCACCAAGCAGCCTGCCAGTGAGCGGTGGCGGAGGTGTACCAAAATTGGCCCTTTAGACCTTTTTTCCCCTTTGCAAACCCGATTTGGGTGTTTTTTTGAACCAAAAAAAGGATAAAAATGAAAAGAGAAAAATAAAAAACAAGGGTTTTCGATCTCACTGTTTCCTCTTTCGGACCCTTATCGGAAACCCAAAGGGTTACAAGGTGTCCAAGAGTCGACGATAGCCTCCGACAACGACAAGAAAGTGAAACGACGGTAAGTTTATTATTATTTATTTATTTTATTTCGAATAACAAAATAAAAAAGGCACCTTTTCGATTCTTGAATCTGTTTCAAAATTCTTTTGTTATTGTATTTGATTTCTCTATATTGAGGGGGGAGGGAAATTACAAAGATGATGTTAGGGCTTTTATAGCCAATATTACAAGATCCATTTTTGTCTTTTTGTTTTTGTTTGCTATTGTTCCTTGTCTTTTCTTTGTTGTCTATTGTACTTTGCGTGTTGGTTTTTTTATAGGTGACCGTAGTAGAGTGTCAGACGCGCATGGAGAGGCGGTGGCGTGCGACGATAGGAATGGGCAGGCCTAAAGTTCGGCGGCTAAGGTTTCTACCTTTGCTGAAAATTAGTTTAGTTTTGGGCCCTTTTGAGTGATAAACCGTAATTTATATATATTTCTACCCCATGCTTAGCACATTTTATGAATGATTTTTCATTAGATTTGGTGAATTCGATACTCCTAATGCCGTAATTTCATGTTTAATACTCAGGACAACATAGGAGGATAAAAAGAACGAGAAACGGGCTTAAAACGGAGAAAATAGGCCAACGTACGAAATCAACACGGCCTGGACTTCCTCACACGGGTAGACTACACGGCAGTGTTAAATTGGCAGACTTGAAGCACGATTTATACAGGTACAACACACGCCTGTGCCTATCTAACAGGCTTGACTACGGCCTGAAGTAATCGAACACGGGCGTGTCCCTGTCAAGTCCAAGCAGAGTCCTATTCAGAAAAAGGCCACTTTTGAGGGCCTATAAATACACCCTAGAAGAGGAGAAGAGACACACAAGTTAGGGAAGCAAGGAATTGCTCAAGGAAAGCCAATTGATCCATCTCAGAAGCCAAATTTATCATTAAGATCGAAGATCTCCCTTCATATTCCCTCAGGAGTTTTGGGTTTTCTTATGTTTTGTTATCTTTATTCTTTTGAGATGTTTTCTTTCATAAGTATGAACTAAAACCCCTAAATACCTAAGGGGAATGAAACCTAAGACGAATCTTGTTATTATTTTCTGAATGTATGATAAATATTTGGCTTGTTCTTAAATATGTGTTCTTAATTCTTGTTTTAATATTTCAGGATATTGATTCAAGTTAATGCTCTTATTCAGAGGAGGAATAGACCTTGTCTAAGAGTAAATTTGTCATAATTAAGTGGAGTTGACTGCGCCCCGAGAGGTAGGGTGACAAGATTTTGCCGGATTAGGGTGAAACCTAATAAAGGGATCCATAAATCGAGTTAATGCAATTCTAGGGAGTTAATTAGAAAGAGATTTCAGTTATTCAACCTAGTGTTAGTCTCGAGAGAGATAATAATATAATTTAGGGATTTCTACGGATCAAGTCGAATGAATAAATCATCTGATTCAGAGTTAAATAACAAGTGAAGTCTAAATGGATTTTTCCTTAGGTATTGTCTTAATCAATCGGGTTTTCTAAAAAGTATTCTCCCCAAATTTCTTTTCTATGATTTCTTAGTTTAATTAATTAGTTAGATAAACAAAACCCTTTTAATTTTTAGGCTAGTTAATAAAAAGAAAGTTAATACTAGTACTTTTAGTTTCTTTGGGTTCGACAATCCGGTCTTGCTAAAACTATACTACTGTTTGATAGGTACACTTGCCTCCATCGTGATAATAGTTAGTTTCAAGAATGATTCATTATAAAAATTTAAAACCTGTCACGAATATCACGTATCATTGAGCTGCTAGGGTTTTAATTTTATTGGGCTGTTTGGGCTATTGTAATTTAGGCTGGTAATTTGTAATTGGACTGCTTTAGACTATTTATTTTTAGGTTTTATTTATGTTTATTTTTGGGTCTTGGGCCCGGCTCAAAATTGGCCTATTACAGCTGCCCCTCTTTGTTCATATTTATGTAACGAGAATAGAGCAAAGACTTCAAAAAGGGCTAATTTTGCCCGGTCTTGCCAAATCTCGACTTCTTTTGGTACCTCTTTTCTTCAAGTAGCCTTATTCCATCCTACTACATCTTCAGGGGTATAGGAATTAGTGCTTCAATCTACTCCACTGTAACTTTAGGGAGATTAGACTCGCATCTACAATCTGTTCCACTACAACTTCAGGGAAATAAGATCGCATCTTCAATCTGCTCCACTGAAACTTCAAGGAGATAAAATTCGCCATCTTCAATCTACTCTACTGCAACTTCAGGGAGATAAGATTTGTAACTTCAACCTGCTCCACTACAATTTCAAGGAAATAAGGTTTATGGTTTTAATCTGCTCCACTGTATCTTTAGGGAGATAAGATTAATGGTTTCAATCTTCTCTACTGCAACATCAAGGAGATAAATTTAGGGAGATAAGACTTGTAACTTCAACATGCTCCACTGCAACTTCAGAGAGATAATGTTCTTGGCTTTAATCTGCTCTACTGCAACTTTAAGGAGATAAGATTTGTAGTCTGTCTTCAATCTGCTCCACTGCAACTCTAGGGAGATAAATTTTGTTTATTTTTAACCTGTTCCACTGTAACTTTAGGGAAATAAGGTTTATAGCTTTAATTTGTTCTATTGTAACTTTAGAGAGATAAGATTTGCTATCTTCAGTCTGTTCCACTACAACTTCAAGGAGATAAGACTTGTAACTTCAACCTGTTCTACTGGAACTTCAGGGAGATAAGGTTTATAGCTTCAATCTGCTCCACTGCAACTTCAGGGAGATAAGATTTGCCATGATAACTTTAATTGTCCCACTGCAATTTCAGGGGTATAGGATTAGTGGCTTCAATCTGCTCCACTGCATTTTCAGGGAGATAAGATTCGTTATAATAATTTCAATCCATCCCACTGCATTTTCAGGGATATAGGACTTTTGGTTTCTCTGATCTCTTACACCATTTCTTAGGGAACATGACCTATTGAATCCATTTCATGGGCCTATTTATGCTAAGTGATTAGGATGTCGTGATCAAAATGAATCAACTGCTCCCAATTAGATGTGTATGAATGATATTTGCATGAATACAGAATGTCATAAGAATGATCCATTTTTAATGTTTGGGTGTCATTGCTCATTGTTCATCAAGGTTCTATCACTGACGCATTACCCTGCCTTCTTGTTCAGCTAGTATCTTTGACAGAAAATTCAAAGAAACAGTCATAATTTAGACTATTCTTTCTCCAAATATTTCCAACTCTTGAATTTGGTTAGTTCTGACTAGTGGTCATATTTCAGGTCCTCATACTATTTAGAAACTCTTCAGAGTAATATGCAGAACTCCTTTTGTTTGAATATTATCAGTCCAATAATCGTTGTTTTAATGAAAAATGTTTGAAAAGATTATCACAATGGACAAGATGAAATTTTATTGAGAGAAAAGCTCAAAATGAATAAAGTAATCAAGATAACAAATTTTGCTAGGATATAAAATGAATAAAATAAAAATAGATGCCCTAGATATCGTAGCATAAGCTTCTCCGCCCAAATTCCTCGAGGACCCTTTTGAACTTGATATATGTCTAGAAAACCTAGAGTACTTTGTTGATGCCCCAAAATGTAGCATCCCTCCTTCTTGTTAATTCGGAGATGACAAGACTACTGCATGCCCCACCTTTAATCAAAATTTGAATTGCCCATTCCTGGGTTTTCAACTCAAAACCCCTTTGGTCACAAGGCGCCCTTTTACGGGCTTTCGTCTTGGCTTCTCCTTTTCAATTTCTTTTTTTTTTCTTTTTCTTTTAACAAAATATTTCTTGATTTAAACTCATAGGATTAGGCAAGTCCTTGTTATCCCACCTATTCAATAATTGATGCTTTTCCAAATAAGGTCTTCTTTACCACACAAGGTCCTTCCCAATTTGACATCCATTTTCTTTTGAAGTCCTTTTGTATGAAAAGGATCTTCTTTGATATCAGGTCCCCATCACGGATTTCTCTAGGGCGAACCTTTTTTGGTAAGCTCGGGTCATTTTTTTGGTACATTTGACCATGACAGATAGCTTTTAACCTTTTCTTCAAATAGGGTTGGATCCATTCTGCTTCATCCAAAAACTCAGTAAAAAGAAATCTCGAGTTCCATGGGTAAAACCACCATAAACTAAAGAGAAATACATTACCCCGGTAGAGGTTTTGATCGATGTTTGACTTCTCATGCCAATTTTGTAGGTCTTAGTCATTTTCCCCATGATTTCCTTAATATTTTTATTGGCTGCCTTAACTGCACCGTTCCCTTTTGGGCGACACAGTGACGAGTTGTGGTGTTTGATCTTGAACTGCCTGTAAACTTCTGATATCGCATTGTGGTTTAGGTTCAGCGTATTGTTAGATACAATCCTTTCTGGCATTTCATATCGACATATGATCTTTTTTTTTCTTTTTTTTTGTGAATACCGACTTTATGACATTAGTGTATGAAGCAGCTTCCACCCTCTTAGTAAAGTAATGGACAACTACACAGATGAATCGATGCTCACTAGAAGCTTTTGGTGAGATCGACCCAATGACATACATACCCCATATAGATGAAGGCCATGAATTCTACTAACTCTTTGTAAGGTAAGATCTGTTTCTCATCCTATTCTACCATCCTTAACAAACCAGGAGATAAACTATAGTCTCAGTTATCTTCAAAGTTCAGGGGTTTCTTTGGACACATATCTTGCACAAAATGAGGTTCTAAGCCAATAACAATGTTGCTCATATCATTGATATCTAGAGACCTGTTATAAGAATGAAGGAAGATCCAAAGAACAAAAGAATCTAAGAATATTTATCTGTATAGTATGATTATGAATGAAATGAAAATAATCAAAGAATATTTGCTCGAATTGAGAAAAAAGATGCATTTTATTGAAATAAAGATGATGGACATAGGCCTATTTTACAAAAAGATCCTTATTGCTCTTAGGCTTAAAACAATAAGGATGTTTGGACATTCCTTCGAATTAGCTCTAAAAAAATACAGAGATCTCTTCCACGGTCCTATTGTTCAAACATTCCCAAGTATGTAAGGGTAGATGCCTGATAAATTCTCTTCCCCGACTCTCTCTTCGGATACAGCGTCAATGTTCAGATTTCTCAACATTTCTTCTGAGTTTTGATCTCTTTAAAGAATTTTAAATCTTTTTTATCCATTAGACTCTGCACCAAGGCTTTGAATTCAGCGCACTCCTAGATTCCATGATCTTCTTTAGCGTGGAAATCACAGTAGCTCCTCATCCCTTTTGGTCTTTTCTCCAAATTCTGAATGATTAGTCTCATGTCTATCATTTGTTTCAAAACCCATTTCAGTGAGGTTTTTACTTCTGCAACATTGGTTTTGGTTCTCTTTCCTCCTTTCTCAATTTTCGCATTTACCCCTTGATCTGAATAACTGGGTAATAGATTTTCTGCTACATGAGATCCCGATGGATCATCGAATTTCACGATGCCCATCTTAATGAACCTTTCGATTAACTTTTTAAATGTGGTGAATTTTTCAATTAAGTGTCATGTAATTCCCGCATGGTACTCGCATTGAGCGTTCGGGTTATACCATTTTAGGAACGGAGGTTGCATGGGTTCCAAATAGAACGGAGATACCACATATGCATCAAACAAATTCTGATACAGCTCTCTATATGTCATTGAGAATCTACGTGAACTGGAGTCTTTCCGTGTTTGGCCTCGAGTTGGATTCTTGCCTTGAGGTACCTTGATAGCTAATAGTCACGGTCCTCGGCTAGCCTACAGTGATCGATTTGGAATACCCTTGCTCATATTATTCATTTTATTTTTATTTTTCTTCGGGGCAGATCTTTTGGCGCTTTCTTCCGCGTCTATCTTCCCACTCCTTATCGTGTTTTCTGTAACGCCCTAATTTTTTTAATTACAGCTTTTGTAAATTTGTAACACAAATATCTATCTACTTTAGTGGTTAAGTGTTCTGGGTGTATGCGTGAGGTCCCAAGTTCACGCCTTGACTTGGGCAAATTTTGGTATTTTTATGAATAAAACATTACTTTTGTTTTGTAGGCTTAAGTTTAAATGTTAGGGAGGTTATATCAGAATGGGTCTACTAGTCTAGTGGTTAAGTGGAGTGTTACGTGCCTAGAGGTCTGGAGTTCGAATCCCTATGCGAACAAGGGATTTATTTTGCTGCTTGTTCAGTGTGAGAGTTTGAAATGGACTTAAATTTTGATAGTGGAGAGGTTG
Source organism: Gossypium arboreum (assembly GCF_025698485.1). Classification (NCBI taxonomy): domain Eukaryota; kingdom Viridiplantae; phylum Streptophyta; class Magnoliopsida; order Malvales; family Malvaceae; genus Gossypium; species Gossypium arboreum. The sequence continues at coordinate 121,823,162 of NC_069079.1, read as the reverse complement.
ATGGAGAAAATTAAAAAGACATAGATAGGGAAGTTATCAGATTTTTCATTTTGTTTGCCTAAAATTTTTACGAACGTTTCTTTTCTCCCATATCTCTCTCTGTCGATTTTTCCTTTACCAAAATTCTCCCTTCCCTTTGCCATATTTTGTTGATTTTGCTATGGAGTTCGGGTGTTTTTGAGTTTCGTTATCTAACGTATTGGTAAGTGTATTTCGATACTTTGTAAATTGGGATGTTAAAGTTTTGACTGGGATTATATTGACTTTTTGACAGCAGCACATCGCGAGGATTAAGGTTCTCTTGGTACTATTTCGTAGCAAATCGATTCGAAGCTTTGCAGTAGGTGCTCATCACTTTAGGGATGAGCATTTTGGTTTCGGGATGTTTATTAATCATAAAGGAGGACTAATTGTGGTGTTGTATTAGTTAATATTTAGGTTCTAGAGTGCTCGGGAGTGATTAGGCATAAAAACAATCAGGTGTGTAACCGAAAACACAGAAAACGAGAATTTTCGAAAGTCGAAAAAGATTCTGTCGACACCAAACGGGCGTGTAGTCGCTTGTGTGGTAGGCCGTGTGGCAATACAAGGGCGTGTGATCGACGAGTCAGGCCGTGCACACCAGATACGGGCGCATGACATGGCTGTGTGATGGTCAATCGAGGCCATGTGCAAGACACAGGCTCTACCAATTGGGCTGTGTAGGCCACACGGGCAGACCACATGGGCGTGTGAGCCCATTTTTCTGGAAAACTATGTAAGGTTGCACGAGTCACCTAAGTCAACTATGACCTGTCGTAGGGTCAGTAAGCATTACTTAGACCCCTAATTCTGTAATCTGATTGTGTGATGTATGTATTAAGTATGTTACTCCTAGCATGTGTATCTGATTGATTATATGATCCGTTAAATTGCGTTATAGCATGTCATATTTGCATGATACATTGTATTGGGGTGGGGTTGATATTATGTAAGAGGAAGTATTTTGAAAGGCTCTTAAGCCTAATATCTAGCAGCACAGCTGTGACTATCTGATAATGTGCCGCATTCGGTATAGTATGGTGTGTAGGGATGGGTGGGTCGAGTCTATCCCCACATGGTGTGTAGGGTTGGACGGAGATGGTATGTAAAGGCTGGTGGGTAGGACACTGATAAACTGTTTTGTTCTAATTCTGTATCTGAATGGGCTAAGGCTCTAACTGATTATATAAAAGGCTTCCACCCGGACTGTTTACTCATGTTATCTAATATGTATTCTGTTATGTGATTTCTATGGGGATTACACACTGAGTTGCGAAAACTTACCGTTTTCTATTTTATCTCTTCAGGTAATCCCCAGTCTTTGATGGATCGGAGCGACAGAGGACTCGACGACGACCACATACCTACTAGCGGTTTTTGTTTTATTTATGGGTTAAATTATTATTTTCAAATGTAATTTGGGACATTATGGACTGTTGACTTTATTTTGGATTTTTGACTGTTTATGGGTTTTAGACTGCGAAACTCAATGAAACACGGTTTTTAAAACAAAATGATGGTTTTCTTAAATATGAACGGTTTCCCAAAAATGAATGTTTTCAAAGCTCCCGCTTAAAAGAGATGATTTTTACCATAGCATTAGAACGTGTGTTTTACTTTAATTAAGACAAAGACAATTTAACTGGAACAGTTTTAACTTGACAACCTTGTTTTTGAATTCCATTCCATGTGGCATTATTAGATTTGGCTATAACATCCAGGCCGGGTTTGAGGTGTTACATTTTCAATCATCTCATCATACATTACCATATCTGAGAAACTCATGGTTGCGCTTCCCAACATATGGTTAATAAACTGGACTTTTAGAGTGTTGATGAAAAGTATCATGGTTTCTTTCTCTAAAAGAGGTGGTTAGATTTTTGTTGCTACCTCACTCTATCTTTGGGCATATTGCCTGAAGCTCTCACTTTGCTTCTTTTTCATATTCTGTAGTGTGATTCTGTCGGGTGTCATGTCTGTCACGTGGTCATATTACTTCATGAAAGCCTATGTCAAGTCTTTCCATGAGTGAATTTTGGACGGTTCAGTTGATTATACCATTTGGCAGCCGACCCAATCAGACTATCTTAGAAGCAATAAATTAACAGTTGATCGTTATTAACGTATCCTGTCATTCTTCAACAGAACGTCGTGATATGAGCTTCAGGACAACTAGTCCCATTATACTTTTCAAATTCCGGAGTCTTGAATTTCGGTAGGAGTACTAGATCTGGGACCAAACTCAGATATTTGGCGTCAACCCCGCAATGGTAATCAACATTCTCCATTGCTTTGAGTTTTTCTTCCAACCACCTGTACTGATCTTCGAGTTGCTTTGGCAGTTCCATCCTTGCTTTTTTTTATTTCTACCATTTCGTCTAGATCAATAAATACAGGATTGGTTGGATTGTCCCCCGAATTGGAACCTAAGCCTGTCGGGTAGTTCATTGGTATCGAGGTACCGGTCTGATATTGTTGGGGTCTGATAGTAACGGGTGCCCCTTGTGGATATACGTTTGGTTGTGCTTGGGGTTTGTTGGGGTGAAGCCTGGAGGATAAGCAGGGTCTTCATTATCGTTCCCCGAGTTAACCGTAGTGCTATTCCCTTTTTCACGTTCTCTAGCCAGCAATTGTGCCAACTGACTTATCATACTATTTTGGGATTCTTGCATTTGTTCCCTCATGTCTTGTTGGATTCTGGCTAAATGTTCTTCCATCTCAGCTTGCAATTGCTCTTGCATATTTCTTTGCATTTGTTCCAGTCTTTCCAATCTCTGATCCATTGCCTTGGTTTTGCGGCGGGTACTGTAGTGATATTTAGTTGGTAGACTTTTGTCGATTTCCAAATTAACTGAAATAATTTTAATTAATTAGGGGTCTTTTGTGAAATATAATGTATATGATGCGATGCAATGCAAATGCATGGGATGAATGCAAAAAGAGGCGTCGATTTTGATTCAATTCTGTTAGAACAACTTTACTAGAAGACAAATATCTTTACATAAAATGGATACATATACGGCCTTGCCCGTATACTCCAGGCGAAGATATCGATCATTTTCTTTATATCCAGATGTTAAAATCAAATCTCATGAATTTTCTAAAAGATGTCTCTATTATCTTCTTTTTGCTTGATCCGGGCTACGACCCATTGCTTACTCATCCTCGTGATGCTCGTTAGCTTCTTTAAGTAAGTCGGGACGTTGATAGCTCCCAAATAATTTTTGTTGGCTTGAATCCTGAAGCAAAGTCATGTACTCCTTCGCGGACTCTCACCCTTCTCTCATTGTGTTTACTCGGACCATATTCGGACGACCGTATTGTATTCCACTTTATCAAGAAATATATTTTTCATGACAAACTCTCCATTTAGTAATTGAACTTAAATCAACACCTCTTTCTATGATGACAATGCAATATAATCATAACCAAAACAAAACGAAACAGGTTATACAAAGCAAAAGCAAGCAAGAAAGAAACAAATAGAGCACCTATTCGGGTGACCACTAGGGTTTGGTATGGTTCTACCTAAGGCGGACTCTTAAGGCTCCTTATATGCGGTTCGATTCTAAAGTAAAGGTACCTGAATTGGCAGATTCCTTGATCCTCACCTATTATAGGCTCATACGGATTGAGTTCAATTCAAGTGAATACATTTCCCTATGGCTATACGGAGATGAAAATCTCACGAAGACGTAGGTACGAATGTATCCCGAAAGTGATCCACTATCCTATACAGAGGTGAAGATCTCACGAAGGAATAGTTTCTCAGTACCACTTAAAAAGGTAAAATCGACCGATTTATGTAATGCAATATGCAGAGATGTATCAACAGGCTCAAACATATTATGACAAAGACCACAAAAACGACGGATGCAACGAAAAGATTCGTAAATTCAAACCAGATTTTCAAATTTCGACAAAAAGATAGAATTTAATCAATTTATGGCCTGACTCTCCTATTTTGTCCCCAGCAGAGTTGCCAAGCTGTTGAAACCATTTTTGGTGAAGCTCGACTTATTTAAAAAACTGAAAATAGAGTCGTCACCAATCCTTTTTATTAGGTGTGATTGGGTCACCTTGCAATTCAATCGCTTTAATAAACAGTTTTGATTTACTAAAACAACGATTTTGGTCTACATATTTCGAGAAAACGGGCTTAGGAGTCGGTTACGTACGAGGAAGGATTAGCACCTTCGTAACGCCTAAAATTGGTACCTAATTGATTAATCAATGTCTTAATGTCGAATGTTGGAAATTTGGAACGAATTAGAAGTATGATCCCTTTTTACTAATGTTAATTTTACTTAAAATTTACTTTAAAAAAATTGAAACGAGCATTAAAGGCCCTCTCATCCTGTGGTAACAAAATGTCACATCTCGTGAATTAGGATGCAAGTTTGCCTTTAATTTTTATTGAAATTCCATGTATTTTGAAATTTAAAAGAATATTCGGCCATTTAGGTTCAACGAGAAAATCGAAACCCCGTAAGTTAGGGCACGATTTCTTGAAATTCCAAATACGAAATATTGCATTTTAATTTGCCTTTTTTACAAATTTAGGTAAAAAATTTAATGTAATATTTAAAATGATATACGCTTAATTTATTTTATTATCGTAAAAAAGCAGCTAAAATGTAAAAAAAGTCATGTTTAGTGAATAACGATAATGCGACGTAATTTGTAGTAATACAATAAAACATAAAAATAATAATAACAATAGATCATGATACCAATATGTATAATAGGACAATAATAACAATGAAAATAATAATTGTGATAATAATACTACTACTAATAATAATAATATCTAAATTTTGAAATATTGAAAGTAGCAAATAAATAAAAGAATAAATAAAAGGTACAATAAAAGAAAATAAATAAAAGAAGCCGATTATAAAAATAAAATAAAAGAAATGTTAAGTAAATAAATAGATAAATGGACATCAATAAGACATTTGATTAAAAATTTGAAACTAAACAAATAACAAATAAAATAAATGGAACAGTTCTTGAGAAAAAAAAATTAAAGGAGCAATTTGTAAATAAATACATAATAGATAATAATAAAAATAATAGAAGATAAAAAATGAAATAGATAAAAATATGTATACATAATGTTAAGTTCAAATATTTTATGAGTAAAGAAAAAAAAGATAAAATAATATCTAATATTAAAATTAAATATTTTAAAAGTAAGAGAATGATAAATAAATAAATGAATTGATAAATCAAATATAAATAATCAAATTAATCAAATAGGAATTAAATTGAAATCAACACAAAATTTAAGGGAAAAAAGGGAATAAAATAAAGCTAAGGATCAAAATATAAAATGAATGATATGGGGGACAAAATGGAAAATATTCCCTGCCCTCCGAAACGCATCGTTCCAAAAGGACCAAATTGAAGCAAATAAAATGTGTGGCGAGAATAAAAGAGAATAAAAAGTGAATAGGACCGATTTGAAGCGCACTGTAAAAGCGGAAGGGCTATTCCCGCAAATAGCCCATTGGTCAAAAACGCGCGGATCCCCCTTGGAGCGATTAGGGTCACGCGCAGATAGATGCTAAAATGACACTGTTTTGGTGCCTAAAACCAGGGCCTAATAATGACGTCGTATGGTCCCTCTATAAATATAAAAAATTCAACAAATTCTTTCAGCCTTAAAAGAAAAACAAAACAAAAAAACTCTTTATTCTCCTGTCTCTCTCTGGGCTAAACCTAAAAATTAGCCAAGAAGGCCACCGGCGGTCAGTCGCCGCACCATCGAGGCTTGTCGTGGACGGTGGCTGGAGGTGCACCAAAATCGGCCCTTTAGACCACTTTTCCCCTTTGCAAACCCGATTTGGGTGTTTTTGAACCAAAAAAACGATGAAAATGAAAAGAGAAAAATAAAAAAACAAGGGCTTTCGGCCTCACTGTTTCCCCTTTCGGACCCTTATCAGAAACCCAACGTGTTACGAGGTGTCCAGGAGTCGACGATAGCCTCCGGAAGCGATAAAAAAGCAAAACGACTGTAAGTTTATTATTATTTATTTATTTTATTTCGAATAATAAAATAAAAAAGGCACATTTTCGATTCTTGATTCTGTTTCAAAATTCTTTTGTTATTGTATTTGATTTCTCTATGTTCCGGGGGGGGAATTACAAAGATGATGTTGGGGCTTTTATACCCAATATTACAAGATCCGTTTTTGTCTTTTTGTTTTTGTTTGTTGTTGTTCCTTGTCTTTTCTTTGTTGTCTCTTATACTTTGCGTGTTGGTTTTTTTACAGATGGCCGTAGTGGAGTGTCAGACGTGGTTTTTTGCATATGGCCGCAGTGGAGTGTCAGACGCACGTGGAGAGGCTGTGGCGTGCGGCGGTAGGCATAGGCAGGCCTAAAGTTTGGCGGCTAGGGTTTCTACCCTTGCTGGAAATTAGTTTAGTTTTGGATCTTTTTGGGCTGCTAGGGTTTTAATATTATTGGGCCGTTTGGGCTATTGTAATTTAGGCTAGTAATTTGTAATTGGACTGTTTTGGACTATTTATTTTTATGTTTTATTTCTGTTTATTTTTGGGTCTTGGGTCCAGGCCCAAAATTGGCCTATTACAATTTATATTTAAAGTAATAGTCTTAATAGAATAATAAATTGATCATTTCAATGTCTATATGGAGTAATTATTTTAACTATAATAATAATATTATTATTATTATTAAAGACTATGAACATACAAAAGTTTGAATTATAAAAATATTTCATAAAAAGTTGTAAAAGAGTGGTTTTGTATTAGAATAAGTGCATATTTTTAAATATAATAATTATAATTATAAGCATAATTTTAATTTTAGGAAAATAGTTTATTAAACTTTATAATATTTTATTTATAAAAGAAACAATTATATACAAACTATTAATTATATATATTTGATAGTTATGATTTTAATAAATTATATTGATTTATTGTAATGACTTAATTTTTTTATGTATAACTAATTAAAGTTAGCAACTAATTCAAAGAAATGTCGTAATAAAACATTATATGTGTGAATGATTTATGTATTAGCTTTCATTTTAATAACATTAAATGATTTATAAACTTAATAGCTCAACTCAAAATGATTTTTAAATGATCTTATGGATAATTATGATATTAATTTAATTATTTAATTCACTTTAAAATGTATAAATAAATCTAGAGCATGTATTATGATTTTATGAAGAAAAAAAATCAATAATTGCAATATTAGATTTTTTTTTAAACCAAAATAAGGTGACAATTTTTTTGACAAAGCCCAAATTTTCTAAAAATCATCGAACCGAATCAAATTCACCCCTATATATGATATATAGGAAGTGGCAAGAAGATATAACTTCAAATTTCCAAAATTCTTATGTTTTCATGACTTTGAGGGGCTACTTTTTTGTATCATTCATGTCCGTTTTATAGAACATGTTTAATAGTTATGACTACCTTTCTTAATAATATCATCTTTAAAGTTCGAAGTTGGATCTCTCTCTAACAATACAATATACTTTATTATTGTACCCAACATTTATTGGTTGAGATACTATTTTAAGGGTATAGATATTTTGTTTTGAAGGATATTGTGAGATATATATATTCTCTTATATTCAATAGTTCTCTTTTTTGTGTGTTTGTGTTTTTGGAATTGTCCCAGAAGACTACTGATTTTTCAATTATTTTCCTTTGCAAACTATCGTAGATATATATTCGTTATTATGGGAAAAAATCAACTTTTTTTATAATGTCATTTAAATTTTGTTTTCAATTATAGATATAATGTCACATTTAACTCTTAATATTTATATAGTTTATCAACTTAGCTTTTATTCATATTTTGAGCTAAATTTGAAGATTAATCTTTTAAAAGAGTTAAATTATTTTTTAAACAAAATGTTGACTAAAAAATTAATTTTTAACAATGTTAACGTGACAACTGGCATGGAAGTTCATTTATACTTCATGTTGACACTTGATATGGCATTATTTGTCTTTTATGCCACATTAATAAATAATTTAAAAAGTATAAAAATATTTAAAAAGTTCATAAAATTCAAACAAAAAAGCATAAAGTATGTGTAGATTACCATAGGGTGCTATGTTTAAACATTGATAGCCAAATTGATAAAAGATATATATATTGAAGGCTAAATTTAACTTTATATCTAAAATACATATAAAAATAGAAGATAGCCTCATCCCCAAATTATTAATTTATAGAAAATAAATTAAAATTATACACTTTCAAAAAGCAAAGGAAGGATAACTAGCTAAAGAAATTTCAATGTACCTACTAGAGCTAATCTAATAATTAATTTTTCGCATTTTATAAACTCACTTAAAAGAGTATATATTAATCACAAATTTTAAAACTACTTAGTACACATGATGAGACTTGAACTCTTAACTAATAAAAACTATTATTATCTCATCTAACTCAGTTACCATCTTCTACAAATTTAATTCCTTTATGATTTCAACTGAATTTAATTTGGTATAATTATGATTTTGTTGCGAGCTGTAACGCATTATTTTGCCTAAGATTTGACCCATCGCCCCCCACTATTGGATTAATCACCTAAAAAGCCTCCAATGCAACCTCAATTACAATTTTTATAAATTAATTTAATGTTTTTTATTGTAGCAATTCAAATCAAGCCCAATGTTAAGCTCGGACCAAGTCATGTAGTCTTAAGCTGAATCTTAAGTCACATAATATCAAATGTGATTTTATATTTCTATTTTTCATTTATTAAGATATTCATGAGAGTGAATCTAATTATTAATCTTTTGCATTATGTAAACTCATTGAGGAGATAAATGCTGATCATAAGTTTTAAAAATACTTCATATCCATGACGAGAATCAAACCTTTAATAACTGATTAAAATAAAATAAATATTTACTAACTAACCTAACTCCGATAATTTAAATAGTTAATATTTAATTTAATCATTTAAGCCTTTACAAATTTGATTTCTTTGGACAAATGCGATTTCAACCGGATTTAATTGGTATAATGATGATTTGATGCCAGCTATATGGCATTCATTTTGCCTAAGTATCGACCCATCGCCCCCAGGATTGGACTACTACTGTCTAAGCAAAAAAAATTGGAGAACAATACCGAAGATTGTTCTTGGAGTCGTTAATTTCAACTATTCTGAAGAATTCCTTCTTTAGCTGGATCTTTTGAATTGGAGAAAAGAATTTGCCACCAGCATTCTTTATTCCAAGCTAGATTCAAGTAAGTTTCAATAAATTGGCCATAGCATGCATCTTATACTCTGCTACTTGTGTTGCCTTATATTCTTGTATTATCTCTAAATTCACCAAAATGTGAAAAACAAGTTGTGCTCACCGACATATATACCAAGTCTTATGTGATCTTACGTGTGTTGCATATAAATCATTTTGTTTAGTCCCTTTATGTGGATCTCATATCCATATATGTCAAAATGAACTACATTATTGTGTCTGTAAGGGAAGATTTATTATTTGAAGACTAGATCGGGTGGTTTGGAGTTGGGACCTATGGTGTCAACAACCATATCTGTGGTGTATCCTCCCATCATGTCTGTAATTTTAGTGAATTTTGTTTGAAGTTATAAGTTCTGCATATGGTTAGAGGATTCAACCACTTAAACTAGCTCAACTGGCTCTATTTGTATTATTGTAATTGTAGTTTTGATTTTCTAATATTCTTAAACTTAATCATTAATATGCTAAATTTGATGCAGGAAAACTAGACCTTTTTAATGGCTGAACTCATTGGGCCAATCCTTGATGTTATTAAGTTCATCGGTCATAATGCTAAAAAATATCTAAAATTCCAAAGGAAATTCACGGAATACGTTGATGATTTCAATCAAGCACAAGCGGATTTGCGTGCCAAGGAGGCAGATTTTCAACAGCAGTTGGAAGACGAGCATCACTTCGGGAAAACGCCCAAGCAGGAAGTTAAAAGATGGTTTGAGAAAGTAGAGCAAAAGCTTGGTCATGCTCAACATGTTGAAGACAAAATCAGTAAAGGAAAATATCTCTTCCGCTCATGCTTGGGGAAGCTTGTTGATGAGGCGACTCAGGCAATGAAGGAAGTGCATGCTGAAGGAAATTTCTCTGGGGGCTTGGTTGTTAATGATCCTTCTACCATAGCGGTTAATCTACCTACACCGGAAGTAGTAGGTGCGACCAATGTTAGAGAAATAATTTATATGTATTTGATGGGAGATGCAGTTGGATTGATTGGTGTGGGGGGGATGGGCGGAATCGGGAAAACAACCATTATGAAGGATGTCCATAATAGGTTGTTGAAAGAGAGTAAATTTAGAAAATTGATTTGGGTTACTGTATCTCAAGACTTCGACATTCGAAGGCTGCAAAAGAACATCGCTTTTCAATTGGGGGAAGAGTTGTCAGATGATGATGATGCAATCGTCCGTGCAGGGAAGTTATCAAAAATGTTGAGAGGACAAATGAGGTATGTGCTAATATTGGATGATGTATGGGAAAGATTTTCCCTTGAGGATGTGGGAATCCTTGAGCCAACAACAAATAATGGATGCAAATTAGTGTTGACCACACGTTCAGAAAGGGTTGCTGAATCGATGGGATTTAAGAAAGTTGAAGTTCCTTGTTTTTCTATGGAGGAAGCCATGAACTTATTCTTAAGCAAAGTTGGACAAGACATGTTGCCCAATCCAACTTTAGAACCATTAATGAAACTTGCTGTGAGGGAATGTGATGGACTTCCTCTAGCAGTTGTCTCACTGGCTGGTTGTATGAGGGGAAAATCCGATCCTCGTATGTGGGAAAATGCTATAGATGAATTACGAGGCAACATCAGAAACATCAACGATATGGAAGATAAGGTGTATGGATGTTTAAAATTCAGCTATGATCGTCTACGAGGAATAGACCAAGATTGCCTTTTGTATTGTGCATTATATCCTGAAGATCATGAAATCAATAAAAATGAGATAATTGAATATTGGATGGAAGAAGGGCTTATAGATGAAACGGGAAGTAGAAAAGCAATGGGGCGTAGCGGTCATTCCATCTTGCAAAAGCTTAAAGAAAATTGTTTGTTAGAAAGGGTTCAGGATAGGCCATGTATAAAAATGCATGATCTTGTTAGAGATATGGCATTGCATATCACAAGGAAAAGATTTCTGGTAAAAGCTGGTATGCAGTTGAAAGAGGTGCCAAACATGGAAGAATGGGGTGAAGATTTGGAGAAGGTTTCTTTAATGCGCAATTTCATCTCAACAAGTCCTCAAACCATGAAATGCCTGAAATTTCCAAAACTCACAACATTGTTGCTCTCAAGGAATGCATTGAAAGAGATTCCAGAATCTTTCTTTGAGCACTTTCCTAACCTTAAGATTCTTGATCTTTCTTATACTCGTTTACAGAGTTTGCCTAATTCTATTTCCTTTTTGGAGAAACTCACAGTATTGTTGCTTAGAGGATGTTGGAATTTAAAGAGTTTGCCTTGTCTATCGAAACTTCAAGCTTTGAAGAAATTGGATCTTGGACGCAGTGGAATCGGTGAAATCACTCATCTAACAGGGATTCCTACTGGAACACTCTCAAAACTATGCCGGCTTCAGTATTTGCCAATTCATTCAAAATTGAGAAGCGCAGAAGACTTGAGGGAATTGAATAAGTTGGAGGTTTTTGAGGGCTGGTTCCATAACGTGGGTGTCTTGAACACGTTTGCAAGTAACAGAAAACCGCTTTATAAATACTCCATTCGGGTAGGTTCTCCTGCCGCTGTAGATCATCTCTCGACTTCCAGAAATATTGTTGGATTTAGAGGGATTAAAATTGATGTTGGAGATGAAATTATTCTTCCATACGGCATCGAGGAATTAAGTCTATTGGAGTGCAGGGGTGTGAGAAGTATAAACGATATTGGATTGAGGAATGCAACTGCTTTGAAAGGATGTGAACTTGGTGATTGTAGTGAGTTGGAATCTGTAATTTCATCCAAGTGTGATCAGTTTCAAACACTCGGGTCTCTGAATCTAAGTGAGTTAGAGAATTTGAAAGTCATAGTTGAAGTTGGAGCTGGAGAATCATCAGTCGGCATATTTTCCTCCCTCAAAAAGATTGGGTTCCAATAATGATACCATCAACTTCCCTTTCCCCAAACTGAGGACGTTAGAATTGGTTATTCTAGTACAATTGCAGCGCATTTGTAGTGAAAATGGAGTAATGGTTTGTGATTCTCTCCAATTCATTACAATATATGATTGTCCAAAGCTAAAGCGGATTCCTCTATATCTTACACAGCTCGGGATTGATGGTGGAGAACTTTCTCCTTCTAGTTCTCTCCAGAGAATCCAAGTGCAACCAATAGATTGGTGGGAAGCAGTAGAGTGGGAGCACCCTAATTTCAATATTAAGAACGTTGTTCGACCCTTAGTTTTGGAGCACCTCAGATGAAGATGTTGGACGAAGTCTGTTTAAAACCATAACAGTACAGTGTAAGCGAATCTTTTATCACACATTTGCAGATCTTTTTGTTTTAAGTGTTTATATAAAATTTTAATTAACCATAATAATTTATTACAACTTATATTTCAATATGTAAATATATGATATTGAAATAATTTTATAAATCATTATTACAATAATCATGAAAAATAATTGTATCATTAACCATAATTTATTAATTTAACCATAATTATAATTATAATTAACATACCAATAAATAAATTCTTATAGTGCATAAAATAATTATAATTTTAAATAGAACATCTATGGTTATGGTTTCATCATTAAGAGAAAGAGAGATTTTTGTTTTAATTTTACTTGAATTTTATTTGAGAAAAAATGAAATTGTTTGAAATAATAAAATAAAGAGCAAATTTATTCAAATTTTAGTTTCTCCCGAAATCTCAAATAACCTAAAAAATGTATGGTATTGAGATTATACTCTCTATTACGACATTTTGATATTGTTTGAAGATGTGAGACTACCAGTAGAATGTTACATAATGTGAACCAAATACAAGTATAGTAGGGATTTAATTGATTTACAATCAAACAAGCGTTTCATGTTAACTTACATCTAACAAACATACTAAAATGTTAATAAATCTAATAAAAGAGTTTTATGATAAAAATATTATGGAGGCCCTTATAGTAGGAGTTAGGTTGCATTTTATCTCCTCTACTAAAAAAATAGACAAATTAGTATTTGTACATTAGATCAAAGAAAAAATGTCATTTATATTAAAAAACTCATCTATTTTTACTTTTAAAAACTAGTCTCTATATGTCAACATCATGTGCATGTGCATATGGCACGCCATGTGTCATTATATGATTGTTTGGTTAGGCATGCTAGTTTTTAACAATACAAATAAGTAAATTTTTTAACAAAAAATGACTAATTTACTATTTGATCTAATTTATTTAAACAGAGGGGAAAACATATAGTTTGACTCCTAATATAGACCCGTATGATACTTTTACCGGATTTTTTCAATTAAAGAATTACAAAAGAATTTTTGTACTCTTGTAGGATCTATCATTGGCAGAGTGACTTACTAGGCCCATGGGCTTAAACCATTTATAAATGGGGGCCTTATTCAAGGATTTTAAGCCCAAGTGTGGTCAACCAATCCACTATAATTTCACATTGTGAATATCAAAACTATGCTGAGTTGATGATGCCTTAAAACTACATACTCAAAGCTTTAAACTTTGAAAAATATTTGTTGGGTTTAGGTATATGCAAACACAAAATCATTCTTGATTGAAGATTTAAAAACATAAAAAAAAATCCAAATTTTGAAAACAAAAATATTTGTGATTAAAGGTGTATGTTGTTTGAATGAGTATAGTTAGATTTTTAATAATAAAAATATTACTACTTTCATATTAATACTTTTATATTCTATAATAAAATTTAAATTCAAAATTAATATTAATTAAAAATTAAATACAAATTATTTATCAATTTAATTGTGATTCAATCTGTTAAATCAAAATATTTGATAAGATCACGTATTTTAATTATATCATTTTATTCTCTATTTAAATAAGTTAATTCAAAAGCTTTCTGTTTTTTTACTCATAATGAGAAAATATATGTTAGAAATTTAAGGATAATATTATTAAAAAATAATTACAAACCTTAAATATAAACTATAAAACGAAGATAAAAAATACTTATATTTTACTGAATGACAAAGGAATATTTGGGGGTTGAAGTTCCCATTTTCGACAAAACAAACAATCTAATTTTCCAACTTACACTACTCCCAAAGGTTAATTCAAGGAAGCATGAAATCTGATTTTGATGATCATTACAATTTACGACGACTCTTTTTGTCGACTAAATCCCATGCATCCACACTTGTTGCTCTATTATTCATATCGGCTTCAAACTTCAATTAATGCATAATAATCAAAAGGGCTCATAAGCTTTACATCTTTTCATACATTTGACTCATTATTCTTCTACTTGTTTCAAATTATTTTATTTATAATACAAAAAGTAATGTGACATGATTGTGTGTTGCATTTTAATTGGTGTGATTAAAACGATATACTTTGATTATTATATTTGTCATGGAATTAGAAATTTTTAAGAATATTAGTTTTAAGTAACATCGACTTTATCATTATCTTTTCAGAGATTGAAGCTAATCAAGACTTTTAGTTGAAGGCTTATTCAGAATTTGTAAAAGATTTTGATAAATTCAGTTGAGATATTTTTAATTTAAATTTCAATGAAATCCATATCTTAAATTCGGTTTAGGTGATCAAATATAAAGACTTATAAATAGGTTATTTGTGACACAGGTTGAATGATGTTTTTAAGGTGCTGTTTAATAAATTGAAAAAATCAAGTATTGAATTTAAGTTATAAAATCTGTTTCATATATTACTTAAAATTAATTACGAAATATAATTAGATTGTTTGATAAATATAAATTTTAAATTATAAAAAATTATATTTTGTATTTTATCCTTAATTTTTTTAAACATTTCACCTTACTCTAAACAAAAATTTTAAATGTAAATGTAATTTTTTATAAGATAATGCAACATTAAAATAAATAAAATAAAATTGAAATAATTGAAAATATTAGCTATTAAGTGATAAGTAACTCTTATCTACTTATTATTTCCCACACTTTTTAAAAAAATATTCTATCGATTGTTTTAATTTTGGATTATCAAACATGCGTAAAAATTAATTTTCAGTGATTTATCAAATAAAGCTAAGTGTCATTTTTGTGTTGTGTTCTCAATATATTTTTTATTCTCTTTTGAGGCTTTTATTGGAGAATTTTTATTGATCGTAAGTAAAGTTATTAGGGAAGGTGATTGTAACAATTTGAGTTCAACTTTTGAGTTGCAATTATCCCTTGTGAGATGGTAGATTAAGCCAACAGTAGAATTGAGTTAAATATTGAGTAAAATTATTTTTTGAACTAGACTTCACAAAGTTAGGATGATAAATTCGAATTGCATTAACAAATATCATTCGTTAATTTTTCTTCTTACTTTACTCTCATAATTATTTAATTCCATTTTCCTCTCTTAACTCTTGTTGCAACAATAAATAGAATAATAACTTGAAATAAGAAATATTTTCAATTCCCAACCTCAATTTCAAATCCATTAAAACGAATGATTCCCAATTTTGAAAGTTCTTAGGTACTAATCTATATGCTTAAGAAAAATTAAGTGGCAAAGTAGAAGAAAGTAAATTTTCTTATGTCCCAAAATTGTGTGTATTTGAATTTCACCGTTTAACAAAAGTGAACACTCATAGACGACTCTGATATTTGGGATTCTTCTTAAATAATTTCATTGATGGAAAAATTTTATAGATCATTCAATTTGAACTAATGGCATTGAAGTTTTTGTTTTTCTTTTTCCTTGCATTTTTTTTTGTCAAAAACACTAAATTTTTATTATGGATATTCTTCAAAAAAGGTAAATAGCTAGTTATAAAATTTATTCTATTCCCATGAATGAAGATCAAACCACTAATTACATAATTAATAGATGATATGAACAGCCACTACACTATACCTTATAGTTAACTCTCTCTTTTCATGCATTCTTGTTTAATTGAGTATTGGGGTTTTATTGAAATCTTCTTTTAATTTTAGATAAAGATTTTGTTATTTGATTTTTTTAATTCTAAGTTAAATATTGTTTATAAATTAAGAAAATCGTCTTGAATTTAAAATATTAAAGGCAACATCCATTTTGTTAAAAAGTGTAAACAGTAAATATGTTTATCATTAAACTTGAGCTCTTCTTTATACTTTTCAATTCATTATAAAATCTTATTATATCTGTTTTTTATACAATACTTAAAATTATCTATAACGTCTCTTCAACCATTAAATAAAAGGATAATATATTTTAGTGCACTCAAATCTACGTCCTCTTATATTGACAATAATATCGATGTCAAACAAACTAAGACTAAATCGACAAATTCAATGTATTTTTAAATTTTAATTTTTTTAATTTTTATAATTCATGAAAATTGTGAAATATTAAATAAAAATAATATGAAAGGACTTAGATGAATTGTAAAAATATGAAAGAATGAAAGTAAAAGATTGAGACCTAATCCTGGCATTCCACGTGCAAGTCGCACTGCCCCCAAGCTGCCCTGTGCATGACATGATAATACATGGGTTGCAAGAAAAAGAAAAGTGTGTTGACAGTAAGCAGTAAATTCATAAATGGACCGACATATATGTTAACTTAACCCCCTAAGACATTCATTTCCATTTACAATAGCTTCAGCTTCAAATTTTGATTTAAGTTCTCACACCATTAAACCTGTTTTTCTTGTTGATGATTACAAAACTCCCGTACCAAGCAACTTCCTCAACCCTAATTGCTGCATTCTCATTTTTGTGCTAAAATAGGAAGCTCTCATAAGGCGAGTAAAATTTGATTTCACTTTATAAAAAATTTTAAAAAAAAATTCAAATGATGGAACTGATATTTAATTTTTTTGAGTTCGAGATGAGTTGAATTTTAAAATTTATTTTGTTTTGAAAAAGATTTCAAAGATAGATTATTTCAAATTTATGCATTCCAACATGATTTTAATTTGATATGTTTAATTTATTAATTTCACTCGATTCAATTCGACTTGACTTGAATTTCATTTTTGTTATAATTAAGTGACCCAAATCCTTATTTAAATAAATTACAGTGGTAAAATAAAATAAAAGTAAAATCCTTATAAAACTACACTTTTTTATTTTATTTTAGAATAAGGTTTTTAAACCTTATTAAACTCCATCTATTTGATATTGATTAGAATAAAGTGTTTCAATTTTACTACACTCATATTAGAATATGGTTTTACAAGCCTATAAATAGACATAGTTTATTCCTCTTGTAATTATTCGAATTCGACATAGTGAATTTTCTTCTCCTCTGCCCGTGGTTTTTTTCCCGAAAGCGTTTCTACGTAAAATCTGTGTGTTCTTTACTTTTATTTCTCTTTTCTTTGCGATATATATTGTTATTACTGACATTATATTTTTTTACAAATTAGTATCAGAGCTTACAAGTTGTTCATTTCAATCACAGTAATGACATCTTTGAAGTAGGAAATTTCGTTGTTGGATCACAACACCAGATTCGCATTATGGTAGATAAAGATGCAGACAGTTCTTGCACAGATGGACTTAGAGGAAGACTTACTAGGGGTAGATAAGATGCCTTCGACCTTAACGAAAGAAGAGAAAAAGCGCAAAGATCGAAAGGCGTTAACACAGTTACATCTTAATTTGTCTAACGAAATTTTGAAGGATGTGATAAAGAAGAAGACCGCTGTTGGATTATGGAAGAGGCTGGAACAAATATGTATGTCGAAAACTCTAATCCGTAAACTGCATATGAAGTAGCGTCTTTATGCTTATCGTTTAGTGTATGTGCACGAACACTTAACAGTGTTTAAATAAATTCTCTCAAACTTAGAGGCTATGGAGGTTCAGTATGATAAGAAAGATCTAGGGTTGATTCTACTTTATTCATTCCCCCCATCTTATTCAACCTTTAGAGACACAATTTTATATAGCCACGAGTCTCTCACTGTTGATGAGGTTTATAATTCTTTGACCTCGTATGATAAGATGAAACATCTTATGGTTAAAACAGACTCTCAGGGAAATGGTCTCATTATTCGTGAGAGACAAGATTGGAATGCTGATGATGATCAAGGAAGGACACAGGAACGGGATCCTCGCTGTAAATCTAAGGGTAGATCAAAGTCTTCAAATAGAGGTAAAATTGTAACTTTAAATCTGAGTACTTTAAGCTACAAAATAAAATCACAAGGGAGGCTGCGAATCAAAAGGTAAAACAACCAGAAAATTTTGATGAAGCTGATGTTGTAGAAGACTACAGCGATGGTGAACTTCTAGTCGTTTCTATCAACAATTCTAAAGTGAGCGAGGAGTGGGTCCTTGATTAAGGTTGCACCTTCCATATGATTCCTAATCGAGATTAGTTTATAACCTACGAAACAGTGTCTGAAGGTGTTGTTTTAATGAAAAATAATTCTTCGTGTAAAATCGTCGATTAAAGTTAAGATGTTTGACGGAGTTGTTAGAACACTTAGTGATGTGTAACATGTTCCAGAATTGAAGAGAAATTTAATTTCGTTGAGTACTATTAGATTCAAAAGGGTGCAGATACACAGCTGAAAGTGGGGTTTTGAATATTTTCAAAGGTTCCCTCGTTGTGATGAAAGGGTAGAGAAAGACTATCAAGTTATATGTTTTACAGGGTTCTACTGTAACTGGTGATGCAACTGTCACTTCCTTTTCCTTGTCAGATGATGATATTACTAAACTTTAGCATATGCACCTAGGGCATATGAGTGAGAATGGCATAAGAAATTTGCAAACTGAAGTTCTGTGAGCACTGCGTTTTTGGGAAGCAAAAAAGAGTTTGATTCACTAGAGGAATTCGTAACACGAAGAAAATATTAGAGTATATTCATTTTGATCTGTAAGGGCCATCAAGAGTGCCTTCAAGAGATGGAGCTAACTATATGCTAACTTTTATTGATGATTTTTTTAAAAGAATTTGGGTGTTCTTCCTGAAGTAGAAAAGCAATGTGATTTCCACATTTAAGTCTTGGAAAACTATGATTAAAAAACATATATGAAAACAAATAAAATACCTCCGCACAGACAATGGCTTAGAATTCTGTTCTGATGAATTTAATAAACTATGCAAGTCAGAAGGGATCGTAAGACACTTGACAGTTCATCATACTCCATAGCAAAACAACGTTGCAGAACGAATGAACAAAACGATCATGGAGAAGGTTCAATGTATGTTATCAAATGTCAACTTACCAAAGTCGTCATACTACATTTGTTTGATCAACCGATCTCCATCCGTTGTCATTGAGAAAAAGACTCCACAAGAGGTATAGTCTAGTAATCTTGTTGACTATTCTAATTTAAAGATCTTTGGGTGTCCTACGTATGCTAATGTTGATAATAGAAAATTGGAACCAAGATCCATTAACTGTGTTTTTATTTGTTATAAAGCTGGTGTAAGAGGGTATAAGTTATGGTGTCCTGAAAATAGAAAAGTTGTGCTTAGCAGAGATGTTTTTGATGAAATTGCTATTCTATCTAACTTATCTCTTAAAGGTTCTTCCAATAAAAAAAATCAATAGCAGGTAGAGCATCAAATTAATCCAGAATCTACAACAGAGCCAACTCCTCAAGCCAATACAAAAATTCCAAATAGAGTTACTTCTTCACCACAATACTCTATCGCCAAAAACAGAACTAGAAGAGAAATTAAACCTCCAAAGAAGTATGTCGAGGCTGATCTATTTTCTTATGCTTTAAATGTGGCTGAAGATATAGATGCAAATCAAAAACCATCTAATTATTCTGAGGCAGTTAGCTGTGAAGACTCAGAAAAGTGGATGTTTGCTATGCAAGAGGAGATGGAATCACTCCACAAAAACAGAATATGAGATCTTGTGAAACTTCCTAAAGGTAAAAAGGTTGTTCATTGTAAATGAGTGTTTAAAAAGAAAGAAGGGACTCCATGAGTTAAAGAACTCAGATATAAAACAAGGCTTGTTGTAAAGTGTTATTGTCCAATTCCAAGAGTGGACTTCATACATGTGTTCTCCCCAGTTGTGAACATAGTTTGATTCAAGTTTTGCTTGGTATTGTGGCCATGCATGATTTGGAGCTTGAGCAGTTAGATGTAAAAACTGCATTTTTGCATAGAGAACTTGAGGAAGATATTTACATGCAACAACCAAAGGGTTTTATAGTCTCAGAAAAAGAGGACTATGTTTGTTTGGCCATTCTCTATGATAATTTAAAAAAGGTTTTGGGAGAATATTATCTTTGGCATTTTATTATAAGATTTCTACTTTTATATTTTAACATATATTATATTTTTAGTGTCCTGTACAAATTTAAGAATTCTACTGATTATATATAAATTTATAGTCCTTTGTAACTTTATCATACAAAGGATTAATAAAGTAAATGGCCATAGAGAGAGCAGCAACTAGACCACGCTAGCAATGTGCATTTTATAAATTAGTTCAGATAAAAGGTAGTTTTTAGGGGAATTTTACATTTTACACTTTTTTCTAGTAACATTTCTGTTACTTTTATGTTTGCTGAAACAATCACTAAGACAGTGGTACAAAATGTTTGATTCATTTATGACTTCTCATGATTTCAAAAAAAGTAGCTTTGACAGTTGTGTTTACTTTAAGAAAAATAGTGATGGTTCTTTTGTATATCTACTCCTTTATGTTGATGATATGTTGATAGCAGCGAAAGATAAAATAGAGAAAAGAAAGGTTAAATCCCAACTAAGTGAAGAAGTTGAGATGAAAGATTTAGGACCAGCAAAGAAGATACTTGGTATGAAGATTCTGAGAGATAAAAAAGTATGTAAATTGTACTTAAGTCAGAAGGGGTACATTCAGAAAGTTCTTTGCAAGTTCAATATGCAGAGTGTTAAGCCTGTTAGTACTCCTTTAGTAGCCCATTTCAAACTTTCATCAGTTTTGTCTCTACAATCAGATGATGAGATTAAGTACATGTCACATGTTCCATACTCTAGTACAGTGGGATCTCTCATGTATGTTATAGTTTGTTCACGTCCAGATTTATCGTATACAGTCAGTGCAGTCAGCAGATACATGGCAAATCTTAGTAAAGAACATTGGAAAGCAGTTCAGTGGATTTTAAGATACTTGTGAGGTACTACTAATGTTTGCTTACAGTTTGGAAAAACTAGAGATAGAGTCATTGGGTATATTGATGCTGATTTTGCTGGAGACCTTGATAGAAAAATGCCTCTTACAGGTTATGTCTTTACAATCGGATATTATGCAATTAGTTGGAAAGCCACTTTGCAAACTACAATCGCTTTGTCTACCAGTAAAGCTGAGTACATGGAGATTACTGAGGCTTGTAAAGAAGCTATTTGGTTGAAGGGACTCTTTAATGAACTCAATAAAGACCTTCAAATCAATAAAGTATTTTGTGATAGTTAGAGTGCCATCTTCCTTACAAAAGATCAAATATTTCATGAGAGAACAAAACACATTGATGTTTGGTATCATTTTGTTCATGATATTATTCCTCGTGGTGATATTGTTGTGAGCAAAATTAGTACTCATGAAAATCCTGCAGATATGATGACTAAGTCACTTCCTATAACCAAGTTTGAGCATTGTTTAGACTTGGTTAGTGTTCATTGTTGAAGTTAAACCCTTAAGGGGTTTTATGGAAGAGACGGAGAACTTGTTCGTTGAGAGTTCGCGATGAAGAATTTGTTCATTGAGAATTCGTGTCAAGGTGGAGATTGTTAGAATTAAGTGACCCGAATCCTTATTTAAAATACAGTGGTAAAATAAAAGTAAAATCCCTATAGAACTACACTTATTTTATTTTATTTTATTTTAGAATAAGGTTTTTTAAACCTTATTAAACTCCATCTATTTGATATTGATTAGAATAAGGTATTTCAATTTTACTACACTCCTATTAGAATTTGGTTTTACAAGCCTATAAATAGACATGGTCTATTCCTCTTGTAATTATTCGAATTCGACATAGTGAATTTTCTTCTCCTCTGCCCATGGTTTTTTTCCCGAAAGAGTTTCCACGTAAAATCTGTGTGTTATTTATTTTTATTTCTCTTTTTTTTTTTTGCGATATATATTGTCATTAATAACATTCTATTTTTTTACAATTTTCAATCGAGTTAGGATGATAAAATAAGACTCGATTAACTCGAAAATTTTTCACTCAATTCAACTCGATTTGATCAAAAACTCACTCTTAGATTTAATAACCTTTTTTATATAATATATTAAAAATTATAATATGAATTACGATAAATAAAAAAAATGATATAATAAGCGCTAGTGACGGATCTTGGTGTTTGGTTTTGAGGGGCTAATAACAACTGAGTCCGTAAATTTGTTTACCACTTGCAATTCAATTAATACAAGTTCTATTGGTTTTAGACCATGATTTACAAAGTTGAAAATTAATTAAATACATCGTTGTAATCATATATATATTTAATTAAGGTAATAAATATATCATCCAATTACAATTTCAATAACTAGTGTTAAAAACTTAGTTTTTGAAGGGGTCAGGTTATTCATCTAGGCTCGAAAGTTTGCTTAAAAAGTGAGAGGATTTGAGCAAAAATATAGGCTCGAAAATTATTTTTCGACAAAAAAAAGTTTCACTTTTTAAATGGGTCGGGCCTTGGATAAGAACTTTTTGGCCCGGGTCCGACCAGACCCAAATTTGGCTAAAAAAATTTCCCATGTTGCTTTTGTTGTCATTTTGCTATTATATTACTACTATTTTATTATTATTGTTTGGATACGTATAACTCTTATTTTATTGTTAATTTTACTACTATTTTAGAGTATTTACTTGCTAAGTTGCGACTATTTTAGTGTTATTTAAGTATAAAAAATTTAATGTATTTTTAATTTGTTGGAAAATATTTATTTTAATATTTTTAGTGTATTTAATGTATTATATTTTTCAATTTGTTTTATATTAAAAATAGTATAATTTTTTTAATACGAGCAGTTGGACTTGAGTTTAACATTTTTATCCTGGTTTAACGTGGACAAAATTTTAAGCCCATTTTGTAGGTCAAGTCTAGTCCTAGAACAAGAGCCTAAATTTTGCATCAGCCTGATGCATAATCAGGCCTATTTGTGACTACCTTTACCAATTACAAACTATCAAGGTTTTCAAATAAAAAAGAAGATTATTATAAAAGTAACAAAGGTAAGAAAATTTAAAATATGTCATAAGTTTTTGTATTCTTCAGAATTTAGAATTTAATTTTATACATTTACTTTTATGAATTTAGCTCCATTCAGATTTCAAAATTCAAGTCCGATTGTTAATAATGCTAAAATTATTTTATTAAATTTTGATTCATTACAACATCATTTTTATTTACATTACTACCAAGTGAGTATTTAATTTGTTTCAAAATGTCACACCAATATATTTAACCAAAAAATTAATGGTGTAAACAACTAGACCAATATTTTGAAATCTGAAAAGTAAAAAGACTAAATTCACGAAAATAAAGTACAAAGACTAAATTCTAAATTTGTGAAAAGCACAAGGACCTATAACATATTTTAACCAAAACATAACCTTGGTTGTAGTCATGCAAATAAATATAATAAGGATAAATATCAAAATATCAAAATTATATATGAATTTTTGTCCAAATTATAATTTGATACATGAACTTTGATTTGGTATAATTATACACATGAAACTTGACTTGTGGTTCATATATATACATAAAACTTTGATTTTGATTTAATTGTATACATTTAAAAATGAATACATACATTTACTTTTATATCGATTAATATAATTGTTTGTGTTTACAATATATCAACATAAAATGGTGTTAATTCGATAATATTGTTAGTAATTTGTGAATATTTTATCTAGCACGAATTGCATTATTAGTTACATCCCTTTTTACACATAATTTTAGCTTGTTTGATAGTTAAATCAAAGCATCTTAGTACATATTTATGTTTTCATGCTTGAAGTCGTATTTTATGCTTTTCAGTCGTTTTTATTATACTTTAGATACTTAAATAAAGTTACATGATCTTGTAGGACAAATCTGGAGCTAAAAATGCATATTTGGGTCAAAACTACTACCTATGTTGTGACACCAAAACATTGATGTTGCAACACCGAAGACAGAAGCAAAAACAAGTCTTAGAACGAAATTGTCTGTCGTGTCGTGTCACAGAACTATGTTGCAACACGGCTTCTACGCGGTCTAAAAATCTCTACACGTGACGGTTACATTTTTTAAGGCAATTAAGGATATTTGTCCTAGTTGAACTCTAAGTACTTCAAGGATAGTTTAGGTGCATTAACATTCCGATTTTAGCCTATATAAAGTTCATTGTAATCAGATTAAACATACAAATTTAGGAAGACCGAAATCATTCTTAGGTTTTTATTTCGTTTTTAGTTTTTACTTAGTTTACGTTATGATCTTGTAATCGGAAGATTCTATTCTAAAGTGAGACTTTCGTGAGCGGAGATTATTCCGGAGTCACGCTTTCATCAATTAATTCATGAGCATCTCTTCCTTTTATTCTATTTTTTATATCTCTTTCATTAACATTGTTAATTGAATGTTTGTGCAAATATTAGAATCAATTTATGCTTTATACATATTTCGCATGTTTCAACTATATTAACCTAATTAATTGATTGGAAGGTAAAGTCTAATTTGGATTGGTTGGATCTGGTTGAGTGCAATTAAACCCTAGGATTGACGACCTTAAGAAATCATTTAGGTAGATATGAACCCAAAATTTGTATAGTGTACGAGTATCACTTTGCAGATCAGTTAGTTGGGAAAGGAAGAACCTAATCATGAAGGTAGGAATGAACTCGAAATCAGTATTGCACCTTACCCTGACCCGGTTTGAACAGTGACATCGAAAGATAAGTAATTTTTGTTAAGTAATTAGGTTAGTAGAAGGCTGAGAGGCCCTACTGGGTTAATTATTAGCCAATTATTTAAAACTCTACATCAGTAATTAATCGGATAAAACAATTGGATTTAAGCTAAAGGAACTTGCATAGTTGAAACAATGAATAGGAGAAATCGATACATTAACCTAGGAGTATATTTAGGTTTAGTATTTAATTAGTTTATTATCATCATCTTGCTTATAAATTAACACTACTTATTTGTGCATCAAGTAGATTAGTAATTATTTTTGGTAATTGACTTAATAACAATTTTCCCTAAACTGCAATCCAATACGATCCTCGGAGTACTCTTTGTGCTTCATTGTACAAAAACTATATTACAATTTGACACGTACACTTGTAGACACCATTTTAATTTCTATATATAGTTGCAATATTCTCACTTCTAACGTTAGAACATTAGAAGGCAGTCAATATTGGATCAAATCAAAATTTTATGTATAAAATAATACAAAATGAAATTTTATTTATAACATTACACATTAAAGTAAAATTCATGTATGAGATAACACTTTCAAAAGTTAATTTTGATTTCTTTTAACTTATACATAACAGATTTATTTTGAGGGGTGAACTTAATTTTATTTAATATTTAAACATGTATAAAATATATACTAACTATATGAACCAAAGCCCTTACACGCTTGACCGACTTACCGTGCATCCGTCCTTGATAAGCATGACATGATATATTTAAACATAATTAATACATCTGTTTTCTTTTAAATAATAATATATTAATAATTTTTATTTTATTTATATTTTCTCAATTAATATAAAAATATAAAATAAGAAATATATATACCCAAATTATTAAACTTAAATGTAAATATTATTTTCAAATTTATTTTGAATTAAATCACACTTTATGTACCGATTAAAATTTTGATCTATATCAATTACATCAATTAAAATATTGTATATCGATTGATACATAAATAATATAAAAATATAAATATTTTAACATTTTTATTGTTATAGTAATAAATAATAAAAAATTATTAAAATATTATGTCTTGATCAGTACATGATTAATATTAAAATATATAAATTCTAATTTTTTACTGTTATGGTAATAAATAATAAAAGCTTTTATGAGAACATTATGCATCGGCTCGTGAATGAGTATTTATATTTCAAATTTATTTAATATATTTAAATATTTATATTTATTTAATATAAATTAAGTTGTATAATTTTTGAAGCATGTAGTTTTAATATTTTAAAATCTATAATAATTAATTAAAAGATGAAAGCACACGATTGCCGAGGTGTACACGCTTGCTTACTTTGCCTTTGAGGCAAACTTCAGTCATCAGTCAAACAAATGGCAACCCCAAAAGGAAGATCTAAGCAAAATCTAAAGGAAACTCTTTAGGATAATCTTAGGATTGTCCTTTAATTATTGGGAAACCCAAAATTTATATATATAATTTAATTTATTAGTTTTAACCTCGTTATTCTCTAAATTGCCATATTTAATTCTCTACTTTTGTTTTTAAAAATATAGTTTAAGCTTTTGAATACTTTTAATATTTCAAACAATTATTACTTATATAATTTTAAACACTATAATAATTCATATTATAATATTTTATATATTTAATATATTAACGTGTTTTGATTATTTTTAAGCATTTATCATGTCGTCTTTAAAATTATTAAATTATCAATTATCATTTTAAAATACATATTAATGAGTATCGGTATATTGCAGTTTTAAAATTTAAAAATAATATTATTAAAAGTGATAATCATGAATTTCAAAGTATAAATTGTAAAATTATAATTAATTATTATAACTATTACAAAATTACATCCATTAACACTGTTTTCTCTTACAAAAGTTTTAAATATACATTTAACTTTTAAATTTATTACTTTTCTTTAATTTAGTATTTATGGTTTTTTATTCTAAGTTAGTACCTAGATTTTCATTTCATTAAGGGTTTTGATACTTATTTTCATTCCAAATTTTCATAAATACCAAAACCCTTGAGAGAATAAAAATTCGAATATTAACTTAAGGGTTAAATGAATATTTAAGCCTAAAAATAATAATAAAACAATCCCTTTGTTTGAGAATGGATGACAGACCATTTGGTCTACAAAGGAAGTTACCTTTTAATCCCTAAAGTATTGATATAAAACAATAAGATATACTAGGGTGTTATAGTCTTTCTAGATGTCCAATTAATCTATGTCCTTGAACATTATTATAAATTATATAAACCCCCAAAAATGTCCTCCTTCTTCACCATCCACCAAACTATACTACCAAGAAAAAAAAAACCAATCTCTCTCTCTCTCTCTCTTTTCGTCTAAATTAAATATATATATTCACAGTGAAATGAAGGAGGAGAGTAACACTAACAGAAGCTTCTGCGGACGACACGTGGGGGATCGGTGTAAGGCATTCGGACGGCGGTGCAGCCGGCTGGTGAAGGAGCAAAGAGCAAAGTTCTACATTCTCCGGAGGTGCGTCACCATGCTTGTTTGCTGGCATGAATGTGGTGACACTTGAAGAAAAGAAAAACCGTAGACAGCTAAAATGTAGAAGTTATATTAGTAGAAAATCCATGTTAATATATATTGTGGAAATTAATACATATAAGGTTTCTTTCTCTTTCTCTTCCTCTTCCTCTTCCTCTTTAGTTCAGTTTTGTCATGAATTTAGGGAAAAAAAAAAAAAACAAAAACAAAACACAGTGTAGATCATCAACTGTCAGAAAAATAGTTCCATATAATTTCATGGAATTTTTGTCGGTTTCATTTTTCTTATTTTCTCCTATATATATATATATATATAGAGAGAGAGAGAGAGAGAGAGAGAGAGAGAGAGTTCATTGTTGTAATGAGTTTAGGGCAAAGAAACAGTGTAGACTGCATCAAATGTCAGAAAAATAGATCCATATAATTTCATGAAATCTTTTGTTGGGTTCATTATTTACCAGATTTTTTGAATGCTTTACTTATTTCATTTTTCGTTTCCAAATACATAGCCCTAAGAGAAGGAAAATGTAAATCTGGGTTTTGGTTGATTATTTTATTTGTTTTTTTTTAGGATTTTTTTGTTTATTTATTGAATATAATTATCATCTGTTAGTCCATAAGTGAATGCTTATATCTCTACAGATTTAATTTGTTGGGCAAAAAACAAAATTATACCTTTTTTGGGGGGGTTTTTTGTTGGATAACAATGGCAAGTTGGCAACTATATATGATTTAACATATTATAATTTTCTTTCTGAAAAATAAAATAAAATGATTTTCTAATTTGGGTTTCAATTGAATTACTAGTTTGAAACTTTGATGGTGAGTGATGCATGAATTATGTTGCAATTTTATTGATTCATAATTATAAAGATTATTAGATGTTTACTGCAGTGATATTCTATGTAATAAATTTATAAAAATTAAATGGTAAAATTGAGACTATAAAATCATAATTTTATGAGTTCAAATTTTATTATGTATACGTGAAACGATAAAAAGAATTCATTAAAATAAAAATTATTTTGTAAAAATAATATTGAGATTTTGATAATTTCATAATTAAATTGAGACTCAAGTGATTGATGACATTAATTCAGTTTAAGTTCTTAATAATACAAATATATGGTGGAAATTAAATCAAAAGTAAATTTAGACAAAATTCACATATAATTTATATAATATGAGAGCACTTAAAAGTTTAATTGAATTATAGGTAATTTCTTTTAAAAATAATAAAATATATTTTATGACTTTTAAATTTACCAAAAATGTATTTAAATTAAAATTTCAACATATTATATATTTAAATATTGTCATTGGAATTGAAGTATATTAAAGTTCATAGCTATACTTGCAATTTTGTTGAAAAATGGTTTAATTTGATTAGTGCAAGGGTTTGTTTATCAATTATGGAGACTTCACTGGATGTATGAAGTAATTTGGGCACCTCTTCTTATTACTCAATATGTTTACTTTTCGAAAAAACATTAAAATTAGGAAATTATAAATTGAAGCCGACGAGGCTTTGGC
Organism: Gossypium arboreum; assembly: GCF_025698485.1. NCBI lineage: Eukaryota > Viridiplantae > Streptophyta > Magnoliopsida > Malvales > Malvaceae > Gossypium > Gossypium arboreum. The sequence goes on along the minus strand of NC_069079.1, from coordinate 121,794,010 downwards.
TGTATTTACAAAGCCAAAGTCTTTGGATTTTCATATATTAACTTGGATTCTCACCTTGCATAAATTATAAATCAGTGGGTGGGTTTTTGGGATGCCAATAAAACTTAAATTTAATAGGTTTTTATTCGATTTATTAAAGTTTTTTTTCTCTAAAAAATCGGATTTGGAGCAGCATAGGTCGGGTGAAATTAGAAAAATAGTTAGGTCGAAGTCAGGTTTGAAATATATTCGTCCAACCTTAAAATATTTACAAAAATATCTCATAATATATATGGTAAGTTTTTTCTTTCAATAAATAAATATATATTGAGTTTTAGTGTCAAAATAAAAAAAATCTTATTTGTTTTAAAATAGAACAATTAAATTAAATTCGAGTGAAGTCAAAATGAAGTTAAATTTTTTATTAAATTTTGAGTTTGAATTTGGGGTAATTTATTTCTTTAAAAATCGAGGTGGCAGCGAATCGACTAAATTTTAGGTCAAGGTCGGAGTAGGTGATTTGAATTAAGAAGATTTGGATTTTGAGAAAGCAAAGAAGAAAGAAATAGATAAAAGGAAAAGAAATGATATTTACATCGAGCTTTCAAATTTGGACAAGGATGGTTGTTGGTTATTGATTGAGTTGACTCAACCAACGGGATTTGGCGAACTCGGTAAAACTGAGTAGACTCAAATAGGTGGTTTGTTGAATCAAGGATCCCGAGGAAAGACGTAGACGTAATAAGGCCGACAGCGAGAATCGTTCGAAAGAGCGTGACGTTGAGGCTCCGTTAAATCGTTTTCACCCGCACGTGCAACGACTTTTCACGCTCTGTCTCAAGTTCCTTTTTTCAAACATTCAAAAACATATAACTCATACACTAAGTGGACCCCACTTCTTTAAAACTATAAAATTAAACATATATCCCCTTAATCTTACCTAATAATACTAGGGTTTAGACATAATATTCAGATCCGAAACAACCTCTGCTAATCAACACCTAATCATGGGTTGGGTTGGGTGGGGTGGGGTTTGTACCAATGTAAAATTTAAAATTTTGTTTTGATTCGGTTTAAAATTTTGTCCAAATTTAATCCGAATTAAAAATATTAAACTTGAATTCAATTCAATTTGAATGTATTAATTTTTAAATTATTTTTACATAAAAATAAATCTAAAAATATAATATATCAAATACATTAAAAGCATTAAAATAAAATTTTTCCGATAAATTAAAAATATATTTAAAAAAAATCTTTATACTTAAATAACAATAAGACTGTTGTAACTTAGCAAGTAAATACCTCTAAAACAGTAGCAAAATTAACAATAAAATAAGAATTATACAATACCCAAACGACAACAACAAAATAGTAGTAACTTAATAGCGAAATGGTAACAAAATAACAGTGGATGACAGGAAAGTAGCAATGAAACAGCTAATTCAGTCCGAGCCATACCCGAGCCAAAAAATCTTATTTGAGACTTGACCCATTCAAAAAATGGACATTATTTTTGTCTAAGCCCAATTTTTGGGCCTATATATTTTTCCAAACCCTCCTAGTTTTCCAACAAACCTTTGAACTTGGATAGATGTCTCGACCCATAATTAGACCTATCTACAGTCCTATCATATGCTATTGTATTTATATTTATAAACTCTCCAAACAAAATTTTGAACAACATGTTCTCATTAACCTTATTTAAAAAATTTTGTTTAAATAATATTTTCTATATTGTTATAGGCTTTTAACGTACTTTATGTTATGAGTCAGATAATACTAATTCAAACATTTAAAATATCGAAAAATTAATAAAATTTTTAAAAAAAATTGAAAACTAAGGATGGGTTTGGATGAGCAATTGGGTGCAATGCAATGCATTTAGCTTATTTTTTGTTTTAAATTACTATATCGCTATAGTATCTAATTTCACCACAACTGTTGTTTTTATACTAATCGTAGATAAACATACTACTAATGCAAATCCACCTTAAATTAAGGGTACAATATCATTGCAATTTCTATACAAAGTTTAAAAACTATTTACAAATATCATTGCAATTTCTATACAAAGTTTAAAAACTATTTACTTTTTATTAAATATTTTAATTAAATTAATAAATGAATTACATTATTTGAGTCACACCAATTTTTGAGTTCAAACTTAAGACAACGACACTAGCTCAGTGGTGTGTTCTTACAATAGAGTCCCACCATACCTAAATATTGTCGTAAAACTATTAACGCTATTACTTTTAAAATAAAAAATTATATAATATAGTATTATGCTTTGAATTTGGGATAAATTCTAGTTATCTCTAATAATATTAAATATTTTATTAAGTTTAGTATTACGAGTTAATCAAATATTAATCAGTTAAATAATTATTAAAATACCTATACTTTATAAAATAAATTATATTATTTTAAGGTATTTTATCATTTCTTATCATTTATATAGAAAAATAAAAAATATATAATAATATTTAAATTCAAGCCATTATAATTTTTAAATTTTGTATTTTACCATTCAACCAAACCCTCATTTATTAACCATGTCATTTCTTTATAAATATAGTTATTACATAATTTTATTTTTCACTCATATTGTAAGTGCGTCATGATCTAGTATATATAATTTCTTTTGAGTTAATCAATATTTAATGTAAAGTAAAATTAATCAACAAAATAATTTAAAAATATCAAATGAAATTATTTGAAGAAAAAAGAAAAGAATTTTAATTAAAAAATCATCAAAAGATGATTAAAAATAAATCAAAATTACTCGATATCATATTAAAATGATCAACGGTGAATGGAAACAGACTAAGAATTGATTAAAAGAATTTAATTTTAATTCTCATTGAAATGAAAACATATCAACCGAACAATCAATTAATCGTTAATTAAATTAAAAAACCTATTTAATAATGAAAAGGAATATTAAATTAATTCATACCTTCTCATGAATAACACGCAAAAATGCAAAATCAAATCATCAAATTACATATATATATTTTGGGTGAGATAATATAATTTAGCTAGCCATAATTGTTCTCAATTTCCATCCTCTCATGATATCTTCCCAATTCACAGCTAGAAAGATGGTGCAATGATAAAATTCCCACTTTTGTATGCTTTGTCGCTTATTCTAAGTTCATCTTACTAGTCTTTATTTGTGGCCCCCAACTTTAGGGATGAAGCAAATGTGATGACAGATGGTCAAATTTACGAAATTTCTTTTTCTTTTTAAATACATTCAAAGACATGATACCTATCAAATTCATTGGTGAAGATAAGGTTACTACTATTATGGGGTAGGTTATTTGTTTTGGACATGTCTCTGTCTCCCATATCTAGATAATGGAAATAAGTTTGATTATAATTTTAATCGAATTGAAATTAGTATTTAGGTAAGTCTTTTCAATAATATCAATTTCAATATTTGAATTTGATTCAAATGATTAAGTAAAAAGTTTACTTCCACTTCTTCTAACTATTAGTTATTAGCTTCCTGATTTTCATCATCCAATCACTTTATTTTTGCGTAGATTTTGATTATATCTGCTATTTTTTAGACAATGCCTAAAATTACCCATAATCCTTTCTCAACCCATAAATAGGAGGATAGTACGCTCTAATTTCACGGACTTAGAGTTTTCCCAAGCAATCCGTGCGGCCTTAAGCGTTCCCCCGCTCGAAAACGCCTAAGTCAGCCTATCTCGCAACAATTGAGGATTCAATGGAACTCCTCTCAAGAACGCACGAAGAACAGCAGAAGAACGAAGTAAGAACGGTTTCAAAAGATGAACAAAAGCCACAGAAAAATAAGAACACTTGAGAGAAAAGTTTGAGTGAATGCTCTCAAAATTCTATTAATCACTGAATGAATACAATAAGGGGGAGAGGCCTCTATTTATAGTTGAGCCTTCCCAATATCAACGGTACAGATCGAAATACATCAATGGCTAAGATCTAAAGCTATCAAGATATCAAATCTCTAAGATTACAAAATTGTATCTTTTAAATATTACATTAAATTCTAGGATCGCATATCTTTGAAGATCCCCTTCCATATTTGCCAAGCATATCTTTGAAGACTACTTTCCATATTTGCCAAGCTCCGGAGATGGGCTTTCAATCTCTCCAAGCACTGGACCAATCTGATTGGGCCAAATGACCTCCCTCAAAAGCGATAAATCGCACAAGTCCGTCATGGTTGCAAGTTTCCCTTCGCAACCTATGACATTCTCCCCCACTTGTTCTAGCGACGCCCTCGTCGCGTCCCCCTTATGGAACTGGGCTATCTTCTCTTGGAATTGCCATAATGCCTCGGCAGGTTCCCAACTTGCTTCGCTATCAGGTAGTCCTTTCTATCGTACCAAGTATTCATGTCGTGGCCGATGATACCTTCGTCTCACCACACGATCTGCCTCAATGTTTTCAACTTCTCGGTCATAAGAGACCTTTACCCTCATTGGTGCTCGTTCTGACTTGCCTCGATTTGGATCCTCTTGATCCTCATGTTATGGCTTGAGCATACTTACATGGAATACTAGGTGGAGCTTCAGCTTTGCTGGCAACTCAAGTTTGTAGGCCACCTTGCCTACCCTCTTCAAAACCTTAAAAGGCCCCTCATACCTTCGCACAAGCCCCTTGTGCAAACCCGTATATCGCAACATGAGGTGTAGTTTGACAAGGACTGAGTCCCTCACCTGAAACTGCACATCTCTTCGATTCTGATCGGCCCACTTCTTGTTGCGCTTACTTGCTTTGTGTAAGCAAGCCCTAGCCAAGTCATTCTTTTCTTGCCAATCCTTCGCAAATCGATACGCAGCAGGGTTTGGTCCTGTATAACGGGTTGCAACAGCGTTGGGTGTGAGTGGCTATTGGCCCGTCACTATCTCGAACGGACTTTGGTTTGTTGCCCCACTTCGCTGCAAGTTGTATGAAAATTGGGCAACATCCAACAACTTGGGCCAATCCCTTTGCGTGGCACTCACATAGTGTCGAAGATATGTCTCCAACAATGTATTCACTCGTTCAGTTTGCTCATCAGTTTGTGGATGCATGCTTGTGGAGAAGTTCAAGTCCGAGCCTATTGACTTGAACAGCTCTATCCAGAACTGGCCCGTAAATCTCCCATCTCGATCACTGATAATAGACAGTGGCACTCCCCAATATTTTACCACGTGTCTAAGAAATAAGTGAGCTGCCTCCTCCGCATGGCACTCCTTGGTAGCAGGAATAAACGTCGCATACTTTGAAAACCTGTCTACCACAACAAGAATACTTATAAATCCGTCAGACTTAGGAAAACCCACAAAAAAAAACCATGGATACACTCTCCCATGGCCTTTCCGGAATGGGCAAGGGTTGTAGCAAGCCGGCGGGACTCTTTAACTCAACCTTGTCTTGTTGGCATACTAGACAAGTCTTCACATAGGTCTCCACATCTTCACCCATGTGAGGCCAATAGTATCGATCCTCCAAAAGGGCCAAGGTACGGTGCATTCCCGGATGGCCCACCCATCGTGAGTCATGGCATTCTTTCATTACTTCCTTGCGCAATTTCCCATAATGAGGCACATAGAGGTGGTGCCCATGAGTGTTGTAATACCCCTACCCGTATTCATTGCCGGAATAGGGTACGAGGCATTACCGGAGTTTACGAATTAAATATTTTTTTATTCAATATAGCCCCTTTATAAATATCTAACCTTCCCTGCAATATTAAATCGAGACCAATCCACATCAACCAAATCAGTTCAACATATTTTTATGATAGATTCATGCATTTATATAAGATAACGTCATCACATATCTATAACCAGGTTTGTTAACCATACTAATGGCTAACTTTACATTCATTTCACGTTAACATTTACTTTGTTAGCTTATACATGCCATTTATTTCCAAAATAAAGTTTCTTTATATACCGAAATCCTGAGGTTGACAGTGTGATGTGTCTCCGACCAAATCCGACCTCCGAGCTCTGGACACTACAAAACAGGGAAAAAGGAAATGGGGTAAGCACTTTGTGCTTAGTAAGCTCATGTAACAAGAATTATACTTACCTAATATTTTCAATACAATACAATAAACATCCATATATCCATTCAATGCATTATTACCCTAATATGCACAAACTCAACATTCAAGTTAGTACAATAATTTCCATGTACCAATAATATATACTATGATTGATGAGCTCGTCAATACCATGATTTCCATTTCCTTGTTATTTTTCCATATTTATCCCGTTGAATTTCTTGGAATTTTCGATGGATTTTCAGAGGTACACTTTTAGTGTACAATTCGGTCTGTCAATTCATATTCATGTGCGACATTTCCATTTCGAGAGCACACTCATGAACCTCAACCTTGCAATGGATTACCAATCCAGCTAAATCCTGTAATATAAACTCATAAAGTATTGTTTGGATTACCACCAAAGCTAAATCCTCGCAACGACAATTACTCTAATGAGCTTGGATCCGAATTACCGATTCAGCTAAATTCAGACCTAATTCGGATTACCCGTCCGGCTAAATCCATTTTACACATATTCTTGGAGGGCTATATCAGATAGGATCACCCGTCCTGCTAGATCCTTTTACCGTCAATTCCTTTTCGAGATCCATCGAATTTTCCTTTCATTCAAACGGATTTATTCCCATTTTATCAAATATATCAATGTTTCATAAATTTTCATATAATGAACATTCAAATCATATTCATATAAAAAATATGCATTTCAAGCATTTAAGAATATAATTCAAGTACACGAACTTACCTTGATACTTGTTTGTAAACAGTAAAAATCTACTAATCCCGAACTTTTTCCTTTCCTCGATCTAGCTTCATATTTGAATCTTCTGGATCTAAATAAATAAATTTAATTATCAATTTAATACATTTCATGTTCATATGCAACATTCTCTATAATTCAACTATTATTTATAATTTATTCAAAGCTGTCTACTTGAGTCATAGTCACTAAATTATTTATAACTTGAGCTACGAAACTCAAAATTAAGATCTGTTAATTTTCCCTGAAACTAGACTCATATATATTTTTACCATAAAATTTTCAGAATTTTTGGTTTAGCCAATCAGTACATTTTATTCTTCAAATTCATCCCTGTTCTGCTGTCTAACAGTTCTGACCCTTCTTCACTAAAAATAAATTATCTCTTTATACAGAATTCAAATGATGTTCTCGTTTGTTTCTATTAAAAAATAGACTCATTCAGAATTCTAGACATATAAATTTAAGTCCCTAATTATTTTTATTCAATTTTTTTATAATTTTTCAAAGTCAGAACAGGGGAACCCGAATTCATTCTGACCTTGTCTCACAAAATTCATTATATCTCAAAATTTACAAATCCATTCCTTACAATATTTCCTCTATGAGAAACTAGACTCAATAAGCTTTAATTTAATATTTTGTTCATCTTCTAATTCGATTCCTACATTTTTTGGTGATTTTTCAAAGTTAGTCTACTGCTGCTGTCCAAACTGTTTTAGTACAAGCTGTTTATTACCATCTTTCCCCTAAGCTTTTAATAAATGATAATTTCGTCCCTACTCAATTAGCCTCTCAATTGACTGATTTTTCTCAATTAACATTTTATACTATCACCTTAAACTAGTTTACAACCTTTAGGAATCAGAATTTCAGCAATAGACTTTAATTCCAAACATTTTCACAATTAGGTCCTAAAAATCAATTTTCATTGAAATTGCCTAATAAAATCATCTCATAAACAAATTAAAGTTTTAATTTCATTCTATTTCATCATAAAATTACATCACTCAACCATGGTGACTTTCAATTTCATCCATGAAATCAAAAACTAATGAATTTAATAGTAGGACCTAGTTGTAAAAGTCTTAGAAACACAAAAACTACAAGAAAAAGGCAAGGATTAACTCACTTGGTGCAAAAATTATGAAATACCAGCTTATAGAACCCTCCTATGGCGTTATTATCTGCTGGAATTGAAGAGAAATGAAGAGAAATCTAGATATTTCCTATTTAGTCCTAGTTTTATTTAGTTAATTTTGCAATATTCCAATTTTACCCTTAATTTATCAATTTTTCTGCTGATTTCATACCCTTGCCGTCTAGCCCAAATAAATTTTGGGTCTAATTGCATTTTAAATCCTTTCTCATTAGACTCTTAAGCTAGTTAATCACTCTAGCAACTTTTACACCTATTACAATTTAGTCCTTTTCATTTAATTGACTACCCAAACATTAAAATTTCCTAACGAAATTTTAATACCACATTAATAACATTTCATAAATATTTATAAAATTATTTTCGACTCAGTTTTACGAGATAGAGGTCCCGATACCTTATTTTACCCAATTTCTTCAATAATTTCTTTTTCTAACTAATCACTAAATCGATAAAATTTTCCTATCAATATTTTCATACGATTTTCCTATCATATCAATTTTCAAGCAAAAATATTGAAATAAATTTCTCTTTAAATCGGATCTATGGTTACGAAACCATTGTTCCAATAACCTTAAATTTAGGCCATTACAAGTGTATAGTAATTCCCCATCAAGCCAAAATCTCCTCATTTTCCCCTCATTGGCCAGCTCAACTAAGCTTTTGGCTGTGGGGTCATGGGACAACCCTTCTTGAATGCGTTCCAATAGGGACCCATCGGGTTGAGAGTGCATCAGCCACCATGTTGGCACTTCCTGGCTTGTATTCCATTGTGAAATCAAACTCCGCTAGAAAAACCTGCCAACGAGCCTGTTTGGGAGACAACTTTTTCTGGGTTAGAAAATAACTGTTGGCAACATTATCGGTAAGGACCATGAACCTGGAACCTAGTAAGTAATGCCTCCATGTGCGCAAGCAATGCACCACAGCGGTCATTTCCTTCTCTTGGACCGTATATCTCCGTTCTGTCTCATTAAGCTTTCGACTCTCGAAAGCAATGGGATGACCCTCTTGCATCAATACTCCCCCAATGGCATAATCGGACGCATCTGTGCATACTTCATAAGGCTTCGAGTAATTCGGTAAGGCAAGTACGGGCTCACTTGTCATTACTTGTTTCAATTGATTGAAGGCCCTCTCACACTGTGGGTTTCAATCCCATACCTTACCCTTTTTCAACATGTCCGTCAAGGATGCGGTCATTCTAGAGTAGCCTTCGATAAAGCGTCTATAGTAGTTTGCCAACCCAAGGAAAGATCTCAACTCTGTCACCTTGGTTGGAGCCTCCCACTCACCAATGGTCCGAACCTTGCTTTCATCCATCCGGATCTTGCCACCTCCCACAATGTGGCCTAGGAATGGCACCTCTCGTTGAGCAAGGTGCATTTATCCTCTTTGATGAACAACTCATTTTCCCTCAAAGTTTGGAACACCTCTCTCAAATGTTTCACATGTTCATCGAGTGATTTACTGTACACCACAATATCGTCAAGGTAAACAACCACGAAACGATCAAGGAAAGGTTGAAGTACCTTATTCATCAAGGTGCAGAACGTAGCTGGGGCATTCGTGAGTCCGAATGGCATCACCAAAAACTCATACGAGCCATACCGCGTCACATAAGTTGTCTTTGGATCGTCTCCTTCGGCTATCCGAACTTGATGATACCCTGATCTCAAGTCCAACTTGGTAAACTATCTCGCACTACCAAGCTGGTCGAACAAGTCTGCAATGAGGGGAATAGGGTACCTATTCCTCATGGTGATCTTATTTAGGGCCCGATAATCAATACACATCCGTAATGACCCATCATGTTTCTTTTGAAATAGCACCGGTGCACCATACGGATATTTAGATGGCCTAATGAATCCCGCATCTAGAAGCTCCTTTAATTATTTCTGTAATTCCTCCAATTCTGGTGGGGACATACGATATGGGGCCCTAGCTGACGGCACCATGTTGGACACCAATTCGATCCTATGATCCACCTCCCTCTTAGGTGGAAAATTCTTTGGCAACTTTGCAGGCATCATATCTCGAAAGGATTGTAATACTTGGTCCACTTCCTTAGGGATCTCACTCACGGTCCTACTGGTTTCCTCAATCTTCAAAGTGGCTAAGTAGGAGACTTCATCTCTACGTACTCCCTTAGCAAATTGGATTGCAGACAATGTTTTCCCTTCTAGGCTCCCCTTTCTTGTCAATCTCACCATACATTGATGGTTCGAATCCGAAATCACCATGAAATTACCGGAAGGAAAAATCATCGCATTCACCCGATCAAGAAAACTCAATCCAACTACAAAATCATAGTCATCAAGTGGTATTACCTTGATGGATGCTGTACCGGTCCAATCGCCAAATTGGAGTTTTACTCCCTTTGCAACCCCCTTGATTGGAACACTTTCTGAATTCACTGTTTTAATCTGACCCGGCTCATTTTCAATCTTGAGGCCAAGTTTATGCGCAGCCCCTTCGGACATGAATAAACCAGACGCACCTGTGTCGACAAGTGCATTCAACTTTTTGCCAGCTACCATGATGTCCGCAAACATCAGCTCATGACTCATCTTGTCTTCAACACCCCCTAATATTGAACCAAGATTGTTATCCTCCACATCGAACTCTGCTTTTGCTTTCACAGCGGAGAGCGCCGCCTTTTTTGGACAATCCTTAATCATGTGTGGTCCATCACAATGAAAACACCTTATAGGCCCACTCTTCCTTTTGTACTAAGGCTTCTTACCGTTGTCATTTCTAGGGGGCCTTTCTTTGTCTCCCCTACTATTTCCCTTTGGCTGGGACTTAGGCATAAAAGACTCAGGCCTGTCTTTCTTCCCACCAAATTCAGCTAACGATTCTGCTACAGACATGGCCTTGGTAAGTTCTTGGACTCCTCGGCATTGCAACTCTTACTTCGCCCATGGTTTCAACCTATTCATGAAAGAAAACAATGCCTCTTTCTCACCCATATCAGAAATTTGAAGTATGAGTTCGCTAAACTCCTGCACATACTCCCTCACAGTGCCTTGTTGCGAAAGCCGATTTAACTTTGCTTGAGCTTCATCCTCGGCATACTCGAGGTAAAACTGCGCTTTGAACTCGTATTGAAACTCCTTCCAAGTTTCAATTTCTGTCCCACCACGTCTCACATCGGTGGACCTACGACGCCACCACAATAAGGCAATGTCAGTAAGATACATAGCAGCAGTAATTACCTTAGTGGCATCATCAGCAATGCCCTTGGCACGAAAGTATTGCTCGACTCCCCACAGAAAATTGTCCACTTCTCTTGTTGACCTTTTTCCCTTAAACTCCTTTGGCTTGAGAACATCCACGCTGGGCTTGGGTGTGACAGCAGCCAACCCTCCATTGCCCAAAGTAACCTTGTAGATTGTGAGTTCACCCTTGAGCTCCGCAATCTCCTCTTTCAAGGCCGTCAAAATAGCCTCCATGGCATCAGTCTTACCAACCATCATAGTCTCAATGGCATCATCCCTACTCGTCATCTTCTCAATGTTATCCAACACATAATCTTTGAGTTGCTCTTGCATAGACTGTAACCCATCATTGACTTTATCATCGATATCATCAACCCTCTCCTTGACATCCCCCACGGATTCTTCAAGAGTGACGAATCGATCTTCCAAAGCCGACAGTATGTCCCTCGAACGGCTAGCTTTCCTAGCCCTCCCACGAGTCTCCATTCCATCAACATTCTCAGCAGCTTCTTTCGACATCGTTCAACGGTGCCTTCGAACGCTAGCTCTGATACCAACTGTCACGGACTTAGAGTTTTCCCAAGCAATCCGTGCGGCCTTAAGCGTTCCTCCGCTCGAAAACGCCTAAGTCAGCCTATCTCGCAACAATTGAGGATTCAATGGAACTCCTCTCAAGAACGCACGAAGAACAGCAGAAGAACGAAGTAAGAACGATCTCAAAAGATGAACAAAATCCACAGAAAAATAAGAACACTTGAGAGAAAAGTTTGAGTGAATGCTCTCAAAATTCTATTAATCACTGAATGAATACAATAAAGGGGAGAGGCTTCTATTTATAGTTGAGCCTTCCCAATATCAATGGAACAGATCAAAATACATCAATGGCTAAGATCTAAAGCTATCAAGATATCAAATCTCTAAGATTACAGAATCGTATCTTTTAAAGATTACATTAAAGTCTAGGATCGCATATCTTTGAAGATCCCCTTCCATTTTTGCCAAGCATATCTTTGAAGATTACTTTCCATATTTGCCAAGCTCCGAAGATGGGTTTTCAATCTCTCCAAGCACTAGACCAATCTGATTGGGCTAAATGACCTTCCTCAAAAGCGATAAATCGCACAAGTCCGTCATGGTACTTTCTCCTGCATTGACAACAATATACATACCAATCAAACTAATATTCAATTGACAAACAAATAATATATTTAAACAAATTTGAATAATCGGAATGGAAAGCAATTAATATTTAGTTGCCATCTCTAGCTCATGGTATTATTTTTCTCCCCAAAGGAGTTTGGTTAAATTGGATTTTGGCAACCTTTAATATTTGTTCAGAAAACACTATTGTTTCAAAGGACATTTTCTTGACTTTTCTAGTATAATAAATTTTTTTTAATAAATTAGTTAAGCGAACAAAGTGATAATTATTCTTATTTTTAATATTTTTCATGTTGGATCTATGTTTAGGATTCATTGCTGCCCTTTATAATAATATCGCCTTAAAGTGTGAATTTACGTTCTATCATTAAGAATGTAATATGTCTTACAACTGTACTCCAACATTGATTGACATAAAAGTTAGCCATGAAATTATTAGATTCTAATCTACTAGAAAATTTAAGAAAAGGACATATAATCCTTATTTAAAAATAAGAACTAACAAAATAGATAAAATATGTGAGAATCTCTTAATTCGTTTATAAAATTAAAGAATTTCATCATTGATGTGAAAAAATAAGTCATATTACTGTTTTGTTTTATAAAGTGAAAAGAAAATTAAAAGAAAAATATATAATTTTGGATTAGCATATATTTTCTCTTATTTTCTCATATCTCATCGTTCCAATTTGAAAGAATTGATTTTTATGCTTTAAGATAAAAATTATAATTTCTCTTATTTTCTTTCCTTTCACTTTTCTTTCCTACTAAGCACATCCAAAATTTTATCCAGCAATATAATCCATATAGAGAGATCTTTTCCTTGTCCATTGAACTTGAGAAAGTAGTGCTCAAGTCTTCAGTTGACATAAATATTGGATTCAATTCTACTAAAACTCTTACCCTTACCCGTTATAAAAAACTTTCTTCCTTCAGTTGTGGGAATGGATTGCTCTTAAATATCTAAAACCAAAAGCCTACAGTCTTCACATAGAACTATTGAGTCCATGATTTTCTAGGGTTCATTCCAACTACAGTTTGGGGATTGGGTTTTTGATAAGATTTGGGGTATTATAAGAAGAGCATGAACAAAACACTAAAGCAATGACCTAAATTGCTTAGAATTTAATCATAATATTGCCAAAGAATGGACCCCAATTATCTTAAAACCTCAGGTGCTAATGTCTCCTAGTAGGTTGATTTGTCCATTCAAGAACTCCAAAAATATATCACCCATACATGTCAAATGTGTGGCCTTTGTTTCATAGTTTTTTGAGTTGCTATAATTTAGTGGAACTTTAGTCACAGTCTCTTTAGCTACCATACATATTACATAGCACTTCCTTCATGAACTCCTAGGTTTTTCTCCTCACAAAATTTCTAGCTAGGTTCTACTTGTTATAGCAAGTTAGGGCCCAATGTTATTTTCATTAATGAAAGAGTAAAAAAGAAAAAAAGTCCCATGTGTTAGGATATAAAGAAAAAAAAAAACCCCAACAGTAGGTGTTGGCTTATTGACATAAACATTAAAATACTTCTTTCACTTTCAAGTAATTTTGAAGGATAAAGATATCGAGATTTCAACCTAAACAGGTTAAGAAGTATTTAGATAGAACTACCCAATGCTCAAAACTATCATTAGTACTCCACCCATAAATAAGAGGATAATGCGTTTTAGCATATTTAAACTCATATCCTCTTATATTGGCAAACAATATTCATACCAATCGAGCTAATACTCAATCCACAATTATCTAATAGAATCATATTCTATTAGACTAAAAGTATGCTTGGTAAACAACTGAAAATTTTCAAAATTTAACTTTTTTTCCAAGTGTTTGTTTGATAACTCATATCAACCATTTGCTTGATAAAAGAAATTTCAACTAGTGTACTATAACTTATCTTTTAATGCAAAATATGTTGTCACCATTAAAAATAAATATGAGTACGATTCTCTGACTTCACATTGGGTTGATTATTTATTTGTGTTAAATTATGAACTACAAATTTGAAGATTAAAATATACTTAAATTCTACTTTTGGTTTTAGAAATTTAGACTCTCTACTTTTTGGATTTATAAATTTAGGTCCAATTGTTAACACGAGTAAAATTCTTCTATTAAATTCACCGATGTGATATTTTGAAATTAAAAAATCACTTGTTAATCATGTAATAATAAAAATAAAATTGAAAATGTTTATATGGATTTTTTTCTTAAATACATTTATTAGAACTCGTCGTGATAAAATAATTTTTGTTGGAATATTATTCCTAAGAAAATTGAGATCGCATTTTGACTGAAATAATTAACAATATTAAATATTTAGACTAACTAATGACATTATAAAAGTAAAATGATCAAAATATATAAAAAATAAAGTATATAGATTAAATCTCAAGTTTCAATATAGTATAAAGTTGAAACTAAAGTTTCATATATATAATCATGCAATATTTTAATCTCAAAATTAATGATATAAAATACTTGGACTAATTAATAACATTATTAAAATACAGGGCCAAATTACATTCGAAATTAAAGTGTAAAAGTTAAATCTAAAATTTAGGCATAATAGAGGGACCAAAATTAAAATTTAATCATTTTTTCTAAAATTGCAAAATAAGAAGTAAGATCAATGCAAACCTAAAAGAAATAGGAAACCATGTGCCAATCTCTAAGACTTTTAGGGTATTGAAATTATATATAACCACATATTATTTTAATCAAATATTTAACGATATTAACTATTTGGGTTAATTAATAACATTATAAAAATATACGGACTAATTTATATTAAAAATTAAAGTATAGAGATTAAATATCAAATTTAAACATATTAGAGTGACCAAAACTGAAATTTAACCATTTTGATAAAAAAAAAAGAAGAGCATAATTTGGGATGCCACGTGTAAATAAAGGAAAGGATAAAAATAATATAATCTTAATAGAAGTAACATAAAAATAATCCAACTTATTTTCTATTAAGTGATCAGAGGTCTCTATTTACTTATCATTTTTTACTTTTTTGTAAAAAATTCTATCCAATAATTTTCATCGTTGATTATCAAACTTTTTTAAAAAATTAAATTACTAAAATATTGATTTTCAGTTAGATTTAATTTTTTTCAACACTATATCAAACACCACTTAAATTTTACTCAAAACTACCTAAAATTATGTAACGATCTGTGTTAAATTAATTTTCAAAATTCAATATTTGCAATAATCAAATTATATAATTATATTATATAATTAATTTTTATAATATATTTAAATAAAATTTATAATATAAATTTAATAAAAATTCGATGACTTATTTTTTATTTTACGAGAATAACATCTTAAACAACTTCTTAAGATATATATATTTATATAACTACGATAAATTTTATTTACATATCTTAATTTGTACATAATGGTAATTAAAACTTTTGTTAAACACCCACTAAACATGAGTTCATCCCATGTTACCCCTCCCTCTATCCTTTTTTATGTATATTGAAAATGGATAATCTCTTGTTATCCATCCTTGGATGAGAATATTAATTGCTGTTTTGATTTGGACCATCGGAATTCCATTCATGCGATGATGTTGGATGAAACTTTAATTTATCTTCACCGACTTTTGCTTAAAAAAAATACCAACAATCAAATTCATATGGTCCTTAAAAGGCAAATAATTAAGAGCAATTATGAATATGAAATCTGCCTCCCTAACTCAACATAATGAAAGGGATGAGAACCAATAGTTTTGCGACCTTTCATATCTTTATCAACAGCAAACCATCAATGCTAGTGCATGCTTCTCTTTTTCCTTTGATTTAACATGCAAAAAAACACACTTGACCCAACTGGTTTTTGGCATTTTTTAATTTTCGTTTTAAGAGCCCAAGATCCTCACATTAATGCTCAATCATTCTTAATATATCTATATCTATATATATTTTAATCAGAACAAATAATTATTATAGGTTTTAATCACATTTATTTTTTTTACATAATATTTAAAACTATTCGAAATTTCTCTCCAACCAATAAATAAGAGAATAATACGTTTCAACATACTCAAATCTACGTCCTCTTAGATTAACACAATCGAATATAATGAAATAATTAAGTTTAACTACGTACAAAAGCTATAATAAAAGCTAAACACTTACAAGTTAAGAAAAGTGAGTTCAATCATGGCGTGGACTGTTTATACTAGGCCACTAGTCCTATCAATTTTAGGCTTATCCTAAACATTTTATGTTGAATTTATATGTTCATATTCAAATTATGTTATGTGTTTTAAATATATTTTAAAACTAAAAAATATTGAAACTGTTAATTTAATTTAGGAATTTAATAATTAATAATGAACCAACTTTAACTATTTTAATCAAAGTCTAATCTAAATTAGCTAAAACAATCTATTTAATTGAAATCAATAAAACTGAAAAATTCATTTGCCTATAATCAATAGCGTGAGGCACCTCCATTTTGTAGCAAAAGTCTGAAAACAACCTTTGTAGCCTTAGGAATTTGGACCTACCATGTTAATACAACCATTCCTTTCTTGTATACATTAAAATTGTCAATGGGTGGAATCGGACCAAGTAAAAGAGTTAGGTCTGTTTTAGGCCCAGGTTAACTAAAAAATAATTTAAAATTTTGTCTAAATTGATCCGATCTACTCACATTAAAATTTTTATATAGAAATAAATTTAAAAAATATAATACATTAAATATACTAAAAACATTAAAATAAATGTTTCCCAATAAATGAGAAAATAAAAAATTATACTTAAATAACACTAAGATAAGTATAACTTAGCAAGAAATACCTTTAAAATAATAGGAAAATTAATAATAGAATAAGAGTTATACAATATTCAAACAATAACAATAAAATAGTAGAAATATAATAGCGAAATAATAGTAAAACAATGACATTAATAGTAAAAGAACAATAGTATTTTTTTTCAAATTCAGGCCATTTATTTTCAAATCTATTTTTAAACATATATTTTGCTCAAACTCTCTCATTTTTCGAGCAAACCTTCGAGCTGGGCCACAAGTCTAATATATATAAAATAATAAAAATTTAGATTGAAGGTGTTCATAAATCATATTAGATCAAATTAAAGATAAATTTCATAAATATTATAAATTTGAGTTAAAATCCAGCTCGATCTAGCCCTTTCAAATAACCCATTTTACTATTAAAAATAATAAAAATTATTTGTATTTAAATTTAATTATAAAAATGAATTAGATAATTTTTTTTTCATATTTTATATTATTTTTAAGCAATAAAATGGGTTTTTGAAGTTAAAAATTTAAACCCAAACAGGTCAGACCTCTCGGCCCATAAACATATGTTTGATTCAAAAGCTGAAAGCATTATTTTCTTTTTCTTTTTTTCTTTTTTGATGTGTTGAATCATAATTTTTAAGCCTGAACTATACAAATAGTCATTTAATTGTACTTGTATTTCTATTTTGGTTATTTAATTTTAAAATTTTTTGTTTTAGATACTAACGTTTAAGTTTGTTCTTGTTCTAGTCATCAATCTTTAAATTGATAACCAAAAATATTTTTTAACCGGTATAATAACACATTTAATCCTCAATACTTATTTATTTTATCTATTTTATCCTAATTTTAAATCATTCAATAGTTTAACCATTCACATTTCTAAATTCTATCAATTTTATCCTCAAACTTCCTAATCAAAACTTTCAACTTTTAAAATAGAGGCATTCCACATCTAGTAATTGTTTTATTTATGGTTGAAATTATCTAATTCGATACATAACCCTTTTTGTTTAGATTTTTAAGAAATTAGTGTTAAAATTAACTAAATACCATTAAAAATAATAGAAAATACAACTTTTAAAAATATGTAATATATAATAAAATAGATAAATAATTTAATGTTTGCAAAAATAAGTTTTCACTCGACTAGCATAATGTTAGTTTTTAATTAATCTAGTAAATGATTTGAATTTTTCAAAGTCATATTTTTAACTCTGGATTTAATTTTTAAATTCAATGAACAACTTCAAGTACTATTTCTATATACCTTGAAAGAAATATCATACTATTAAAAATCAGAATAAATTTAAAGTGTTTTTTAATGAGTATGTGACTAAATTTCAAATTTTAACACTATAATTTGACCATGGATATTTGAACATCATATTGATTCTAACATTTATCTTTACTAAATTAAAACATTTCAGTGAGTTGGTATTACAAGTCAACGGTATAATAACTCAATTGAGAATTAACTCAATTGAGAATTAATTAACAAATATTTTTATTCAAAAATAATAAAAATATTATGATAGTATTTTTAATTTTTATAAAATATATATAAAAATATTTAAACCCAAAATAAATCTAGGAACTTGAATTTCTAGCTCAGTCTCCTTTTTTTTCATT
Source organism: Gossypium arboreum (assembly GCF_025698485.1). Classification (NCBI taxonomy): domain Eukaryota; kingdom Viridiplantae; phylum Streptophyta; class Magnoliopsida; order Malvales; family Malvaceae; genus Gossypium; species Gossypium arboreum. Next base: position 121,775,241 of record NC_069079.1, on the reverse strand, counting down.
TTTTTTTTATTTTGCCTTTTCAAAATGCACACTTTGATTGGACTAGAGTGTATTAACTAATTTTCTTAAATATAAATGATTTTTTAAACCTCAAGTGATGACTTGATGATTAAGTGTGTTCACCACCCTAAGTATGGCCTGGGTTCAAGTCGCATTAGTCGCCGCATTTATTGTTTGGGCTTTGCCCTGTTATTGTAATTCACCAAAAAAATTTTATAAATGTCTTTTTTAAATACTACAAATTCCGTTACATGCGTATGCGTTTAGAGCACATATTTAATATACAAACAATGTGGGTGAAATAATTTGTACTAATTTGTAGTAAAGAGAATCTTTTATTAGTTTTTATTAGTTCACATCTCATCTTTTACAATTTTTTTTTAGTTTTTTAATTGTGATTGGTAGCAATTAAATTCTCCTATTAGTCTTGCACTATGCTAAAGTTGCAGATTTAGTCCATATTCTTTAATTGGATCATTCTTAATTTTTATACTTTTCAAATTTGAAATTTCAATCTTAATGCAAATGATAGCCGTTAAATCCATTAACTAGCTTTTTTGTGAGTAGCATATGTAAATAATAAACCACGTTGCATTACACATGTGATAGTATGCCTGCAACATCAGGTTTTAGACATAGAAAACTTAATGAATGTAACAACTATTGTTTGGTTAGGGCTAAAAATTTTAAAATTCAAAAATCACGAAGACTAAAAATGACCAAGTTAAAATATAAGGACTAAATCCACAATTTAGACATAGTATAATGACTAATAGCAGAATTTAATTGAAGTTTTAATACACCTATGCAAGAGGAAAGAAAAGGATAAAGAAACATTTAGTCCTAAGCTTGACAACTTTTCCCACCTGATTCTTGATTTTTTTTTGTCCACATTAGCCATGAACTTGGTAGCTTTCTCAATTTGGTCTCTGAACTTGAATTTCATTAATAATATGCCACTTTAAGATTATGCCATCTCATCACTTTTTTTAAAAAAAATATTTTTAATAATTTTTTATTTTTTAGATTTTATATAAAAAATTTAAATATTGAAGTGATAACATGACACAATTTTAAAGTGACAAACATTAACATAATCCAAGTCCATGGACTAAATTAAGGAAAATTACCAAAATTTGGGACTAATGTAGAATAAAAAATGAAGTTCAAGGACCAAGTTTAAAATTACTAAATTCAAAGACCATCCCAAAAAGAAAATAACTCAATTTTTGTATTATGTTTTAATGATGGTTTTGTTTTGTGTTGTTTATTATGTTGGTCATGAAATCCATTTTTAGTTTTACTCTTTTTTTTCCCCAACTAAGGATGCTTTAGAAATCAACATTTTTCAAATGGGCAAATTATACTACAAGTCATCTAATTATGCTTAAGTTTCTTTTTTGGTCATCTAACTATAAAATGTTACAATTCCATCACTTGTTAACTTTGTGACAAAAAAACGGCATGATAGTTCTATAGTTGGCATAACAAATATGATCATTATTTTAAAAAATAACCTCCAACATTTACAAATTATCTCAATTTGATCCTAACTTTAAAAAATTATAAAAAATTAAAATATAACTTTTATTAATATAAAGGCATAATTGTAAAAAATACTCTCAACGTTTATGAGTTTTTGTGTTTGAGCTTTTAACCTTTTTTGGGGGGGATTGACACCTTCAACATTATGATTTTTTTCAAAAATCAACCTAATTTTAATGGTAAACGTGAGCTGACTGTCAATCAAACTGTAGGTCAACGTAGCACGAGGTCATAGATGACGTCATCTATAAAAACAAAATTCTAGCTTTTTTGTTCTTCTTCTCTTTCTCTCTTCCTCTCTATATGTTGTCGTCGTTGTGTCCAACCATCGATTGATAAAATTTTCACATCGGCTTATTTATTATAGTGTTTGAGAGAGAAAAAATAGAGCCATAGATTTCTAATCCTTTTTTCCTTCTTTTTTTTCTACTAAATCTAGAAGTATTTAAGTTGATTTTCTTTTATTTTCGTTTTGGGTTCTCTTAAGAAGGCAAAACAGTAGAAATGAGGCTTTGTTGAGTGTTGCTTTCTCTTTGTTGGAGGTTTCAATTACATTTTTAGAAGAGCTAAGGGAGGCTGATTAGTGGATTTATGTCGACTGATTTTGACTTGGTTTTGGTATTTCCATGGATTGGACCTTAGAAGAGCAAGCTATACTCGAAAATGGGTTACAACAATGTGTCCTCTTTTTGCTTTTTCTTTATTTTTTTGGTTGCATAGAATTTTGGGTGTTTGATGAAATTGTCTTTTGTAAATAGACATAATTGTTGAAAATATCGGACCTTTACGCCACAATGATTTTCAAGTACGACGGCGAAGAAGATGTAGATAACTTCTTGCTCCTTCCTCTCTTCAAATGTCTTCCTAAAGATTTTGTCGGTGGCCCTACAAACTTTGACAACGATGATGATGCCAAAGATTTTGGGACCATGATCGTGAAATTTGATTGCGGACATAATGCTCGCGATCAATTGTCGCATTCGTTCAAGCCTCTAGCTGCAGCTATGGCGAGCCCAATGAGGGCTAGGAGAGATAGATTGGATGTTGATGATGATGATGGTGATGAAGAGGAGGAGGAGGAGGATGGAGATGGAGAAGGTTTTAGGACATTTGTGGTGAGATCGACGGTGAGGAGTGAGAGGGAAGGTGGCGATGGTGGTGGGGGTTGGGATGAGTGGAGAGAGCTTTTTGAAGTTGGAGATGGGCAGATTACGAGAGTAGAGGTAAAGAAATGAGAGAAGGGGTAGGCATATTTGAAATTGGTCAAGCATCTTTGACACGTCATCTACTTGTGATTAACTGACGGTCAACTCATGTTTCCAGTTAAAATTGGGCTAGTTTCTGGAAAAATCGTAACGTTAAGAGTGTCAATAAAAAAAAGTTAAGGACTCAAACTCAAAAACCCATTAGCGTTGAGGATATTTTTTACAATTATGCCTAATATAAATAAGTTCCTCTTTCTTGAGAGTGGATCATTAATTCATCCTGGTTTCTCTCTCTTTCTTTTAATATTATTTTAAGGTTTATTCTTTGATTATGAGGGTTTCTTGGCTTATTTTTCCTCGTCTATTCCTTTTCTTAATGCCATTTACTTCTACTTTGCTTGATAATAAAAGTTTACTTCTTGCTTCATATCTTCGATTATTTTTCTAGTAAGTGTTAAGCTTTAGTTCTCTTGCTTCCATTTTCCAAGATTTATTCTTTTTGGGTTTATTTAGTGGACCATTTATTGGAAGATTGCTTGAGGTTTGAGTTTATTAGTTTCTTGTTTCCTTTCTCTAGCTTATATCATTTCTTCATTTTTTTTCTCGTGTTTTTAGGGGTTAGGCTTTTATTTAATCAATATGCAATGGATTGTTTGGTTTAATCTATGTGCCTTCTCATGTCCTTTTTCACTCTTTGCCTCATCTTCCCTTTATTTTAGGTTTGTTTTAAATATTTTAAGGGCTTTGGTTAGCTATATTTTGTTAGGTATCTTTTGGTAATCCTTCACCTATGTTTATAGGTTTAGTTTTATTAGACATATGTTTAGTTTTTTGTAATTTAATTTAATTTTTGGGTTTTATTTAGTTTTTTTGCATAATGTTATATTGTGGATTTGATGGTTTGGAAAAAAAAATCCACATACCAAATTTTTATTGTCAACTAATGGTGTTAATACCAAGTGCCATAATAAAAACACATATTGATAGTTCAAATATCATATTGTACATTTTCAAATTATAGTTATTGTAACAGCCCAAATTCAGTGAAATCGGAATTGTGGTTTCAAGACCACAAATCTGAGTTCGAAAAATAAAATTATTTAAATTTCATAAAATGATAGGTATTATGATAGGAATATTGCATGAAATTTTTATCGAAAATTTTTATCAATTATGTGTCTAATTGCAAAAGGACTAAAATGAATAAAATGTCAAAGCTAAATTCTAAAAGTTATAAGAATTAAATAGTTATAGAATTAAAGGTGAGAAGTCCTTATATGGTAATTAGACCATTGATGAAAAATATGTAGATATTTTTTATGAGTCATCCATGGAAAAATTAAAAAGGTTAAGGTCTAAATTGGAAATTGAATTAAATAATGTATGATAAATGATTAAATAGAATTAAACCCATTTTATATCATCTTCTTCTTCATAAAGTACATGGAAACCCTGGGAGAGAGAAAGGAAATTTCTCAAGCTTGAATTGGTAAGTTCTATGTTCCATTTTTAGTGATTTTTAAATTTTTGAGATCGGGAATGCTTAATTTCTTTATTTGGGTGATTAAATTGAAAGAAAATAAAAGTTTAGAGAATTACCCATTGATGAATATGCTGTAAATTTAAAGTTTATGATAGGAAATGAAAGGTTATTGATAGAGAAATCACTTTTACAAAGTGATTTTTAGTGAAAACATGTGTAGGGACTAAATTGAAAAGTAGTGAAATTCTTGGAAAAATTATGAAATTTATGAAATACATGTGCTGTAAAAGTTATATTAGAATTTTGAATAAGCTTGGAATAAAGAGTAAATTGCATGAATTTCAATTTCCGAGTCTAGGGATGAAATTGGAATTAATTAAAAGTTTAGGGGAAAAATGGTACTTTTGCCTAAAATTTGAAATGGGCTTGATTGAATGTAAAGATTATAGAATTTATGATTAAATTTATTTATATAGATCTGGAAGTGTCGAACAAAGAAAAAGATCGAGGGAAAGAAAAAGTCTCGGATTAGTAAATACGATCAATTCTCAAGGTAAGTTCGTATAACTAAATTAAGCATGTAAATGTGTTGAATTGATTGTTGAATTACATACATCATGATTTGTAATTGGTATGTACATGAAATAAACCAATGTTGATTTGCAATTTACATGTAAATGATGAAATATTACATGAATCCATTTGAATATTGATTTCCGATTGGACAGGTGATTACCGTGTATATGAGATCCTGTATATGTTGCAGTAAAGGTTGTTTCGAAAGAATAATCCTTTGATCTCATCATGAAAAGGAATGTACCACTTGGAAAGGAAAAGCATACTTTGTGTATACCACTTGAAAAGGAAAGGGATACTCTGTGTATACCACTTGAAAAGGTTACGTGCACTTCGTGTGTACAAATTGAAAAGGGTATGTACACTTCGTGTGTACCACTTGAAAAGGGAATGTGCACTTCGGGTGTACAACTAGAAAGGAAAGGTCCATCGGAAATTCAAAGATTCAACGGAAATGTATTAACAAGTGAAAAAAGAAGAAATGACATGATGAGCTCATCTATGTGTAATAATGTTTTTGTACTAACCAATTTGGTTAAATGATTGTGTATAGACCATAATTGCTAGTCTGCTAAATTGATGGATAAATTGCCTTATGTATGATTTACTTGTTATATATATGAATGGTAAGTGTAGTTGCTTATACGAACTTACTATGTAACGCCCCGTACCCGAGACCGTCGCTGGAGTCGAACACGAGGTGTTAATAGACTTAATTCATTACTTAAACAGCTCAAACAATTTATTTTTAAAATTTTCAGTCAAGCTAGCAATCTGCGTCACAGTCGCTTAAAAATTCATATCTCGAGTTCCAAAACTTGAAATACAATTCCATAAATTTTCCCTAAAACTAGACTCATATATATATTTACTAATTTTTTTATAAAATTTTTGGTCAAGCAAATTAGTACAGTTTATTAGTTAAATTCTCCCCTATTTCAGAGTTTGACTGCTCTGACCTCTGTGTATTACGAATCAGATATCTCCCTGTACAGAGTTTCAATGACTATTCCGTTTCTTTCTAATAAAACTAGACTCAATAAGGAATCTGTACATATAAATAATGACTTCTAACTATCTTTGAAAAAATTATGGTGAATTTACAAAGTCAGAACAGGGGATCCAGAAATTGCTCTGGCCCTGTTTCACAAAAATTTAAACATCTCATAAAATATAGCTTATATACCTGTTTCGCTTCTTCCATATGAAAATAGACTCATCAAGATTCAATTCCATATATTATTCATCATCTAATTGTATCTCTACTATTTTTAGTGATTTTTCAAACTCACGTCACTGCTGCTGTCTGAATCTATTTTATGGTAAATTTTACCTATTTCATGGTTTCCATGGATTAGCTAGCAATTTACATTTAGCATACATAACACCAAATATGATCATGATTAGCCATTCCAATGGCTAATCATTACCAAGCATTTCCATACCACTCAATAACCATATCATAAGACCATATATACAAAATGATTATAATGCTATACATGCCATACTCAAAATATACAAGCCATTATGCCAAGATGGTATACGGATAGTGTGAGCGAGCCTCCGACCGTTCCCGATTTCCGAGCTGGCTTGTCAAAACTACAAGGAATGAAAAGGAGGGAGTAAGCATAAATGCTTAATAAGTTCACATGCAAATAGCAAGTAACATAACCATATAAGCAAACATAAAACATCATTTGCATAATCATCACCAAGACATTCATATCACATTTTCATTTATCATCTTACCATATTGTTGTTATATCGATTTTTCAACCCGAGGGTTAAGTACATACCTGTTCAAAGTATTCATTTCACAACACTTACCAATACGTCCCTTTCATCTCGAGTATTCCTCCATTTGAGTAGAATTTTACCCGTTGAACACATCGAATATAATTGGATACATGGAAAGTTTGCACATAAGTGCTACATATGTAGCCAAGCTACCATGTAACCCGCCCATAAGTGAACTCGGACTCAACTCAACGAGCTCGGGCGTTCGCATCCATAAGTGAACTCGGACTCAACTCAACGAGCTCGGATGCCTAGTTACATCTCTCGAACTAGGACTCAACTCAACGAGTTCAGACATTCGCATCCATAAGTGAACTCGGACTCAACTCAACGAGTTCGGATGCCCAAATATCCTAGTGACATGTCACTTGTATCCTAATCTATTCCTAAGGTTCAAACGGGTGTTTTCCTCGATCACACATCTTTGCCATCTTCCACGGAATATCGAAATTGATACGTCGGTGATAGTTCATACTCACCAAGTAATTCACATAATTACATATTATTCAACAATAACCACAAAGCATAATATTTCATGATAATAATCAGCATCATATCATATAAACAACATTAAATTGCTTAAAATGACAATTATGTTACTACATTTACACATGAACTTACATCGTATGCGAAAATGGCTACTTTTACCATTTCGTCCACAACTTGGTATTTTCCCCATTTTAGCCCGAATTTTAGTTTTCCTTGCTCTATCATTTAAAATATAGTCTAATTAGGACTCACATTATTCAAATTGACCCAAAATCATATTTTGAAAAAATTACAATTTTGCCCTTAAACTTTTGCATATTTACACTTTTGCCCCAAAGCTCGTAAATTAAACTTCAGCCTACTTTCTTATGTTTTATGACATGCTGATCATTTTTCCCTTCTATGGAAACATCAAATTCTCACTCTAACATGTACTTATGACTATTAGGTATTTTTACCGATTAAGCCCTTTTGCTCGTTTTCACTTAAAACCGAGTAGCACAAGTTGTCTAACATAATTTAAAACCTCATATTCTATCATAAAACACCAAAATACACAAATTTCACCTATGGGTATTTTTCCAAATATGAACCCTAGGTTGAATTATTGCTAGCATAAGCTTAATCGAGCTACCGGGACTCCAAAAACGTAAAGAACTTGAAAAACGAGGCTAGAATGGACTTACGATCGAGCTTGGAAGCTTGAAAAACCCTAGCCATGGTTTCTCCTTGCTATATTCGGCCATGGGGTTGAAAATGAGCAAAATTGGCTTTTAATTTTGTATTTTAATTCATTTTACCCCTAAATGACCAAAATGCCCTTACTACTAAACTTTCCAAAAATTCCATCCATGTCCAATTTTTGTCCATATACTTAGAAATTGGTAAAATTTCTATTTAAGACCTCCTAATTAATATTTCAAAACAATTTCATACTAGAAACTTCTAGAATGCAAGTTTTACAAATTATTCGATTTAGTCCCTAATTTCAATTTAAGCACCTTATGCATAAAATTTCTTCACGAAATTTTCACACAATCATGAAATCATATCATAGACCTCAAAATAATCATAAAATAATTATTTCTATCTCGGATTTTGTGGTCACGAAACCACTATTCCAACTAGGCCCAAAATCAGGATATTACATACTAAGCATATAATGCTTACTAGGTTTATTTTTCCTTATTTTATAGTGCTCGAAGCTCGTGAAGGTTGGATTGGGTCGGAGCTATCATCATACTATTAACTCCTTAATTTTGGTATAAACGATAAACTCATTTTGATATAATAACATGTATAGGCTAATGAGGCCAAATGATGAAGTAACATGTTTGTTTACAATCTAGCCATTGGAATGGCTAGTAATATGTATTTTGAGGTAATATGGTATGTTCATGTTCAACAAGATACAAATCACCTTCCATAAAACATGATTTACAAACCAATGTAAAGGTAAGCTTCAAGGTATGGTTAAGAGTTGGAAATGTTAGATTGAATGATGGAAATTGGTTAAATTGGCTGGTATATGTATGTAAATTTTTATGTAGGAAAATGATTAAGCTTGGGTGAGAAATAGGGCTAGGAAATAGCCTTATTTCGTCCACACGGGAGTGTGTCTATGCCATGTGTGACACACAGATAGCCCACGGGCGTGTGAAATGACCGTGTGTCCCCTACATCCTTAAATATGAAGTCAAGATAGTACACGGGCAGAAGACACGGCCGTGTGTTTGGTCATGTGAAGGACATGGGTTTTAAACATGATCATGTGTTAAAACCATGTGAAAATGGCTTAAAAATAGTGAAAAATCAGTATACCACAGGGCCTAGCCACACGGGAGTGTACCCAAGCTGTTTGCCCCTTTTGTACTTAAGAAATTGCAAGTCATAATTCCACACGGGCTGGTCACATAGCCATGTGATTCCCATAGGCTAGCCACACGGCCATGTCCCAAGCCACACGGGCGTGTGCCCTTATCTTCAAGGATAAATTTCCAAAGTTGCCAGTGTAATCCCAAACCACTTCCAAAGCATGTATTGGGCCCCATAGGCCCATATTAAGGACTTTTGATGAAATTTCAAAATTTTGATTTGGAATGCAAATTTCTGACTCGGTTTTGTACAAATGCTAATGTGTAAGCTCAGTAATGCCTGGTAACCCTATTCCGGTGACTGATACGGGTTAGGGGTGTTACAGGTATCACATTGGACATTTTATGACAGTACAAGTACCATAATATACTACATATTAATAGTTTAGGTATCACATTAGCCATTTTTTGAAAGTACAAATACCAAATTTGACATTATACCTTTTCAAATAAAGAGAAGAAAAATGGTTAAATCTTACTATTAGTCCATGTACTTTAATTTGATCAATTTTAGTCATTGTACTTCTTCAAAATTTAAAATTTTAGTACTAACCCAAATAGTAACATTTAAATTGGCTTGATTAAATTCAATTACTGGTTTCGTACTATGGATGCAATTGTAGATTTGATCCATATTCTTCATTTGACTCATTCTAAGTCCTAATACTTTTTAAATTTTGAAATTTCAGTTTTAACACAAAATGATAGTCATTAATCCATTAATTGGATTAATGAGTAATATGCAAAAATAACAAAATAACATGACATTACAGATATGATAAAATGTTTAGTACATCGGATTTTAGAAATAACAAAGCTTTAACTTAGTTAATAGTGAGGAATGGAATTTTAAACTTTGAAAAGTATAGGAACTAAAAATAACTAATTAAAATATAGGGATTAAATCTATAAATTTTACAAAGTATAGGACACAAGCAGATTTAACCAAAGAAAAATCCATAAGTTCTAATTTGCTTTTTCAATTATGTGGACATTGAATTTCGCCGCCATGTGGAAATTATGGGGAAATTAATCATATCTATGTGTATTAGCCAACTGAGATTAAAATAATAGCTAAATGAGAAAATAAATCATATCAATAATATTCGAAAGATTTACTATTATAAAAATTTGAAATAACGTATACGCACAAATAGAGTTACGATGGTTGATTTGGGTCAAGTTTAGATTGAGTCTGAATATAATATTAATATATTTTATATTTATTTAAATTTAACTCAACTCGAAATAAAGGTTTAAAAGTTTGCTTAGACTTATCCATTTTTGTAAAAGATTAATCCAAACTCATTTTAGTTAATCCAAGCTCATTTTAGATCCATACATATTATATTTTAAATATTTTTTAAAATATTATATTATATTATTTAATATTAATAATTTTATTTTTTATTTATTAAAAATTTTATATAGTCATCTTAACATTATTTTAATGTTTATATTAGAGTAATATTATATATTTAGTATAAGTTTATTTTTTAATATATTTAGTATAAATTTAAAAGCGAGTCGGGTCGGGCTTTCAATGTTCAAGCCCGAGTCTGACCCATATTTTAAATAAACCAATTTTTTTTGCCTAAGCCTATTTTTGAGCCTCATAATTTTGTCCAAACCTCTTAAATTTCGGACGGACCTTTAAAATTGAATGAGTAGCCCATGAACAAGTCTACGCACAAATTAAGATAGAAGACCCATACATCATGCATGATAAAACACAAATAAAAATATTCAAAGACTTAATATCTTTTATAATAACATCTAATAGCTTTCGAAATACAATCCAACAAATAAAAAAAATCAATTACATCTAAACATGATTATAATTTAAAAAGACTCGAATTAAAAAAATCAACTTTTTGAATTTGAAATGATTCTCATTTAGGAATACCTCAGTTGGAACATAGTTACCTGTAACTTTTCCTCTTACATAAAAGTGGAAGGATACTGATTGAGTCTTAACTAGATTAGCATAGATATTGCTATTAATTTATAAGAATGTAGTTCCAGTATGCTGAAATATATTATTCTTTTATTTATGAGTTGAGAAAGGACTACCAAATATAATCTAAAAATGTGCAATCAATTATCAATAAGTCTTGAACTTAAAAGAGAATACATATTCGAATTTTAAAAATAATATTATTTTTTAATATTTAATCACAAATTTTAAATATAAATAAAAAATCCGCAAAAATTTTAAAAAATTTAATGAATTTACCAATAAAAATGCAAAATGAAACCAAAAGAAAAAAAAAAGTTTCCGTGGAAATGAAAATTGGAGGACGTAATTGATGAGCTAAATCAATATTTGACCCCAAAGCTAAAGCCTAAAAGGACTACGGTGAGTGAAAATCCTACCAGCCTGCCATTAACGCCTTTTTGCAATTAGGAATTGCCCATTGCCCATTTTTGCACTAAAATCAATCAAAAATAGGAATCAAAATTCAAAATCTTGTTCTTTTATCCACTGCTTTAAAGCTTTAAATCAAATTATTACGTAGAAACTTATAGCAATTTATCCTTCTTCATGGGTTGCTCTTCTTCTCTCCCAGGTAAAATCCCTACCCAATTACCTTGATTTTCTTTTCGATTCTTTTTTTCTTTTGGGTTTTTTTTTTATAGTTTTTAGGGTTTTTCTTATTCATCTGCAAATAGGATTGGTTGATCTTTGTAATTAGGTTGATTTCTTTGGTTTTGAGGTGAAAACGTTGTTGAATTTGATTTGGGAATTTTGGGTTTGGTAGTTGGTGATTTAATTGGGTATTTTGTAGTTAGCTTTGGGTGTTGCTGAATTGCTTGGAATTTGATTACCCTTTTATGAGTAGTTGTTCAAATTTTGGTTCTTTTTGTTTTTGGTCGGTTCTTTTATTGGTTGTAGATCGGAGTTCCGGGCGGTCCACTGGACTTAACAACGCGGACAATCCTGAAGGTCCCGATGCCAAAAATCTACGCGTAAAGGTAAATATTTCTTTTAGGTCCATGTCAGTGGTTGAGTATTCGAACATTGAGCAGTGAAGTGTTTGATATTTTCCCATTTCTTGCTATTATAAGTACAATCAATGAAAAATGCGCCTCAGCCAAAAGGGCCCGAGGTATTTTTGCCGCATGGTGCTGAGGTGCAGCACCTTGACGAACCTGGTAATTTGTTTAGCATGTTTGGTGACTTCTATTTAGCATTTGATCTTGAAAATATTATGTAAAAGATTGACTATATTACCTAGTTGCAAATGCTGAAAACTAACTTTGATAATTCTGTAATTTTTAACAAAGTATCTCTTTAGTATACTGTTGACTACTAATTACTATGACCATGATCTCCTTCAATTACTTTCTAATTATGCAACTAACTTTTGATGTCTTTTTGCTGCACACAGCTGGTCTTGTTAGGTGATTCTGGAGTTGGAAAAAGTTGTATTGTTCTTCGCTTTGTTCGTGGCCAGTTTGACCCTACATCTAAGGTAAGGAGTTTTCTTTTAAGCCATCAACTTATAATATTGTCTTCTGGCTTTTCTTTTTTAGCTTCATGTTCTCCAACCATATTCTAACGGATTGGTGTTAGCATATTATCTCTGAGGATGAAAAAGTTATATTCTGATGAGATTTCTTTGATTTGTCAATCTTTTAAAATTTCAGGTAACTGTAGGAGCTTCATTCTTGTCACAGACAATAGCTTTGCAAGATTCAACTACTGTTAAGTTTGAAATATGGGACACTGCTGGACAAGAGAGGTATGATTCTCGAATACCATGTCGATTTTCATGTTCATTCATCAATTTCATACCAAAAGTACATTATATTATGATCCTCTGACCTCATCTATTTTTCACCATAATTGAGATTATAATTTAGTTTATTTTGTGCATTTTATTTTTCTATAATCACTCCTTTGTCGGTAAAGAGTTAATTGTTTACTTTGTTTCTGTCAGGTATGCTGCATTGGCACCTCTCTACTACAGAGGAGCTGGAGTTGCAGTTATTGTGTATGATATAACTAGTCCAGAGTCCTTCACCAAAGCACAGTATTGGGTTAAGGTAGTTTCTGAGCTTGCAATTGTGATTTTTCTTTTTCTTTTCTGGATTACTATGCTTTCTTCATTTTAGAATGTGAAAATTTTCAGACAACACTTTTCAAAATAACAGTATAGCCTAGTGGTTGCATGTTGCATCACAATGAGCTTTTACATGGTTTTGGAGCAGTATTCTTGTTGTGATAGCATATTGCATGGAAGATCTAAGTTTGAGTTCTGAAGGGCTCTAGAGAAGCATTTGGAGAAACTATCTGAATATTATTATTGTCTTTGGTGTGACATTCTTTAATATTTACTAATGTATGTATGGTATTTAATAGTGCAAACTGCTAAAATTCCAGATTTTTGCTCCTCTTGCCCTTATTTTAAAGTCGTTTCTTGTTTTTCGAAATTTTGGTTATCTTCCTCATATTTCTTTGCAAAGGCTTAAACTAGTAGTCTCAGTAAGATGGTGTTGCAGTTCAAGTTTGATTTTTTTTTCCTATCATGTATGCCAAAAGGAACTTAATTCTTTTTTATTATTAAATTTCCTATAGTTTGGCCAAAGAAAAGTTTCCTAAAGGTCTTTTGTCTTTTTTTTTTTTTTTTTTTCTCCTGAAGTACTGTCCATGGTATAGACTGATTTTTCTTTTATAAAGAAAATACTGTACATTTCAAATGATGTAATTATTGTCGTCCCAAAATCATGTTTTCAATTGTGCCATTCGATTGAAAATTTAGATCTCTCACGTGCAATGCTGAGAACAATGCATCTGCTCAAGATTGTAACACAACTGTCTAATCGGGTTATCTAACTACCTGCTACTCCTCTTTTGAGAGTTTGAACATTGATTCGGTTTCTGAATGAATCTAACCCAAATTATCTAGTCAGTGCAGATTAATTTATTTTGTTTTGGCTCATTGGACCTGTTCCGCATTGCATATGTTATTGATACAGCTTTAGGATACCCCCTTTTTATGAATTTTCCTTTTATACTAGTGATAATTAACTTTTCTCTAAGTTCACTGGCAAGTGTTGCTTTACAATGGATTTTCCATAGCCATCTTTGTTTTCTAATGAAGACCCATCAATGTCTTCATCCCCTCGCCTCACTGTTCCCGCCCTTCCCCCTTTTCGTTTCTTTCCGAAAGCCTTAAAGTTGTTAAAACTATTATATGATTTTAAATTTTTAACTTTGGTTTATATTCTGCTTGTTCTAGAATTCAAAAGGTAACAAACTATTATCAAAACTCGTGTCACTTCAACTTTGTCAAAGCTTGGAACTTTTTATGCCCTCAAGTTGCCAAAATTAATGTTTTCTATCATCTGACAGGAGCTACAAAAGCATGGGAGCCCAGGTATAGTGATGGCCTTGGTTGGTAATAAAGCCGACCTTCAGGAAAAGCGCGAAGTACCAGTCCAAGTTAGTGCCAAATTTAAATGAACGGAAATACCTTTATGCATATTGAATTATTCAATTGGTGTTATCTTCTAACTCGTGTTGTTTTATTCTTGAAGGATGGCATTGACTATGCAGAGAAGAATGGGATGTTCTTTATTGAGACATCTGCCAAGACTGCGGACAATATAAATCAGTTGTTTGAGGTATTTCTTCGATAAATCCAAAAGTGCAATAGTACTTGAATAATAATTATTGATACTCTTTAAACACTTTGCATAGAAAGATCTCATCCTGTGACTATTGATAAGGTCAAGATTTTATGAGAATTACTAAAGGATAGCAACTTAAGTATAGTCAAATATGCCATCTCCTGGAAGATTCTAGTCTATGTCAATATAACTTGTAGGTTTGCCCGTAGTTATTAAGCACCATTGTTCTTTCACATTTAGAGTAAATGTTGAAAGTATCAAAATATTCTTCAAAGTCCAAGATCAGTTCTTAAGCTTAAGCTTTAAAATGATATAGCTCAAACTTGTCAGCAGCATTCTAATATGGATAATTATCTGGTATACTGGCATCGGAATTTAAGAACTCTACAAGCAGGAGTTTCTTTTGATGTGCAGGGAAACTTACAGATACTTGTCCTTACTAATTTGTTTGTTGTTATTGATAACCTCTGCTCATGTCATGGATGGCTTTAGTCATCAAGGCACTGGTTTCTTGTCATCTAAATGCATTGTCAACCCTACTTAAGAGTTGTTTTCACTTGTGTTGTTGTCCGGATCTTCAATTTTGTTTTCTGGAAATACCTGTGTCCAACATGCAATGCATGCCTGTGTCAAACACCTGGGTCTAAATAACATTTGAGGTTTCTCTATGAATTGGGATTGAAAGGTTTATTTATTATCTACATGGCAGGAAATTGCCAAGCGGCTGCCACGTCCATCACCTTCATGATCAGAGGATGGTGATACTGGATCAACTACTAGGTATTTTTAATGTTATGTAGTTGGGATTTCAAGTTTGTGAATATCATATTAATACGTAACTGTGATTGCGACTGTTCTACGCTTTCTTAGTCTGTGATGCAATTCTAAATATGATTTTAAAACATTCAGTTGTGAGTTGTCATTAGCATCACTTAAATCTGCCCACACTTGAATGATTGGTTGTAACTGTGAAAGATTATACTCGACAAGTATGCCATGTTTCACTACCATTTATGTATTCATATGGTATTCATATCATATTCATGTTAAATTAAAGCCAAGATGGTACATTGAACGTACGGGTATCAAATTGGTTTCTCAATTCAGTGCTTTGAACGAAAGTGCTAGTGCTTTTTTGGTATTAATTTTGGCCAAGGAAGTCATAAGCATGAAATAATGGGATAGTTTCGTTGGTTTAATAAATGTTTAAATGATATTTTATAAGATGAACTCTCTTTTATGTGCTTCAGTAAAGTTGTTTTCTCGAACAACTGGAAGTAGGTTCATAAACATAAATTTTAGAATAATTGTAAGTGAAATAAAAAGAATTCACAGATGATGGTAGGATTCTTTCTTTTTTTTCTTTTTAAATATGATGGAAGAAATAATAATCTTAAGTCTCTATATATCATTTTTGAAGAAATAATCTTAGGGCTTTTACCTTCTTCTTTTTTTTCCTTTTTATTTTGCCTTCGGCAAAATACAACAAGAAGTCGGCTAGTGAGAAAGGGCTTTTATCTTTTCTTTCAAAGCAAAGAAAACCTCTTTTTCCCAAAGAAATATGTATTTATATTATTAGTCTTGAATTTTTTAAAACATATAGGAATATATGGATAAAACTGTTCAATAAAACCCCTGAATTATAATATTGAAATTAGTAAAATAAAACATGGTAAAAAATAATCTCAGTATCTAATTCTTTTAGCAAAATAAAACCTATTTCAATAAGGATTAAATAGGGCAAAATCCTTAAAAAAAAAAGGTTATATTATATAACCCCCCCTCTTCCTTATTCTTCTTCAGAAACAATGTATGTCTACTTTTTAAGCTTTTTCTTAAGCTATCCAAAAAGAGGAAAAAAGAACAACCATGTTGTTGTCCAAGAATTCTGCATTGGAGAGCAAAGACAATGAAATCTTTGAGGTCGAAGAATCCATTGCCATTCAATCTGAGCTCATCAAAACCATGACGACCATGGTGAACAGCAAGGCCTACGTTAACGAACGTAATCAAATGGTGCCAGAAGCACGTTGATTATCACGTTGAACACCACCTCTGCAACAACAACGATGATGATGATGAGGGACCGGAATTCGTTGATGTCTATACGGCTGGTCTTAAAGAGATTGTAACGTAAGGGTGCCGGAAACAAGCCAATTATCACGTCGAGCAAAACAACAAAATTGTTGATGAAGAACTAAGCGATTGGGAATCAAAATTCTTTGAGGTTGATATGGATGATCTTCACGAGCTTTTCATGGCAGCCAATTACCTGGAAATTGAAAGCTTGTTGAATGGAGTGACGAAACGAGTTGGGGACTTTATCAAAGCTTGCAAGAATGTTGAGGTAATTCGTCAAACTTTTGGGATTAACAACGATTTTGCTGCTCAACAAGAGGAGGAAATTCGTAAGCTTAATTCTTGGAACCATATTTGACTTGTTTTTATCAGTTTTTGTTTCAAGAATTGTATTAATTAATCAAAATTGTGATTTTGGTGTTTTGGGTGTTTTTTTTTTTTTTTAAATTAATAGAACTTTTTTATGTGTTTTGATGCTATAAAACTACTCTTTAATTTATGATCTATAATTAATTTCTTTGAGTGTTTTGTTGTGTATCATCTTAGTGAGAAAAATCGGGAATTTATGTGATATAGTTACTATTTATGGAATTGACCTTCTAGGTAGGCTCCATGCATATCGACACGTATGTTATCCTAGACTTAACACATGTTCGTTGGTTCATGTGCTTGTTGGTTTATTTGTTTGGTTTCGTACCCTGTGCTCGCGAACATCTAGGGACGTACGAACTAGACTCTCGAGATTCAAGTGAATCCCTTAATGTTTTCACCTGATGAAGTCTAAATTGGGGTCGCAAGTCAATAGCTAGACTTAAATTCGGGTTTCGGGTTAGCAATCGAATACATCATAACAAATTTAAAACTAAATTAAGGTCATTTTTATTTTGCTTTCTTTTTCCAACAAATAATCAAATAATGGCGTGAGAGAAGATTGATGGCATCTTTGAAATTTTCTAATCCTTCCTTTGGTGATTCTTTTTCTCCAAGTTTTGATAATTTGGTTTCTATTTTTCCTCTTCCACCAACTCTCTCTCTCTCTTTTAAATTATAAATACAAATAGATACGTAGACAATTGACATATAATTTACACATGATTTAGAAAAGATGAGAGTCAAAGTTGAGACCTCAAAATCTTATATTTTTCTATATATTGACTAATACATAAAATTTCGGCTGATACAAGCAAAACAAATCGAAAATTATTATTATCAGTAAAACAAGTCAATTTTTGAATTAAAATGAAACTTATATTTTGTGATTCTAGTTTATGAATAGAAAAAAGCATATCGATAATATGATCAGTATTGAAACATTATTGACTATATTACTTTCAAACCTTTTAATCGCACGAGATTTAACTTGTCAAAATAGTTTCTTTAAACATAGATGGGCATAAAAAATATGCTCAAATTAGTTACCAATGGTGATGTCAAAACCATATCAAAATAAAAAATTGGTGGGTTGATTGGTTGAAATTCATTATAACAAATCATCCTGATGTTGGGTGTAATTTTCCCTTAAAATTTTAAAGTAATGTAAGTAATTTCTAAAAGGTTAACTTTTACTATGAGCCCCTGCACTTTGTATAAATTGTGAATTTAGTACTTGTTCTTTAATTTGATCAATTTAATTTTTGAACTTTTGAATTTTGTAATATTAATCATGGCCAATAACAGCTAAATCTATTTGGTTAAATTATGTTATTAGCTCTATATAATGTGTAAAGTTATAGATTTAGTCCATATTCACCAATTGAATATTTTTAATGGCTATAATTTTTCTAATTTCAAAAGTTTAATCGTTAAAATCTATTAATTAATTTTTTACAAGTAATATATAAAATAACAAATAGACATAATAGTATACCTATGATAATATGTTTAACATTTAATTTAATAAATTTAATAATTAAAGATTAAAATTTTCAATTTTAAAGATACAGAAATTACGTGAATAAAATAAAAAGCTGTTAACGGTCCAGATGAAAGGATTAGTGGGGGGCCCAAACTAATATACTTTTTTATGTGATTTCTGTCGAACGAATCAAATCAAAGCGGAAATTGCATACATATTATTTGCCGCCCACGTTACGGCATATGATTGGTGTGTATTCCCATGTCATCCTGACGCGTTAAGTTTCGACGGCAGAAAATCTATGTTTCTCTGCCACGCGGCCGAATTTCACGCGTCGTTGACATATCACAGCTGTTTGGTGGCTTCACGCGGCTGGCTAGCAGGTGGAATGATGACGTGGCGGCTAAAGGAACGGTAATTAATTAAAGGATAATTATTTTATTAATCCAAAATAAAATAAAACGTAGTTGAATATAAAATTAGTGATTAATTAGTTTCATCTATCTATTTATAAATAATATAAATAAAAAATTAGAAAATAATATATTTAATAAAAATAATAAGGCAAGAGAAATATAATAATAAATAATATGTTAAAATGAATTATTGTAAGAAATATATTTTAAACTAATAAAAAGTTTAAAAATTAAATTATTAATGAAATTCATTTTTTAAAAATAAAATAACTGTCTTATATATTAATTAAAATAAAGGTTTAATAATTATATTAATATTATAAAAATGAGGTATCAAATTATGAGAGTTTTTTGTCATAATTATACAATACCACGTAAGATTATTTTACTCCTATATCTTACTTTCATATATAACATATCTTAGTATATATTATGAAATTATTATGTAACAATTAATTAATTCGTCACTTAATGATTGAGTTTTAGTTTGATTAGCAATGACATTGTTATTAGTATAGGAGGATGTAGGTTCAAGGCTATTTGAAGTGTATTATGCTCCTATTTAAAAGTTAGAGAGAGACTATAGTTAATTTTAAACATAATATATATATATATATATATATATATAGAATTCTATATGTTGGTATTGTTTTTATATATTTTATATGTAAAATCTTATTTAACCTAATGTATATATCCTTATAAAGGTTTATGTTGATGATTTCATATTATATAAATCATTCATATCTCCATCACATTGTTTGTGTTTTTCTTGTGTGAATATTTATTTTAATTTGTTTGATTGTGTATTTTAGAAAATTTTACATTTTAGAACTTTAAATTTTATTATTTACATGTTATAAAAATTAAAGTGCATTCAGATATGGTAAATTAGTTGTATTCATAATTATACAAATATTTCACTTGTCAATTTTAATATTGTGACGAGTAACACTTTAATTTATAGACAAGTGACACTTTATCATATTATATTATCTATTGTTGTTTAATGATGTATCAATAAATTAAAATGTCACTCGTTACAATATTAAGATGACAAGTGAGATACTTAAAATAAATTCATAATTTATTATAATATATATTAAATTATATTATTATGATAAATATTTTAGAATTATTTTTAAGTAAACCTGTGAAAATTCAATTGAATGAGTAAAAATACTTTTGTATGTATTTTTTTTTAAGTATTGTTTATTGTTATACATATAAAATAATATTAAGTCTTAGGGAAAGGATTGTATGAAACAGTGACGCCACGTCATCTGTATCCCTTTCTAATAGTTTTATGCCACATCAGTATTCAATTTTATCCTGAATTTCATACAATCCTTTCTCTTAATTAAGTCTTATTAAAAGGCCCACAAGTTACATCCCTCATAACCCTATCACAGTTTTAATGTATTAAGCTAACATCACCAAAGCCTATGGATAAATAAGGGACAAGAAACAGCAGGAGGGATGCTCCTTCAAGCATCTTCTCTTCTCCATCTTTTTCCGTAGCTTTTTATAAGAGAGCTCACTTCCTACATTATCCATCATCAGTCGACTCTCTACCTCATCCTAAACAGGGTGAATCGACCAACAACACCACAACCTCAGCCTTGTATGATATTTGCATCAAAAATTGGTATGATGAATATGGACCAACTCCCAATCTCTAAAATTGGTTGAGATAGATCCCCCAACAAAAGCACACCCAAAAGACTAGTTGAATCACTTGTGTCAAGTAACAAAATAAATGTCGCACCATGTGTACTTTGCCGGTAAATAGACGAGCACATCCTAGCCTTTTCAAGCACACTTCGATTAGAGGTAATATATATATTTTTTGTAGTAAAAAAAATATTGCTATTTTTTTGAGTCACGCATGAATAAATGCCGTGCCATGTGTATCTGGTTGGTAAATAAGTGAGCACATCCTAGCCTTTTTAGGCACACCTCAAGAGGTAAATATATATTTTATTGTAAAAAAAATATTGATATATTTCCAAACCATATAGGAATAAATGTGTGTACCTCGCAGATAAATGAGTAAGCATATCCTAGTCTTTTCAGACACACTCCAATAAGATGTAAAATATATATTTTATTGTAAAAAATATTAATATTTTTCTGGGTCATGCAAGAATAAATATCATGTTGTGTGTACCTCGTCGGTAGATGAGTAAGCATATCCTAGCCATTTCAGGCACACTGCGATGAAAGGTAAAATATATATTTTATTGTAAAAAAATATTATTTTTTTCAATTCGCCTAAGAATAAATGTCATGTCATGTGTACTTGGCAGATAAATGGACGAACACATTCTAGCCTTCTCGAGCACACTCCAACAAGAGCTCATAGCCTTTTTAGACTCAAGATTGCCTTCTCAAGCTTGGCAACGCCTTTCAGGCCCACTAAGTTTAATAGCAGAAAAACTGCTAGCCTTTTAAGACACTTAGCTTCATTTTATAAAGTTTTAAAGCAGACACCTCGATAGGAAATTGCTCGCTAAATTTAATAAAAGAATCACTTCTAATCTCATAAGACACTTAGCTAAATTTTACAAAGTTATAAAGCAAACACCCTAGGAGGAAATTGCTCACTAAGTTTAATAGAATGATTATTTCTAGCCACTTAAGACACTTAGTTAAATTTTACAAAGTTATAAAACAAACACCCTGAAAGGAAACTGCTCGTTGAGTCTAATAGAAAGACTGCTTCTAGTCTCTAAAGCACTTAGCTAAATTTTATAAAATTATAAAATAGACACTCCAAGAATAAATAACTTGCTGAATTTAATAGATGAATTGCTTCTAGCCTCTTAAGGCACTTAACTAAATTTTATAAAGTTATAAAAAAATTACTTGTTGAATTTAATAGAATGATCGTTTCTAATCTCTTTAAAGTACTTAGTTAACAATTATAAAATTACAAAGTAAACACCCCAAAGTAGACATTGCTCAAATAAATATATTCATACACTTTCTATAGTACCAATATGTGTATTTACTATGGGTGTAGTTATATTTTAATTTTAAATTGAGCAAGTAATGTATCTTAACTAACGCCTCTCATATGCGAACAGTCTTATAACTCCTCGCTAATATGAGACTAGTGTGTGTTTGTATCTTTGTGTGAGAGAAAGTCAAGCATACAACATAGAGATTTTGCCTAAACTTTTGTCTCAACTCTATAACATTTCCCTCTACTAGGGGACAACTGTTATAAATCATTATTAAGTCTTATCAAGAGGCACACAAGTCACATCCCCTATAGCCCTATGATAGTCTAAATGTGTTAGACTAACATGACCAAAGCCTATGGATAAGTAGCGGACAAGGAAACAGTAGGAGAGTTGCTCCCCCCGAGCTTCTTCTATTCTCCATCTTTCTCCATAGTTCTCCATAAGAGAGCCCACTTTTTACATTATCCACCACCAGAACAGTTGGCTCTCCTTCTAGTCCTAATTAAACGTGCTCATGGGTTGGACTATCCAGCCCGGCTCGAAGGCCCACCCAAAATATGATAGGGTTTGGGTAAAAATATAGGCCCAAAAAATGGGCTTAGACAAAAAAATAAGACATGTTTAAAAAACGGGTCGGGCCTCGGGTAAAGTATTTTTTTCTCGAGTTTAGCCCGGCCCAACCTAAATTTACTAAATGACAAAAAAAATCTACTATTTTTTTATTTTTTAATATTATTTTCTTGTTGTTTTGTCCCTATTTTGCTACCATATTTTATTATATTACTACTATATTGTTGTTATTGTTTAGATATTGTATAAAACTTATTTTATTATTAATTTTGTTATTATTTTAAAGGCATTTGTTAATTTTGTTATTATTTTAGAGTTATTTGCTTGTTAAGTCTACATATTTTTTAAATTTTATTTTCAATTTGTTGGAAAATATTTATTTTAATTTTTTAATATTTTTGATGTATTATATATATTTAAAATTATATAAAATAATATAAAAATTTAATACTGAAATTTGGTGAGCTAGCTTAGGTTTTAGTATTTTTATTTGAGTAGGGCTTGGGTAAAATTTTAGGCCCGGCCTAGCCCGAGCCTAATGAATGAGCTTAAATTTTTAATTGAGCCGACCCAAAACCGATTCGCCCAGCCCATGAGTACCTCTAATCCTAATATTGGATAATTAATTAGGAGTTTAAGGGTTAAGAATAGTTTAGAAAATGTATTTAAAAATCATAGCATTAAACCAAAAGATATATTTTTGTTGGATAATTATTTGATATATAGATGATAAAAAATTTATTTTATAAGTGATGTTAAGAAATGATATTATGTTAAGTCGACAACCAGTCTATATCTATATTTGATTCTTTTAACCCAATTTTTTGAAAGAAGAAACTTTTATGAGTACAAATATAATTTAAGTAGGAATACAAATACATATTCAAGTATCTATATTTCTTATATATATTATAACATTTTAAATTATAATATTCCTCCATCCAAATAAATTTGTCATATGTTTACTTTTTGTGGTTAAATTTTTAAAAATTTATTCTTGATGTGATAAAGAAATTATCAGTGAAATAGTGTTTAAATATGTATTTTAGATTTTACAAATAGAATTAAAGAATTGATAAGTATTCTATAAAAGTATAGTAAAATATTTTTAAAATAAAATAGATGTCAATTTTTCAAAGTTGTTTATAGAATAAAAAATATATATTAGTAGTGTACTAAATTTTAATCTATTTATCAAATGTAATTAATTAAATATTTAAAATAATTGAAAATTTAACATTAATAATTCAATTATCACGTTTAAATTAAGAGATAAAAGGAGTTTTTAAAATATTCTACTAATTCTTAGAATCTCAATTTTAAAACCTAAAATTTAAATTGAATTTTGAAAAAAGAAGAAGAAGCAATTAGACATGTGATTTTTAAGTTTAAAATGGAGAGAAAGAAGTCAATTTCTAACTCTAGCCAACATGGAACTTTGACTTGATATGTAGCCGCTGGAAGTCGAGGCTTTTATCAGCTCCATCATTAAATCTCGACCGTCGGTTGACATGGAAGCCGACAACTTATTTGTAGTTGTAAAGAAATGGCAAAGGGCCTAAGCCAACTCATTATTATTCGGACTCATATATCCTTTTTTCTTTTTCTTCAAATTATTATTATTTTGCCAAACAATTATTCCATACATTAACGGTTGAAATTTTTACATATAATTATAAATTTATATATTATTTTTTATTTTTAATTTAATTTTAAGTTAAATTTTAATCTTCAACTTTTTAAAATTCGTGTTTACTATCAACCTTTTAAAATAGTTGAATTGTTATTTTTTAATCAACATATTGATTAAGACTTTAAAATTTTAAACATAGTAGCACGCATGACGATTCACGAAATTTGTATAAACTTTTTATTTTATTTTATTTTATAAAATTTAAATTATTTGTTAACATGTCATACAAGATAAATAACAACATGTCAACATGAAATACAAATAAATTGCCATGCAGATTGTCACACCAATATCGTTAAAAAATAATATTTTAGTAAGCATTTTAATTGAAAAAAGATTTAACTCTTTTTCTAAAAAAAAAAGTTATATTGATGAAAAAATGTCAATGTTGCAAAGTAGATAAATCTCAAAATTATTCATGAATTTTGATTTAATATGTATTTGTATACATTAATTTTAATTTAGTGTAATTATACACGTGAAACTCTAGTTGTGGTTCAAATATATACTTGAAACTTTAATTTTGATTTAATCATGCACATTTAAAGAAATAAATACATCAATTTATTTTTATATTGGATAAATATAATTATTTATGTATGCAATATATAAACATAAAATGATGTTAAATTAATAATTGTATTAATAATTTACAAAATTAGATTAAATTAAAATTTCATGTATAAAATTACACAAAACCAAGTTCATATACACAATTACACATTAAACCATAATCCGTGCATAATTTTAAGATTTATTTTAATTTTAAAAATTAAAAATAAATAAAACACGTAACAAAATTTTATCCGTTAATGAATCAAATAATTATCCTTTATTTATATACTTAAATTTCATATATCAAAAGCTTAAAATATTTAAATAAAAAAACTTATTTCTATTTATAAGTTAGAAGTTATTGAAAATGTCAATTTATATTCAAAGATATTTTAATTGAATTATTATAATCAAAATTTTTGTCTTCCATTTTAGAATATTGATTATATTAAAATAATAAATTGATTGAGTTTTGACGTAAAATGCTTTTGACTTAGTTGATTTTATGCTGACATTAATCTAATTAAAATACAAATTTTAAAATAAAAATAATTAATTAGTGTAAGTATATATTTTTGCATGAACATTATTATTAATGTAAGTAAATATAAATTTAATTATCTTGAAATGTATTATCTTTTTATTTATGGGTTAAAAATAATTATAAGTAATTAAAAAATTTTAATAATTTAATTTACATTTATTTTTTTCTTCCAAAACCCTAAAAAACAATAATTATGATTTTGTGAAAATGGTCACATCTTGTTAACCTTTCTTAACTACTCAAGAAAAAAAATAAAGAGTTGGAACAAGTAAATAAATATTTAATTATTCTCATTCTCAATTAATTGAAATCAATCCTTGTCACAATTATATACATATATTTGGTCAATTGTCACAATTATATTTAAAAAAAGAAAAAGAATAACAATCTTTAATTTCCCCCTCATTATTAAACCTCTCTCAAAATTTCCCTTTTTCTTTGTTCTAACAAGAACCAGCTTCAATTTCCCAGCTTCCATGGCTTCCCTTTCTTGAATCCCAAAATTACCCATGTCATTTAACTGAATTCCTTATTCTTGGTGCCTTTTATTTTCCCCAAAAGATCAAAACTTTCCCTTTAATTTGGGAATTCTTTGAAAAAAAGAAGAAATATTGCTGTGTTTGAATGATCATGGGACTCACAGGTGATTCAAAGGGCCAATTGCTGTGTCAACTAGCTGAGTTGGTGAAGGAGATATCTGGTTTACCAGAGTGTAGAAACTCGTGTAAAAAAATGCATGGGACTTTGGTTCGTAGAATCAAGTTGTTGAGCCCTTTGTTTGAAGAATTGAGAGACGGAAATGAGGACTCGATGGTCAAAATTGAAGAGATTAAAGGGTTTGAGCTACTGAAATCTGCTTTGGATTCTACTAAAAAGCTTCTTCAATCGATTAATGAAGGAAGCAAGTTGTATCAGGTAAATTTTTTTAAAATTTCCTTTTTCGTTGTTAATTCTCTGTCTGGTTGTTGAAAAAAAAGTAAATGGAAAAAAGGGGAAAACTTTGGGTCTGTTTTTGGTGCCATGTGATGTTGGTTGAAGAGAAAAAAAAAAGTCAGAACTTTTTGTTTGGTTGCTCAGAAAATTTAGTGTTAGGTGGAAAAAAAAGAAAGAGCTGATTTTCTGAATCATGTAAAATTGATTGTGTTGGGAAATTCATGTTATTGCTATTATTTCTAAGAAATTTGGAGGAGCAAGAAAAAATCTCTTTTCAATTATCATATCTAATGGAAGATTAAAACTTATCATATGTATATATATATACTTTTTTTCTAGGAACTAAAAATGAGTTCTTCCAATCACCCAATTAAGAGATCAATTACAAAATATAATTCTATCATCATAAAGTTATATTGGAAAGCTTGCAGCATAATTGTTAATCTGCTATATTGATGTTTCCTTCAAAATGAGAAAGAACCATCTTATCATGACTTCCTGCATTTTCTTTGCAAATTTTCTTTCATTTTCTTTTTAATTTAATAAGGTCTGCAGATTTGATATTATAATTCCCTGGGTTATATTATGTGATAAAAAATGTTATACACAACGAGATTTCTTCAAAGCTTGTGTTTTCGGCATTGGTGTTTGGTGTAGGTTCTATCAATGAATCTGATGAAGTCTCAAATCTGTTTACCTTGGAGCTGAATAAAATGAAACTGGTCCTCGTTTTCATTCTTTTTGGCACATATTTAGTCTATATGTAAACTTGTAAAGGCCCCGAGTTTTAGAATGTCATATGCTCATCTTTTTTCTTCAAGATCTGTAGAAATAAGCTTGATCTTTTCGGCTCTTTCAAATGATCATTTTTGCTGCTAATTATCCTCGTTATATTTCGCAAATACCTTTATGTTCATGTAGTAGTTATTCATTGAGTTCTGCATTACTTTTCGCAGGCCCTGCAAAAGGATCAGGTAGCGTATAAGTTCCAGCAAATGACGGAAACCATTGAAGCAGCTTTGAGCGAAATCCCTTATGATAAACTTGATATATCGGAAGAAGTCCGGGAACAGGTACTTTTCCGCAAAAAAACTTACTAGAACTGGTACTATTTCTTTTGTTTGAAATGTTCCCAAATGATTGGTGGCTTGAATGACTCGTTCTTGGTATTCGTCTCATTGAACTTTTGCATATAAAGAGAGGGGAAAGAATTGGCAAATGCATATAATAGATTGATAATATGCGGACTTTGATAACTTGTCTGACCTGTTCTCTTTCTTATCAGATTGAACTTGTTCATGCACAATTCAGAAGAGCAAAAGGAAGACCGGAGTCACCAGATTTACAACTAGAACATGATTTAGCGATAGTGCAGAAAGAAAAAGATCCTGACCCTGCAATTCTCAAAAGGCTTTCAGATAAGTTGCAGCTAAGGACAATCAATGATCTAACGAAAGAGTCTGTTGCTCTCCACGAACTGGTTATTGCAAGTGGTGAAGATCCGGGAGAGCGCATTGAGGAGATGGCATCACTGCTCAAGAAGCTTAAAGATTTTGTCCTCACTGAAAATCCTGAAGCTGACACCTCTGAGGGTGAAAAGGGCTTGATGAAACACAGGTCACCTGTTATCCCAGATGATTTCCGGTGTCCAATATCTCTCGAGTTGATGAAAGACCCTGTAATTGTCTCCACTGGACAGGTTAATTGACAAAATGCACCCGTAACTTCTTTTTCTTTTTTATGATTAAACAATAAACACTCAAATATTCTGACCTTGTTGGTTCGATATTCTGAAGTATTTTGCTTTCTTTTACAGACATATGAAAGATCCTGTATTCAGAAATGGTTGGATGCTGGGCACAAGACGTGTCCGAAAACACAGCAGACACTATTGCACACTGCCCTTACGCCAAACTATGTCCTAAAAAGTCTCATAGCTTTGTGGTGCGAGAGCAATGGTGTTGAACTGCCTAAGAAACAGGGGACTTGTAGAAGCAGAAAAGCAGGTAGCAGTGCTTCGGACTGTGATCGTACTGCTATCATCACTTTGTTGGAAAAACTGGCAAATGGAAATTCAGAACAACAAAGAGCAGCTGCTGGTGAACTCCGGCTATTGGCAAAAAGAAATGCGGATAATAGGGTGTGTATTGCTGAGGCAGGAGCCATACCACTTCTTGTCGAGTTATTGTCTTCCACAGATCCTCGAACCCAGGAGCATGCTGTGACAGCTCTTCTCAACCTTTCCATTAATGACAGTAACAAGGGAACCATCGTTAACGCAGGAGCTATACCCGATATAGTTGATGTGTTGAAAAATGGCAGCATGGAAGCTAGAGAAAATGCTGCCGCTACCCTTTTCAGCTTATCTGTTATAGATGAGAACAAGGTAGCGATAGGTGCTGCTGGGGCTATTCCTGCCCTTATAAAGCTGCTTTGTGAAGGGTCTCCAAGAGGAAAGAAAGATGCCGCTACTGCCATTTTCAATCTTTCGATCTACCAAGGAAACAAGGCAAGGGCTGTTAGGGCTGGTATTGTGCCACCATTGATGAGACTGTTGAAGGATGCTGGAGGTGGGATGGTGGATGAAGCATTGGCGATTCTTGCCATTCTTGCAAGCCATCATGAAGGGAGGGCGGCAATCGGTCAGGCTGACCCGATTCCTGTTTTACTAGAAGTCATACGGACTGCTTCTCCACGTAACCGGGAGAATGCCGCCGCCATACTCTGGTCACTTTGCACCAGTAACTTAGAACAATTAAAAATAGCCAAGGATTTCGGTGCAGAGGAGGCATTAAAGGACCTGTCTGAAACTGGCACCGACAGGGCAAAAAGAAAAGCTGGAAGTATCTTGGAACTCCTCCAACAACTTGAAGTGAAGGAAGACGCGGTTTCTTTAAGTTCTTTATGAGATTCATGCTAATATAATTTGGTGTTTCAAACAGGTCGTGCATGATTGATATACGAGGGGTTTATATAACCAGACATCAGAATGTTTGAAAAGGGCAGTGAACGTCTCTTGATCAGCCTTGGCATTGGGAGGACTTGCAGGGAATCACCATATTCAAACAAAGGGGTATATTAAAATATATGAAGCTTGATGAAGTTTAGAGGTTTTCATGTGTAAACTTGCATTAGCATGAAGTACAAGGTTATCCACTATTATGTTCCTTTTTTTTGGTAAAATAATGATTTGTTCTAAGAGATGCAGATATTTACTTGGAATCTTTGAATTGCTTGAGATGCAATTTAGCAAAATACTTATGCTCACAGCCCCATTTTTTCTGATATTTTTATTCATGTTTTTAAAAATACAGAACAAAATTCTACTTTTGAACAAGTCTAACCTAAATTTCCATGGGAAAATATAAATAAAGTCCAAAGACCAAGAAGAGCTGATGTAACCACACAAATCATTGTGGAAATGAACAATTGCGAAGAGTGGAGATCAACCATTAAACCTGTTGCAAAAGTCAATAAATTCATGCATTGCATGGGGGAGGAAATTGAAATTTTGTTTTCAAAATTTTAATCCCCTATAGTTTCAAGTATGACTTTTGATTTCACAATATTTATCATACAATTTTAATTAACTCCAATCTTTTAACAATTTTTTTTTTTAAATTCTCTTTTCTCTATCACCAACCTATCATATTCAACAAAGAGAGAAAAAAATTAACAAACGACCAAAACTAATTTATAAATTAAATCACGGCTTAATACTTACAAGTAATTTTAAGCACTTACTTTATCTAATTATCAACAAAATAATCAAGTCACATAACATAATAAATAGCTATCAAGACCCGACAATCTTATTAAAAATGATTTTGAGCAACCAAAATTGTAAGACCAACAAACTAGTGAGTAAGCTGATCGAGTAATCTAAGACACCAATATGACCAGATGAGCAATCAATAATCATCGCACATTGAACAATATTTTGAGCAGTCCAAATGTTAAGTGTACTCATCCCAATTATCTACACCTTAAAGCAACTTGCCCTTCTTATCTCAACTTCACCTTTTGATGATGATGATAGGAGCGAGCCGAGAACACAAACTTTCGACATCCAAAGAAATCCAGTCTCATAGTCCAGCTAACTTCCTGTAGAGGTGTTAATGGTGGGGTAGGATACAACTAAAATTTTAGGCTCGTTTATTAGGCTTGAACTTAATCTAAAAATTGGGTTTAAAATTTTACTTAAATCTAACCTAAATAAAAATGTTAAAATTCGGACTTGGTCCAGTCCGGCCTACTTGTATTAATTTCTTATATTATTTTTAAAAATATATTATATCAAAAATATTAAAATAATTAAAATAAATATTTCTCAACAAATTAAAATAAATTAAAAATATATATATATATATATATATATTTAAATAACACTAAAATAAGTGCAACTTAATAAGCAAATGCCTCTAAAATAGTAACAAAATTAACAATAAAATAAGAGTTATACAATGTCCAAAAATAAAAATAAAATAATAGTAACATAATAGTAATGATAGCAAAATGTGAGAAAATGTAACGACCCGATAGTCACGGGTATCGGAAAGTATGTTTTTGGGTCTCCGTTTTCGTAAAATGGATTCGTAAATATAAGAAATAATTTACGAATTTAGTTGTGTGGTTAATTAGGTTTTGGTTAGGTGAATTAGCTTGAATTAAGAATAATTAGGTGAAAGGATTAAATTGAATAAAGAGTGAAAATTTAATTATAGATTAAAGAAAAGTAAAGGGACTAATTAAGCAATTAAACTAAAAGCCACGAGTGTTTGATAATATTAGTGATATGTGTAATATTTATATACATATATTAAATTATAATTATATATATACTTACTTATTATTTAAGTAAATAATATTATATTTATATTAATATAATTATACTATATTAGTATAATAATTTAAATGAGTAAAACAAATAAAGAAAGAAACAAAAAGAAACAATAAGGGGGACGAAACAGATAAGGAAAAGAAAGAAAGAAAAAGGGAAAGAAAAAGGAAAAATTGGGGTTTTAGGATTCAAAGCTTAATTGGTAAGTCAACTTAGTCCCTGTTCTTGAAATTTTTATGTTTTTAGAATCCTAGAACTAAATACTATTTGTTTTATGTGGAAATTTTAGAAAATATTGAATTCTTAGATGATGTTCATGTTGGATAATTTAAGTGTTTGGGACTAAATTGATAGAATTTTAAGTTAGAAAATAGAAAATGGATTAAATTGTAAAATAAATTATAAGTTCTGAGTAATAGGGACTAAATTGGGAAATTTTCAAAACTTAGGGTTTCATAGTGAAATTAGAGAGTTAAGTTTAGTTTTAAATGGAAATTTAATGAAAATATAGAATAAATTGGGAAGAAAATATAGTTAGTTTTGGTTAGGGACTAAATTGGAATTTAGGCAAAAGTTGAATATAAATTGAAATATTCAATGTGAAATTGTGTTGTATTGATGATTTTAAATTGTTTCAATTTCCGTAGCTAACGTTGTACCGGAAACTTCGGCTACGAGAGGAAAAGAAAAAGTTAACGAAGAGCAGCTTGAAAATTACAGTTCGTATTTCTATAATCTGAATTTAATTATTAAAAATTATTGTACTTTGATTTCTTGTATATGGTAAGTATGGAAGGTGAGAATTATTGTGTTTTATAATAGAGATGGATTGATTTGGTGTGTGATAAAATTGATATGAATATGTGATTATTGTGGAAATTGAACATTGGATATTTGTTATACTTGAAAAGTGAATTGAAACTCTATCAGCTATATCGGGCTGAGTCGGATATAGTTGGCATGCCATAAGATTGGAAGAGTTCAAGGATTACTTCGACTTCGAGTCGATGAGACACTGGGTGTTAATCTATTACCTAGGATAAATTTGATGAGGTACTGGGTACCAATTTACTTCAACATGGCCGATAGACACTGAGTGTCAATTTATTACTTCTAAGTATCCGATAAGGCACTGGTTGCCAAATTGGTGTGTTTTGGTTGGATCTGTGTAGTCGTCCGAGTCCAAGTCATGTTAATAGGGGAAAATAAATGAATGATATTATGATTGGAAATGGAAAGAATTGAATGTGAAATGCAAATGAGATACATGGATTGGTGGATTGTATTGTGAAAGATATCTGGGATGCAAATGTTAAGAATTGAATGTGTTATGAATTCATATTTATGGATTGTTTAATTGAAAAATTATGGTTATTGTATGAATTAATGTGTTTGTTATTTTAAAAATTACTTTTAAGCATTTGGATTATAGAAATATCATTGAGTTCATACTCAGTGTACCGTTTGTTTTCCGTGCACAGGTTAGGCGTTAAAGTTGATTGCAGATTCAGCATCCATTCGAGATTCCAAACTCAAACATGGCGTAGTATGTTTCTTTTTGGTAATGGCATGTGCCTAGATTGTCAAATGTTTATTATTCTGTGAAGGGATTGTAAATAATATTATAAGTTGATATTTGTTAGTTATATATATATAACATAAGTGTTTTGATGAGATTATAAAATGATATGTTTTAGTTAAAAATGGTATATATTTTAGAATTGATTGTACGGTGATTAATTGGATTGTTTTTAGTTAATGTATGTGAAGTATATAAGAGAGTACATTGGCTAGGTCAACAGATTAATTGTTTTGACATGTTTTAGATATATTTGTTTGTATTTTGGATTGGTTGAATAAATGGTTTTTGAGTTGCTTGGTGTTCAAGTCTGCAGGGTATGAAATACTTGATGTATAAGGTTCATTTTGAGTCCACATGGCCAGACACACGAGCGTGTGATTGGACCGTGTAAGAACATGGCTAACACATGGGCGTGTGGTTTGGCCGTGTGTCCCCTGCAACTTTAAAAATTTAAAACGGAATACTCAGGTATTTCCACATGGGCAGAGACACGGGCGTTTGTCTCAGCCGTGTGTGTCACACAGCTTAGCACACGAGCATGTGGCTGGCCGTGTGATCTAAGTCAGAGAGTTACACGGGTTCGGACATGGCCTGAGGCACGAACATGTCTAATGGTCGCACGGGCGTGTCCCTTGACCACACGAGCGTGTGACCCTTGCACATAGGAAAAATTTTGAAATTTCACGAAAAATTTCTAGAGTACCCAATTTGGTCCCGATTTGTTTCTAACATATGTTTTGGGCCTCAAAGGTATAAAAGAGGGACAATATGATTAAATTATGATGTGTATGTTAAATGATTATGGAAACGTTCGTATTTGATCTAAAAAGTTTAGTAATGCTCCGTAACCCTGTTCCGACAACAGATAAGGGTTAGGGGGTGTTACAGAAAATAAAAAGAAAATAGCAACAAAACAATAAAAAACAAGAAAACAATAAAAAAACAACAATTGTTTTTTTTACAAATATGGGCTAAGCTCGAACAAAAAAAGCCTTACTTGAGGCTCAACTCGTTTTCTAAACGGACCTTATTTTTTTGCTCAAGCCTATTTTTTGAGCCTATATTTTTACTCAATCGCCCCGACCCATGGATAGGTCTACTTCCATACACCTAGACCTATTCACGGGTCGGGTTACTCGTCTAGTCCCAAAAGTTCGTCCAAAATTTAGAAGGATTTAGGTAAAAAAATTATGCCAGAATAATGAGTTTGGGCAAAATAATTAAGCCCATTTAAAATATGGGTCAAGCTCAGACTTGAACATTTAAGGCTCTAACCTGACCTGGCTCCACCTATTTTTAAACTTATAATACTTTATATTATATTAATATTATATATTATGTAATTATAATACATTAAAAAATACTAAATGTATAATAGTACTCTAATGTAAATATTAAAATAATGTTAAGATGACTATAAAAAATTCAGTAAATAAAAATATATAAAATAATTAAATATTAAATTAAAAATAATATAGATGAACTTAAAATATACTTGAGTTAGTCTTTTTACAAATATGGACTAACTTAAACAAAAATTTAAACTCATATTTTATGTCAAATTTAAATAAACATAAACTATATTAATATTATATTTAGACCGACCCAATTCAATACATGAATACCTCTAATAGCCCTCCCTCAACCCAGCTTACTATCGGAAAAGACTTCAACAATATTTATATTGATTTTAAAGAAGTGTTTACAGGGGAATTTAGAGGCCCTGCCTTAGTGTCAAAGTGGAAAATTTATCATGCAGGTACAAATTATTACTTCTATTAATTATGTATATTAGTACTTCATTTTAATTATAATTATAATTATAATTTTTTATTTTTTATTTTAATATTATACATTTTAAATTTATAATTTTCACACAATTTCTAATAATAATACGTGACACAGAAATTAACATATTTCACATAAAATATTTTAAATTTATCTACTTATCCATTTTAAGATTTCTTTTAAATGGTAGCTTAAGTTAATTAATTTTTTAAAAATTATTAAAAGCCATAAATATATTATGCCTAGTTTAAATATTGTATAAAAAATATTAAATTACAAAACTTATTT
This sequence comes from Gossypium arboreum, assembly GCF_025698485.1. NCBI lineage: Eukaryota > Viridiplantae > Streptophyta > Magnoliopsida > Malvales > Malvaceae > Gossypium > Gossypium arboreum. The sequence goes on along the minus strand of NC_069079.1, from coordinate 121,740,523 downwards.
AAGTAATTTAATTTTCAAAATTGAAATAAAAGAAGAATATCCAAAACATAAAAAAGAAAATCCAAAGTGAACTTAGCCAGTAGGCAGCAGGAGCCAAGGTAAAGCCAAGCAAGTAAAAATGGCGGCACTGTCATCCCTCCACCACATCTCAACCACCCTATCCCTCCTCGGCCTTACCAAGCCGTCCCTTTTGGCCCCTCCTTTCCGCCGCCCTTTCCGCGGGCTCCCTCCAATCACCTCCTCTTCTTTAGAATTCAACATCACCTTTGCCCCTCCAAGCCCCAAGCCTAAACCCCCACCCAACCTCAAATCCGACGGCGTTCTCGACTCCGACTCCCCTCAAAATGGCCAGTTCTTCATCCCATGGATCGTCCGCGGCGAGGACGGTAACCTCAAGCTCCAAGCTCACCCCCCTGATAATTTTCTGAAAGCCCTTGCTGAAGCTAAAACACAAAAGCCCAAAAAGAAGGTCGACAAGGCGGCGAAGAAGAAAAAGGATATTTCAGCCGTGGGAAATGCCGGTATCGAGCCGCCTGCGCCGCCTCCCAAGCTTTCCAAGGCAGCTAGAAGATTTTATAATGAACATTTTAGAGAACCTCCTCAAAGGTTAAGTAAAGTCCTTGCTGCTGCCGGAGGTAAATTCCCTTTGATTTTTACTTTTAAATTCATTTGCAATATTGGGTATTTATTGAGTATTGAAAACAAATTTGCTTGTTTCAATTACTCGAGCTGATATTCTTTAAAATATTGCGTATTTTATGTAGCAACCAAACTCACTATTACTTGCAATACTGGTATTCTAAACAATGGGTGGAGTTCTAAAACTTGAAAAAAAGAGTGATTTTGTAATTTGAATGTTTTTCACTTGCCTATTTAATTAAATGTGTTAATTTAGTATTACTTTTCTACTATACTATTGAATATATTTGTGTAATATGTACTAAATTTATCACTTGTTGAATTCATATTCTACACATTAATGGTAGAGTCTTAATATTTTTATTTTTAATCGATTTTTAGTTTCAAACTCCACTATCAGTGAATATGTATATAGTTCTATGTAGATATGCATTGTGTGTTGATATATATCTATGTTGGTTTTCAATGGTTGTGTTACTAGTGGCATCAAGGCGTGGAAGTGAAGAGCTTATTTTTAATGGCAAGGTGACTGTTAATGGCACAGTGTGCAATGCTCCTCAGGTAAGTTTATAGTTCATATGACTCTCAATCAATTTGTTGATAAAATCAATTGCTTTTCACAAAATGCTTCTCTTTCTCATCACTTCTTTACCATCTATGTGAACCTGTTGAGCATTCGAGTTATATACTGTTTTTATGTGATAATTTGCAGACTCGAGTTGATCCTGGAAAGGATATTATTTATGTCAATGGAAACCGCCTTCCTAAAAAACTGCCACCAAAGGTGTATCTTGCCCTAAACAAGCCTAAAGGGTTCGTCTCCTTTACTGAACCACAATCTGCTTTTAGTGGCTTTTCAGATTATGTGCTTCAATTGAATCTCTATCTAATGCAATCGTGTTATTGCAGGTATATTTGCTCATCTGGGGAAAAAGAGTTCAGATCTGTCCTGGATCTGTTTGAGGATTATTTAAAGGCATGGGTACGTAGACATTGCAAGTTTAAAAGTATGGTTTCTGCAGGTCAATTTTATTTAGAGCTACAATTATGAATGCTTAGAAGATTCACTCTTGTCGATTTCATGTGCTTTAAATAAATTCATATCGTATGTTTTATTTATTTGTTTAGTCTACAAACTTATAAAGAAGTAAGTTTACTTTTCCAGGACAAAATAAATCCAGGATCTCCCAAGCCACGATTATTCACTGTTGGTCGACTCGATGTTGCTACTACTGGCTTAATTATTGTGACCAATGATGGTAAGCATTTTGCAGCATATATTGCCACCCTTAAGCTTGATTACTGAGTCTTACCTACCATAAAATTTTAAGCAAACATCTGAAGCCATTTCACCTTTTCAATTTATTGTCTGTTTTAGGAGATTTTGCTCAAAAGCTTTCGCATCCTTCATCAAACTTAACTAAAGAGTAAGATTCTCCATAATTTATTCTCTTTTTGTGATGGGGATTATGAACATAACTGTCGTCAAGGAGTGGTTCCTCTAGTCTGAAGTTTGATATTATTGTCAGAGATTAGTTACATTGGATACTATGTCTCTAAAGATGGTTGTGTCTAAAATTGAATAGCAGTGGCTTGATATTTTAAATGCCTACTGCTTTTGGTATTGTCATTCTCACACAAATGCATGCATATATATATATATATATATATGTATATTGACTTATGCTCTATTCCTTGCCACAATTTAAGAACAGATACATTGCAACAATTGATGGTGAAGTAAGGAAGCGGCACTTAATTGCCATCAGTGAAGGGACAGAAATTGAAGGTGTACTTTGTGTCCCTGATTCTGTGGAATTACTCCCAACGCAGCCAGATTTGTCTAGACCTCGCATTCGTATTGTGGTACTGATTTTCTCAACATGCAGTTTTGAAAATGCCAGTATCTGATGAATTTAAATTAGTTTGTAACTTTAGATAATTTAAATGATTTTGATATTGGATTCTATGTAGTAAAACGTCTAGTATTCAAAGAAGCATTGATTTGATTGATATGACTGTTTAAATATAAAAGTCTTATGTTCTATTATAATTTAGTGAAAGATGATTGCTGCCTAAGATTTGTGGACTTATTTTGCTAATTCCCCCCGTGCTGAAACTGGATTTGCAGGTTCATGAAGGTAGAAATCATGAAGTCCGTGAACTTGTGAAAAATGCTGGGCTTGAGGTCAGTTTTTCTTACAAGACATTCACTCATGTAATAAAAATGGCTTACTTTTTGTGCTAGCCATAACAAGAATGTAAAATCGTTTCACGAGGATGTAGTTGGTATTATGAAATTAATGATGCTTTGGCATGATATTTTTAACAAATTATATTTGATCTATTTCATTCAAGTTTCTCTGGCTACTTCATTAGTTTCTTCAATTCTATCTTTAACTTAATTACTTATTAAAATGGTTTCTAAAGCTATTGATGCTTTTTCCAGATTCATTCATTGAAGCGTGTTCGCATAGGTGGTTTCAGACTTCCAGCAGATCTCGGGTACTATTTCTGATAATTCCACTTTTGTGCATCAACTTTTTAGGGTTCCTTTTTATTTTCCTCTTTTTTCCTTTTTTTTCTTCCTTTACATAATCAACTCTCTGAAGAGTGAGCTTGATCACATGGATACAATTTGATAGTAGCAAATCAAGCTAAGTATCGAACTGATAACCATCAATTATACAAAGGCAAAGCTTAGCTCAGTTAGTTCCGATAGCCATCCTTAGGAGATGGTGTTTAGAAGTTTTAAAGTTCTAATCTTAGCATTTGGAACCCGTTCATCTAAGCTTATACGGATACCTTATTTGTACCAAAAATAACCATCACAGTGCTCTAACCTTGAGCTAATTTTCCTGCTGTTTATTCAACCATCTTAGACTACTACTTGCAACTATAAGGAATTTCATTAGAGCTCCATAGTTTCCTTTTTGACATACTAACAAAGCAACTGTTTTCCTTTGGCCTGTCTCATAGTGTAATGTAAACCATGTTCACTTTTTGAAGTTTAATATACTAATGTTTAATGTGCCAATTTGTTCTTCTTCCCAATTGGTCGCCTTTGATGTACCATGTATTTAGTAAGATTTTATCAGGTTTTGCCTGCTATAGCCGGCTGCAGTTTGCATATGGATTATCGTGTAAATTAAAATATAATTTAGCTACAAATACTCATAATAGATTAAGGTGAATGTGTTAATTACGTGCAGGTTAGGGAAGCATATCGAGCTAAAACAGAGCGACCTTCGGACAATGGGTTGGAAGAGTTAAAGAAGTTGTTGCTTTATCGGGAGACTGTTGGAAAAGTCATAGAAGTCACTGCATCATTGGAAGCATCTGCATTTCGCTTGGGTCTCCCATGTTGGGAGAGGCTTCAATCAGATATTACACATCCCTTGTGTCGCGGATTTGTCTAGAGCATCGAAAATGATCCCTTAATGGCAACAGTATAAGGGACTTAATGTCATTTCTCATCGAAATGAATAAATGTTGCCAGAAAATCCCCGTCCTTGTTTGGAAAAGCCATAATTCTCGAATTACAATTGTGTTAAAATCATTTATTCATAGATGGAAGCCCCCAGTAGATTCTTTTCCATCCGCTTCAGTATTTCTTTTATCTTCCATGTCCAAGTTACTCTTTTTAGGAGCAATTATTTTTCAACTCAGGATAATAAATGCCAAAAATTAAAGCCCATCCAGTAATGAGTTACTGCTCCTCTTTCCCACAAATGAATAAACGGCACCAAAACAGCAGCAAGAAGCAGTAGTGGTTTTTTTGTTTTTTTGGCAAATTTAGGTCTGGTTGGGTCAAAAGAGTTTACCAAAGACTCGATCTGTTTAAAAATTAAGTCTCATTTTTTTATCTAAACTTATTTTGAATTTATATTTTTGTCCAAACATTTTTAGAGTAGGTTTTCGGGCTGGACTGGATGTCTAGACCCATAATCGAGTTTAATTGACAAGATTTTAATTAGGGTTTTTTACTGAAATAGGACAAAAAAAATAAAAAAATACCAAAATAATACAAAGAAAAAACTATGTACCAAAATGGTACATTTGGGGTGGTGCCGCCTATGGCAGAGGCATGACCACCCCATGTCAGATCAGAAATTACTGTAGCTGCCGGTCAAATCAAGTGCAGGACTAAAATGTAATAATATAAAATATTTAGGGACCTGTTATGGAATTATACCATTTAGAATGGCTGCTGGGAAAAAAGTGAAAGGGTACCGCCTGACAGAGTGGCGGCACCAAACTAAAATAGGGCTAATTTCTTGTAAGCCCTCCTTTTTGTTATTTTCTTTTATTCCCCTTCAACTCACTATATTATTTTTAAACAAGCCCTTAACCTATTTTTTAGTAAAATAAGCCCTTAACTTATAGTTTTTACTCAAAAAGCCCTTTATTTTAATATTAAAGTAAATATATTTTACCCAAAAAAGCTATTTAAAAAATATAAACTAATTCACATTTTAGGTTGATGTGAATAGTTTATTAAATAAAAATAAAATTTTAAAATTTCTTGAGAGTGCTTATGAGTAAAAACTATAAATTAAGGGCTTATTTAACTAAAAAATAGGTTAAGGGCTTGTTTAAAATAATATAGTGAGTTGAAGGAGGAATAAAAGAAAATAACAAAAAAGGAGCGCTTACAAGGAAATTAACCCATATTTAGTTTGGTGCCGCCACTGTCAAAGCGGCACCTTTCACTTTTTTTCCAGCAGCCATTCTAAATGGTATAATTTCATAACAGGTCCCTAAATATATTATTATATTTTAGTCCTGCGCCGCAATTTGACCGACAGCTACAGTAATTTTTGATCTGACATGGGGTGGTCATGCCTCTGCCATAGGCGGCACCACCCCAAATGTACCATTTTGGTACATAGTTTTTTCTTTATATTATTTTAATATTTTTTTATTTTTTTGGTCCTATTTCAGTAAAAAACCCTTTTAATTAATAATATTAACTCAGCTAGCAAGTTTATAATTAGATAAAACTACGTAAAGAAATGAAAACTATTTTAGTTGCAAGCCTGGTGATGGTACAGCCAAAATAAAACATAAACAATGATGTTGCAAGTCTGGTGACGGTACAGCCAAAATAAAACATAAACAATGATTTATCCACATTAAAAAGAAAGAAAGATTCTTAGATTTCATATTATCCATAGGATGATGTCTTGGAGGTGGATTTTGTCTTGCACTAACACAACAAAAAGTTCATAGGGACACTGGATTAAATTATGAAATCAGAATAGGACAAAATATTACATGCTTTCACTAAAACATAGGCACTTGTATCTAAATAATATAATACAAAATTAAGTTCCAGAATGATATGAATTGAAAATTATTTATCGAAATAATAGGGTTTTCATAATAAAATGGACCAAAAAATAAAATAGAAAAGCATATTTAATATCAAGTGAAAAATAAAATTTTATCTATTTACTTACTTATGTGTTGTTTTAAATTATCAAAACAAATAAAATTTAAAATAAATACTTTTATGAATGGAAAAATTACTTTTTAAATAGTGTTATAAGAAATTAATAACAATCATAGAATGTGATGTGGTGATTGCTCATTTCATTCCTTTCTATAAAGCTGGAGGTTCAATTCTTGAACACTATTAATCTCATCATAATGAATTTTTGGGTTTTGTATGCCTATATGATCATTTGGTACTTGCTTATCTATTTACTATTATGAATTGGGCAATATTTTTTGACCCAAACTCGACTATATTATGTTATGAAATAATATTATATTAATTATATATATTAAATAATAATTATATATATTTATATTTATAATAAATTACTAATTCAATAACAATTAAACTTACTGCTTAAGACTTAAAAAACTTATCTAACTAAATAACTAACCTAAAATATAAAATATAAAATTTTATATTCAATCCATAAATTATTTATTTGTGTTTTTCTTATAATAAAATATTTATTATATTTATGATAATTTTTTAATATAAATACTTTTTGATATATTTTAATATGTTAAAAATTTTATTTTAAAATTTTTAATACATTTAGTATTTTATAATTTTTATAAAAATTAATTTAATAAAATGGATATAAACGGATCAGATCAGATCCAAATTTAATTTTCTTAAATCAGGCCAAAAAAAAACCAAACTCATTTTTGCGGCAGAGCCAGGGTGTAAATACCTAGCCCGGCCCCGCCATGATTACTTAGGATACCTATATATATTAGAGGGTTTGCGCTTTACAAAAAACCCTACTTGTTCCATCTCTCTTTTCTCTCTTTTCTCTCTTTTCTGCGAGGTACTGGGACATTGAATTCCAAAGTCAACATGGAAGCTAGGGTTTATCTCCGTCGAGTATGGGTAATTTTCTTTTTTTTCGTAAACTAATCAAAAGCAGATGTCAACTCTTTTCTTCCCATTGTTAAAACTAAAAGCAAGAGGTGGTGGCAAAACCTCCTCTCCTCTCTCTCTCTCTCTCTTTTTAAATACATTCAAAGTATTATTGTTGGTTTCTTCTCTGTTTCTATTTTTGTTTTTGGCAATAGCCATTGTATTTTACGTTTGTACTTGTATTTGATTTATTGTTAAAAAAGGCCTATGTTAACATATATACAAAATGAAAAAAAAAATCGATTCAATTAGATCGGTTCTGCCAACTAAAGTTGGTCGATTCGATTTTTATAGATTAATATTGGTTAAATTCAAATAATCTAAATCCAGTTTTTACTCAGGTATACCGATCATATCGAAAGGTGGCAGAGACACCGGTTCAGGCCGGTTCAGTGATTCGGTCTTGAAAATCAGTCAGCATTAAATTTTTTCTTTTCTAGGTTAGGGTTTTAAAAAAAGTTTTTGGGTTAGGGTTTACTTTAGGGATTACTGGGAGCATGGGTTTAGTTCGGGCTTTATTGTTTAAGGTAATTGGACTTAGAGAGCCCAAAGTATATACAGCAAAATACATCTGGTTTTCTGTGTTTTTGTATGATGGAGCCTCCGTTGCCTTTTCACTTGCTGTTTTAGGACCTTCTTCGCTTGCTTTGGGTATGACCTTGCCTGAACAGAAAAAGAAAGAATCTATTATTACTCTGTTTCAGATCTAACCCTGTTTTTTTCCCCTTCATTTGTTTTCCCATAAACATATTTTATTTCTAGGATTTAATTTAGGAATTACTGGGAACATGGACTTCTCTTTCTTTTTCGGTTTACAGTCCAGTTTTCTTTCCTTTTAATTAAAGATTGGAGTGGCAAGGGTTAAGGAAATCAAAGTTGTATTATTTTGTTCGAGATCATTTTTAGGTTTTTATTTTTCTAAAAATCTTCTGAAAAAGATTTGTTGAGAGGTCAAATTTTGACGAGGCTGTCTAGCTTGAGCAAATCTCAAATCAGTTTCTTCATAAATTTCGCTTTGTGATCCCTTTCTACTTTGATTTTAACTTGCTTGGTTTTCAATTCTCCATCACTTGTTGCAGTTTCAATTTAGTTTTCTGCTGATATGGATCCTAGCAGTACAAGGAGCTAGCCAGACCCAGACCCAGACCCCATCATTACAGTACGGGGCAATCGTGAGGGGCAATAAGAATGATCCTTCGTCTATGTCCAGGTCCCCTTCACCTGCGAACGGCCTCGGACGGAGCTGCAACGTTGTTGACCTATGTAGGCAAATAATTCTGAGCCTGACTGACATCAAGTGGGTACAATGAAAACCCAGGTTTATTTTTCATTGGTTTTTCGTTTCAATTTTATTCCCTGATGTTAGAGAATATCGATCCAGAGGGACTCGAGTTGAGACTGTTGTTAATGTTACGATGAGGGAGGGAACTTTGAACGGCAGCGTGGCGGGCTTGGAGGCATTGGCTGCCGGGGCTACTCATTGGTTTTATAACAAAACCCGCTCCACTGGTCAATTAAACTTCACAATGGACCCAATTTCCAATGCCGTAAATGCATCGACAATGCTAGACTTAGAGGTAAAATTTCCCTCTCTCTCAAGCATGAGATTTACTTTTCAATACTATGATTTTAGTATTATTGCCCATTTGAGTCCCCTCTGTAGTCAATTTTCATTCAATAAATTTGTTAACAACTCATAAAGGTTAGGGAGTTCTTGAAATTGTTACTGCTTACATCTGTTAACAAACTCTGTTTGAAGGCAAACAATTCACTAAAGCAAGTTGTTTTTTTGGTTTCATCTAAGCATCTGTTTCTCAATGATTTTGAGATTTTAAGAGTCTGAGCTTTGTTGCAGGCTGTTTCTCGAGGCATTGTTCATGCGAAACCGGACATGTTAGGATTTTAATTTAATCTTAAGTTCTTTTAAGTAAATTTGGTATACAACTATTAGGATATGGAGTTTTTAATTTCCCTTATTTATAGGTATGCACCAACCTCTACTAATGACTCGGACATAGCTCCTCGGGTCGCCGGTTATTTTGTGACAAAAGGTATTTTCGAGTCACTTTGTTTCGGTCAAATTTGAGATTTAATATTTATGCTTAAATGTTTTGCTTGATAGAGTCGAAAGAAAATGTAGAATGATAGAAAAGTAAAAGAAATATTTCTTCTTTCTGTTCCTGCTTAGTTGAGATGGTTCGATGTTTAGAAAGGTAAAAACTGTTAAAATTTTGGTTCGCAGATGCGTAACATTTAAAATTGTTTTATGAAATAAAAATTGTAGTGTAGAACAGAAATGGAAAGAGAGCAAAGAGAGTTTTCTATTGTGTAGATAATACAAACAAAGAAAGTCATATAGCATAGTGAGTTAAATGAAAACTTTTAAATAGTTTGGGGATCAAATGGTAACTTTTTTTCAGTTAAGTGATCAAAGTGAAAGTTTATTCATAATTTAGGTACTAATAATGTAATTTACCCAATTTTGAACTAATATACAGTCTCTCATTTTCTCCCCTCTTATGATTTCACTTTGTAAAGATTGAATTTTATGTATGAGGATGAAAAATGATTATCTCTTATCACTTTTTCATTTTCTCCTCTTAGTTTTTTACTTTTCGACCCAAGCATACGCACCCCCTAGATTCGATGAAGTTGGTATGATTGCATTATTGTATCGGTGATGATTAGACTGAATTTAAATTGAAATAATAGAAGGATTTAGTTTTTATTTTTATTTTTATTTTTAAATAAAATAACTAAATTTTAAACATAATTCTAGCTAAATTTCAAATTGGATTATCAATATATTTTGATATATATTTTTTCTATTTTACAAACATGATCTTACTGAAATGATACACTGTGGAACAGCTAATTCGACTTCAAATGTGGTGGATTTGAGATTCTACGCTATTGATGAAGTCAGTGTTGAGGAAGATGATATGAAACTAGTCTTGAAATGTGCTGAATCTATTTTACTCGCTGGGAAAGCTTATTCTTGCACTTCGTTGCAGAAGTGCTGTTGAAGAAGTACTGTAATAGGGTATTAAAAAGTATATCTTTCAAGTTGATTGAGTCTTAGTTTGATTGAAATGGTATTATTGCTAATGCAGGAAAATGTAAGTGCATTGAAGTGCATTATTTTGTTCGAAAAGCCAATTCGAAGTGCTGTTGATGTATTGTAATAGGGTTTTAAAAAGTAAATCATTCAAGTTAATTAATTCTTAACTTGATTGGTATTTACATTTTTATTAATGTAGGAGGACGTTAGTTCAAGTTTAGTAAAGTTCATTATCCTCATTCGAAAAGCTTATTCTTGCACTTCGTTGAAGAAGTGTTGTTGAAGTATTGTAATAGGGTATTAAAAAGTAAATTATTCAAGTTGATTAAGTTTTAGTTTGATTGATATGAATATTTTTGTCAGCTGAGTTTGTGTATTATTTTTCTATTTATGGGTTGAGGAAGGATATAAGATTTTTAATTTTATTAGGATTATTTTAGATCGAAGTTATTTATATTATTTTTTGTTAAGTTTAATAAAAGGTGGATTTTGAATTTCAAAATAAAATTAAATCAAAGTTGAATAAATTATTTAATCAATTTAAATTTATTATAGAATTAATGATTATTAGAAATAAATTTAAAATGAAATATAATAAATTACTATAAATTTTAATTAATTAACTAATAACATAACAAAGCATTTTGAACCTAGTTTTATTTTTATTGTTAATAGAATTCATAAAATTTTGATACTTTTTCAAAATCAGATCAAAAGAAATGTAATAAAAAAACCCCTAAACTAAAATGCAGATGTCAACTCTTTTCTTCCGATTGTTAAAAACTCAAAGCAAGAGGTAATGGAAAGACCTCTCCTTTCTCTCTCTCTTTCAAATACTTGCAAAGAATTATTTTTAGAGGTTTTTAGAAGGTTTAAAATAGTTAACGGAATTAAATTAGTATTAATTGAATTTTTAATACTTTAATCGTTAGTTGAATTAATTTTTTCAAAAAATAAATAACGGATTTAAAATATTTCGTTAATTTAGTCGGTTAACTGAATTAATTAAAATTTATATATTTTTGTTTTTTTGTTAAAATAGGTATAAAACATATAAAAAATTGATAATGTTAATTTGACCGAATTAATCAAAATAATCGAATTAAACCTATAATAGGCCAATTTTGACTTGAGCCTAAACCACAAGAATAAAACAAATTTAACCCAAATAAAAGTCCAATAGTCCATTTACAATGTTTAGTAACCCAAATTATAATAGTCCAAAACAAGCCCAAACCCTAAACTCAAATTAACCCTAGGCCCAAACTAAACTCTAGCCCACAACAAACAAAACATTTCAGCAAAAAAATAAACTCTATCCATATGCCGTCACCCAAATCGATCATTGTAGGCCAGCCAAGGACCATAACTATTAGCTATCAAGGCCCCTTCAGGCAAGAATCCAACTCGAGGCCAAACATAGAAATACACCAATTTACATCCATCCCAATGTTATATAGAGAGATATATCAAAATCTATTTGATGCACATGTGGTATCCCCTTTCTACTCGGAACCCATGCAATCTCTTTTCCCGAAATGGTATGATGCGAATGCTCAATGCGAGTACCACGCAGGAATAACGGGGCACTCAGTTGAGAACTACACCATATTTAAAAAGTTAATTGAAAGGTTCATCAAGATGGGCATCGTGAAGTTTGATCATCCATCAGGACCTAATGTGGTAGAAAATCTATTACCCAGTCATTCAGACCTAGGGCTACACGTGATAATTGAGAGCGGAGGAAGAGGTAAAAGCCCCCACTGAAATGGGTTTTGAAACAAATAATAGATATGAGATTAATTATTTAGAATTCGGGAAAGATACCCAAAGAGATAGAGAGCTACTGTGAGTTCCACGCTGAAGGTGGTCATGAAAATCCAGGAGTGCGCTGAATTCAAAGCCTTGGTGCAGAGTCTAATGGATAATAAAGAGTTGGAATTCTTTGAAGAAGTCAAAGGCCTGGAAGGAATGTTGGGGAATCTGAACGATAACGCCATATCCAAAGAGGGAGCCGGGGAAAAGAATTTTTCAAGCATTTGCCCTTACATACCTGAAAGTGTTTTGAACAATAGGACTGTGAGAGAGATCCTTGTGTTTTTTAGAGCTAATTCGGAGTAATGTCCAAAACAACCTTATTGCTCTAAGCCTAGGAGCAAAAAGATTCATTTTGTGAGATAGGCTTATGTCCAACATCTTTATTTCAATAAAATGCATCTTTGTTTCTCACTTCAAGCAAATATTCTTTGATTATTTTCATTTCATTCATAATCGTACTATACTGATAAATATTCTAAGATTTTTTTGTTCTTCCGATCTTTCTTTGTCCCTATAACAGGTCTCCGGATATCAATAATATAAGCGACACTGTTATTAGCTCAGAACCTCTTTTTGAGCAAGATATATGTCCATAGAAACCTCAAGACTTTGAAGATGACCGGGATTGCAGTTTATCTCTTGGTTTGTTAAGGATGGTAGAACAAGATGAGAAACAGATCCTACCTTACAAAGAGTCAATGGAATACATGGCCTTCCTCTATGTGGGGCATAGATATCGTTGGGCCGATCTCGCCAAAAGCTTCTAACGAGTATCGACTCATCTGTGTAGTTGTCCATTACTTCACTAAGTGGGTGGAAGCTGCTTCATACGCTAATCTCATAAAGTCGGCATTAAAAAAAAAACAAAAGGAAGGAAAAAAAAGAAAAGAAAAGATCCCATGTTAATATGGAATGCCAAAAATGATTGTATCTGACAATGCACTGAACTTAAACCACAATGCGATATTAAAAGTTTACAGCCACTTCAAGATCAAACACCACAACTCGTCCCTATGTTGCCAAAAAGTGAATGGTGCAGTCGAGGCAGCCAATAAGAACATTAAGAAGATCGTGGGGAAAATGACTAAGACCTACAAGAATTGGTATGAGAAGTCGAACATCGATCAAAATCTTTACCGGGGCAATGCATTTTTCTTTGGGTTTATGGTGCTTTTGCCTATGGAACTCGAGATTCCTTTTCTCAGAGTTTTTAGATAAAGTAGAATGGATCCAACCCTGTTTGACGAAAAAGTTTAAAACTTGCGTCATAGTCAAATGTACCAAAAAAAGAAAAAAAATGATGACGCGAGCTTACCAAAAAAGGGTTCGCCCCAGAGAAATCCATGATGGGGACCTGATATCAAAGAAGATCCGTCCCATTCAAAAGGACTTCAAAAGAAAGTGGATACCAAACTGGGAAGTCTTGTGTGGTAAAGAAGGTCTTATCTGGAAAAACATTAATTATTGACCAGGAGGGATAACAAGGACTTGCCTAATCCCATGAGTTCAAATCAAGAAATATTTTATTTAAAAAAATAAAAAAGAAGAAGAAGAAGAAGACAAGGAAAAAAGAAAAAGGAGAGGTCAAGACGAAAACCAGTAAAAAGGCGCCTTGTGACCAAAAAGGTTTTGAGTTGAAAACCCAAGAATGGGCAATTCAAATTTTGATTGAAGATGAGGCATGTGGTAGTCTTGCTATGCCTGAATTAACAATGAGGAGGGATGCTACATCTTGGGGCATTAACAAAGCATTCTGGATCTTCGAAATACATATCAAGTTCAAAAGGGTCCTCAAAAAGTTTTGTGCAGAGAAACTCATGCTGCGATATCTGGGGCACCTATTTTCATTTTATTCATTTTGTATCTTAGTAAAATTTTCTATCTTGATTAATTTATTCATTTCAAGCTTTGCTCTCAATAAATTCCAGTCCTATTCATTGTTACAATCTTTTTCAGGCATTTTTACATTGAAATAACGATTAATGGATTAATAATATTCAAACAAAAGGAGTTCTGTATACAAGAACCTGAAATAGGACTATTATTTAGAACTCACCAAATTCAAGAGTTGGAAACATTTGGGAAAGAATAGCCCAATTTGTGATTACTTCTTCGAGTTTTCTGTCAAAGATACCAGCTGAACAAGAAGACAGCATAATAGTGATAAAACCTCGATGAACAACGAGCAATGTCAACCCAAGCATTAAAAGGGGATCATTCTCGAAAAAAATGAATGACTTTCTGCATTCATCCAAATATCATTCATACACATCTAGTTAGGAGCATTTGATTCATTCTGATCATGACATCTTAATCATTCAGCATAAATAGAGATCTATGAAATGGACTCTACAGGTCATGTTACCCAGAGAATGGTGTAATAGATCAATGATACAAATCTTATACCCCTGATTTGCAGTGGGATGGATTGAAGATGGTACAAATCCTATACCCCTGAGTAGTAGTGGGATGGATGGAAGAAATCACAAATTTTATCTCCTTGAAGTTGCAGTGGAGCATATCAAAGTTACCATGGCGAATCTTAAGCAGATTGAAGCCATTAATCTTATCTCCCTGAAGTTGCAGTGGAGTATATCGAAGTTACCATAGCGAATCTTGTCTCTCTGAAGTTGCAGTGGAGCAAATTGAAGCCACAAATTTTATCTTCCTGAAGTTGCAGTGGAGCATATCGAAGTTATCATGGAAAATCTTATCTCCCTGAAGTTGCAATAGAGCAGATTAAAGCTATAAACCTTATCTCCTTAAAGTTGTAGTGGAGCAGGTAAAGAAATAAACAAATCTTATCTCCCTAAAGTTACAGTGGAACAAATTAAAGTCATGAACCTTATCTCCATGAAGTTACAGTTGAGCAGGTTGAAGTTACAAGTCTTATCTCCCTGAAGTTGCAGTGGAGCAGACTGAAGATAGCAAATCTCATTTCCCTGAAGTTGCAGTGGAATAGATTAAAGCTAGGAGTTACAAGTCCTATACCTCTGAAGTTGCAGTAGATCGGATCAAATCTATCATGGTGAATCTTATCTCTCTGAAGTTACAGTGGAGCATATTGAAGCCATTAATCTTATCTCCCTGAAGTTGTAGCAGAGCAGATTAAAGTTACCATTAACCTTGTCTTCCTGAAGTTGTAGTGGAGCAGGTTGAAGTTACAAGTCTTATCTTCCTGAAGTTGCAGTGGGGCAAACTGAAGATAGCTAATCTTATTTCACTAAAGTTGTAGTGGAACAGATTAAAGCTACAAGTCTAGCCTCTCTGAAGTTACAGTGGAGTAGAATGAAGCTCTAATTTCTATACCCCTAAAGGTGCAGTGGGATGGAATGAGGCTACCTGAAGAAGAGAAGTACCAAAAAAAGTCGAGATTTGGCGAGACCGAGCAAAATTGGCCTTTTTGAAGTCTTTGCTCCGTTCTTATTACACGAAAACGAGCAAAGAGAGGCAGTTGTAATAGGCCAATTTTGACCCGGGCCCAGACCACAAGAATAAAATAAATTTAACCCAAATAAAAGTCCAATAGTCCATTTACAATGTTTAGTAACCCAAATTACAATAGCCCAAAACAAGCCCAAACCTTAAACCCAAATTAACCCTAGGCCCAAACTAAACCCTAGCCCACAACAAACAAAACATTTCAGCAAAAAAATAAACCCAGCCACATGCTTTCAGCTGCCGCTCCTCCCACATGCTACCCTCAGCCGCTGCACGCACATCTATCACCACCCTTCCACGCGTCTGACGTCTCTGACAACCACCTGCAACACGCAAGCGAACGAAGCCAAACAAAAGAACAAAGCAGAAACAAACAAAAACTAGAAACAAAGAGTTGTTTAAACCGACTCTAAAGGCCCGAATTTCATCTTTGTAATTTTTTTACGCACACTAAAAATAAAAAAACAGAACAGAAGTTTCGAAAGGTTGTTTTTTTTCTCTGTTTCCTTTCATTTTCTTGTTTCTTGTTTATTTATTTTTAATACCAATCTATTTTAAAAAAAAGAGGGGGCGAAAAATAAAAAGATTATGGGAAGACTTACTTGAATCATCCCGTGGTCTTGTCGTCAGAGGTCCCCTCTCCGTCGTCGAGGCCAGATCTAAAAGGAGTCGAGGTCCTCGTCCTTCGGCTGTTGGGTTGAGAGAGTTTGGCCCTTCAAAACACACACAAAAAAAGGTCAAAATTCCCTTTGTTGCGTGACTCTGGCCACTGGCAACGGTGAGGCTGCGGTGGGGAGTGGTAGACCGACGACGGTTCCCAAGGTCGGGATGAAACCTTAGTAGAGAGGGGAAAGGGTTCTTTTTTAATTTTTTTTTTAAAAAGGCAACAAAATGATTTTTTTTTATTTAGAAAAATTAGTTTATATGCTGGAATAAAACGGTGCTGTTTTGCGCCCAAGGCCCCAGCTCCAAAACGGTGCCGTTTAAGGCGGCCCGTGCGAGACCCAACCAGTTCTAGGGGGATTCGCACGTTTTCGTTAAATGGGATATTTATGCCTGCAGTCCTTCCTTATTTTTGATTCTTTTTATTTAATCATTTTTTATTTTTTTCTTTTATTTCTAAATTTGACCGCATAAATTTGCTCAATTTTCATTTCGGTCCCTGAACCATAGTTGCGCTAGATAATGGACATGTGTCCAGAGGATGGGATTTTTGCCTGTTTAGTCCTCAAACTTTGCGCGTTTTTTTTATTTTTGCCCCCCGTGTTCTTATTTTTTTGTAGTTTTTGCTTCTAATTCCATTTTTGTTCCAATTTAATCCTTGAGCTGTTTAATTTCAAACCCTTTTTCACAAATTATTTGTTTATTTTTTTAAGTGCTATTTATATTAAGCTCATTTATTTTGTTTACTTTAGATCTTTCCGCATGTTATTATTTTAGAATTACTTATCTTCTTTAGTTTAAAATCTTTTCATAAATTGGTTTATTATAAACTTTCACATATTATTTATTTCAAATATTTTTATATATATATTATTTTTTAAAACTATTTCATATATTATCTATTTTAGATTTTTTACGTATGAAATTTAATTTAAACTGCTTTTATGTGTTATTCATTTTAAGATTTTTATATTGTGTATTTGAAATTATTTTATTATCATTTATTTAATTATTTTTATGTATTATTTATTTAAAACTATCCTATTATATATTTCAAGTTGTTTTATAAGTTGTTTATTGTAAAATGTTATTTACTTTAAATTGTTTTACACATTATGTGTTCGTTTTCTTCGCTTGTTAATATCGATCTTAAAATAGTGTATTATGTGAATATTTTCATTACGTGCCCTATGAATTATTTGTTATTATATCCATGTTGTTGACATTCATTAACATAACATATTATTCATATAGTATTGTTACATGTTTTATATTACCTTTTCATTTTATTTCGTTCAAATCACATCGTGAATTATGTTCCAACATACTCATACACAATTAGCGGCTTTATTATACTCTAAATCAAATAAATACGTATCGTTTAAATATTGTATTTGCTATTATTCAAAAACCTTTTTTTAAAAAATAAGGCAATATTTTGCGTTTTGAAATTTTGAAAAATTGTACCCTAACTTACGGGGTTTCTATAACACCCCAAACTCGGCCCAGACGTTATGGCCGGATCCGACATGCCACATCAAAGCATTCAAAACATTTCCGATCCAGAAAGAAAACTTACTGAGTGTTTTAAAAGATGATTTCATTATAGGTTAAAGTGAATGGAAGTCATGCACCGTAGGAAACCGGAAAAGAGGAGGTGAGTCCATCTGATCGCTTAATACCAAACTCCTTCGGATCCAATCCTAGACATGCAAACCGCCATTTCCATACCTTAACGTCATGTATATTTCTAGGAAACCGATTTGATTAAGTCCTGTTTAGGAAAAGTGATTAATTTTGGAAAATATCTTCATTGCGGAAGCTTTGCTTGTTTTCGTGTTATTTTGAAATCAATTCATGTTTTTGAAAACGTGCCTAAAGCTATCCAATTTCAAAAGTTAAATATAAATATTACCTATCTTAATAAAACATATAAAACCATCAAAATAAATAAGCGGCCTTATTACATTTAAAAGCCCAAAACCTCAAACATAATTAAAAGGATGTCCAGTTCACGGAAGAAAATCAAACTTTCGAACGGTGGCCAATCCGAATTCCTCACACCCAAGCCCACTATGGTTGGGGATTACTGCGTGGATGAAAATAAAAGAGGTGAGTTTGAGGAAACTCGTGTGTAAAATAACCCAACCATAGTCTAAATCACTCAACCCACGTAAATGTAATAAGTTGGCCTTAGCCCAAAAAGAAATTCGAATAAAGTCCATAGGCCCATAATGTAGCGTAGCAGATATTACATGTTTATGCGAAACCCAACCTGATTCATCCATAACACCCCTGCATCAGCCTTACACCATGTGGAGAGACTACTCGACCCACCCAACCGCTACACACCACAGAAATCGCAGCGAGGCTGCCAGATATTGTGATGAAGTCACCAGATATAGATATTGTGGTAGAGCCACCAGAACAGATATATGTGGCAGAGCCACCAGAACAGATATATGTGGCAGAGTCACCAGATCAGATAATTGTGGCATAGCCACGAGGACAGATATATGTAGCAGAGCCACCAGATCAGATAATTGTGGCATAGCCACCAGGACGCTTCCTCCATAGTATAACCCAAGTTCCCATGCAATAGATATATAATCATGGCATACATCATACAGAATCAGATCGTCATGCTTTTCAGTCAAAAGTAACCTTAGGGGTATAATGGTAATTTTGCATACATAGGGGTATTCAAGTAATTTAACTATTCTTAAGGTTTTCATACATGACATAGCCATTTACGTACGATCAGAAACACTTACCGCATTTTCTTACCAATTTGGGCCCGTTGGCCCATTATCCCGTTTTTGGCCCATTAAGCCCAAAAATATCGAAATGCACAGAATCTCGCACTCTGCAGTCTTATCACTTTAATTTACCATATACATCAAACTATTAATCTCATGAGCATTCACACACTCGCAAGATCTCAAAATACCGGCTTTTCGGCATTTCGGCTTTTCGGCTTGTCTCGATCTAGTCTATAAGAGGGTGTTAGTTACACATTTGCTTATGACGATATGTCGATGAGGTCCACACACGAACCGCCTACAATTGGATTACTAACACGTTAATCTAACTATTCAAATACAAACTACGTATTAACCCCTTACAATATTCGGCCAATCACACCTACAGATCATAGTAAGCTTATAAGAAATCAATAAGCAACTCATTAACAAATTTTGTCAATGTTTACCACATAATCATAATTTCACTGCAAGCTGTCTTCCTGAGCAACAATCACTAAATTATTTATAACTGGAGCTACGAAACTCCAAATCAAGTGCCGTTAGTTTTACTTAAAATAGACTCATATATCTTCTATCCATAAAATTTTCAGAATTTTTGGTTTAGCCAATCAATACCAGATTTTTCTTAAAGTTTCCCATGTTTCACTATTTGACTAATCTGACCACTCTTCATTACGAATCAAATTTCTCATTGTACAGAATTCAAAATATGTTCTCGTTTATTTCATTTGAAAATAGACTCATTAAGCTTTAATTACATAATTTATTCAGCTTCTAACTCATCTCCCACAATTTATGGTGATTTTCCAAATTCACGTTACTGCTGCTGTCCCAAGCAAATTTATTACCAAATCACTCTTTCACACATAACTTGCATGCATGTTTTTTTTTTAAACATGTATATCACCAATCAATCATCACATATCTATGATTTTACTTAAGTATAATCTCCATTTCATCATTTTAAAGCACAACATATTAGCCAATTTTTCCCCTTAGCATCTAAGCACATGCATGCTCATTTGTTTGGCTCAACTTCACATATCTTCCATTTTTCATCAAAAGAACATGAAACAACAACCATTTCCTTCATTTTAATTCATGACCAAATGCTCACAACACAACCAAAAACCAAAATATGCTTCAAGAGTTAAGGTAGAATCAAGAAGAACTCATGAACATCAAGATAGAAGCAAACTACCATGAACTTACCTTCAATTTTCTTCCCCAAGTGACCGAACATTCAAGAGCTTTCTCCTCTCCTTTCTCTTCTCTAACTTCAGGCTATGATGAACAAATATGGACAAAACTTTATTCTTTTCACCCCCCTTTTTTTTAATAAAATTTCATATTTCATCCATTTAATTCTTTAATACAAAAGACATGAAATTCCCATCATGGAACATTTACCTAAACCATTATCATGGAACATTTACCTAACCCATTATCATGGAACATTTACCTAATCCATTATCATGGAATATTTACCTAACCCATTATCAATTTGTACCATGAATTATGGATATCAAGTGCTCATATTGTCTACAACAACATGGTGGCTGGCCACTTCATGTAAAATGGGAGGTTTGTCATGCAAATCCTCCTATTTTGCACTCCTATTTATTTGGCCACTTTAATTTAGCCTATAGCATTTTCAGACATTTTCATATAAGTTCTATTTCATAATTTCACTCCCTTTTTCTTATGGAACAAAAAGTTAACTAAAATTGCCGGGTTCTATCTTAAGCTTGGGCCTTCTAGAGGCCCACTAACATAATTAAACCTATGCCAACATTCACAGAATTCCCGAAAATTGGGGCGTTACAGTTTCGATTTTCTTGTTAAACCTAAATAGCGAAATATCCTTTTAGATTCCAAAATACACGAAGTTTCGATAAAAATTAAAGGCAAACTTATTCCTGAAGATTCAAACATCGCATCCTAACTTACAGGATGTGGCATTTTATTATTTAGGGACGAGTGGGCCTTTGATGCTCGTTTCAATGTAATTCAAGCGTTTTAAAATTAACATTCATAAAAAGGGATCGTATTTTAAAATTTCTTTTAAAATTTTTCAACTTTGGACATTAAGACGATAATTAATAAATTTGGTACCAATTTTGGGCGTGACGAGGGTGCTAATCCTTCCTCGCACGTAACCGACTCCCGAACCCGTTTTCTCAAATATCGTAGACCAAAAAAATCGTTGTTTTAGTAAATCGAGATATTTTATTAAAACGACCAAATTTCTAGGTGATCCGAACACGCTTAAATAAAAAGGATTGGTGGCGACTCTATTCCCGTTTTTAAATAAAAATCGACAGCCATTTTAAAGAAAAATGGTTTCGACAAAATCGATAGCCAAATTTTCAAAAAATTATTAACTGGCTTTCGATCAAATTAGATCAATTAATCAACTAATTAATTGAATTAAATTAATTTAATCGATTAATTTAATTTTAACCAAAATTTAAACAACATTAATTATTCTTGTCTATTGTCTATTCTCTGTTTCTGTTTTTGTATTTGGCAGTATGGATAAATTAACTTTGTAATGGGCAGTAGCCATGTTATCTTACTTTTACTTTTACATATATAAAAAATAATTAATTAACCGAAGTTAAATCGATTGGATTAGATCGATTATAAGTCAACTAAAATTAGTCAATTCGTTAGATACAAATAATTGATCCAACCCATCAAAATATTATACGCGGTGACAGCCTAACAGGCTTATCATCATTATTTCAAGCAGTGATTTATCCCATTTCAAATGTCTTCATAAGTTTGAGCTCATACTTTCCCGAAGACAGCTCTTTTATGTTAATAGAAAGTGAACCACAGAAGTAGGAAGTAGGGAGGATGTTTTCAAAGTATGCCCAGTTACTATGTTTTTACTACATAGTCTTCATTGTGGTTTGGAATAGGCATGTGGTTTCATTTTCAGACATCAGGTCTCTTCCTGGATTTTCTGCTTCACTTCCCTTCAAGCTTGAAACTGGGTGAGTTTCTCATTCATCCACTTATGCTTATGCTTTCCTTCTGTGATTTTTAATATTACTGGTTTCAGAATCATGTTATCAAGGATTAGTCATTGTGTTTCAGGTACATAGGGGTGGGAGATCTGGAATTTTTCTATTATTTTATTCAATCAGAACGTGACCCTTCAAAAGATCCTCTCATCCTATGGCTCACTGGAGGCCCTGGTTGCTCTGCTCTCTCTGGTCTTTTTTTCGAGATAGGTAAAATCTCTGATTATTTTTGGTGTTTAGTATCACCGACAGGAGATTCCATAGTCACGTGTAATGATGTTAATTTAGGGCCCTTGCAATTTAACATGGTGGAGCATAATGGCAGCTTACCAACTTTTGCTCTCAACCCTTACTCATGGACAAAGGTGATATCATTAATTCATTCATGATTCTTGTTGAGGGATAAGCAGCTCTTCCGAGAGAAGTCTTCAAAGGAGACGTGGATCCTGTCCCTCAACAATTCTATACTATAATAATAGCTCATGCTTAGCAACTTCTACTTACTCATTCATCATAACTATTCAGGTTGCAAATATAATCTTCCTAGACGCACCTGTTGGCACTGGATTTTCTTATTCAACGACATTGCAAGGTTTTGAGACCGGGGATAAAAGGTTTGCTAATGATGGGTATAATTTTCTGAGGAAGGTGAAGACAACTGATACTTGTGAATAGTCTTAACTTAAAAACGAAATGTTTTCAACGATTACTTCTTGTCTGTTCAGTGGTTGCAAAGTCATCCCAAGTTCATCACAAACTCACTCTATATTGCTGGTGATTCATACGCTGGGAAAATTGTTCCCATCATTGTTCATGCAATATCAGATGGTAAGAGTGTGTTACCCCACTTTAAACTTAATGTTTTAGCTTATATTGTTTCTAATGGGACCAATGTCACGGTTTTAGGCATCGAAGATGAGAACTTTCCAGCCTTCAATCTCAAAGTAATGCTCTAAAATCAACTTCTTGATGACTTTTGCACTTTATGTCATCCTATGGAGTCTTTGATTTTAGCACTTGTTGCAGGGGTATTTGGTCGGTAATCCTGCAACGGGTTCGAAATATGATGACAACTCAAAAATCCCATTTTATAATCGTATGGCACTTATCTCTGATGAACTTTATGAGGTCAATGGACTAAACCCTTAATTGCAAGTGATTTGTCAATAAAACTGTATGTTTATATGTTCATTGAGCACTTCTCTTTGCAGTCAGCCAAAAGGAATTGTAAAGAAGAATACGTAGAAGTGGAGATGAGTAATGTAATATGTGCAAAAGATCTTCAAGCTATCTCAGAGGTAATCAAGCAAATGAACCTGTTCTCTTTTACTTTTCCATTAGGGTAAACTACATCATTAGTCACTAAACTATGGAAAAGTATAGTTTAAGTTTTTGTTTTTGTTACTTAGCTAAAAAGAGTTAAAATTTAGTCACTAAGCTATTGAAAAGTTTTCATTGGAGTCACTGAGCTATTAAAATCAATGTTGGTTTTCTCTGTTCATAGTGTCTGCACCAATCAAAAGCTTTTATTTCTTTTTTTCTTCTACAATTCAATTTTTTGTCATGAAACAATATTAGATGTCACTATTTACGAATTTGCAAATCAAAATTCAAACAGTTTTCTTTTCTATCTTCAACATTGACTGTTAGATTAACTTGGATCTAATATATGTTGTTCTACTCGTCTATGGGTACTAATCCACCATACTAGTTGTCGAATTGTCGTTTGGAGCTCGTTAGCTGAACATAAAAAAACTTAACAGCTCAGTGACTTTAATGAAAGTTTTTGAATAGTTTAGTGATCAAAGTTTAACTTTTTTTAGTTAAATGACAAATGAAAAATTATTCATAATTTAGTGATGATGTAGTTTACCCTTTTCAGTATATCATCTCACCGGAATAGTAAAGAACAAAGTTTCACTATTTTCATAGTGCATTGCCCACATAAACAAGCCACATATCCTGGAGCCTGAGTGCCCTAGTGACTTTGATCCACCGGATAGTTCGGTCAATGAAAGGAAATACTTCCTAGAAACACGTGAAGAAGACTGCCTGCAGGCGCCTGCCGAGTACCCTAAATTCGGATGTCGAGTAAATGTCTCTGTCACTTGCTAATTAATCTGTCTTACCATAAATTTATGTTAATACTTTATATTTGATTAAAACCGTATACAGAACTACAATACTTACCTTTGCAAGATTTGGGCATCTGATGACAGTGTCCAGCAAGCACTTGGTATCAGAAAGGTAAACTATATTACTACTCTTTCTCATGCCCCTTTTACTGACACTAAGTTAGATTAACTCAGTCCGGACATTGATTTACCAGGGAACAATCAGAGAATGGATAAGATGTAATGAAAGCTTACTTTATGATAAAGATGTTGGGAGTGTTTTAGACTATCATTTATCTCTCAATACAAAGGGTTACAGGGCTCTAATATACAGGTCGCATACCTAGAACCGTTGGTTAAAGCTCTCTTTTTATGAGTGATTGCTGATTGTAGATTTCTTTACAGTGGTGATCATGACAGACTTGTTCCCTACGTTGGAACCGAATCATGGATTAAGTCCTTGAATTTGTCCATTGTTGATGATTGGAGGCCATGGTTTGTTGATGATCAAGTTGCAGGGTGAGGCTATGACTATATATATAAAGATTTTGTTTCCCATATGTGTAAGAGCTTAAATTTCGCTTGCCTTTTGCAGATATTCGAGAGAATATGGAAATAACTTAACATTTGCAACTGTAAAGGCAAGAATAGTGCAAATAGAGTTATGACTTTTTTTTCCTGAAGAAAATGATTTGTAATGGAGTGTAGTGTGTTGCAGGGAGGAGGTCACACGGCTCCAGAGTTCAAACCGAAGGAATGTTTTGCAATGTTCAATCGATGGATTTCCAAAAAATCTTTATGATAAATTGCTACATCTTAATTCCCCAGGATCTGTCTTAGCACTTTTGGGTTTTCTTATGCCATTTCAAATCTGTAAACAATGGAGGTTTCATGCTACAAATTCATAATAAACGAAGCTGATATATTGGACCAAATTATATTTACCATATATAATCAAAGGTCTTTATATAAACATTCATTCCATTTTGTATAATTCAATTACTTCAAGGCATACAAGAATAGTACATAGCTAAACTCAATTTTAACTTCGGTTTAATGTTTACATCTTGGCTTTTAATCTTTTACAAAAAGTTAAATTTGACCGTTAACCTTTCAAGTTTTTGGGGTTAGCTAGCTCACCCTCGCGGGATCACGGCCCTTTGTCATTAGAACGACGGAAAATGTGCAAGTGTACACAATCGCAACAAGTAATAAAATGGCAAGTAAATGTCGAGTTATTGTACCCATAGGGATTGTAAAAAGAATTATTTATGAAATTAATTGTAAAACAATTTGGTGAGGTAAAAATAATTTGGTTTTAAAAGATGGTCAAAAACTATTTAAAAACTAAGTAAATAATTAAAATAAAACAAAGGAGATCTAATGCACGATTTCAAATAAGATTTAATTAAGATAACATACTTGTGTTGGATTAATTATATTTCTTTAACTTAGAATTATTAAACTTATGTTTATATTGCTACGAATAAATTCACGGCAACTCGGTAATCTGCTAATTACTGCTCATACATACTTATTAAATTAATCAATCTCTTGAACATTTTTCAATGTCAATCCAAGCGGTTAATCAATCTTCACAAGAAGATAAAAGATTAAGTGAGGTAACATGGTATTTCTACCTTGAAACAGTTTAATCACAAAAATCTTGTAAGTTATGCATGGCATATGTATCGCCGAATACAATGCTAATTTAAACTTCAGCTACCTTAGAAGAATAAACATGCACTGATTAAGCATTGTGTCTATTAATTATAATTTCAATACGATTTAATAATTAATTCATTAGTTATTTAACAATTACATTGCATGAATAACTTAGGCATGATTTTACTTAATCAAGCAATTTACCGAGGCCTATAACAGCATAAACATCATCTTAATAATTCAAGCAAGCAAAATATAATCAATCCAACACAAACTTAATTTAAGCTAAATTTATTAAAATAACCATTTCAATAGCATAAATATTCATAAACATGTTCGTCAAAACAACAACAAAAATTAAAGAGATAGGGAACAAGAAGCAAATCCGGTGTTTATCCGTGGCTTGACTAGTTGCTCCGTTCTTCGTTCTTCATTGCCCTCGGCTTTCAAAGTGGCTCATGAACACCTAATTGTTGCTTCAAAATGGCTGATGAGAGCCTCTTTCCCAAGAGAAGAAATCGGCACTTGAACAAAAAGGGAAATGGGATGAAAAAAATGGAGAGAAAAGTGAGAGAGGAGAAGATAGAATGAGAGAATGCTGTGGGATTGAGGGATGGTTTGAATGATCAGCAAGGGGTGGCTTTTATAGCTGATTGTGGTTGCTAAAAATAGCAAATTCCAGCAGCCAAAAAGCCCCCCTATGACAGGCCATCTACTTGGCAAAAGTTGAGACTTTCAACTTTGCTAAAAATAGCCTGGGACAAATCTACAAAGCAACAATTAAAGGTGGGGTTTGAATGCAATTTGGAAGTCCTTCAAGGGCCTTTTTGCAAGCATATTTAATCAGTTAAAATGCTGATTTGGGTCAGCATATGGACTGTTCTGGGCTGCCCAATTAGTGGCAAGTTCGGTTCACTCAATTTGGTTTGACCAGTGCGGTTCAACTGGACCCTTTCTCCATAATTAATTAAAAAAATTTATTTAACCCAAATTAAATGGGGAGTAAATTAAAATTAATTAAATTATGAATTAATACACATTTCTGAACCGTCTTAGGCTGGAAATTAATGTGCCTCGATACTTCAAATTGCTTCTTGGTTTTGTGCTTTTAGCAGTATCAGCCGAGCCAATTTTCGCCCTTTGCACGAATCTGTCGAAAATAGTCAAAATTAAGTATAAAATTAACTAAAATTCACCATGTTCATATTTTAAACACAATTTAAATATTTAATTATTTTTCGACAAGAATTTAACCGGATTTGAATGAATTTAACTAAGAATGGGTATGAAAAAGCATATAAATTTTTGTGTTTCTACACCCCCCAAATTAATTCATTGCTCGTCCCGAGTATTGCACAAATTTTGAAAAAAATTTATCAGAAGCACTTTTGAAAAACTCCTTCAGAACAACAATCTCCCTAAAATTATGAATTTGATATACTCATGCTCAAAAATAAGAAATATGATAGTTATGCTACTTAAGTATAACGTTCAAATTAGATTCAACAACTTATTATAATAGAAAAATTTAGACTAAATGCTTTTGTAACAAAAACATGTTAACCCTTACCAATTTGATTTTTATTCCTTTATTCAAGACTAAGCTGCAATCATTAAGCTTAACTTATGTCTTCATATGTTGATCGTAGCAATTTTTCTCCACTACTGTAGGTAGCATTAGGACTTTGAATCAATAAGTCTTTATCAAGGTTGTAACGTGGCTAGGCTAGGGGTAGGTGAAAGATGGATAAATTTTGGTTTAAAACCCTAGACTCAGCGTCAATCGAACCTTCGGAATTTTTACCTTCGATACACTAACTTGACTTTCATATGCTCTTTTGTACATCTCTTTCAAATACATGTGCTCTTCTTTTTTTTTAAGCTAACACGAGCACTTACTTTGTGTATTGCAATTCTTGAGCAATTGTTACTTCTTCAAAACTTATTTTCGAAGAACATTTTGAATAGTACTGAGTCTAGTGTTTAGGAAAATTTTAAGATCATTAAGCGAAAAGTAATGGCTAAATATTGCAAGGGTCGAAATAAAATTAGGCCATATAGTCTCAAAGTGGGGTTTCAAAGGATAAAATTTACCATGGTGGGCTTGAAAAGCTCAAACGGTCCAAACAATAGTTGCCTAAATCATTTTCAACGTTCCATGCTCCCTAGGATTTCGCCTTAAGAAACTACTAAGTCAATTCTAAAGACGTAAACTTTCATGCATACCTAACTTTCCTAAAGAACTAAAAATTTTATGGTACGAATTTGTATGTTTTATTAAAAGTACATTCATGTCATTATTAAGCTAACATAATAATTTATTGAAATAATAGAACTTTATTCATACTCAAGTTTAGCATACTTAACAAAATTCAAATTTTTGAACAAAATATATCCTAATCATAATTAAAACAAAAATTTTATTCTGAGTTTCGGTCCCCCTAACTTAAAATGAACAATGTCCTCATTGTTTAAAGTGAATAAATACTATAAACCAGATAGGATTCCAGAAAAGAGGAGGTGAGTCTATTTGACTGCTTAAGTACCAAACTCTCTCTGAATCCAATCCTAGACATGTATATATCTATTGCCACACTTTATATTTTGTGACTTATTCATATTTACTTATAATTTCCATATCTTGTTTTATTATGCAAAAATAAAAATTCCTAATTAAACTTATTCCTAAAAATAGTCTAAGAACAAAAATAAAGTAAAGTCAAGATCCCTCCCTTTTATTTATTTGCAGATCCTTCCGAATTGGACTCATCTTTTGCTCCATCATTATTGCCTTTGCATGAATCGCTTTGCTCCTTCTTTGATAATAGACTCTATGGTTCAAATATGAAATTTAGGAACTCAAACACAAAAATAAAAGGTCATTGTATATTTTCTTAAAAGCACTTCTCATCGAGTCATCCCTTATTTTTTAGTATCTCCAGTAGGCTTGTTGCTGCCATTGCATATGTTGCATTAAGTCCATGGATTTTGATAGCTCATCTTGAAGGCCTAGGCTAGGCGATTGAGCTCTAAACATTGAAGTTTCAGCATTAGGTTCAGCTTTTGGCCCCACTTATTCTACCTTATCAGGGACTTCAAATGATTGCATCGTGGGATCTTCTTCTTCATCAGGGTCCTCAGGTTCCTCACTTCCTTCAACTCGTTTCTGTAGAACTGAGTCTCCAGCTACTAGGTAGAGGTCCCAATCCGTGATTGTGCCTTGGCTATACCTTGTCTTCCTTACATTTGCAAGAATTTCAACTTTCAAGCATAGAATTGTTATTGTAAAGGGGAAGTGAGAAGGGCCAGAGCGTTTAACGGCATAATTCCGTATTTCCCTCAAGATGATCTTTCCCACGTCAATGTCTTACTAGTTAGGATCGAGTACAGTAAGACCATTCGCTCTAACGAGATTGTAGTCCCATGTGAGCTAGGCATAAGGCTGAATCGGATGAAGTAAAACCATACCTTCGCGAGTGGAATTAAATATTCTCTTCGACAAGTGTGGATTCCTTGTTTTGACACAATCTACGTAGAACCCTGAACTGTCAATTCTTCAAGAATTTCTTGCAAATTATCAGGCTAGATATTGCTCATTAATGTGGAATATTCATCGTTTTTGAAATTAGGTAATTCAAAGAACTCATTAATAGCATTTGAATTTATCGGTACCTTGATTCCACGAACTGGAACTTCTGTCATCTCACTTGAAGTTAAATTCGCATAGAACTCACGAACTAGCTCCTCATCCACACTAATCTCTTTTCACAAAACATTTCCCAATTGAGGGTTTCAGCAACTTGACGAATATGTGCCATAAAGTCTCTGTAGTTGCTTTCCTTTAATGTAAAGCCTTTCTCTGGATGCATCTATTGATTTTTGAAGATACTTTTGTATCTCACTTTGGCTTCTTCATAGTGGAACTTGTTTTGTGTTTCATCAATTTGAGCGGAAGCAGGTTTAACCTGATCATAGGATGGAAAAAATATTTTCTCAAAAAATTTAATAAAAATAATTCAATGAATTGAAAAATTAACTAATTGAATAAAATTAAAAATTAAGAAAAATTTAGGTCTTACCACTTTTTTTTTGTAAAAATATAAGAACTCTTAAAAATAATAATAATAATAATTATGAAGAAAAAGATGGC
The DNA here is from genome assembly GCF_025698485.1 of Gossypium arboreum. Taxonomy (NCBI): domain Eukaryota; kingdom Viridiplantae; phylum Streptophyta; class Magnoliopsida; order Malvales; family Malvaceae; genus Gossypium; species Gossypium arboreum. Next base: position 121,710,772 of record NC_069079.1, on the reverse strand, counting down.
AATTTAAAAGAAGGGTTGGAAGGTTTGGCTAAAAGGCTTGGTGTGGACGGATGGTGCGTGTGGAAGCAGCAATGCAGCAAGGACCCTTCGGCAGCAGGCCTAGTGTGGGCACTAAGGCGCTGGGCGCTCATGCGTTGTGGCCTGGAGCAGACTCGGCCTGGACAGCTGCTGGGTAGGAGCAGCAGGCGCGCGCAAATGAAGGCTTGGCGCGAGCTGAGGCTGGAGCAATAGGCGGGCGATGGGGCTGGAGGTGCGGCGGTCTGCTGGGTGTGTGCTGGTCAGTCAGCTGGGCTAGGCTTGCAGCACTTAGGGGTTTGGTGTTTTGGGGTTTTGAAGATGAATGAATGGAGGGAGAAAGGTTGATGGTATTTATAGATGGAAAAATAAAATTTGTAGTAGAATTCTTAGAAAATTTTAATGAAAAAAATCCTAAGTTCTAATTGTACTCAAAGTTTAACAATAATTAATAATTAAATATATGTATATGCAATTATCAATTGCCATTAATTTATTAAGATAACCATAAAATATAATTAAATTACAATTAATCCTAATTTAAGCTAAGTTGATAAAATTAATATATAAATTATAATAAATATAATTATATATTAAGGTTTATCAAATTAATAAATAATATTAAAATATTTATTCTAGATGCTTTTGAAAATATTTACAAAGAGAAGCACCTAGTTTTTATTATTTACAAAAAGAGCAATCAAATTTTAGAAATAATTCAATTAAGTCCCTAGACTTAATGAAAATTTAAAATTGAGTTGTAAATTAAAATGTGGATCAAAATTGAATCTTTTATTTGAAAATCTAAAAATTTATTTTTCCATTTAGGGAATAATTTCTTAGGAAATTGTGTCAAAATAAATTCCTAGGAAAGATTGGAGGGGTTACAAGTGGTCCCGCTTAAGTTCCAATCACCTAGACAGAATTTATTTAAACATACTAAACCCGAATATATACTCTAAATCATTTATTCAAAAATAAAAACGAGAAATTAAGTATCTGATAAAATGAACGAGATTTTATGCCGTTCAATTTTATCACCCTAATAATGTTTTAGGCGCTGAGCATTAACTCGGAAATTACCTCCCTTACCTTGGAGTTCAACAACTCCATATGGATAGACTTGATGAATCGTAAATGGACCGGACCAACGTGATTTTAACTTACCTAGAAAGAACCTTAATCTGGAATTGAACAACAAGACTTGCTGACCTGCTTCAAATTCTCGAACTCGAATGTGTTGGTCATGCCATTTCTTAAGTCTTTCTTTAAGTAATTTGGCATTTTCATATGAGAACATTCGAAACTCTTCTAACTCATTAAGTTGGAACATCTGTTTTTCTTTCGCGAATTTAGGATCTAAATTATGCTGTTGAAGAGCCCAGTAAGCTTTGTGCTCTAACTCCAAGTGTAGATGACATGCTTTCCCAAAGACCAACCTGTAAGGTGTGATAAACCATAATATATACATATTTTTACCCTATGCTTGGCATATTTATGGATGATTTTTCTTGGTTTCGTTGAATTCGATGCTCCTAATCCTTTAAAATCATGTTTTATGCTTAGACAAGCATTTGAAGGCGAAAAAAGGAAGAAACGGGCCAAAAAGGACAAAATGGGCCTAATTCATCATGGCACATGGCCTAGGCACTTCCACACGGGTGATCCACATGCCTGTGTGTGACACACGGGTAGACCAGATACCGGTGTGTCATGGCCGTGTCGACACTAAACTAATCAGAATTACACAAGGCTTGAGCACCATCCCACGGGCATGGCACACGGCAGTGTCCCTGTCGAGCCCAAGTCTAATTCTACTTGGAAAAGACTAATTTTGGGCTATTTTGGGCATTCCAAGGTCTATATAAACACCCTAGAAGAGGATTAAAGGGACACATGGAGAATAGAAGGTAGAAAATACTCAATGACAGCCATTGGAATCAGCTCGGAAGCAGGATCTACTTTAAGAATGAAGATCTCCATTCAATTTCTTTAGAAGTTCTTTGGGTTCTTTATGTTTTGTTGTTTTCCCAATCTTGAGATGTTTTCTATTATTATGAACTAAACTCCTTAAATACCTAAGGGAGATGAAACCTAAGATGGATCTTATTACTATTTGAATTATATGATAAATACTTATTCTTCTTCTTAATTGTGAGTTTTAATCCTTGCTTTAATATTCCAGGGTATTAATTCAAGTTTTGATGTGCTTATTCAGTGGAGCAAAAGTCCCTGTTTAAGAATAGACCACCTACAATTAAGTGGAGTTGGATGCATCCTAGAGATAAGACGACATAAATCTGCAGGATTAGAGTCAAATCTAATAAGGGGATCCATAGATCGAGTTAATGCGACAATAGAAGTTTTAATTAGAAAGAGATTTCAATTAATCAATCTAGAGTCAGTTGTTTTTAGTCTCAAAAGAGATATTAACATAAATCAGGGATTTCTACAGATTAAGTCAAGTGAATAAATCGTCTAATTCAGAAGTGATAAGTGAAGTCTAGGTAGATTTTTCCTTGGGTATTGTCTTCTCTATCGGTTTTTCGAAAATATTTTTCAACCTTTATCTCTGTCGTGATCTTAGTTAGTTAGATATTTAATTTTAGTTTTTAAAACATCCCTTCAATTCTTAGGCTAGATAATAAAAAGATAGTAATTACTAGTACTTTTAGTCCTCGTGGATACGATATTTCCAGTCTCACCACAACTATACTACTATTTGATAGGTGCGCTTGCCTTAGTCAAATTTTTAGTTAGTTTCACGACCATCAAGTTTTTGGCACTGTTTTCGGGAACTAAGATATTAAGAACACTTAATTTTTATTACTTTAGCCATTTTTACTTTTATTGGCATTTACTTTTTTGTTTTTAGTTTAATTTTTTCTTTTCTAAAATTTTTCTTTTCTTTACTTCTGGCAGGTTTTTATGATTTATGACTAGAAGAAACCCATCAGGACCTTTACTTTTTGACAGTGAAATTGAACGCACAGTTCGCAAAAATCATAGAGAAATAAGGCGAAGCATACAATACATAGAGGAAGAGCTAGAGGATGATATCTATACTACAACTGAGGAGATGGCTGATAATCAAAATAATCCGCTACCTCCTGTGGTTGCTGCAAATCCAGTAGATCAGAATCCTGCTCCTCGTAATATGTATCTTATGCTAAACCTATTTTAACAGGAACTGAATCGAGTATAGTTAGACTTGCTATTACTGCAAATAATTTTGAACTGAAATCTAACACGATTCAAATGATACAATAGTTTGTTCAGTTTGATGGTTTGCAGGACGAGGATCCAAACACTTATTTAGCAAAATTTCTGGAATTCTACGACACCTTTAAGATTAATGGCGTTTCTGACGATGCCATCCGCCTTCGGTTATTTCCCTTTTCATTGAGGAATAAGGCTAAACAGTGGTTGAACTCGTTACCACGAGGGTCAATCACCACTTGGGAACAAATGACGGAAAAAATTTTATTTAAATATTTTCCACCATCTAAAACGGCTAAATTGAGGAATGATATCTCTTCTTTTGTGTAGATTGATTTAGAAACACTTTATGATGCATAGGAGAGATACAAGGATTTATTAAGAAGGTGCCCTCACCATGGGTTACCTTTATGGCTACAGGTTCAGACTTTTTACAATGGTGTGAACCCCTCAACGAAGCAACTAATCGATACAGCCGTCGGTGGAACTTTAAACAATAAAACACCTGTAGAGGCTTACGAATTTATTGAAGAGATGTTACTAAATAAATATCAGTGGCAAGTCATGAGAACAAAGCCAAAAAAAGCAGCTGGTGTTTTCAACCTGGACGCGGTCACTATGCTATCTAACCAGGTAGAACTTTTAAATAAAAAGATTGATGGTTTGTATGGTTCTACTCAGGTACATTCAGTGATGAGGTGTGATTCAAATGGAAGAGGAGTGCACAATACAGATTATTCATCCTTCAACCCTAGCACCAAGTAGGAACAAGTCCACTATATGGGTAATAATTCTAGACCTCAAAATAACCCGTATAGTAACACTTATAATGCAGGTTGGAGGAACCATCCCAATTTTTTGTAAGGTAGTCAAGGGAATCAAAACCCACAACATCCTCCAGGTTTTCAACAACCACCTTACCAACAATAGAAGAAATCGAACCTTGAAGAGATGCTTACAAAATTCATCTCGGTGTCAGAAACTCGTTTTCAGAATACTGAAACAGTGCTTAAGAATCAGCAAGCGTCGATTCAAGGACTCGAAACTCAAATAGGATAGCTTGCTAAGTTGATTTCTAAACAACCACAAGGTAACTTGCCAAGTAACACCGAAACTAACCCAAGAGAATAGCTTCATACGATTACTGTTCGAGATGAAGAAGGGTTAGTTGATCCTGACCTAGAACCGAGACAAGGACTTGTGGTAAGTAAAGGTAAGGATGAGATGAACCACAGTAACCAAAAACCAGTAAGTAGAGAGTATAAACCTCGTGTGCCATACCCCAATGCGACAAGGAAAGTCCACATAGATGAACAGTTTAGTAAATTCCTTAAATTATTAAAAAAATTACATATTAACTTACCGTTTATTGAAGCTCTTTCACAGATGCCAAACACAGTGAAATTTTTAAAGGAGCTCTTGGCTAATAAAAGAAAGTTAGATGATGCGTCACATGTAGAGTTAAACACAGTTTGCTCAGCCATTCTACAGAATAAACTACCCAACAAGTTGAAAGATTTAGAGAGTTTTGCGATTCCTTGTTTAATTGGTAGTTTAAATGTTAATAATGCTTTAGCTGACTTAGGGACAAGTATTAACGTTATGCCATACAAGATGTTTAAACAACTAGGATTAGGGAAACCCAAACAAACTAGGAGGAGCATTCAATTGGCTGAAAAACCATTAGATTTCCTAGGGGTATAATTGAAGATGTTCTTGTTAAAATTGACAAATTTATATTCCCAGTTGATTTTGTTTTCTTAGACATAGATGAGGATAGTGACGTACCTTTAATTCTAGGTAGACCCTTTTTAGCAACTGCTAGAACTATCATCGATGTTGGCAGAGGTGAATTAATACTTCGTGTAGGAGATGACACGATTAAACTTCAAGCTCATGATTCTGCTAATATATCTAGTAATTGAGACGATTGTTTAATTTCTGTTAACTTGAGTAATGTTAAAGCGCAAACTTCTTTGTAGGAACCCTCTAGGAAGAACGTGATAGAGCTTCATTCTAATCCATGCAACAAAAATAGAGCGACTCACGAAGAAAAAAGACTTCAGATCGATGAAATAGACGAATGGCGAACACATGTCAAAGAGAAACCAAAAGTACACGATGGATCCAAGTGACACTACAACGAGTGTGGAGATGAAACAAAGCAATTTAAGGTCAGGGACAAAGTATTGTTAGATTGAAAGGACCCTAGAATTTCTACTTCAGAGCTTAATACAAATGGAGCGACTCCTTTTACGGTACTTAATGTTTTCCCATACGGCACAGTTTAGGTACATCATTCTAAATTCGGTGCTTTCAAAGTAAATATTAGTCGACTTAGACCGTATGTGGATAATAAAATTAACAGTGAGAAAGAGGGGTCTCAACTCCTTGAACCATCATGACCGTGCACATATGAGGTGAGTCGACCTTAGACTCTAAATAAGTGCTTCTCGGGAGGCAACTCGAGCATTAACACCACTAACCCATTTATTTTATCTATTTTTTGTGTTTTTATAAAGGTACAGTGACCCACACGGCTTGGACACACGGGCGTGTCCTTGGCTGTGTGGAAATAGAGCTGAAACTTCCCAAAATCAACATGCACAATGCCTACGATAAATCCATACGGGCGTGCGACACGGTTGTGTAAACCACACAGCCTGGACACACGGTCGTGTTCTAGGCCGTGTGAAACCTAGAGCTAAATTTTCAAATTTTAAATAAGTCAGTGAGCTCCACGGGTAAGGCACACGGCCTTGTGTTCGGACACATGGGCGTAGGAGAAGTGAACAACGAAGAACACAGTCGTGTAAACCACACGGCCTAGACACACGGGCGTGTCTCTAATGTAACTCCCCTAACGCACATCCGTCGCCGAATTAGGGTTATGAGGCATTACTGATTATTTTACGATTAAAATAAATACGCGTTATAAATTACAGAACAACATTTTTATCACATCAATGCTTATAACATAATCAAATTCCAAATCTTAAATAATCATATCAATCACAATACAACTTAATTTAACATAGTCCAAAATATATCAAAACAATTTATACAATACATAACATGTATACAATAATAATTTTCATTATTGGATTATTAGACTTATTTTGCATTGACCATGAGCATACTTATAAACCATATATATATAACAACTTATAAAAGCTCAACTAACATATCATGACCAAAAGTTAGGTGCACATATTTTTTTTTCCTTAGCAATTCAATTCTCTCATATGAATCTAATACCCAAATTAATTAAATTACCATAACAACCAAATCAAATGTCATTCATACCATTAATTTGGTCCATAAGTGAACACCGAATACTTATCATGCATATGTCCTAGTTCTTATCTAACTAGCACATATCTACTTAAGCATAATTAACAACTATCGCATATCATAAGGCCAAAACTTATAGCAACTATACATACAACATATATTTGGATTACATTCTTGACATATGCTCAAACCAAAATCACACATATGCACAACCCTAAGTATTATACCCAACCATAAATCTCATGAACTTGTGTATAAATGCCGAACCATTGAACAACCGTACTCTTTAATTTGTTCTAACATATAACCAAAAATATTTATCAACTAATGATAAACCGTAATTTATACATATTTCTATCCCATGCTTAGCATATTTTATGGATGATTTTTCCTTAAAATTGGTGAATTCAATGCTCTTAATGCCTTAATTTCATGTTTTATACTTAGGTGAGCATAGGAGAGTGAACGGAATGAGAAACGGGTCAAAAACGGAGAAAATGGGCCAACGTACGAAATCAACACGGCCTAGACCTCCTCACACGGGCAGACCACACGGCCGTGTCAATTTGGCTGAATCGAAGCACGACTCACACGGGTAGACCACACGCCAGTGCCATTCTAACAGGCTCGAGCACGGCCTGAAGTAATCGCACACGGGCGTGTCACACGGGCATGTCCCTGCCGAGTCCAAGTTGAGTCCAATTCAGAAAAGGATAATTTTGAGGGTTCTTAGGCATTCCAAAGCCTATAAATACACCCTAAAGGAGGAGGAAAAGATGGGGCCGCTGGAAGGAAGGAAGGAATTACTCGAAGGAATTCGATTGATCCATCTCAGAAGCCGGATTCATCATCAAGACTGAAGATCTCCCCTCAATTTCCCTTTAGGAGTGTTGGGTTTTCTTTATGTTTTGTATTCATTATTCTTCTGAGATGTTTTCCTTTTTAGTTATGAACTAAATCCCCTAAATACCTAAGGTGAATGAAACCTAAGACGAATCTTGTTATTATTTTCTAAATTGTATGATAAATATTTGACTTGTTCTTAATTATGTGTTCTTAATTCTTGTTTTGATATTCCATGATATTGATTCAAGTTAAGCTCTTATTCAGAGGAGGAATAGACCTTGTCTAAGAGTACAATTGTCATAATTAAGCGGAGTTGATTGCGCGCCTAGAGATAGGATGATAAGATTTTGCCAGATTAGGGTGAAACCTAATAAGGGGATCCATAGATCGAGTTAATGCAACCCTAGGAAGTTAATTAGAAAGAGATTTCAATTATTCAACCTAGGGTTAGACGTTGTTAGTCTCGAGAGAGATAATAATATAACTTAAGGATTTCTACGGATCAAGTCAAATGAATAAATCGTTCGATTTAGAGTCAAAATAACAAGTGAAGTCTAGGTGGATTTTTCCTTAGGTATTGTCTCAATCAATTGAGTTTTCCAAAAGTAATTCCCCAATTCTATTTTCTGTGAATTCTTAGTTTAGTTAATTAGTTAGTTAAAACAAACCCCATTATTCTTAGGCTAGATAATAAAAAGACAGTCATTACTAGTACTTTTAGTTCCTTTGGGTTCGACAATCTGGTCTTGCTAAAACTATACTACTGTTCGATAGGTGCACTTGCCTTCGTGGTGATAATAGTTAGTTTCAAGAATGATTAATTATAAATTTATAAAACTTATCACACAAAATCACGATCAAGTTTTTGGCGCCGTTGTCGGGGAACTAAGATATTAGGAACACTCGATTTTTATGACTTTAGCCATTTACTTTTACTGCAATTTAAATTTTATTCTAATTTTTATTACTAATTCTTTCTTTTCCCTTTTTCTGGCAGGTTTTTATAGTTTATGACTAGAAGAAACCCGTCAGGACCATTACTTTTTGACAGTGAGATCGATCGCATAGTTTGCAGAAACCAAAGAGAAATAAGGCAAAGCTTAAGATACACAGAGAACGAGCAAGTGGATGATATTCAAACCCCAACCGAGGAGATGGCTGAAAACCAAGAAAATCTGCTACCTCCTACGATTGTTGTTAATCAGAATCCTGCTCTGTGCACTAAGTATGATTATGCTAAACCTAATTTAATAGGAACTGAGTCAAGTATGGTTAGACCTGCTATTGCTACAAATAATTTTGAACTGAAACATAACACAATTCAAATGATACAACATTTCCTAGAATTTTGCGATACCTTTAAAATTAATGGTGTTTCTGATGATGCCATTCGCCTTCGGTTGTTTCCCTTTTCGTTAAGGAATCCGCTAAACAATGGTTGAAGTCGTTACCACGAGGGTCAATCACTACTTGGGAACAAATAACCAAAAACTTTTTATTAAAATATTTTCCACCGGCTAAAACAGCCAAATTACGTAATGATATCTCTTCTTTTGTGCAGATGGATTTAGAAACACTCTAGATGCACGAGAGAGATACAATGACCTTTTGAGAAGGTGCCCTCACCATGGATTACCGCTTTGGCTACAGGTTCAAACGTTCCATAATGGCCTGAATCCTTCGACTCGGCAGATGATTGATGCAGCCGCTGGAGGAACTATCAATAATAAGACACCTGAGGCGGCTTACGAATTTATTGAGGAGATGTCACTGAATAACTATCAGTGGCAAGTTATGAGAACAAAGCCGACAAAAGTAGCTGGTGTTTTCAACCTCAACGTGGTTACTATGCTATCTAACCAAGTAGAACTCTTAAATAAAAAGATTAAAGGTTTGTGTGGTTCTACTCAGGTACATGCAGTGATGAGGTACGATTCAAATGGAGGAGGTGCGTGTACAGAATATCTACCCTTCAACCCTAGCATCGAGGAGGAACAAATCTAATATATAGGTAACAATAACTCTAGACCCCAAAACAATTCATATAGTAACACTTACAATGCAAGTTGGAGCAACCACCCAAATTTCTCATGGGAAGGCCAAGGAAATCAAAGACCACCTCCAAACTACCAACAAGCACCCTACCAATAGGAAAAGAAGTCAAACCTTGAAGAGATGCTCTCAAAATTTATATCGGTGTCAAAAACTCATTTTCAGAATACTGAGACAGCACTTAAGAATCAATAAGCATCGATCCAAAGGTTCGAGACTCAGATTGGACAGCTTGCCAAGTTGATTTCTGAACGACCACAAGGCAACTTGCCAAGCAACACAAAATCTAACCCAATGGAGCAACTCAACGTGATTACTAGTCAAGATGAAGAAGGGTTAGTCACACCTGTACCAGAACCAAGGCAAGAAACTGAGATAAGCAAAGGTAAAGGTGAGGTCGACCACAATGAGCAGAAATCGATAAGTATAGAATACAAACCTCGTGTGCCATACCCCAATGCGACAAGGAAAGACCACTCAGATGAACAATTTGGTAAATTCCTTAAACTTTTAAAGAAATTACATATTAACTTACCATTTATTGAAGCACTTTTTTAGATGCCAAACACAGTCAAATTTTTAAAGGAGCTTCTAGCAAATAAACGAAAGTTAGATGAAAGGTCGCATGTGGAGCTGAACGCGGTTTGCTCAGCCATTCTTCAGAATAAGCTACCCAAAAAATTGAAAGACCCAAAGAGTTTTACAATTCCTTACTTAATTGGTAGTTTAGATGTTAATAATGCATTAGCTGATTTAAGGGCTAGTATTAACGTCATGCCTTACAAGATGTTTAAACAACTAGGTCTTGGGAAACCCAAACAGACTAAGATGAGCCTTCAATTAGCAGATAAAACTATTAGATTTCCTAGGGGTATTATTGAAGATATGTTAGCTAAAATCGATAAATTTATATTTCCCGTTGACTTCGTTATTCTAAACATAGAGGAGGATAGCAACACTCTTTTGATTTTAGGAAGACCCTTTTTAGCAGCTACTAAAATGATTATTGATGTTAGCACAGGCGAGCTCACACTTCGTGTGGGAGACGAAACAATCATCCTTCAAGCTCTTAATTCTGGTAACACATTAAAAATTGAAAGTGATTGTCTAAACCATTCTGCTAAAACTAATAACATGGTGCAACCTACTTTGTAGGAAATGAGTTTGAAGGAAGTACATTAGCCATTTTCAAGCAATAGTAGAGGGCCTATTCTGAAGAACGAAGGCTACAAATCAAGGAGCTAGATGAATGGCAGACACATAAACCGAGAACACACGATAAACTAAAACTACGCCAGGATGAGCTTAATACCTTTCCAAATCAACTTAAGGTTGGAGATAAAGTTTTATTAGATGCCGTAGATCCTCACATTGTCACTACCAAACCAAATGAATAAATGCCTCTTATAGTACTTAGCATTTTTCCATTCGGTACAGTCGAGGTAAGTCATCCCAAGTTCGGCATTTTTAAGGTAAAAAACACCTGTTTAAAACCTTATTTTGATAAGATGGATAGCAAGAATGAGGAGTATAAACTCCTCGAACCACCATGACCATTTAGTGGATAGGTAAGTCTAGCTTAAACTATAAATAAGCGCTTCTCGGGAGGCAACCCGAGCACTAACAATATTAATTTATTTAAATTTTAGTATTTAACACCTAACTTACTAACGGAGATCTTCAATACAGGTTTTCCACACAGATACGGCCAAGAACACGGGCGTGCTTAAGACCGTGTAAAAACAGGGCAAAGATTTTTCCCAAACATGGGCTACGATAAATCGCTACAGCTGTGCGACATGGCCGTGGGCGAACCTACCAAAACAACACTGGAGTGTGACATGCTCGTGACTTGAAATCGTGGCTGAGCCTGTCAAATTTACACGGGTGCATGACACGTCCGTGCCAAGCAACCGTGGGCGAACCTGCCAAAAAAACACGGGCGTACGCCTGTATACACGAGCGTGATAGAAGCGAACAGAGATCGACACAGCCGTGTAACAAGGCTGTGTACACCAATACGCCTAATTTTGAAAACTACGAAATGCACGGGCTGAGATTAGAGCACACGGGTGTGCCCCACGGTGGTGTTCCCTAATTTCTCTATAAACACCTATTATTTATTTTATTTTTATCTCTATATTTTGAAACTATTTTTTTATTTCTTTTTAATACTATTTTATCCTGAGTTTTTACAATTTTTATTCTTCGGCTATTTAATTACGAGCAATTATGCTTCAGTATACCTCTTAAAGAGTTCTGAATTTTATCACAGTTATAAAGAGCTCCTTAGCTCATGATCACATAAGAACTAAAAACTCCACGGGGAAAGGTTCTCCACGACTGCCATGTCCTGCTCGACCACGACCATAGCCAACTTCAGATATAATATTCTTTTGGCGCAGGACTTATGGACTAATGAACCTCTACCACCACCAGAGTATCCTCCTCCACCCTCACACTGATTATTCTCCCAAACTCCAGTTCAAGGAAATTCATTCATCACTCAGGAAGTTTCACTTCTCTCCCTATCTTATTTTTATACATCTATCTTTGTACATTAAAGGCAATATACATATTAAGTGTGGCGAGGTATTCATTTTTATATCAGAAAAATCCCTGAATGATTGTCTTGTTCTCCTGAAAAGCTCTAATATCATGTTTAGGATAAATTTTGATTGATTTATGACTTTTATTGATATATCTTAAATTAAAACATAGGCATTTATGCATTAATTGTTTAAACTTTAAGATATTAGAGAATTAAGCATGACAAGTTGATTTTTAAGAATTTAAAATTTTAAGTTGTTTCCCCAAGTTTAGGTGTTATCTTGAATTGGAATTCACAAGTTTAAAACATCAAAAAGTCATAATTTTTGTGAGATCTTGAGCCTTTAGAGTATCTATTATTTCTTTAATGCTCACTTTCATTATGAGTGTGTCAGTATTGAATTGTTATTCTAGAACTTGGTTGATTATGCATATCAAGACCACACTATTTGATTTGATATGTCAAAATGATAAAGGCACTTAGGTTTAACCCACTCACTCCATAAAAGCCTACCTTCAAAATTAACCCTTAGTGAACCCCCTTGAGCCTAACAAACGATTCATTGATTTACCCTCGATATTAACCCATAACTCATTATTGTTGTAATCCCTTAAATTAATTCGATTCCTATTTTTGTCGAGATTTGAGTTGGAATAATTGCTTAGCTATGTTTTATTCTATTTTTTAATTTGACTTGTTCTTAAAAAAAATACATGTATACATATTAGTAGTAGTGATCTTCTGAGCTAAAGAAGTTAAAATCCTTATTCTGAGAAAAAACTCTATTGTACGCAATTGATGACTAGTCATTTTTCTAGTTAGGCAATTTTTCAATTCAATCTCGATTCTAACCCTTTCTTCCAGTTTGTGACCACACCCTCTAACCAAAGCCACGTTATAACCTTCTAAAGACCTTTTGATTGATGTTTCATCTCAATTTATAGTGGTGGAGATTTGATTTTCATGCAAGCCTATGGTAATAACATTTCATTATTGACTATTGAGTGCTTCATTTATTGTTCTTAAACACCTTGAGTGATTTGAGTGAATCTTTAGTGAGGATGTGAAACTCTATGACATTTTGAATCAAAGGTAATTACTTAGACGAGGGGAGACACCTATGTTTTCTTGATAAAATACTCAACTTGGAATGTTTGAAACTTTGATGTTCTTTCAGTTGAATTTCAATTTGAAACTTTGATGTTCTTTCAGTTGAATTTTCAATATATGGTTGCCTATGGATTATTTTGAGATATTATTGGTAGAGATTATAAGTTGAGAAGAATTTATTTTGATTATGAGTTAAGGATTTTGCTTGAGGACAGGCAAATGCTTAAGTGTGGGGGTATTTGATAAACTGTAATTGATACATATTTCTATCCCATGCTTAGCATATTTTATGGATGATTTTTCCTTAAAATTGGTGAATTCGATGCTCCTAATGCCTTAATTTCATGTTTTATAGTTGGGTGAGCATAGGAGAGTGAAAGGAATGAGAAATTGGCAAAAAATGGAGAAAATGGGCCAACGCATGAAATCAACACGGCCTGGACCTCCTCACACGGGTAGACCACACGGCCGTGTCAATTTGGTTGAATCGAAGCACGACCCACACGGGTGGACCACACGCTCGTGCCATTCTAATAGGCTCGAGTACGGCCTGAAGTAATTGCACACGGGCGTGTCACACGGGCATGTCCTTGCTGAGCCCAAGTTGAATCCAATTCGGAAAAGGCTAATTTTGAGGGTTCTTAGGCATTCCAAAGCCTATAAAAACACCTTAAAGGAGGAGGAAAAGAGGGGAGCACAGGAAGGAAGGAAGGAATTACTCAAAGGAAGCCGATTGATCCATCTCAGAAGCCGGATTCATCATCAAGACTGAAGATCTCCCCTCAATTTCCCTTCAGGAGTTTTGGGTTTTCTTTATGTTTTGTATTCATTATTCTTCTGAGATGTTTTCCTTTTTAGTTATGAACTAAATCCCCTAAATACCTAAGGGGAATGAAACCTAAGACAAATCTTGTTATTATTTTCTAAATTGTATGATAAATATTTGACTTGTTCTTAATTATGTGCTCTTAATTCTTGTTTTGATATTCCAGGATATTGATTCAAGTTAAGCTCTTATTCAGAGGAGGAGTAGACCCTGTCTAAGAGTATAATTATCATAATTAAGTGGAGTTGATTGCGCGCCTAGAGATAGGGTGACAAGATTTTGCCAGATTAGGGTGAAACCTAATAAGGGGATCCATAGATTGAGTTAATGCAACCCTAGGAAGTTAATTAGAAAGAGGTTTCAATTATTCAACCTAGGGTTAGACGTCGTTAGTCTCGAGAGAGATAATAATATAACTTAGGGATTTCTATGGATCAAGTCAAATGAATAAATCGTCCGATTCAAAATCAAAATAACAAGTGAAGTCCAGGTGGATTTTTTCTTAGGTATTGTCTCAACAATCGAGTTTTCCAAAAGTAATTCTCCAATTCTATTTTCTGTGAATTCTTAGTTTAGCTAATTAGTTAGTTAAAACAAACCCCATTATTCTTAGGCTAGATAATAAAAAGACAGTCATTACTAGTACTTTTAGTTCCTTTGGGTTCGACAATCCGGTCTTGCTAAAACTATACTACTGTTCGATAGGTACACTTACCTTCATCATGATAATAGTTAGTTTCAAGAACGATCAATTATAAATTTATAAAACTTATCACACAAAATCATGATCAACTAAGTAAGATTTTATCCATCATTACAAGACATTAACCACCTATAGACATATTTAAAACATAAATCTCTCATGCAATGAAACAAACATTTCGAAACAAATTTAAAATTTAACAAGGTCAATTATATGCATATAATCGAAATCACCAACCAACCTATATACACAAAATAAATATCACAAACATCGTCCATTTATATCACATATCATAGTAACTAAAGTAGGCTTATGCCATGATCAAACCAAAACCGAATTTGAACATTTAAATAAGCCATTTTCGCATGGCTTTTGTACAAAACCAAGGTTCATCACATCAAAACACCATTATCCTATACATGCCATAATTTAAGTTTGATGATTTAAATACCAAAGCTATGGATAATGTGGTGAACTTTGCTGACGATCCCCGAGCTCATAACTAGCTTCAAAATCTATAAAATAGAGTATACAAATACACACAGAGTAAGCTAACTTAGCTTAGTAAGTCATAAGCAAATAACAACTCAATAATATAGTCAACTCCTTAAAATTTAAGCTGAACCAATTTACTATATCAATGTCATATTTAGTTTCAACTTAAACATTCCATAACCACACATGTTTAACATAACTATCACTTTGGTCGAATACTTATAAGGTTAAAATTTTACAAATTTTCATTCAACTTTCAAAGCCAAATATCATTACACGTTCAAATATACTTCCACTCATTTACACAAGCTCACAAAAAAAAATTTAACTTCATATACCAACATCACTCATTTGGTCGAATACACAAGATCATATATAACATCACACATGTACATTACCTATATGACCGAATATATATGGTCATTTAGCTCAGTTTACTTACTCAAATACCACATCAGCATGAAGTCTTGTAGGCATAAGCTTACAATAAATCACTGGCATAAAACCTGCTATGCCTAAACCTTTATCACATACCGACACAAGGCCTGCTAGACTCAAAGTCTAATTTTTATACATTGGCAATAAGCCTGCTAGGCATAAAGCCTAATTCAATTCACCAGCACAAGGCTTGCTAGGCTCAAAGCCTGCTTTACTATCAAATCATTATCGACCTTCTGAGCTTCACAAATCTGTTGAATAAATAACGGTCTTCCTTTTAACTCGGCTATTATTGCACCATCATCTGACATAACCATATGTGCATTCATTGTATGCAAAGCAAACAGGGTTTTTTGACTTAGAGCATTAGCAACAACATTAGCCTTTTCCGAGTGATAATCAGTCACAAGTTCATAGTTTTTTAGCAATTCTACGTATCGGCGTTGTCTCAAATTCATATCTTTCTGAGTCATCAAGTACTTCAGGCTTTTGTGATCGAAATAAACATGACATTTTTCACCAAATGAATAGTGACTCCAAATTTTCAATGCAAATACAATAGCTGCCAACTCTAGATTGTGTGTCGGATAGTTCTTTTCATGTGGCTTTAACTGTCTCGAGGCATAAGTCATAACTTTTCCTTCCTGTATCAATACATAACCTAAACCATTTAAGGATGCATCACCATAGATAACAAATTCTTTACCTGATTCTAGCTGAACTAGCACTGGACCTTCAGTCAAAAGGCCTTTCAACTGATCAAAACTTTTGTGGCACTTTTCTGACCATTCAAACTTAACATCTTCCTACAGTAGCTTGGTCATCAGGGTTGCAATCATCGAGAACCCTTTCAAAAATCATCTATAGTAACCAGCAAGTCCCAGAAAACTTTGGACTTCAAAAACGTTTCTCGGAGGTTTCCAGTCAAGTATTGCTGAAATTTTAATCGGATCTACTCGAATACCTGATGCTGAAACAACATGTCCCAGAAAACTAACTTTATGTAACCAGAACTCACATTTACTAAACTTCACATACAACTATTTTTCTCGCAAAGTCTGTAATACAAGTCTCAAGTGCTCGGCATGTTCGACTTCATCATGGGAGTAGATTAATAAATCATCAATGAACACAACCAAAAATCGGTCTAAATACTGCCTGAAGATCCGATTCATCAAATCCATAAAAACAGCAGGTGCATTAGTAAGTCCAAAAGGCATGACTAAAAACTCATAATGTCCATACCTCATTTGGAAAGTAGTCTTTGGCACATCAGAGTCTCTGACTCGCAACTGATAATAACCCGATCTCAAATCTATCTTCGAGAACACTGAAGTTCCTTTCAACTGATCGAACAGGTCATCAATCCGTGGCAACGAATATTTATTCTTTATGGTCATCTTATTGAGCTGTCTATAATCGATGCACGTTCTCATAATTCTGTCTTTCTTTTTCACAAATAGCACAGGCGCACCCCCAGGGGAGAAACTCGGTCGCGCTAAACCTTTATCTGTCAACTCTTGGAACTGAGCTTTCAATTATTTTAATTCAGTAGGCGTCATTCTATACGGAGCTATTGATATCGAAGTCATCCTCGACATTAACTCAATACCAAACTCAACCTCTCGAATAGGTGGTAAACCCAGTAATTCTTCAGGAAACACATCCTGATACTCACACACAACAGGTACTGATTCAATCTTTCTTTCGGATACTTTACTATCAAACATATATGCAAAGTAAGCTTCACAAGCTTTTCTTATATATTTTTGAGCTAACATCGAGGAAATCACTGTCGGTAAACCATTCAGATTATTAGATTCAATCCGAATAATCTCATCATGCTGGCATCGTAAATCAATAGTCTTTCTCTTGCAGTTTACAATAGCATCATGCAAAGTCAACCAATCCATGCCCAAAATTATGTCAAACTCATCAAATGGCAACAACATTAGATCAGCCGAAAAGCAAGAATCTCGAATCATCGGGGGGCAATTTGTACATACTTTATCAACCTTAACCCACCGGCCCAAGGGGTTCGATACACTAACACAAACTTAGTAGACTCAACAGGCAAAGTCTTATGGAATACTAAAGTCTCACACACATAAAAATGAGTCGAACCAGGATCAATCAATGCAATTACATTAGTATCACAGAGAGTGAATGTACCAGTAATAACATCTGGGGATGAAGCCTCCTCGCATGCGCGAATAGCATAGGCTCTGGCAGGTGCACGAGCCTCAGATCGAACTGCTGTATATTTCGTCCCTCTTTGACTACCACTCACATTACCTGAATGCTTGGGTAGTTTGCCTCGTATTAACATATTGCTCGGTCTCGCGTTCTGAACAGTGTTTTGCTAGGCTAACACCGGGCAATCTCGGATAAAATGATCCATCGATCTACATTTAAAACAAGACCCATCATACAATCTGCAATCTCTAGAATGCCATTTACCACAATGCTTGCACTCGACTCTATTCTGTTGAACATTGCCAACACTAGCCATTGAAGTGGCTCGTGAACTCACAGGGGGTCAGTCTCGATCTCGTCTAGAAAAGCTCGCAGTATCCTTAGATCGACTAGAATCATCTCTAAACTTCTTCGATGCTAAGTGAAAAGTCTTACCCAATGATCTTTTACGGGAATATCTGGCTTCAAAATCAGTTTTTTTTCTCTTTCCCAACCTCTTCAGCTTTGTAGGCTCGCTCAACCAGTACTACGAACTCGTTTATCTAAAGTATGTCAACTAGTAGTTTAATGTCTTTGTTCAGTCCATCTTCAAATCTTTTACACATTATAGCTTCGGTCGAAACACACTCTCAAGATACCGACTGAGTCTCACAAATTTTCGCTCATACTCTATTACGGTCATACGACCCTGTTTCAATTCTAGAAATTCTTTGCATTTCTAGTTGATAAATCTCTAGCTGATGTTTTTCCTACGAAACTCAGTCTGAAAAAACTCTCAGGTCACTCGCTCCTTCGGAACCACCGATACTAGTGTATTCCACCAGTGATATGCAGTGTCTCGTAACAAAGATATGGCACATTTTAAACATTCATCCGGAGTACAAAATAGCTCATCGAACACACGGATAGTGTTATCAAGCCAAAATTCAGCTCGCTCAGCATCATCATCATCAGTAGCTTTAAACTCTTCAGCCCCGTGTTTCCTGATTTTACCAACAGGTGGATTAGGCAATCTCAACGGATCACTCACTTGAGGTATAGCAGGTATGGAAGATGGATTAATCAGCGGTGGAGGTTGTTGTGCAGCCGGATTAGGCCGGATATATTGAGTAAACCATTCATTCATCATTTGGTATAAGGCTTGCTTAGCCTCTCCCTTTTGGTTACTCGAAGTTGGTCGACAATCAACTGGCGCTGTTCTATTGGGATCCCTTTACTATACGAAAACATATTTTCAAATGTCAGAAATCATCACACTATCGCAGTAACTATTATGTCATGTATAGCTAGACTCACACGCGCTACGTTAGTCCTAGAATCGACTAAATCGTAGCTCTGATACCAATAAAATGTAACTCCCCTAACCCATATCCGTCGCCAAATTAGGGTTATGAGGCATTACTGACTATTTTACGATTCAAATAGATACGCGTTATAAATTACAACACAAAGTTTTTATCACGTCAATGCTTATAACATAATCAAATTCCAAATCTTAAATAATCATATCAATCACGACACAACTTAATTTAATATAATCCAAAATATATCAAAACAATTTATACAATACATAACATGTATACAATAATAATTTTCATTATTGGATTATTAGACTTATTTTGCATTGACCATGCGCATACTTATAAACCATATATATATAATAACTTGTAAAAGCTCAACTAACATATCATGACCGAAAGTTAGGTACACATATTTTTGTTTTCTCATCAATTCAATTCTTTCATATGAATCTAATACCCAAATTAATTAAATTACCATAACAACCAAATCAAATGTCATTCATACCATTAATTTGGTCCGTAAGTGAACACCGAATATTTATCATGCATATGTCCTAGTTCTTACCTAACTAGCACATGATCTACTTAAGCATAATTAACAACTATCGTGTATCATAAGGCCAAAACATATAACAACTATACATACAACATATATTTGGATTACATTCTTGACATATGCTCAAACCAAAATCACACATATGCACAACCCTAAGTATTATATCCAACCATAAATCTGATGAACTTGTGTATAAATGTCGAACCATTGAACAACCGTACTCTTTAATTCATTCTAACATATAACCAAAAATATTTATCAACTAAATAAGATTTTATCCATCATTACAAGACATTAACCACCTATAGACAAATTTAAAACATAAATCTCTCATGCCATGTAACAAACATTTCGAAACAAATTTAAAATTTAACAGGGTCAATTATATGCATATATCTGAAATCACCAACCAACCTATACAGACAAAATAAATATCACAAACGTCATCCATTTATATCACATATCATAGTAACTAAAGTAGGCTTATGCCATGATCAAACCAAAACCGAATTCGAACATTTAAATTAGCCATTTTTGCATATACATGCCATAATTTAAGTTCGATGATTTAAATACCAAAGCTGTGGATAGTGTGGTGAACTTTGCTGACGATCCCCGAGCTCGTAACTAGCTTCAAAATCTATAAAATAGAGTATACATATACACACAGAGTAAGCTAACTTAGCTTAGTAAGTCATAAGCAAATAACAACTCAATAATATAGTCAACTTCTTAAAATTTAAACTGAACCAATTTACTATATCAATGTCGTATTTAGTCTCAACTTAAACATTCCATAACCACACACTGTTTAACTTAACTATCACTTTGGCCGAATACTTATAAGGTTAAAATTTTAAAAATTTTCATTCAACTTTCAAAGCCAAATATCATTACACAGTCAAATATACTTCCACTCATTTACACAAGCTCACAAAAAAAAAAATTAAACTTCATATACTAACATCACTCATTTGGCCGAATACACAAGATCATATATAACATCACATATGTACATTACTTATATGGCCAGATATATATGGTCATTTTGCTCAGTTTACTTACTCAAATACCACATCAGCATGAAGTCTTGTAGGTATAAGCTTACAATAAATCACCGGCATAAAACCTGTTAGGCCTAAGCCTGTATCACACACGAACACAAGGCCTGCTAAACTCAAAGTCTGATTTTTATACACCGGCAATAAGCCTGCTGGGCATAAAGCCTGATTTAATTCACCAGCATAAGGCTTGCTAGGCTCAAAGCCCGAATGTCACTATTATAAAGCTGTCTCATAAACAATTCTTATATCGAAAATTCCAGATATTCCATATAGTTCATACTGACTTTCAAATGTTATAACTCAGTCGTAACAAATTCGTTAAAATAGCTCCCAAGTTTATTTACATTCAGCTTACATAGATATATATTCAAATAATTCATTTCAGCATATGGAACTCATATTTATTTAAAAATAACATTGTTTAATTGCTTAAAGACTTACCTCGAACGATGAAAAATCGGTACGGATAGGCTAATCGACAACTTTACTTTTCCCCCGATCTAAATTCGATTTTCTCTTTTCTTGATCTAAATTAATATAAAATTAAAATTATTAAATCAAATATTCAACCAAATTCATCCAAAAACACACAAATGGGCAAATTACACTTTTACCCATGATATTTCACATTATTCACAATTTAGTCCATATTGTATAAAACAAAAGATATGTACAATCTCACAACAACATAGTTTGGCTGAATATTCCTTATACTCATGCTAGTCCATATATTTCATTTATTTCAAATTTTACTCCCTCGATTTTTTATTTTTACGATTTAGTCCTAATTACTCAAAATCATCAAAAATTTCAATACAAAACATGTTAATCTAAAATATATCTTTAATATTTCATCATCAAACATCACCAAACACAAATATTCATCAATGGCACAACTCAAAACATTCATCAAAATCAGAAATTCTAGCATGGGTCGGATAGTATTCGAAGTAACGATCTCAAAAACGTAAAAATTATCAAAAACCGAAACCGAACTAACCTTGAATCAAGCTTGAGAAATGGCCAAATATCACCAAGCTTTAGTTTCTTTTCTTTATTTTTAGTTTCGGTCAAAGCATGCATATATGAATATCATTTTATTATTTATGTTATATTACAACATATATTATTTCATCTTTTACTATTTTAACCTTTACTAATTAATATAAAATCTTCATATTGGTTGTCTACAACCGTCCAACTTATTTAATTATGGCCTATTTGCATTATAAGTGCTCTATATTAAAAAACCACAACACTTCAGCCCTTATGCTTTAAACTACATGTTTTCAATTTACGTGATTAAGTCATTTTATTAAATTAAGCACACAAACAATCAAATTTTTATACGAAACTTTCACACATGCAAATTCACATATGATAAACACGAAAAATAATATTTAAATATTTTTCTAACTTGAATTCGTAGTCCTGAAACCACTGTTTCGATTAGGGTCTAAATCAAGCTGTTACACCCAGGCCATGTGACGATTGTGCGTTCAATTTTTGTGACAAACAAGGGCTAAACTCAAGCCACATGGGTGTGTGACATGACCGTGTGGCCCAACACAGGCCCCACATGATTGTGTGGCCCAACACAGGCCCCACATGACCGTGTTCCCTTTTTAACCCCCAAACCCTAACATTTTCTTCACTTTTGTCTTCTTCCTCAAAGCCTCCCCTTCACCGCCGCAGCCATCAAACCCCTCAATGTCGACCCCACCAGTAGCCGCCTCCTCTACCGGTCGACCCCCTTCCCCATTCCCTTTCCTTTATTTTTCTTTCTTCCCCATCCTTTCTTCTATTCCCTTCCCTTTCTTTTCCCCTTTCATCTTTTTCCTCTACCCCCGAACTTTCACCTCCATCATACGCGCACACTAGCTTTGTCCACCACCGTCTGCACCTCCGACCATTGATTGTGGTTTCCTCTTTCACCCTCACCTCTATTTTATCCCATTTTACTTATTTACTCCTTTATTTCTTTGCTATTTCTTGATTGCTATTTCATTTTAAGTTTAGTATATTTTTCGTTAATTATTTAGTTTTGATAGTCTTCATTATTATTATTGTTACTATTTAGGATTATTTTGATTTTGATTTTTATTATTACTATTTTGTTTTAGTTTTCTGGATTTTTCAAGTTTTTCTTTAGCCTATTTTATTATTATTAGTACTTATATTTTCCTATATTTGCATCCATCTGTTTAGTTAGGTGTTGTCTTATTCCTTACTGCTATTGCTATATCCCTATTATTCTAGTTTTTACTTTCATTAGTGTTAGGGTATACACCTCTGTTATTTCCAGGAACACCATCACAAACACACGAGGCAAGAAGATTGTCGTCCCCACTTCGTAAAAGCGGAAGGTCCTGGCGCAACCCCCTCGAGTGCTTTGACTGAAGTTTGTCACCCGCTGCTTCGATTCTCCTCCAGCCCACAGGATGACTTGTTTCAGCTTTTGCGCGTGCGACCACCAGGTATGGGTCGTTGTATTGATTGGGCTACTTTAGAGCATGTAATGACCCGAATTTTACCAATACTGGAAAAGTGTAATTTCGGGTCTCTGTTTATGAAAATGGATTAAGTAAATATTTATTAAAAATATTTATGAAGTTAAGTAAGTGATTAATTAAAGTTTAATAAAGTGAATTTAGCTTAATTAAGAATAATTAAGTAGAAGGATTAAATTGAATAAAGAATAAAAATCTAATTATAGAAAAAGAAAAGTCAAGGGACTAAGTAAGCAATTAAGCCAAAAGGTGGTGACAAATGTATGGTGAAAATAAGGTAGATGTGTAAAATAAAATATGTACACATGTATTATACATGTGTATTTACTTAATTGATAAGTAAAATTATAATAATTAAAGTATATTATATTAATTTAATATTATAAAGTAATTAAAATAAAAGAAATAAAGAAAAAGGAAAAAGAAGGTCACGAATGAAGCAGGGAAAGAAAGAAAGAAAAAGAAAGAAAGAAAAAGAAAAGAAAAATTAGGACTTTGAGGTTTCAAGCTTAATTGGTAAGTCAATTTGATCCATTTTCTTGCAATTTTGATGTTTATGGAATCCTAGAGAAGAGTACTACATGAATTATATCAAAAGTTAGGAAGTTAATGAATTTTTATGTGTTGATTAAGTTGAACAAATTTGTAACACCCCAAACCCGGCCCAGACGTTAAGACCGAATCCGGCGTGTCACATTGAAGTGTTACTAGAAAAGTCATTTTTTATCTAAAGTCTTTCTTAGTGTTTAAAGAATATCTTCGTTAAAGATTAAAGTGAATGGAAGCTGTGCACCAGGTAGGATGCCAGAAAAGAGGAGGTGAGTCAATTAGACTGCTTAAGTACCCAGCTCTTTACGGATCCAATCCTAGACATGCACACAACCATTGCCACACTTTAACTGATTGATTGTTCAGAGAAATCCAATTCGTTTAAAACTATTTGAAAAGGTTATTAATTTTGAAAACGTTTTCGTTGCGGAAGCCTTGCTTTGTTATCACGATATTTTGAAATCAAGTAACCTTTTTAAAACGCGCCCTAGAGCTATTCAATTTCAAACAGTTAAAACAATATCATATCTAAGTTAACAAAACATACTAAAAACAACTAAAAATAATTAAAGCGGCCTTATTACAAATTAAAACTTGAAAACATAAAGGAAATAATCTAAAATAAAAGTGAAGGTATAAAAACTTATTTTAAACAGTCCACATGGCCACTCTGAATCCCTCTAGCTCCAAGTCCACCGATCTAAGGCTCACCTGCAAAGATTGGAAAAAGGGGGTGAGTTTGGAAAACTCAGTGTGTAAAGTAAACCCAACTAGAGCCTAAATCAGTTCAAGCTCTACTGGGCCTAAGCCCTATTCAGAAATTAGAGTTAACTGGGCCTTAGCCCATATCAATATTAATCTGGGCCATAGCCCCTTACAGTATCAGAGTATACTGGGCCTAGCCTATATTAGTGTTAATCTGGGCCGTAGCCCTATTACAAGTCGAGATATGTTGGGCCTTGCCCATATTAACACAGTTGGGCCTATTTCAATACAGTTGGCCCATAATAAAATAGTCCCATATAATTAATGAATGATAACTCCATCCAACCCTGCACTTGCCTTCGTCCATCCCTACACTTCCTGTGGGGAATAAATCACCCACGCCATCCCTACACTTGCAGTGTTAGCATCGGTTGCAAGACTAACTATAATCCGCAAACAAAGTCGCTTATATCGTAATATGTGGCATGACCACCGTAAGCAGTTCTTCCTCCATAACAAAACCCAACCCCATGCAGTATTACATGTATGCAGAATATATATATATATATATATATATATATATATAAAATTAGCAAGGCATGCTTCAGAAAGACAATCAGATTATAGCGTAAGAACAGTTATTTACCCTCGAGGGACGTAATCGTAAACTTACCCCTTCAGAGGTATTACGGTATTTCTACCTTACAGAGGTATTTCAGTAATTTTATCAGTCTTTATTAACATATTAATAGAAACACTTACCGAGCGTTTTTACCGAATTGGGCCCGTTGGCCCATTAACCCGATTTCGGCCCATTAAGCCTAAATATATTGAAGTGCACGAAATTGTGCATTCTGCAATCTTACCGTTGAAGTTACCAAAATTATCAATATAAAAAATCTCACGAGCGCTCGCACGCTTCCAACTTCTCGAAATGTCGACTTTTTGGCATTTCAGCTTTTCGGCTTTTGCCGATCTAGTTTACGAGTGGGTGTCGTTTACACACTTGATTTGTGAAAACTGCTACCGAAATCTCCCACGATATCCTACAATCAGTCACTAGACATATCAGATCCAAAGTATAATGGCAAACATCATAAACTTACTTACCATAATCAGCCATCAATACATATGGCCCTTGAGATCCTACCTTTGCCAAAACTAGTGACTAGATCTCGATCTAGTCGTTCCACTTGTCCAAGCCTTTGATCAGCAGCCTCTAGATCACACTAACACCAAAACAAATCAATTGTTACAACCATTAGAGCCTTAAGCTCCATTTGACGGCCACCCTATTCCTTTAGGGATTTTGGCTTTTCTAAAACCTGAAATAAAGAATAGATCTGAATACTTACCACAGGTTCTTTCAACCAAAACGATTCCACTTCAATTTCTACTCAGATCTGATGTAGATCCAGCCCTTAACCACTTGCAGAAATCGAATCTTAGAGATCTAAAGATTCGGCTATATGTCCCTAAAAACTATGGTGTTTTCGGCTTTTGGAACTGTAAAGAGAAAGATGATTTGGTATGGTGGTTTTTGCAGTGGTATTGTCAACAGAGGTTGAGGTTTAGAGGATGTGAAAATCGACCAAAAGAGATGAAGAAAATATGAGGATTTTGGCTAGAAGAAATCGACACAAGAAACAACTTTTGGGATTTCGGCTTTTATGGCAATCGGCTATAGAGGTTTAGAAAAGAATGGGAATAAAAGAGGAGATGAGTAGAATGGTAGGAATGTTTCGGCTAGAAAAGAAAAGAAGGAGAAAAATAAAGTAGAAGAAGAGAGGAGAAGAGAAGGAAGAATTCGACACTCAGGAGATCTAACTTTGCGTTTTTCGGCTTTTTGAGATACTGAGAAGAGAATAGAATGAAAGGGAAGGCTCTAGGTGGCTAACCCTAATTCAGCAAAACAAAAAGAAAATAAAGCTTGCCCTAATGGCCATTTAGACCCACGGCCCAACCCTCCTAAAGCCCTAACCGAATTTCCACTTAAGCTCTATCACATGCCCGGCACATGCACAAAAAAAGAGAGTAACAATACGCTTACCTTGTGGCTTGAACTCTGGCTCCCCCTAAACATCCACACGTCACTCCCCAAACACCTAGGTGGTGCCACATGCCACTTTACCACAGATCTTTTTGTGTCCTATTTTACCACCTCAACTTTAAAAGCCCATATCGCTAGAACCCTCTCTCCCAAGATTAAAAAATTCAGGAATTACCTCGAATTAAATTTACTCTTGGGCCTTTTTCCCACACCATAAACCCTTCGTAATTTATTTAATTACTACACTAGACATACGAAATAATAATAATAATAATAATAATAATAATAATAATAATAATAATAATAATAATAATATTAATAATAATAATAATAATAATAACATCCAAATTTTTTGGGCCGTCTTCTACCCGAACCCAGACTCAAGGCCTAATACTTTCAAGCCCAAAAATTGGGGCGTTACAAAATTAAAGAATTATGAGTTTTATTGATAAGAATTTAAGTTAGATGTGGGAAAAAGATTAAATTATAAAGAGAAAGTTAAGTTTTGACATAGTAAGGACTAAGTTGAAAGAAATTCAGAATTTAAGTTTTATGTTGAATATGAAATGCTGGAATTTATTTTAAGAAGTATGAAGATGAAAACTTAAGTTAATTTTGAAGAAAAAGAATGGTTATGGTGAAAGGACTAAATTGGAATTTATGGAAAAGTTACATGGAAATCTTCAGAATGTAATATTAATGACTTTGAATGAATGTAAATTTTTCCGTAGCTAACGTAGCACCGAAAATGTCATCGAAGAAGGGGAAAGAGAAAGTGGACAAGGATATCGAGTAAACTCGAGAATTACGATTTGTATTTCTATAAACTGAACTTAATAGTTAATTGTTACGTTAATATTTGAATTGCTTGAGAATGGAAATGTTAAGGTAAGAATTATAATGTTTTATAATTTACTGAATTTGATTATTAATTGTTGTATCATGATTGATATGTGACAAGTAATTAAAGTATGAAATATTTGAATGTGTGATTATTGGAAAATGAATTAAAAGGTATGTTGTATTAAAATTGAATTACATGTGAATTGATAAAGAAAGATATTGAGATGAAGTGAAATTAAATTACGAATGAAATCGAAAATTTGAAAGTTTACTGAATACCCTATTAACAATGTCGGGCTAGTCGGATATAGTTGGCATGCCATAGGATCAGTGGAGTTAGGGATATTCCGACTCTGTGTCGATGAGACACTTTATGTGTCGCCAGATTGTGACTGTTCCGGATTCGTTCCGATGAGGTACTTGTTGTACCGTTCTTTATCTTTATATCTTTATTCTTATATCATTACCGTTGTGGTGTATTCTGGCTTCGGCTGATGAAACACTGTATTATATCCCTGGTGTGTGGGTTGGATTTGGATCCGTGTATCCGTCCAGGTCCAAGTCATGTTAATAGGGGTAATGAAAAATATTAAAGACTGTTTGCTACTAAATAATTGACTGTTACAGAATAAACTACTGATACTGAATAAATGAAAATTACTGATTAACCGATTATTACTATTGACTGACTGGTAATGAACGAAAAGATCAATTGGTTGTTACCAAAGAATATTGACTGTTATTGAAATAAGATAGTATAAAATATTGAATGAAAGGTGAATAATCAAGGATATCAAAGAATGAATGTTACTAATTTATTATTTATTGACTGTTATATCTAAAAAGACTGCTTGATTGCATGACAGATGAAAATTACTGTATAGTAATAAAAGTATATTGAAGACCGATTAATAAGGTTTTAAAGCTAAATAATGAAGAGTAAATGGTTAAAGTATTAAGATTCTGAAGTAATGTTTAAAGTTTAAGAATACATGAATGTTGACTGCTAATGAAAGTAAATGTTATATTAATTGTTGAATGATGAAATGAAAGGTACAAATGGACAATGAAGGTAAACCGATTCAAATGGTAAGGTTTATATGTTATGAAATTAAGTTAAATGACTGAAGTATAGAGACTATGAAGTTAAAGTTTAAAGCTCGAATGTATATATGAATGATGAGTATTATTATTTAGTTATTTACAAGTTTACTATGATTAATATATGACTTAAGTAAATGTTAAATTTCTTACTTAAGTAAATGTTAAATTTCTTACACTATTCAGTAAATCTGTTTATAGAAAAACCACTGAGTTTATACTCAGCGTACGGTTGTTTCCGTGTGTAGGTTAAGCTAAAAAAAGATCGTCGAATCAGCATCCTAAGCCGATCCCGAACTCAACAAGGTAATATATGTTAATTGTTGATAATGGCATGTACCTAGGCTATTAAGTTAATAGAGTAAAAATGTTCAAGAATGGTTTAAAAATGTTAGGTCATAAAATAAATATGCATGCTTGAAAGTTAATTTAAGTAAGTTGTTTAAGATTGTACACGAAAATTTTAAGTCAATCTAGACTGTGGTTCCACTGAGAGTACATTGGTTGAATGTATTATTGTCAAGTTAGGTTAGCATTAAATATGTTTAATCAAGTTTTAATCATGTTAAGAGTCGGTAAAAATGTTATCTTAAAGCTTAAGTTTTTATAGGGTTAGTAACTTGCAAAATGAAGCTCATCATAAGTCCACACGGCGAGGTCACACGGGCGTGTGATCAGATCGTGTGAGACACACAGTTCGCGCACGGGCGTGTGCTTTGGCCGTGCAAAATTAACAAATTCTAAAGAAAAAGAACACGATGTTCCCACACAGACGTGTAAGAAGTGTACACGGGCGTGTCCCCTAGGTCACACTGGCATGTGACACTGTTCACAAAAGAGAATTTTTAAGTTTTCACAAAAATGTTTATAAGCTTCCGATCGAACCCCGGTTGGATTCAAATGTTTATAGTAATCAATATAGGCCCATTTAAGATACAAAATGACATAATTTTAATTTATGTATCATAATTTTTCTCGTTTAATGCATAAAAGTATTGTAAATACTGGTAATGCTCCGTAATCCTATTCTGGCGACGGGACGGGGTTAAGAGAATGTTATAGAGTAGGTCCAACTTGGCCACCTTGTTTCATTCCATCTCGCCACTGCCCCATGGGATTGGTTCTATTTAATTATCGAGCAAACCTATTCAGAGCTTACCTTAGAGTTTTGCACTACTTTCCATCTACAGCATGTGATGAATACCTATGACGAGGCCGGTAATATTATTTTTAGACTGGGTGGACTCGTACGACACAAAAGTGTATTAGAGTTTTGAGCTACTTTGGGCCTTTACATGGAGGAGTTTATGGCTTCCGAGAATTTTTTACATCTTCATTGTTACATACACTACTCACCCTCATGCTGTTGGACCGACCTTAAGGCGAGTACTGTTCCCTATGATGCAAGTCGCTCAAAGGCGACTTCTCTTCCTCTGGCACTACGCTATATCCATGCTATTTTGGCTCATACCTTGACTAGGAGAAGAGAGAGCACCGACGTCATTAGCACCACTGATGCTTACTTCTTATGGAGCATGGTGATTGGTCATGTATTTGATTTGGCATATTTTATCTCCTTCACTTTTTGCCACCAGACAGACCGCCATAGGAGGGGACCCATCTGCCTTGGTCCCTATATGACTCACCTCGCTCGACACTTCGACCTCTTCGACACTCCAAAGATGTCATCGACACTCACACTAGTAAGCCAGATGTCTCCTCAAGGAATATCGAGTATGATATACATGAGGATGATAGAGCGACACCCTGGATTCGACCCTCCTCAGTACAGACTCGTCTATTCTGATGACCAAGATGAGGCAGAGGATATTACTGATGCTGTTCTGTAAGCCCACAAAGCATCATCCAGCCTTTTGGACCAATCTCGTTGGTTCGGGCAAACTACCTTCTCAAGTATGCCTTTGATCTCCTTCTTTGCCAGTTCAGCTTACCCATTCGTCTGCGGATGGTAAGCTGTTGCAACCTTGTGTTTCACTCCGTACTTTTCTAATAACCATTTTAACCATTTGTTCACAAAGTGGGACACTTCATCACTAATGATAGCCCTTGGGGTTCCAAACCTTGTGAACACGTGTTTCTGTAAGAACTTTATTACAACCTTCGCATCATTTTTCTGATAAGCTTTAGCCTCGACCCACTTGGACACATAGTCTATTGCTACCAATATATACTTGTGACCAAAAGACGGATAGAAAGGACCAAGAAAGTCAATACCCCATACATCGAACAATTTTACCTCAATGATGTTTGTTCGAGGCATTTCATTTCTGTTGGTGACATTTCTGACCCTTTTACATCGGTCACAGCTCTTTACGTATGTATATGCATCCTTGAATAATATTGGCCAAAAGAATCTGGCTTGCAATACTTTAGCCGCCGTACGAGTACCTCCAAAGTGTCCCTTACTCGGAGTTGAGTGACAATGGTATAAAATCTTTTGTACTTCATCTTCTGCCACACATCTCCTAATCATCTGATCTGCACACTTTTTAAACAAATATGGTTCTTCCCAGAAATAGTACTTCACATCGTGAAGAAACTTTCTCCTTTGTTGATATGTCTTATCAATTGGAATCAAACCACAAGCTAAATAGTTAGCAATATCAGCAAACCAAGGGGTATTATGGACATGACTTACCTTCAGTATATGTTAATCTGGAAACGTTTCCTGAATTTGTATAATAGGAGAATTCCCTTCTTCCGGCTCCAATCTAGACAAGTGATCTGCTAGTTGGTTTTCTACTCCCTTTCAATCTTGAATTTCTAGATCAAACTCTTGAAGTAGAAGCACCCACCGAATCAGTCTCGGCTTAGCATCTTTCTTGGCAAGTAAGTACTTAATTACCGAGTGGTCTGTATAGACAGTTACTTTGGTACCTACAAGATAAGATAGTAAGTACTTAATTGCCGAGTGGTCTGTATAGACAGTTACTTTGGTACCTACAAGATAAGATCGAAACTTGTCAAAAGCAAATACAATAGCAAGTAACTCTTTTTCTGTTACCGTATAGTTCAGTTGAGCTCCTATAAGAGTCCAGCTTGCATAGTAGATGGGATGAAAACTTTGTTCCTTCGCTGGCCCATGACAGCTCCTATCGCGAAGTCGCTTACGTCACACATCAATTCAAATGGCAAATCCAAGTCTGGTGTGACGATTATGGGTGCCGTAACAAATCGACTCTTCAAATCCTTGAAAGCTCTTAAGCATTTATCATCGAACTTGAACGTCGTGTCCTACTCCAATAATTTGCATAAGGGTTTAGCACTTTTGGAGAAGTCCTTGATAAATCTTCGATAAAAACCGGCGTGGCCCAAAAAGCTCCTAACACCCTTTACAGATGCTGGTGGTGGAAGCTTCTCAATAACGTCTACCTTCGCTTTATCTACCTCGATCCCATGTCTCATTATCCGATGCCCTAGAACAATTCCTTCTCGTACCATGAAATGGCACTTCTCCCAGTTAAGTACGAGGTTTGTTTCTTCGTATCGCCTTAGTACCTTAGCTAGATTGGCTAAACAATCATCTTTGAAATGTAGCAGGTGCATTATATAAACCAAATCGTATGCGTCTAAATGAAAATGTACCATACGGGCAGGTGACCATTAACTTGTGTTGATCTTCCAGTGCTACTGTAATCTGATTATACCCCGAATATCCATTGAGAAAATAGTAATAGACTCGCGGGCATCTGGTTTAAGAACGGCAAAGGAAAGTGATCTTTCCTAGTCACCTTGTTCAGCTTCCAGTAATCGATGCAAATCTTCCATCTCGTAATTGTTCTAGTTGATACCAACTCGTTATTCTCATTCTCTACGACTGTGATACCTCCCTTCTTTGGCACGCACTGGACTAGACTGACCCACGAACTGTCTGCGATGGGATAAATGATACCTGCATCTAACCACTTGATAATCTCATTTTTCACCAAGTCCTTCATTATTAGGTCCAGTCTTCGTTTCCATCAATCATCCCTTTTTCGCCATCTTTCAGGATAATCTTGTGCAAGCATACAGATGGACTAATACCGCAAATATCAGTTATGGTCCATCCGATAGCCTTCTTGAATTGTTTCAAGACTAAGATAAGTTTTTCTTCTTGCTCAATAGTCAATTCTACTAAAACAATCACAGGCAGAGTAGAAGCGTTACCTAAATAGACGTATTTTAAATGTGAAGGTAGTACCTTGAGTTCTAATTTAGGTGGTTCCTCGATTGACGCTTTTGGTTGGGCATACTCCCTCTTCTCTAACTTCAAAGATTCAAAATGGGATTGCGGATTAAATCCCCTTTGATTAGCCTCTAGCAAAGCTAAGTACTCATCCTCCTCTTCATCATTTGGAGGGTCCGATGCCAAAATTCTTTCCAATGGATCCTCAACAGAGTTGAGTTCCTTTTCCACTATTAAATTCTCTAAGTCAGATACTGTAGAACAATCATCAATAGCGTCAGGAAATCGCATAGACTTAAAAACATTAAATATTACCTGGTCATCCTAAGCATCATAAACTCGCCCTTCTGCACATCAATAAGGTCCTCCCAGTTGCTAAGAACGGTCTTCCTAGGATAATTGGCACTTTTTTGTCTACTTCAAAGTCTAGGATAAAAAATTAGCAGGGAAGATAAATTTATCTACACGTACCAATACATCTTCGATTTTTCCTTCTGGATGTGCTAAGGATCGATCAGCTAGTTGAAGTGCAACCGTAGTAGGTCTAACTTCACCTATCCTCAACTTCCTAAATATTGACATAGGCATCAAGTTAATTCCCGCACCTAAGTCACATAATGCCTTACCATAATACGTTGCTCCAATGTTGCAAGGTATGGTAAAACATCCAGGATCCTTCAACTTTGGGTGTAGTTTGTCTTGAAGATAAGCGCTGTATTCCTTCGTCCGAGCTAACGTCTCAAATTCTCCAAGTTTTTGCTTCTTGAACAGGATATCTTTCATAAACTTGACGTATTTTGGCATTTTTTCAAGTGCTTCTACCAACGGAATGTTGATATGAAGTTGCTTGAGTACATCAAGGAACTTCTTGAATTGAATTTCTTATTTCTGCTTCTGAAGTCTTTGAGGGTAAGGTGGTGAAGGTTTCCTTACTGGAACTGGTACTGATTGATTTGTCTTTGGTGGCAATTCTGCATCTAACGTATTTGTTAATTGATCAGAATTAGGTGGTTTTGAGGTTACTTTGTCGGTTTTTGCAGATTCTGGTTCTGTTGAAACTGGGATTTCAACACTTGGTTGAACTTCCTCAAAGTCTTAAGTGTCAGCTGGCTCTTTTTCAGCTTCGATGGTATTGGGCTCTACTGTCTTTTCGCTCCTCAATGTTAACACTTTTCAATGTTCCTTCCCCGGATTTCTTGGATTCTCCGTATCACTGGGTAAAGCACCTTGTGGTCGGTTCCTAAGTTCAGCTGCAAGCTGGCCTATTTGGTTTTCCAAGTTCTTCAATGTAGTTGATTGGCTTTGAATTAATGTATCATTCTTCGCCATGTAAGCCTTCAGTAGATTCTCTAAGCTATTGGATGATTCAGCTTGGACTGGTTTCTAAACTTGTTGGGAAAAACTAGGCGGCTGGGTCGGTCTAGGTTGGGCGTAGTTGTTACTGGTTCCAACCTCTTAGTTACTCCAGGAAAATTTTGGGTGGTTTCGCCACAATGGGTTATAGAAATTGGATTGCAGTCATTGCCTTCCTCTATTTTGGTTCTCGTTACCCATGTAATATACGAATTCGGGGTTCCATGGACATTCTTCGAACAAATGTTGTTCCCCACAATAAAACAGGCTATACTTTCAAATTTGTGAGGTATGATAAACCGTAATTCATACATATTTCTATCCCATGCCTAACACATTTTAGGGATGATTTTTCATTAAAATTGGTGAATTCGATGCTCCTAATGCCTTAATTTCATGTTTTATACTTAAGTGAGCATAAGAGAGTGTAAGGAACGAGAAACGAGCCAAAAATGGAGAAAATGGGCCAACATATGAAATCAACACGGCCTGGACTTCCTCACATGAGTAGACCACACGGCCATGTCAATTTGGCAGAATCGAAGCACGACTCATACGGATAGACTACACGCCCGTGCCTATTTAACAGGCTTGACCACGGCCTGAAGTAATCACACACGGGCGTGTCCCTATCGAGCCCAAGTTTAGTCTAATTCGGAAAAGGCCAATTTTGAGGGTTCTGAGACATTCTAAAGCCCATAAATACACCCTAGAGGAGGAGGAAAAGGGGACCACAGAGAGGAAGAAGGGAACTGCTCAAGGAAAGTCGATTGATCCATCTCAGAAGCCGGATTCATCATCAAGACTGAAGATCTCCCCTCAATTTCCCTTCAGGAGTTTTGGGTTTTTCTTTATGTTTTGTATTCATTATTCTTCTGAGATGTTTACCTTTTTAGTTATGAACTAAAACCCCTAAATACCTAAGGAGAATGAAACCTAAGACAGATCTTGTTATTATTATCTGAATTGTATGATAAATATTTGATTTATTCTTAATTATGTGTTCTTAATTCTTGTCTTTATATTCCAGGATATTGATTCAAGTTAAGCTCTTATTCAGAGGAGGAATAAACCCTGTCTAAGAGTACATTTGTCATAATTAAGCGGAATTGATTGCGCGCCTAGAGATAGGGTGACAAGATTTTACCGGATTAGGGTGAAACCTAATAAGGGTATCTATAGATCGAGTTAATGTAACCCTAGGGAGTTAATTAGAAAGAGATTTCAATTATTCAACCTAGGGTTAGACGTTGTTAGTCTCGAGAGGGATAATAATATAACTTAAGGATTTCTACAGATCAAGTCAAATGAATAAATCGTCAGATTCAGATTCAAATAACAAGTGAAGTATAGGTTGATTTTTCCTTAGTTATTGTCTTAATTCAATCATTTTTCCAAAAGTAATTCCCCAATCCTATTTTCTGTGATTTCTTAGTTTAGTTAATTAGTTAGATAAACAAAACCCTTTTATTTTTTTGACTAGATAATAAAAAGAAAGTTAATACTAGTACTTTTAGTTCCTTTAGGTTCGATAATCCGGTCTTCCTAAAGCTATACTACTGTTCGATAGGTACACTTGTCTTCATCGTGATAATAGTTAGTTTCAAGAACGATTCATTATAAATATTTAAAACCTGTCATGAATATCACGTATCAAGTTTTTGGCACCTTTGTCGGGGAGCTAAGATATTAGGAACACTCAATTTTTATTACTTTAGTCATTTACTTTTACTTCAATTTAAATTTTATTCTAATTTTTATTACTAATTCTTCTCTTTCTGTTTTTTCTGGCAAGTTTTTATAGTTTATTACTAGAAGAAACCCGTTAGGACTATTACTTTTTGACAGTGAGATCGATCACACAGTTCGCAGAAACCAAAGAGAAATAAGGCGAAGCTTAAGATACACAGATTACGAGCAAGAGGATGATATTCAAACCACAACCGAGGAGATGGCTGAAAACTAAGAAAATCCGCTACCTCCTGCAATTGCTGTTAATCAAAATCCTGCTCCGTACACTATTTATGATTATGCTAAACCTAATTTAATAGGAACTGAGTCAAGTATAGTTAGACCTGCTATTGCTGCAAATAATTTTGAACTGAAACCTAACACAATTCAAATGATACAACAGTTTGTTCAGTTTGATGGTTTGCAGGACGAGGATCCCAACGCTCATTTGGCAAATTTCCTAGAATTTTACGATACCTTTAAAATTAATGGCGTTTCTGATGATGCCATTCACCTTCGGTTGTTTCCCTTTTCATTAAGGAATAAGGCTAAACAATGGTTGAATTCGTTACCATGACTACTTGGGAACAAATGACCAAAAAATTTTTATTAAAATATTTTCCACCGGCTAAAACAACCAAATTATGTAATGATATCTCTTCTTTTGTGCAGATAGATTTAGAAACACTCTACGATGCATGGG
This sequence comes from Gossypium arboreum, assembly GCF_025698485.1. Classification (NCBI taxonomy): domain Eukaryota; kingdom Viridiplantae; phylum Streptophyta; class Magnoliopsida; order Malvales; family Malvaceae; genus Gossypium; species Gossypium arboreum. The sequence goes on along the minus strand of NC_069079.1, from coordinate 121,674,372 downwards.
AGAGATACAAGGACCTATTGAGAAGGTGCCCTCACCATGGGTTACCGCTTTGGCTACAGGTTCAAAAACGTACCATAATAGCCTGAATCCTTCGACTCGGCAGATGATTGATGCAGCCGCTGGAGGAACTATCAATAATAAGACACCTGAGGTAGCTTACGAATTTATTGAGAAGATGTCACTGAATATCTATCAGTGGTAAGTTATGAGAACAAAGCCGACGAAAACAGCCGGTGTTTTCAACCTCGACGCGGTTACTATGCTATCTAACTAAGTAGAACTCTTAAATAAAAAGATTGACGATTTGTGTGGTTCTACTCAGGTACATCCAGTGATGAGGTGCGATTCGAATGGAGGAGGAGCATGCACAGAATATTTACCCTTCAACCCTAGCATCGAGGAGGAACAAGTCCAATACATGGGTAACAATAACTCTAGAACCCAAAATAACCCATATAGTAACACTTATAATGCAGGTTGGAAGAACCATCCCAATTTCTCGTGGGGCGGTCAAGGAAATCAAAGGCTACAACATCTTCCGAGTTTTCAACAACCACCTTACCAGCAAGAAAATAAGCCGAACCTTGAAGAGATGCTAACCAAATTCATCTCGGTGTCAGAAACTTATTTTGAGAATACTGAGACAGCACTCAAAAATCAACAAGCATTGATCCAAGGGCTCGAAACTCAGATTGGACAGCTTACCAAGTTGATTTCTGAATGACCACAAGGTAGCTTGCCAAGCAACACAGAATCTAACCCAGGGGAGCAACTCAACGCGATTACTAGTCAAGATGAGGAAAGGTTAGTCACACCTGAACCAGAACCAAGGCAAGAAACTAAGATAAGCAAAGGTAAAGGTGAGGTAGACCACAATGAGCAGAAATCGATAAGTACAGAATACAATCCTCGTGTGCCACACCCCAATATGACAACGAAAGACCGCTCAGATGAACAATTTCGTAAATTCCTTAAACTCTTAAAAAAATTACATATTAACTTACCGTTTATTGAAGCTCTATCACAGATGTCAAACGCAATGAAATTTTTAAAGGAGCTATTAGCAAATAAGCGGAAGTTGGACGATGCTTCTCTTGTGAAGCTAAAAGCAGTTTGCTCAACTATTTTACAGAATAAGCTACCCAACAAATTGAAAGATCTAGGGAGTTTTACAATTCCTTGCTAAATTGGTAGTTTAGATGTTAATAATGCATTAGCTGATTTAGGGGCTAGTATTAACGTCATGCCTAACAAAATGTTTAAACAACTAGGTCTTGGGAAACCCAAACAAACTAGGATGAGCATTCAATGAGCAGATAAAACTATAAGATTTCCTACGGGTATTATTGAAGATGTGCTAGTTAAAATTGATAAATTTATATTTCCCGTTGACTTCGTTGTTCTAGACATAGAGGAGGATAGCAACACTCCTTTGATTTTAGGAAGGCCCTTTTTAGCAACTGCTAGAACGATTTTGATGTTGGCACAGGTGAGTTCACACATCGTGTGGGAGACGAAACAATCACCCTTCAAGCTCGCAATTCCGGTAACACATCAAAAATTGAAGGTGATTGTCTAAACCATTCTACTAAAACTGACAATATGGTGCAACCTACTTTGCTGGAAAGGAGTATGAAGGAAGTACATGAGCCATTTTCAAGCAATAGTAGAGGACCTATTCATGAAGAACGAAGGCTACAAATCGAGGAGCTAGATGAATGGCGGACACATAAACCGAGAACACACGATAAACCAAAACTATGCCAGAACAAGCTCAATACCTTTCCAAATCAACTTAAGGTTGGAGATAAAGTTCTATTCGATACCGCAGATCCTCACATTGTCACTGCCAAACCGAATGAAGAAAATCCTCTTACGGTACTTAGCATTTTCCTATTCGGTACAGTCGAGGTAAGTCATCCCAAGTTCGGCACTTTTAAGGTAAATAATACCCGCTTAAAATCTTATTTTCATGAGATTTACAGCAGGAATGAGGAGTATAAACTCCTCGAACCACCATGACCATTCAATGGAGAGGTAAGTCGAGCTTAGACTATAAATAAGCACTTCTCGGGAGGCAACCCGAGCACTAACTGTATTAACTTCTTTAAATTTTAGTACCTAACTTACTAACGGAGCTCTTGAATACAGGTTTACCACACAGACATGGCCAAGCACACGGGCGTGCTTAGGACCGTGAGGAAATAAGGTAAAGATTTTCCCTAGCACAGGCTACAATAAATCGCCACGATGGTGCGGCATGGCCATGAGCAAACCTGCCAAAACAACACGAGCGTGCAACACACCCGTGCCTTGAAACCGTGGCTGAACCTGTCAAATTAACACGGGCATGGACCTTCATACACGGGCGTGGTAAAAGTGAACAAAGACATACACGGCCGTGCAACACGGCCGTGTGCACTAACACGCCCAAGGTACACGGGCATGGGGAAATTGTCAGACGCACTAAAATTCGAAAAAACACGAAACAAACGGGCTGAAATTAGGGAACACAGGCGTGTCCCCTGGCCGTGTGTCCCCAAAATCTATAAATACCTTTCACTATTCATCATCTTCTTCATCAAAAATCCCTAACCCTAGCCGCTGCAAGTCCACACGGCCTCCCTACTACGCCCGTGCGCCGCTTCTAACCCTATTTTTGACGCTCATTCTCCTCTTTCTAGCATTTGTTTAATTTTTTCCTTTTATTTTACTGATTTCTAATGCTATTTATCATAGTAATCTGTATTTTTCATGTTATTTTCATATTTCTATCGCTCAAATTTTGTATCTAGAGTAGTTACCATCTTTTTCATGTTAAAGTTCTTACTTATTGCATGATCTATCTGCTCCATTTGACAAGTTTAAAGTGAATATTTATGGTTAGGATAATAGAAATACCCATACCTTTTGGGTTGACATTTTCCATCAATAAAATATGCTACATAGAATTATTTTCCATTTTTTATGAAACTAATACTATTATCATGGTAATGATACAACATAAAATTAACTGTTTTTGATTAAGTTTGCTAGTAGTCAGAGATTATTAGTTTTAATTTATGACTTTTGCCCTTTTGAATTTGTTTTCGTCTTACCTTGAACATTCATCACGACGAAATAATGGTTTTGTTTGCAGGTATACCATGTCGTCTTCACGAAGAAAGAAAGCCTCCGTATCTACTTCGAAGAAAAGGAAAGGAGCGTCATCTTCCTCAGGTCCTACCGCGAAAATTTGTCACCCTTTTCTGCAGTTCCCCATTGGGCCCAAGAAGAACTTCTCCAAATTCTACGGGCCCGACGTGGGCCGCTGTATAGACTAGGCCGTACTAGAACAAATCTAACTCGCGGATACAATTCGGGCCCTCCTCACCACCGATCCTTGGGGGCTTTTCTTTGAGATTGTCGAGCTGACATATCTCGAACTCACAATGGAACTCTACTCAACGTTCCATCTTTAGCACGTGATGGCCCACTTTGATGACCCGGGAACAATCCAATTTCGCATCTGTAATGTAGTCTGCCAGTTGAACGTCTCAGAGTTCAGAACCACACTGGGCCTTTACACTGAGGAGTTCATGGAGAAGAATGAACTCCACGCTCTCAATCGCCACATCCATCACTCTCCTTCACGGTGTTCGAACACCCTCACCCCCGGCGCTGCCTCCTACAATCCTAGCTGCTCCAAGGCATCGGCTCTCCCTCCATCTCTGAGGTACTTACATGTCATTTTGGCTCACACTTTAACAGGAAGGCGAGAGAGCACTGGCATCGTCAACACTCACGACGCCTACTTTCTATGGTGTATGTCATACGAGCACGTCATAGACCTAGAATATTTCATTGCCCTGGCCATTCAACATCAGACGAAGCGGCATAGGAAGGGGGTCATCTCCATTGGACCCTATGTGACGCGGTTGACTCGGCACTTCGGGCTCCTCAACACAGCAGCCCAATCATCCTCTCTCACTCTCATGGGCCAGATGTCCCCACAGGACATCTCGAGCATGCTAAGTATGAGGATGATCGAGAAACAACGTGGCACATTCCCTCCTCAGTACCGTCTCACCCAATCCACTGAGGAGGAGGCCCCTGAGGACATTACTGATGATGTCCCTCCACGTCATGAGGATTCACCATCTCAGCCACCACCACCCTCTCGTCCAGTTCATGCGGCAGCTTCATACGCTGACATCTTTGAGCGCCTAACTCGATTCGAACAGTTGTGTTTTCAGTGCTTCGATCACATTGATGCTACACTACATCAGATTTGTCAGCACTTCCACATCTCATCGCCACCCCCACCTCGCGAACCATCTAGCGATGAAGATGTTTAAAAACTTTTATTTATTATTTTATGTTTTTACTTTTATTCAACTTTAAAACTACTTTTTATTTTTCTTTAAGCTTGTTTTTATTAGGTTTTATAATTTTTATTTAAAAATTTTTACTTTCGGCTATTTCATATCGAGTAATTATGCTTACTTATATTTCCTAAAAAGTCCCTGATTCTGTCACAGTTATAAAGAGCTCCTAAGCTCATCATCGCATAGGAACTAAAAACTCCACCGGAAAAGGTTCTCCACGACTGTCATGTTCTACTCGACCACGACCATAGCTACCACTAGATATAATATTCTTTTGGCACAGGACTTATGGACTAATGAACCTCTACCACCACTGGAGTATCCCCCTTCACTCTCACGCTGATTATTCTCCAAAACACCAATTCAAGGAATTCATTCATCATTCAGGAAGTTTCACTTCTCTCCCTATCTTATGATTACATATCTATCTTTTTCAAATAGCTATCTTTGTACATTGAGGGCAATATACATCTTAAGTGTGGGGGGTCTTTTATATCAGAAAAATCCCTGAATTTTGTTTTATTCTCATGTGACCTTCTCATATCATTATTAGAATGAATTCCAATTAGTCTATAATGTTTATTGATATATCTTGAATTAAAACATAGGCATTTATGCATTGATTGTTTAAACTTTAAAACATTAGGGAATCAAGCATGATAAGTTGATTTTTGAAGAATTAAAAACTTTATGGTTGTTTCCCAAGTTTAGGTATTATTTTTAGTTGGAATATACAAGTTTAAACATAAAAAAGCCATAATTTTTGTGAGATCTTGAGCGTTTAGAGCATCTATTATTTCTTTCATACTCACTTTCATTATGAGTGCGTCAGTATTGAATTGTTATTCTAGAACTTGCTTGATTATGCATGTCAAGACCACACCGTTTGACTTGATATGTCAAAATGATAAAGGCACTTAGGTTTAACCCACTCACTCCATAAAAGCCTACCTTCATAATTAACCCTTTGTGAACCCCCTTGAGCCTAACAACCCATTCATTAATTTACCCTCAATGTTAACCCATAATTTATTATTGTTGAAATCCCCTAAATTAATTTGATCCCTATTTTTGTCGAGATTTGAGTTGGAATAGCTGCTTAGCTATGTTTTATTCTACTTTGTAATTTGACTTGTTTTAAAATAAATAAATAAATAAATACATGTATACATATTAGTAGTAGTGATCTTCTGAGCTAAACAAGTTAAATTCCATATTCTGAGAAAAAGCTCTGTTGTACGCAATTGATGACTAGTCATTTTTCTAGTTAGGCAATTTTTTAATTCAATCTCGATTCTAACCATTTCTTTCAGCTTGTGACCACACCCTCTAACCAAACATCGTTACAACCCTCTAAAGACCTTTTGATTGATGTTTCATCTTAATTTATAGTGGTGGAGATTTGATTTTCATGCAAGCCTATAGTAATGACTTTTCATTATTGACTATTGAGTGCTTCATTTATTGTCCTTAAACACCTCGAGTGATTTGAGTGAATCTTTAGTGAGGATGTGAAACTCTGTGATATTTTGAATCAAAGGTATTTACTTAGACGAGGGGAGACACCTATGTTTTCATGATAAAATACTCAACTTGGAATGTTTGAAACTTTGATGTTCTTTCAGTTGAATTTTCAATGTATGATTACCTATGGATTATTTTGAGATATTATCGATAGAAATTATAAGTTAAGAAGAATTTGTTTTGATTATGAGTTGAGCATTTTGCTTGAGGACAAGCAAATGCTTAAGTGTGGGGGTATTTGATAAACCGTAATTTATACATATTTCTATCCCATGCTTAGCACATTTTATGGATGATTTTTCCTTAAAATTGGCGAATTCGATGCTCCTAATGCCTTAATTTCATGTTTTATACTTAGGTGAGCATAGGAGAGTGAAAGGAACGAGAAACGGGCCAAAAACAGAGAAAATAGGCCAACGTACGAAATCAACATGGCCTGGACTTCCCCACACGGGCAGACCACACGGCCGTTTCAATTTGGCAAAATCAAAGCACAGCTCACATGGGTGGACCACACGCCCGTGCCTATTTAACAGGCTTGACCACGGCGTGTCACACAGGCGTGTCCCTGTCGAGCCCAAGTTTAGTCCAATTCAGAAAAGGCCAATTTTGAAGGTTCTTAGGCATTCTAAATCCTATAAATACACCCTGGAGGAGGAGGAAAAGGGGGCCACAGAGAAGAAGCAGAGAACTCCTCAAGGAATGCCGATTGATCCATCTCAGAAGCCGGATTCATCATCAAGACTGAAGATCTCCCCTCAATTTCCCTTCAGGAGTTTTGAGTTTTTTTTTATGTTTTGTATCCATTATTCTTCTGAGATGTTTACCTTTTTAGTTATGAACTAAAACCCCTAAATACCTAAGGGGAATGAAACCTAAGACAGATCTTGTTATTATTACCTGAATTGTATGATAAATATTTGACTTATTCTTAATTATGTGTTCTTAATTCTTGTCTTGATATTCCAGGATATTGATTCAAGTTAAGCTCTTATTCAGAGGAGGAATAGACCTTGTCTAAGAGTACATTTGTCATAATTAAGCGGAGTTGAATGCGCGCCTAGAGATAATGTGACAAGATTTTGTCAGATTAGGGTGAAACCTAATAAAAGGATCCATAGATCGAGTTAATGCAACCCTAGGGAGTTAATTAGAAAGAGATTTCAATTATTCAACCTAGGGTTAGACGTTGTTAGTCTCAAGAGGGATAATAAGATAACTTAGGGATTTCTATGGATCAAGTCAAATGAATAAATCGTCTGATTCAGAGTCAAATAACAAGTGAAGTCTAGATAGAACGTCCCTGAGTATCGCCTATTAAGAGTAAATAGGTACACTTACCTTCATCGTGATAATAGTTAGTTTCAAGAAAGATTCATTATAAATATTTAAAACCTGTCACAAATATCACGTATCAAGGTGCTTGGGCTGCAAAACTGTTAGGCCCATTAGTGGTAAGATTGTTAAGCATTGAGGATATTGAAGATACCTGAGTGCGAGTGAAGTGAGAGCGTCCACTTCATGTATTCCAGCGACTCGTCCTCCTGACACGGCTCGATTGGTTGGCCATTGCTAATTGTTACTGGCGATCCTCTCGATGATTTCGTAAGCCTCATTACAAGATTTAGAAAGGAGAGCACCATTAGCGGAGACGTCCATTACCATCCTCGCGTGAGCGTTGAGATCATTATAAAATGTCTCAAGTTGGATGCAATGTGGGATTCCGTGATGAGGGCATTTCTATAATAATTCTTTGTATCGTTCTCATGCCTCATACAAGGACTCATCATCCATTTGTTAGATGGCAGTGATCTCGTTCCTCAACTTAGCGTTTTTGCTAAGCGGGAAATACTTCATGAGGAATCTTTCGGCTAACTCTTGCTATATAGAAATTGAGTTTGGTGGCAATGAATTCAACCAGGCTCGAGCTCTGTCCCTAAGTGAGTATGGGAATAGCTTCAATCGTAATGCATCTTCGGGTACTCTGGCTAATTTGAAAGAGTCGTACACCTCCATAAATAGTCTTAGGTGAATATGAGGATCTTCAGTAGCCATTCCACTGAATTGGCCCGCAGTTTGAAGCATCTGGAACATGACTGGCTTCAGCTCGAATTGTTGTGCCTTGATTTCGGGTCTCCTAATACCCGGATTAAGATCGTTAAATACTAGCACATCATATTGTCTTAAGGCTCTATCCCTATCATCAGCAATAAGGATAGGATTTTGAGTAAGGTTAGCTCTATTTCCTTGATTCATATTCTCGAAATTTATTCCTTTAGTCCTTCTCTGGTTCGCTTGTCTTCTTCACTGTCGAAAGGTTCGTTCTATCTCAGGGACTACAGAGAGTAAGTCAATAATCTGGTCAATACTCATAAACACCTGAAGTAATCATAGAAAAATTAAGTAAAAATTTAAACAGGAAAATAAACCAAAGTGTAAATCTAACAAATTCACAAATAATGGCTTTTTTTTTAAAATAGTCCCCGTCAATGGCGCCAAAAACTTGGAACGACGGAAAATGTGCAAGTGTACACAATGGCAACAAGTAATAAAGTGACAAGTAAATGTTGAGTTATCGTACCCACAGGGACTGTAAAAAGAATTATTTATGAAATTAATTGTAAAACACTTTTGTGAGGTAAAAATAATTTGGTTTTAAAAGATGGTCAAAAACTATTTAAAAACTAAGTAAATAATTAAAATAAAACAAATGAGTTCTAATGCACGATTTCAAATAAGATTTAATCAAGATAACATACTTGTGTTGGATTAATTATATTTCTTTAACTTAGAGTTGTTAAACTTATGTTTATATTGCTACGAATAAATTCACGGCAACTCGGTAATTTGCTAACTACTGCTCATACATACTTATTAAATTAATCAATCTCTTGAACATTTTTCAATGTCAATCCAAGCGGTTAATCAATCTTCACAAGCATATAAAAGATTAAGTGAGGTAACAGGGTATTTCTACCTTGAAACAGTTTAATCACAAAAATCTTGCAAGTTATGTAAGGCATATGTATCGCCAAATACAATGCTAATTTAAACTGCAACTACCTTAGAAGAATAAACATGCACTGATTAAGCATTGTGTCTATTAATTATAATTTCAGTACGATTTAATAATTAATTCATTAGTTATTTAACAATTATATTGTAAGAATAACTTAGGCATGATTTTACTTAACCAAGCAATTTACCGAGGCCTATAACAACATAAACATCATTTTAATAATTCAAGCAGGCAGAATATAATCAACCCAACACAAACTTAATTTAAGCTAAATTGATTAAAATAACCATTTCAATAGCATAAATATTCATAACCATGTTCATCAAAACAATAACAAAAATTAAAGAGATAGGGAACAAGAAGTAAATCTGATGTTTCTCCGTGGCTTGACTAGTTGCTTTGTTCTTCGTTCTTCGTTGCCCTCAGCTATCAAGGTGGCTTATGAACACCTAATTGCTGCTCCAAAATGGCTGATGAGAGCCTCTTTCCCAAGAGAAGAAATCGGCACTTGAACAAAAAGGGAAATGGGATGAAAAAAAATGGAGAGAAAAGTGAGAGAGGTGAAGAGAGAATGAGAGAATGTTGTGGGATTGAGGGATGGTTTGAATGATCAGAAAGGAGTGGCTTTTATAGCTGATTATGGCTGCTAAAAATAAAAAATTCCAGCAGCCAAAAATCCCCCCTATGGCCCGCCATCTACTTGGCAAAATTTGAGACTTTCAACTTTGCTAAAATAGCCTGGGGCAAATCTACAAAGCCACAATTAAAGGTGAGGTTTGAATGCAATTTGGAAGTCTTTCAAGGGTGGCCTTTTTGCAAGCATATTTTATCAGCTAAAATGCTGATTTGGGTCAGCATATGGACCGTTTTGGGCTGCCGAATTAGTGGCTGGTTCGGTTCACTCAATTTGGTTCGACCAGTGCGGTTCAACTTGACCCTTTCTCCATAATTAATTAAAAATAATTTATTTAACCCAAATTAAATGGGGAATAAATTAAAATTAATTAAATTATGAATTAATACACATTTTTGGACCATCTTATGCTGGAAATTAATGTGTCTCGATACTTCAAATTACTTCTCGATTTTGTGCTTTCAGCAGTGTCAGCCGAGCCAATTTTCGCCCTTTGTACGAATCTGTCGAAAAAATACTCAAAATTAATCAAAATTAAGTATAAAATTAACTAAAATTCACCATGTTCATATTTTTAACACAATTTAAATATATTTAATTATTTTTCGACAAGAATTTAACCGGATTTGCATGAATTTAAGTAAAAATGGGTATGAAAAAGTATATAAATTTTTGTGTTTCTAGTCATGTCCATTGCAGCATGTGTGCCACCCAGGACATAAGGGGCATGTTGACTTGACGTCATCCTCACCTTTTTTTAGCTAATCACCGATAGTCTATTCAGGGTTTCAAACTCAACAGTGGCAACTATATACGAGAGTTGTACTCGCTGCGTGACTTAACCCAACACCTTACGGTTTGAGCTGGAGACAGCCATGCACCACCTATGTCCGCATTCCTGAAGGCACCCCTCTCGTTTAAGAGGATTCGCGGCATGTCAAGCTCTGGTAAGGTTCTTTGCTTTGCATCGAATTAAACCACATGTTCCAACGCTTGTGCAGGTTGTCGTCAATTATTGAATTGTTATTTCTTTTATAGAAATATTGACTAAATTGTAAAAATTTTAAACATGATGGCTTGCATGACAATTGACGAGTACTTCATACTAATTTTTAAATTTTTATCAATTTTTTTATTTTTGTATTATTTTATTATAATTTTTGAATATTTTTATAATTAATTTTTTTTAACATAGCATACAAAATAAATAGTATCATGTCAACATAAAATACATATAAACTAGAGCTGATCATGGGTCGGGCCATCCGGCCTGGTCCGAAGGCCCGCCCGAAAAATAGGAGGGTTTGGGCAAAAATATAGGCCCGAAAAATGGGCATGGATAAAAAAACGAGGCCCATTTAGAAAACGGGTTGAGCCTCGGGCAAGATTTTTTTGGTCTGGGCCTGGCTCGGCCCAAATTATATAATAATTTTGTTTTATTTTATTTTATTTTTAATCATTTTAAATTTTTAATATTACCACTTTTTATTATATTTTCAATTTGTTTATTGTTTTAAGAATTGTTTTAATATTTTTTTTATTTGTTTTTATGTTTTTAAATGTATTTTATTTATTATAGTTTAAATTTTTTTATTTAATAAAATAAGCTAAAAATTTTAATATAAATTTGGTCGGTTTGGGCTCGGGCTTGTAATTTTATTTTGGACCAGGCTTGGACAATTTTTTAGGCTCATATTTTGGGTTGGGTCGGGCCTGGGCCTAGAAAATGAGCCTAAAATTTTTGTTTCGGCCTGGCCCAGCCGATGATCAACTCTAATATAAACTATCATGCAAGTTCTCAAATATATAAACCTTAAAAGCTATTTTTTTTATGTCATAAAAATTGAAAATTTTAAGTATAATTATTTCCTGTTTCAAGAAAGTAATAAATCATTGTTTCGAAATCCGAATTATAAAACCATTATCTGCTGCAAATCTAATTAAAATTGGAATAGTTTTACCAATATATCAACAAAAAGAACCCTAGTGATGACAATTTCAACATGAATTGATTGAGAATAATTATTGCATGAATAATGACAATTTCAACGCGAATAATTACAAGAAATTAAATAGCTTTTTCATAAAAATATCCAAAAATTTTTGTTATTTACATAAATAATTCGCTTTAAAAATTATGTACATAAATGATCTGTTTTGAACTGTAAACGTCAGTGATACTACTGACATTGGCATCACCACTTGTCACTTCCACCCAATCATTGGTTGTAGGCAATAGAAAAATATTTTTTAAGGTCACATAAATCAATGGCAATGGCATCATCGACGTTTACGGTTCAAAACAGGCCCTTTGCGTACATGGTTTTCAAAGTGGGTCAATTTGTAAATAATCAAAAGTTTTAGGTTATTTTTATAAAAAAAACTCTCACCGTTGGCCTAATCAGGTATGGAGGTGGGTCAAGTGTAATGTCGATGCAGCAGTGTTTCAAGGTGAACGCGCAATAGCGTGGGGAGCAATGTTGAGGGACGAAAATAGAGTCTATACTGGCTTTTCTCAAAGGGTATATGCTTTTCATGTTGCGTAAGCGGTTTCGAACAGAGAGGTGCTATCTTGCATAAAGTCTTTGCATCTTGAAAATGTCGTAGTTGAAATCAATTGCCTTGTAGTGCTTCTAGCTTTAGTTAATAGATGGGCTGATTGTTGGAAAATAAGCTACTACAAAACAAACTCTACTTTGTTAGCACTATTTGAAAAATAAATAACGAATTAAGAAATCAGAAACTTACTGCGTCATGGTAAACCACTGTCTTAGAAATGAATTTGCCCTGATCGGTGTAATCGTGTAGTAGATGTTGTCCCCCAAGGTTAACACAGTGCTTCAATATTCGTACATCCGAATAAGGAAGATGAAACTCGATTGGTGTTGCTCTTCTCAGGGAAATCACAATAGGATCAATTCCTAAGAAAGTTTGGAAGGGTAATAGTCGGTCTCGCTTAAAACCCAAACTCCTAGACAGAATTTTCTCTAAAGTGATTTAGGGGAAAAATTGATAGAGAGGGAAAAGTTTTTCAGAGAGTGTTGTGTTTTCTTTCTATGTGTAAAAATGAGGAAATCAACCCTTTATTTACACTAAAAAGTGGAAAAGAAAAATGGTAAATAGGTAGGGGAAAAAGAGTAAAAAATGCAGGAACAATTTTGAAACAATCCCACAATTTCTGCCTAACAGCCAAATTCCAGAATTTTTTGAAATAGTAAATATGGAAAAAAATTTGTTTAAAGATATTATTTTCTGAAAAAAAAATAAAAATTTTATCCAAAAAAATATACTTTGACAAATGTTAACATAGACACAGATCGAACTGAGCGAGTGGTAGCAAAGACAGGGGATCTATTCAGTTATTAAATGATAGGCCCAATTACTCAATTAGAGTAAAAGTAAAACTATATAAAAACTCTCTTGATAACTTGTACTTAACCAATGTGAGATATACCCACTAACACTAACACTAACACCAACACCAACACTTTGCATTACCAACACTAATGCCTCTATATTTGGTTCTGTTATTCATGACTACCTCTGTCTGAAATTCTAGTTTCATTCTATTTCTTTCCATTGGAAAGGTAGAAGTGTTAATAAAGCATATCATAGCTTAGTGTGGATGGCTTTATTTAGAGGCAAAGCTAAAAAAAAATTTTGAATGACTAATGTCGAAACCTTTTTTTTTTAAATTGACTTTTATTTTAAAAATGACTATGGATTCGCCACCAATATTTTTTAATTAGGCGTGGTCGGATCACCTCAAGGCCCAAAATTGGTATGAGGAAATGGGTTTGGGAGTCATTCTCTGTCTATAAAAATCTAGGAAATGGGTTTGGGAGTCAAATACGTATGAGGAAGGATTAGCACCCTCATAACACCCAAAATTGGTACCAATTTGATTATTTGAATCTTAGTGTCAAAAGTTGAAAATTCAAAGAGAAACTAAAACACAGTCCCTCTTTGCATAATGTTCTTTTTTAATTAAAATCACTTAACTAAATTAAAACTTATGTAAAATGTAACAGCCTGATTTTAGGCCTAGTCGGAACAGTGGTTTTGGAACCACTGTTTTGGGGCTGGAGAAATTATTTTTAATGTTATTTTATGTGTTGTAGTTTGATTATATGAGTGCATGAAAATTTTGGTGAAAAAATTTTAGCAATTTCATGCCTAATTGCGAAAAAGGACTAAATAGCATAAAGGGAAAAAGTTTTGTTTTGCTAGATAACTATGTTAAATAGTTAGAGAACCAAATTTTGGGGTATTTAAAGTGCAAATAAACCCTAAATAGGGTGCTTGGCCGGCCATAAAGAGAAAGAGTTTGAAAAGTCAAAGTTTATGGGTATTAAGTAGCTTATTTGGCATTAAAATAAAACAAAAAGAAAAAGACGTCATCTTTTCATCTTTCTTCCTTCCCCCACCGAAAATACCAGCAAAATAAGGGTTTTGAAAGCTCAAAATTTCAGCAACTTTCATCCCTTGCAAGTAAGTGATTTTGATGATCATTTTTGTTGATTTTTGTGTTTTTGGGACCCTTATAGCATGAACTAGCTAATGGGGGATTATTTTGCAAAATAGTTGAAAGTCTAGAGTTTTTCCATGTGAATATTTATGTTGTTTCCTGAATTTTTATGGAAGAAAATGAGTCTTGTTGTGTAATAAACAACTTTTGTGAAGGGATTTTCATGAAAACACCTAAAATGGACCATTTTGTAAAGATGGCAAAATAAGTGATGAGTATGAGTAATAATGAGAATTGTGGGCTGCTTCTAGTATAAAAAGAATTCGGCTAGGCTTGGGTAGTGAGGAAATTCAATAAAAATTGATTTACGAGCCTAGGGGTAAAATCGTAAATTTGTGAAAGTTTAGGGGCAAAATGGTCATTTTGCCAAAGTATAAATTATAAAATGTATTGGTTAATATGATTATTAAAATAGTTGATTTTATCATTATAGATCAAGAAAATTAGGATTCGAGCTTAAATCGGAAAGCACGACGTTATGGGCTAAAATGGAATAATTGGCCAAAATTTTCCTTCAAGGTAAGTTCATGTGATAATAATATTGCAATGTTATAATTGAAATTCTTTATTGTTATTATTATATAAATTGTATGATTGATTATACGAATATTCTTGATGAAAATTAGACAAGGAAGTACATAAGTAAATAATGTGATGTTGTAGTATATTTTAATGCTTTGATAATATGTACATTTAAATGTTTTATTGCTATCATGAAAGTATGAAATGTATTATGGAAGAATAAATGACATTATGAGCAAGTGCATCGACATTGAGTTAGACAAGAAACCCGATTTGAACCTCAGGAATAGTATAGGATACATTGGATATGTCATAAGAAATAATGTGATCTGAACTCATGGGTTGTGTCTGAGTTCATAAGATGAGTGATATATGTAATGTGGGTCCGGGTGCTGACTATGTGATCAAGCCCATGAGTAACTCGCTAAGCGGGCATATCATGTTAATGCTTTGGGGTCCAAGTGCTGACTTCGTGTACAAACCCGTGAGTAGCTCAAATCCGAGCATTACATAGTATGTAGTAGCCTTAGCTACATATGTTATGCGCTATGAGCTGGTTCTAGCCGTGTATATGACACTATGTGCAGGTTTTCATGTATCTATTAGTGTTCCTAGTGTTCCTAGTGTTCAATGGGTAATTCAAGAAGGATTTGATGATGGTCCCAATGAGGTATGTCATTGGTGAGAACGAACTTTAGTTATGTTACGAATGAGTACAGGTATGTACAAAAACTCAATTGAATATGAAATCTACGAATGGTAAGTCCATGAGTATTGTGAAATGATGTTGTGTTAATTTGGTGGACTAAGATCTATGTTTATAAATGCATAGATTTCTAATTTAAAAGAAATGAAGGTGTGATGAACTTAGTCATCATCATTTTTGTACTAAAACTGTTTTGGACAGTAGCTATAGTCCAAGTTTGAAAATTTACCAAAAATTTTGGAATTTGAATTTGAGGTTGAATAAAATATGAAATTAAATATTATTGAGTCTAGTTTCACATAGAAGAAACGGTGTAAGAAAATGAATATCAGATTATAAGATATTTATATTATTGTGAGACAGAGTCAAAATGATTTCGAAATCCCCTATTATGATTTGAAAAAATCATTGGAAATTGTAAAAAAATAGTTATGGATTATAATTTATATGATTAAAATCATTAATGAATCTATTTTCAAGAGAAATAGATGGGAACATCATCTGAGTCCCGTATTATGAGAGAATTAATTTTTAGTGAAGAAGGGTCGAAATTGTCAGACAGCGTAAAGGGGTAACTTTGAAGAATAAACTGTAAACCAAAAAATTCTAAAAATTTTATGGTAAGAATATATGTGAGTCTAGTTTCTGGAAAAATTAGTGGATTTTAATTTGGAGTTCCGTAACTCTAGATATAAATAATTTAGTGACTGTGACTTGGGAAAACAACTTGACTTGAACATAGGTAAAAAGGCAATTATGATAGTATTACCTTGAGATCATGTTGTAAGAATTGGTGGAAGCATATTGATAAATTTCTTATCATTTTCATATGGACTTGCTAAGCTTGAAGCTTACTCCCTCATCTCCATTTCTTTTAGCTTGTCAGGTTAGCTCAGGGTTAGAGATCGCCGGAGGCAGCATCACACTATCAAGTCACTACTTTTGGAATAATGAAGCATATATTAGAATTCAAGTGAGTGGCATGTATAGGAATCTAGTTTTATGACATGTGTCATTACGCATTGGCCAAATGTATTGACTTGTATTGAGTTATATGTATATGGCCATGAGATATGGCTCATATTGATTATGACTTGTAAACCTAGCTATTCATGTCATGTCTAATGTTTATGTTGTGATTATGTTTGTTTGCCATGTATGGTTGGTAATATGACATGCATGTTGGATGTATGCTCTATGACCATTTGAGGTGATCATAACCATGTAGTCATTGTATGTTATAGAAACAACATGACGATGGTTGAATATGAGTACTCGAGGGATAAGTTGGTAACTTAGCATAATGGTAAAAGTGGTCATCAAAATGACGGGCCTTATGAATATGAATTAATGAATCTAGACTTGGTATTTTATGAGTAGGTGCATTACATGTAAAAAGATATGTCAAGGTTATGAATGTGTCTTAATGAAGGGTGTTTAATCACTAAAATGATGCCATGATTTGAGATTTTGATGTGCATAAGGCTGTAAAGGATTATAGGTAACATGAAGGCTTAGAAAATAGCCTAAGTGTTGGCCACACGGGCTGAGACACGACCGTGTGTCTCAACCGTGTGAGTGACACGGCCTGGAGACACGGACATGTGGCCTGGCCGTGTAGTTAGATTTGCACGCTGACGTCATAAACAGAGAGTTACACGGCCTGAGGACACGGGAGTGTCAAAGACACACGGACGTGTCCCTATGCACACACGGGCGTGTGACCCTGTTTCATGGGAAAATTTTCTAAGTTTTCCCAAAACTTTCTAAGGTTCTTGGTTAAGTCCCTATCTACTTTCAATGCATGTTTAGGGCTTCGTAGGCCCATGAATGGGACATTATGCATGTGTATGAAAAGTTTTGATTTGAATGGAATTTTGTAGCCCAGTTTTTGCATGTTTGTGAACGATTAAGTCCGGTAATGCCTCATACCCTATTTCGGCGTTGGACATGGGTAAGGGGTGTTACATAAAAGACCTTCTTATCTCGAGGTAACTAAAACGAAAAGGTCATATCCCGTAAGTTAGGGTACGATATCTCGAATCCTCGAAAATAAGATTGCTCATTATTTAATTACTATTTAAATCTCATGTGTTTTTAGTTTTAAAAAAGATGTTCAGTTATTTAGGTTCAAAGAGAAAGTCGAACCCCGTAAGTTAGGGTACAACTTCTCGAATCTCTAAATAAAGAATGTTGCCTCGGTTTTAAAATTTTCCTTTTTTGCATCGGGTAAAAAATAGATATGACATTTAATGCAATATGTGATTGATTTATTCAAGTGTTGTTACAAAAATAAACGAATATTTAAACATGTTGCATAATATGGAAATGACAAAAATAGTATAGAATAACTTAGGTGGTCACAAAATGATAACAAAATAATAACATATGATAGTCGGAATAATTTTTAGCCGATTAATAATACTATTTAATAATGGTAACAATAGTAAAATAATAAGTGGAACATTAGTAATAACCAAAAAAGGTGAAATAAAAAAAATATGATAATGCTATGATCACGGTTGTGTAGTATTAATGACGACAAAATAAAATATTAATTAGCAAAAATAATCATTTAATAATAACATCAACATAAAAAAAGAACAAAAAAGAACTAAAATGAGATGATTAAGAAACTTAAGGATAAAAATGCAAGCTATGTAAATTAAAGGATAAAATATAAATAATGAATTAAAAATATTGAAAATTAAATAAAAAAGATTAAATCGAAACCATAATAAAATTTTAGGGATAAAATAATAAATAAAGTAAATAAAAGGCGTAATTAAATAAATGAAGGATTAAATTGAAATTTAAACAGAACTTAAAGCATAAATAAGAAATAAATAAGAAAAAAAGGGAAGTAAAGGACTAAATTTAAAATATAACAAAATTTAGCACCTAAATTACAAGGAAATAGAATATAAAGGATTAAATTAAAATAAGATAGAAAACTTTAGGGGGTCAAATGAAAATTATCCCTATCATATTGACATGTGTCACTCCCAAAGGGGTTCACAGTGGGTCAGGGGAATAAATTGCACAGGAATTTAAATTATGGGGCAAAAATTAAAACAAATAAAAATAAACATGACTAAATTAAAAAGATGAAAAAAAGCAGAAGGACCAAAGCTGCAAATATCCCCTCCCCTAAAAAACATGCGGATCCTAAGGGAAACTGGTCGGTTTTCTGGTTGAATTCTAAAACGATGTCGTTTTGGGGTTTCTGAAGCCAGGCCAAAACGACGTCATTTTGATATACCTATATAAGTCAAAAAAAAATTAAATCATTTTCCCCTTGTTTTCAAAAAAAAATCACTTCTTCCCCCATTTTTTTCCTCTTGGCTCCCCCTAAATCCGGCCACAAGGTCGTCGGCGCTCCGCCATGACAACCGGTCATAGGCGACGTCGACCGTCGCCTCCGATAGTTGGAAATTTCAAAAAAATGTTTTTTTTTATCCTTTAAATGCATAAAATGCGAATATGGGGTTAAAACCCCCAAAATCTCATCCAAAATCCGACCCAAAGCGGAGAAATCGAAACTTTTCTAACGCGGCCTTTGACAAATTCCAATGGATTCGGAGCCCTCTAAAGTCGAAAAAGAGGACCCTCACGACGGAGGGGCGGCAAAACAGGTAAAAATGCGCTTCGTTCTTTTTTTATATATATTTGCTTCAAAAATAGAAAAAAAATAAAAAAAGCTACCTTTTTAAAACTCTGTTTTTTTTTTTTTGTATCTGATCTCTTGCGTGTTACAAAGATCGGTTTTTATAACTGAAATAATATTCCAATATATGTTTTTCCCTATTGCTTGTTTTTGTTTCTTTTCCTTTTTTGTGTTTCTTGCAAGGTCGATGGAAGTCAACAAGGTTGCTGCGGCCGTTTTGGTGCGAGGGGGAAGGTTTCGGGTGCCGCGTTCACTGACATGTCGGGGAGCGGCATGACAGGTGGCTAGGGCAACTATGGTTTCTGCTGAAAGATTAGGATTTTGGGTCATTAGACCTCTCTTTGTATTTGGGCTTGTAATAATTTTTTTGGGGTCTCAAGCCATGTAAATGGACTGTTATTCTTTTTTTTGCTGTTGTTTTATTATTGGGCCCGGGCAAAATGGAGCTCTTACAACTAAAACTAAATTGTATATTTTTACAATAGTAAAAATACAATTTTACCATTTTAATAGCCTATATTTTATAATTTTTAATAGATTAAATCAACTTTTTATCATTTTAGGGTCCAAAGTACTATTTTATCATTACTAATTTAAAATTTTATAAATTATAATAGGGCCAAAATAAAAATTTTTCCATTTTAAAGGGTGCGAAGAACCTTACCACCCCTAACTTCGCCACTAGCTTTATTGAATGATTGGAATAGTCCTCCTAATTTTATTATTAATGCTTTTAACTTTGATGCTTGTTTGACCGGTCCTTAAAATAGGTGCCCGAGAGAAACTTATTGGCATGAGTCTATGACTGATCGTGAAAATTCAACTTTTTTACATCAGCTTTTTATGGTACCTTTAAATTTTCTAATTTTACCTTCTTTCTTCTTTTACATAATCACTGTATCAAGAGTTAGCTTGATCACATGGATACAATTTATAGTAACAAAGCAAGCCAACTATCGAATTAATAACCATTGCATATGAACCAAAAGCTTAGTTCAATTAGTTCATATAGCTATCCGTAAGAAATAATATTTAGAAGGTTTAAAATTTGAATCTTATCATTTGCAGTTATGGATACCTTATTTGTACAAAAGAGAACCATCACAGTCCTCTAACCTTGAATTAATTATCCTACTGATTATTTAACCTTCTTAAAGTACCACTTTCAATTGTAAGAGGTTTCATGAGAGCCCTATATTTTCCCCATGGAGGAGGCTTCAATCAGATATTACACATCCCTCAAGCCTTGTATTTATCGAGAGCATTGGAATTGATCCCTTCATGGCAACAATATATAAGAGCATGTCTTAAGCGTGCCAGAAAAAATAAAAAATTTAAGTGTTAAAGTACAATTTTATCATTATATTAATTTGTGATTTCATAAAAATTGAAGGGATTATATAAACCGTTTTTATTTTTATTTTTTATGGAGGCAAGGCCACTACTATCCTGATCTTCATCTCTAAGCTTTATTTTAGTTGGTACCGTTGTTATTGTAATAATAAGAAGAACATGATTAAAGTTTATTTAAGCGCATATTTTCATTATTTGAATTTGTATTCAATGAATTAAGGAATTCGCTTCTTTATGTTTTTGTTTATGATTATTAAGTACATATTTAATGGAAATTGATTCTTTGAAATATAATTGTTAAGAATGTAGTTACAAAAATATAACATTACAACCTTTGATATATACGAAAAAGTGCTAATTAATAATATTACCAAAAGATACATTTTGTTCATTGTGCAATTTTATAGGAATGAAATAGTCAATTTATTATTAATAAATTTGTAATTTAATATATCTATTTTTTAACAATATTTATTTATTTTAAAAATAAATTAATATATGGTTAAATTTAAAATATTTAATATGTTTTAAGTTTTTTATACAAATATTATTTAAGTTAGAATATAGTTTTATTTTTAATTTAATAGTATTCAAAAATAAATTTAAAATTAAATAGTTTTAAGATTTTATGGGGAAAAGTAGAATAGATTTTAAGAAAGGTTTCTTTTATAAGTAAAAGACTTGACAATTCCACTCAATTTTGAAATTGAACAAATTAGTTCTTTTAAAACAAATCAGAGTTAAAGATAATTAGTTATGAATTTAATGTCTTACATCAATTGTACATAATTTTGAGAGCCATATTATTTAATAACTAAATAATATTTATTTTCATAATATTTTAATAAAAATGTGGAGGGAGAAAGATTTATCTTTCCTTAAAAGAAAAAAAAGGCAACAAATGGGTTTTAAGCCCAAAAGTGAACTGGGCCTGAATTTTTTGTTTTAGACCCGCATAATAAAGCCCAACTTTTCTCAAAAAAATATATACAGCTGTCTTATACATATATACAGCTGTCCTAAAGAAAGAGATGATAAATATACAGCTGGTAATAATAAATTAAAGAAATTTTAATTTTTTGTTTATTAAAGAAAACGCTCACAATTTCTCTTTCTCTTCCTCCCTTCTTCTAAGTCTGTTTCATTTTCTCAAAATTTCTTTGACTTTTCAATTTTTGAAAGTAAGGCATCATAAGTTTTTTTTTTCTTTCTTTTTTAACTTTTTTATGTTTTCTTCATGCCCCCATTTAAATAATTTTTTTTTCGAAAACAACCAAAAAATATTTTCGGTGCCAACAAAGAAGTTCGACACTAGAATAAAACCTGACAAAAAATTAAAAATACGATACCGGTGCTAGCAATAGGGATGCCGATACCTATTAAAAATATTTTTTTATCCCGAGAAATACACGTATTTTGCAAAAGGAAAATAAAAAAATATATACCGATGTTAGTTATAATAGGGCTAACACCAAAAAAATATATATATTTTTAAAGTTCAGGCGAGGCAATAATTACACGATGATGAGTGGTTGTTGGCCATCAAGGTGCCAACATGTGTTGGCATTGTTCATTTCAAATTATTTTTATCATTATTTTTAAATTTGGGTCATTCTTATTAATATTAAAATTTTTTAAGTTAATTTAGTAAACTAATTCAAAATATAAATATTTACAAAAATGATCTAAAATTTACGGTGTCAATTGGCATCACTCACCCCAATTATCAACATCGATATGTATTTTTTCATTCTCTTTTTACAAAATGTGTATATTTTTCGAAATAGAAAAATAAAATATTTTTTAATAGGTGTAAACTTCTCTATTGCTAGCACCGATTATTTTGGTGTCGAAAAAAATAAATTTAAATGGGGGCATGAAAAAAGCAAAAAGAAAGAAGAAAATGATAAAAGAGAACATGGTTTACCTGATTAGAAAATGAAAAGCTTGAAAAAAATGAAAAAGTTAATTTTTTTTCCTTAAAAGAAGAAAAAGACAAACTATACCTCCGATTATGCTTCTCTAACTCTACCTGGCGTGTATTTGAAAATGAGATTCTATTACGAATGATGTCAAAAGTTTACTTTTCTTTATATATATAATTTTATATTTTATTTCTTTTATTATTAATATTGATAGTTATTTTATAAGACATCAACTTAGGATACACGTACAAATTATATAAAGGGTCTGTTTATTTATATTTTAAGAAATTTTACAGAAAATATTTTTTGTATTTCTTTAGGTTTATTTTATAGAAAAATAATTTGATCAACGAAAAATTACTTACAATTTAACTTAAATTAAGTCGCTTTTTCTGTAAAATTACTTATTTTTTAAAAAGCATAAATCATTTTAGAAAAAGAGATAATTTTATTTTATATAAAATTAACTTAAATCAAGTTTAATATTATTATATTGATAATACAATTTATTTTTATTTTTAAAATTATATAAAATATTATATCTTTTAATATTATTAAACATACATATTTAATTACTTATTTTTAATCATATAATAAATTATTAATATAATTAATATAATTTATTATTTTAAAATTATTTAATATTTAAATTTTATTTTAATAATAAATTTAAATAATATTCTTCACATATTATTAAAAATATTCAATATTAATATTTTAATAATAAATATTTATTACAACCATAAATATATTAATAATAAATGTTTTGTAATATAGAGGTTAAAATATGTTATTAGTCTATGTACTATTAACAAATTTATAATTTAGTCTCTATACTTTTATTTTCAAGAATTTAGTCCTCTACTTTTTACATTTGAAAATCAAGTCCAATTGTTGACATTGTTAAATTTTTTGTCAATTTTGTAAATAAGAAATACTCACTTGATAGTCATGTAACTAAAAAATGGCGTTTTCATGAACTGAATTTAACAAAATAATTTACTATATGCAAAATAATATAAAATATAAATTTATAATTTTTAAAAATTTTATATTTTTTATATTTTTATAATTTTCTTACGACTCTATAAAATATTATAAATTTTCTATATTTCTATATATTTTATAATTTTTTACGATTTTTATAATTCTTTTATCTAATTTTAAATAATTATTTAATTTTTAATTAAAATTTAATTATTTTTATAATTTTTATTTATTTTTATTTTTATTAAGTTTTTGCCATAAATGACATCGTGGTTGTGACACGTGGTGAAACTAAAAAAGAATAGGGGTGGTTTAAGTACCCAAGCAAAAAAAACAAGATCTTAATTTTTTTTTGAAAAAAATTTGAGGATTTTTTTTTATGTATTTTGAAAATTTAAGTCCATAGTTGAGTGGAAAAAAAAAACAGAGGCTCTTTTTAATGCATTGTGAAAGTTAAATGAAAAAAATAAGAAATTAATTTTTTTTATTTTTTTTTTAAGTTTAAGGGTCTTTACACCCTTTAAACCTAAAAATATAAGAAATTAAATAATTATTTGGAATGATATGGTGGTTTCTGGATTATTCTGAAATCTAGATGGTCTTCTCACGGCAACTTGATTCAGGAAATCATCCGGTCAGCGCATTTGAAAAAATGATTTATTACGTGGCGGTGTATGAACTGAAAAGGGCGTGCACATCTATTTAAATTTAATTTCAAAATTGCAAAAATAGGTCAAAACCCATTTAATTTGGTGAAGTTCTACTAACAGGTGGCAACCTTGTTTTAGCCGTATTTGCCTTTGCTTTACATTGAACAAGTTTTATGTTACTTTAGGAAAATTGCTTTTCTTAAAAAGTGACCATCTATAAATCTTTCCTTCATCTTTTAGTTAACAGAGTTACTTTGAAGATGTTGATATCCAAATTCAATGCCATTCAGAGCAACACCCTGTCTCAGCTTCATAAGGTAATTATTAACATCTCTTCTCAGTCCTTTGTGTTTGAGGTCTGGGTTATCCCTGTCTTTGTTTTTTGAGGCTGTGAGAGGTATACTGTTCCATTGGGATTTGCTTGGTTTAATCAGCGCATTAGGTGAATGAATCTAATGGCTGAAGCCCTTGTTTTGGGGTTTAATTCTCTGTGTTTTTGGTATGATGGAGCCTATGTTACCTTTTCACTTCCTTGTTTTTAGCAGGGTGTCACATCACAGTCCAGCGCATTCTATTCCTCGGTTTCTACCGCTAAAATATACATAAAAATATAACTATCACTATTATTTATTATATGTCTCATAAACGGTTCAATGAACCGTCTTCCTTTTCTTGCCTTTCCGCTCTTCGGGCGGTGAGATTGGAATGAATCTGTTTTCCGGCTCTCTTCCTTCTCCTGCTGCCAGGGCCTTTGTTTCTTTTGGGTGCTATGCAGAGGCTCCTGAATGGTTGTTGTGCGGCGGTGCCAGTCTGCGGGTTTGGAGAGTTAGGGGTTCCGATGATGGACTACCCGAGCCTTTTGAAGGGTCTTGATTTGCGTGCTTAGTCCTTTTTGTTTGAGGTCTGAGTTGTCCTTGTCTTTGTGTTTTGAGGTTGTGAGAGGTATACTGTTCCATTGACATTTGCTTAGTTTGATCAGCGCATTAGGTGGATGAATCTAATGGCTGAAGCCCTTGTTTTGGGGTTCAATTTTCTATGCTTTTGTATGATGGAGCCTCTGTTACCTTTTCACTTGCTGTTTTAGGGCCTTCCTTGCTTGCTTTGGGTATGGCCTTGCCTGAAAAGAAAACAAGAATCTATTATCACTCTGTTTCAGATCTAGGAACCTTTTTTTTTTTCCATCATTTGTTTTCTCATAAACATGTTGAGATATCTGATGTTGATGACGAGGCTCAGCTTAAAGAAGTCTGAAATCACCCTCTTCATCACTTGCGCCTTCCCAGATTTCGGTGTTTACTTACTTTATTTCTCGATTTTTGCAGTCTGGACTTGCTTTGCCCAAGAAATTGAAGAAGGGTGACAAGTTAACCAAAGCAATACTGGCTTTTGCCTTGCCCTGCTTGCTGCTGCTGATTCAACCAGTACAAGGGGCTTCCAAAACCCCAACTTTACAGTATGGCACAATTGGGAGGAGGAATAATGCTCCTTCGACACACCCTCCACCTGTTAATGACCCGACAAGGGGTTGCAATGCCGAAAACGGTTGTCGCCAGTTTACTCTGAGTCTTGAAAACCGCAGGTGGGTGAAATGAAAATCCATGTTAATGCTCATTCATTTTCCCTTCAATACTGTTCCCCTGATGTTGAAAGTGTTGATACAGAGGAACCCTAGTTGAAGCTGTTGGCAATGTTACAATGGCGGAAGGAACTTTGAACCACAGAGAGCCAGGTACCGAGGCCATAGCTGCTGGGATTGCCACTTGGTTCTTGAACAAGACTGAGTCCAATAGCAATACTTATGGCCGATTAAGCATTTCACAGGACCCAATTTCCAGTGCCGCAGTGTCATCACAAATGTTGCAGCTACAGGTATCTGAAAGGGAGTCCCATCCTTTGGTTGTTTCCTTTAATAGCAACTTTCAATAGTTAATGTTCATTCAACAAATTCGTTAGCAAGAAAAAGAGATTGAGGAGTTGTTTAATATTGCTAATTGCATAACTCATTAGGTGAGGTTTAGTTGTAATTTGGAAGTGCTATTGCCTAAACCCGGCAAATAAACTCTCTAAAGAAAGTGAGATCTCCATTAATTTCTGTTTCCATCTACTCATATATTACTTCTCAACATTTCCTATGGCTACTACATCTGTTATATCAAATATGGGTTCTCTTTTTTGCTTTGCTACAAATGATTTGTTTACTTATCTGAGTTTGCTTGCAGGCTGTTTCTCGAGGGATTGCTCGTATGGGACTGCAAGTGTGAGAATTCTCATAATATTTCAAATGAAGTTTGTAAACAAGTGATTGCTTAAAGTCTTTAAGCTCCCTTACCTATTTTGCAGGTATTCATCAATGTCAACTGAAGATAACTCCAAGATACCTCCGGCAGATGGAAACATTGAAATAAAAGTTAATTCAACATCGAACATGGTGGACTTGAGGTTCTTCACTAGCCTTGAAATCAGTCTAGGGGAACCTGATATTACACGCGTCTTGGAATCTGCTAAAACTATATTACAGTCCACTCGACACTGAAGCTGAGTTTAGCATGGCGGACTTGAGGTTCTTCACTAGACTTGAAATCAGTCTTGGGGAAGCTGATATTATACGTGTCTTGGAATCTGCTAAAAATATATTACAGTCCACTCGACACTGAAGCTTAGTTTAGCATTGTTGTTCCGGTTAGGAAAAAATCTGTTGCGAGAGAAACCAGTGAAAAACACTTGCACTTTCTTGAAGTTGCGATGTCAATCTACTGTATTTGAAGTCGCAACACTGCATTATTGAAGTCATGACGCCAAGCATCTGCCGTTGATGTCGCTATGTGAGCCTTCCATGGTCGCGATGTCAACTCGATAAACTTTGAAAACTTTACATTGTGGTTCTTGAATGGCCTCGAGTTAACAAAAGAGTTTTCGTAAGCTCGTATAAACTCCAAATTAGAATATATAATGGGTTATAAGGGTGAAATGATCTTATCAGTTGGTATAAATTGTGGAATTGATTGAAATTTGTGATTATAGTTACTCTGGTAACGAATATGGCATCTCATGACTCGGACTTGACGATTGTATTGAGTTTAAGGTGTTACATTTTCCTTATTTGGTTGTGTTGTTACCTTGTGTATGAGTTTAGACTTTTTTTCATTCGAGAGGTTATTATTACTATTATTATTTTATGATAGACAGATTTTTAAATGATTGTTTTTTCTTTAAATTGAATCCTTAAAATGATGCTAATGTTGTATAGTTTTAAGTTATTTAATTTTTATACAATTTTAACAATCCCTAAAAAGAAAGTAAAAATGATAAAATAAAGTGTTACATATATTTTCAATTTATTATAAATAATGTGAAATATTTAAATAATAATCATTTAAATTCTATCAAATTGTTTAATTATATTTTATAGTTAATTTTAAGTAATATATTGTATAAGTGTTTTTTTCAAATAAATTAAAGGGTAAATTTTATCCAAAGTCATTAAATTATTAGTAAGTTCATGTTTTAGTCATTTAATTTTAAAAAGTTACAAAATGGTCAAAGTTTTTATTTAAATCACTAAGTGGTTAAAATTATTGTTGTATGACATTCTCTATTTGCACTGCTTGTAGTTCAGTTTTTTTCATGAAACAGCTTTGAACGTCTTAAATTTGCAGATCGAAATCCAAATAATTGTATTCTTTGATCGACTTGGATTTAAAGTATATTCTTCTCCTCGTTGACGGATATTGATCCACCATATCGATCATCGAATCATCGCTTAGACTTCGATAGCTAGACTTTAAAAAAACTTAACAACTCAGTGATTTAAATAAAAACTTTTAAATAGTTTAATAACCTAAATGAGAACTTTTAAATGGTTCAATAACCTAAATGAGAACTTTTAAATAGTTCATTAATTTAAATAAAAACTTTTGAATAGTTCGGTGACTTACATGAAAACTTTCGAAGAGTTCGGTGATCATTTTATAACTTTTAAAGTTAAATGATAAAATGTAAACTTATTAATAGTTTAATGACATTGGATCTAATTCACCTAAATTAAATTCATGTTTATGAAAAATTCATAATTAAAAGAGTTGAGTTTGCTATGTTGAAAGTATGGTTTTATTTTGATGGAATTGAAAATTTATGATTAATTTTTCTACAATATTTTTTAGATAAAAGTAACATTTAATTTTTAAATATGGTAATTTATCTAAAAAAATTGTAGAAAAATTATAGTCATTAAGCTTTTCTTTGATCCACATTTGTTTTAAAATTTAATAATTATGTATATCCTAAATTTGAATTCCGTTAAAGCATGATAATGTGATGTGAATATGAAGGTTATAAATTTTCAAACACTTTTTCTCATATATAAGAAAAAAATAATTATTTGACAAAACATGATACGGATTGAATTAATTAGAGATATATGAAATAAAATAATTATTTAGAAAAATAATTAATGTAGGCAAAAAATCGATGATATTTGAAATATTTTACATATAAAAGTAATAATGATATTTAAAATAATTATTTGTTTTATAATATTAAAATAACCATACTAATAATGTAGGTAGAGAAAATAAATATTTGACATATAAAATTTATATATAAAGAAAAATATGTCAAAAAATTAGTTGGTATTTTACAAAAATAAAATATATTTAACATAATTATAAATATAAACAATATATTTTCATTATATAATTACATATTTGTTAATTTATTTTATATAAATAAAAGAGTTATTAGTCAAAAGATGAATTAAAAATATAAAAACTTTAAAACAATGTTTATTAATTAAAAATTAAAACAAAGCTTGAAACAAAATAAAATAAAATAAAATAATAAATATAAATATATTTATGAGATGAATCGAAATTGGGACTAGAGTTGTTCATGGGTCGATCGAGGTTTGGATAGGGCCAAATAAAATATTAGGCCCATTTTCTAAGCTTAGGATAGTCCGACTTAAAAAATAAGTCTAAAATTTTGTCCAAGACTGATCCAAATAAAAATGTTAAAACTTGAGCCCGACCCAACTGACATTAAATTTTTTTTATAAAAATAAATTTTAAAAACATAATACATCAAATACACTAAAAATTTAAAATAAATATTTGTCAATAAATGGAAAAAATATTGAAATAACACTAAAATAAATGTAACTTAACAAGCAAATACCTCTAAAATAGTATTTAAATAATAGCAAGAAAATAGTAGTAATATAATAGCGAAATAATAGCAAAACAATGAAAAAACAGTAGTAAAACAGCAACAGTTGTTTTTTTTTACAAATTTGGGCTGAGCTAAACTAGGGTCAAAAAAGCTTGCCCAAGGCTCGACTTGTTTAGAAAATGAACATTATTTCTTTTGTTAAAATCTATTTTTTAAATTTATATTTTTATCCAAATTTTTTTTTAATTTTTCAATTGGATCAAATAATCTGATATAATTCTATTTGGGACTCAACAATGAAAACAATTACATTTGATGAAAAGAAAACGTTTTTGTCAATGTGTACGTTAATCAGCTTACATTCCATTTGACAATTGAGTTTGAGTAGTTGCGTGTGTTTTCCTTTTACCTGTACATTCAACCATGTTTATTTAATGGATAAAGAAAGAGACATAAAGCATGTGACTCAGTTAATAACTAGGCAGCTTCTAGAATATATCACACCAACTTGATGCGACCTTTCCAAAATATCATATTCGCAATCACCAGTTCGCCGCATTTGAATGGTAATTCATTACTTATATCACTTTTCAATAGATTGAGTAAAATACAATTAGATTTAAAGAATTTTGAATTTTGAATTTTAAATTATTTAAATTATTTGAGTTAATTTAATTTAAGTTTTGAATTTAAATTGAATTAAATTTTATAATTTAAATAATTTAAATAATAAATTAGTGTAAATATTATTTTGGTCACTGTCAATTAGATCTAAATGTCCATTCAAAAAATAAGAGGGTTTGGATAAAAAAAATAAAGCTAATTTAAAAAATAGATCAGGCCTCAGATAATGTATTTTTTGCCCCTAGCCTAGCCCGAATTCACAAAATAACAAAAAAAAAATTACTATTTTTTTCCTGTTTTAATGTTGATTTCTTGGTTTCTCACTATTTTGCTACCATTCCACTATTTTGTTGTTATTATAAGTATTTTGTTGTTAACTTTGTTATTATTTTTAGAAGTATGTACTTATTAAGTTGCATTTATTTTAGTATTATTTAAGTATATATGTATTTTTTAAAATTTATTTTTAATTTATTGGAAAATATTTATTTTAGTGTTTCTAATAATTTTGATGTATTATATATATTTAAAAATTATATGAAAAATTTAATATGGTTAGGTTGGTCGGGCTCGAGTTTTAACATTTTTATCCAAGTTAGGCTTGAGTAAAAGTTTAGGCTCATTTTTCGGCTTAAATCCAACAAATGAGCCTAAAATTTTGGTTTAACCCGACCCATGAACTTCAACTTTAAATAAGAGCAAATTAGTCTTACTTTCAACAAAAATTTAAAAAAATAAGAATACTTAAAAAAAATCCAAAATTTGTTTTTTTCAAAAAATTATAAAATTTCTAAAAAGATAACTTCAAAAATTTGAGAGCGATTACCAGATGATCACCCTCTCTCACCTTCATAAGGTATTTATTAACATCTCTTCTTCAAATATCACCATTATTATTATTGTCATTACTCTGTCATGTCTCATAAAGCCGCAATCGAATTGGCCCGGTTCAATGAACCTTCTTCCTTTTTTGGCCTTTCCGCTCTTGTGGAGGTGAGATTGGAATGGTTTTCCTGCTCTCTTCTGGCAGAGGCTCCCGAATGGTTGTTGTGGGGCGGGGCCAATCTGCGGGTTGGGGATGGACTACCCGAGGCTTTTGGCGGGTCTGCATTTGCGTGCTTCTCAATCCTTTTTGCTTGAGGTCTGGGTTATGCCGGTCTTTGATTTTTGCGGCTGTGAGAGGTATACTGTTCCATTCACATTTGCTTGGTTTAACCGGCGCACTGGATGAATGAAGCCCTTATTTTGGGGTTTAATTAAAAAAAGCAACTTGAAACATAGTGAAAAGTACAAATATCCTTAATTTATTCTTGAAATCAACTTATATTCCTAATTTTGCCAATTTTGCCCACACTACTAGTTTGAAAAGGCACACAGTCGGCTTTGATTAGTTGCACGTGTCCTGACTTTAGCAAAATTACTTTCCGTACAAGGAAACCTGTCAAAACTAGAATCCTTTGGTAGTCAACATCACCGTCCCAAGACCATTGTTAAATCTTCCCTTCATATTCTCGTTTTTAAGTTTCAGAGTTACTTTAAAGATGTTGATATTCAAATCCAATGCCATTCAGAGCAACACCCTCTCTCAGCTTCTTAAGGTAATTATTAACATCGCTTCTCGGTCCTTTGTGTTTGAGGTCTGGGTTATCCCTGTCTTTGTTTTTTGAGGCTGTGAGAGGTATACTGTTCCATTGACATTTGCTTGGCTT
Source organism: Gossypium arboreum (assembly GCF_025698485.1). NCBI lineage: Eukaryota > Viridiplantae > Streptophyta > Magnoliopsida > Malvales > Malvaceae > Gossypium > Gossypium arboreum. The sequence goes on along the minus strand of NC_069079.1, from coordinate 121,642,991 downwards.
AATCATCGCATTAGGTGAATGAATCTAATGGCTGAAGCCCTTGTTTTGGGGTTTTAATTTTCTGCGTTTTTGTATGATGGAGCCTCTGTTACCTTTTCACTTGCTGTAGGGCATTCCTTGCTTGCTTTGGGTATGGCCTTGCCTGAACAGAAAAAAAAGAGAGAAAAGAAAAAAAGAATCTATTATCACGCTGTTTCAGATCTAGGAACCCTTTTTTTCCCTTCATTTGTTTTCCCATAAACATGTTGAGAGATCTGACGTGGATGACGAGGCTCAGCTTAAAGAAGTCTGAAATCACCCTCTTCATCACTTGCTCCTTCCCAGATTTCGTCCGGCTTTGGTATTTACTTACTTTATTTCTCGATTTTTGCAGTCTGGACTTGTTTTGCCTAAAAAATTGAAGATGGGTGACAACTTCACCAAAACAATACTCGCTTTTGCCTTGCCCTGCTTGCTGCTGATGATTCAACCAGTACAAGGGGCTGCCAAAACCCCAACATTACAGTATGGCTCATTTGAGAGGAGCAATAACGCTCCTTCGACGCACCCTCCACCTGTTACTGACCCGACAAGGGGTTGCAATGCCGAAAACCGTTGTCGCCAGTTTACTCTGAGTCTTGAAAACCGCAGGTGGGTGAAATGAAAATCCATGTTCATGTTCATGTTCATTTATTTCCCCTTCCATACTGTTCCCCTGATGTTGAAATCGTTGATACAGAGGAACTCTAGTTGAATCTGTTGGCAATGTTACGATGGCGGAAGGAACTTTGAACCACAGCGAGCCAAGTACCGAGGCCATAGCTATTGGGATTGCCACTTGGTTTTCCAACAAGACGTCCAAAAGCAATACATATGGCCGACTAAGCATTTCGCTGGACCCAATTTCCAATGCTGCAGTGTCATCACAAATGTTACAGCTACAGGTATCTCAAAGGGAGTCCCATCCTTTGATTGTTTCCTTTGATAGCAACCTTCAATAGTTAATGTTCATTGAACGAATTCATTTGCATAACTCATAAGGTGAGGTTTAGTTGTACTTTGGAAGTGTTATTGCCTAAACCCGGCAAATAAACTCTCTAACGGAAGTGAGTCCATTAATTTCTGTTTCCATCTACTCATATATTATTTCTCAACATTTTTTATGGCTACTACATCTGTTATATCAATTATGGGTTCTCCTTTTTGCTTTGCTACATGTGATTTATTTACTTATCTGAGTTTGCTTGCAGGCTGTTTCTCGAGGCATTGCTCGCATGGGACTGCAAGTGTGAGAAGTCTTATAATATTTCAAATGAAGCTTGTAAACAAGTGATAGCTTAAAGTCCTTAAACTCCCTTATTTTTCAGGTATACATCAATGTCTACTGAAGATAACTCCAACACACCTCCGGCAGATGGAAAAATTGAAATAAAAGTTAATTCAACATCGAACATGGTGGACTTCAGGTTCTTCACTAGCCTTGAAATCAGTCTCGGGGAAGCTGATATTATACACGTCTTGGAATCTGCTAAAACTGTTTTACAGTCCACTCGACACTGAAGCTTAGTTTAGCATTGCTGTTGCTGTTGGGAAAAATGTGTTGCGAGAGAAACCACTGAAAAACTATTGCACTTTCTTGAAGTTGCGACGTCAGTCTATTGTTTTTGAAGTCACGACACTGCATTATTGAAGCCGTGACGCCTAGCATCTGCCGTTGATGTCGGGATGTGAGCCTTCCATGGATGCGATGCCAACTCGATGAACTTTGGAAATTTTGCATTTTGGTTCTCAAATGGTCTCAGGTTAAGGAAAGAGTTTTTATAAGCTCATATAAACTCATATTAGATTATATAATGGGTTATAAGGATGAAATGATCTTATTAGTTGGTACAAATTGCGGACTTGGTTGAAATCTCAAGATCCGACAATTGCTTCAAGTATAGAGTATTGCATTGTCCTTATCTGGTTGGGTTATTACCATGTGTATGAGCTTCAATGTTTTTAATTAGAGAGGTTATTGTTACTCTTATTATTTGATAATGAACATATTTTCAAATTATTGTTTTTTCTCTAAATTGAATCCAATGATGCTAATGTGATGTAGTTTTAAATTATTTAATTTTTATACAATTTTAACAATCCTAGTAAAAATATTGTAAAAATGATAAGATGAAGTGTTACTTATATTTTCAATTTATTTTTAAATAATGTGAAATATTTAAAAATAATAATTTTAATTCTACATTTATCAAATTGTTTAATTATATTTTATAGTTAATTTTAACTAATATATTAAATAGGTTTTATATATTTTTTGAGGTTGAATTATGTCGATTTGAATTACAAGTGAGTCTATCCAAGTCCAAGACAATTCGAGTCAGGCTAGACTCTCTAGATAGATCCAAGTTATGCTCGAGTGTTCTGTTTTTTTTCCAAATAAATTAAAGGGTAAATTCCACCAAAATTACTAAACTATTAGTAAGTTCACGTTTTAGTCACTTAATTTCAAAATTTTATAAAATGGTCAAAGTTTTTATTGAAGTTATTGGGTTGTTAAAATTGTTGTTGTATGACCTTTTTTGTTTGCATCACTTATACCAATCGAAAGCTCTCCTTCTTTTTTCTTCTATAGTTCAATTTTTTTCATAAAATCACTTTAAACGTCTTGAATTTTCAAACCAAAATCCAAATAATTGTATTCTTTGATCTCCAACACTGATCATCAGATCGAGTTGAATCCAATGTATGTTTTTCTACTTGTCAACGGATATTGATCTACTATACCGATCATTGAATCATCGTTTAGAGTTTTATAGCTAGACTTTAGAAAAGGCTTAACAATCTAGTGAGTCAAATAAAAACTTTTAAATAGTTCAACAACCTAAATGAAAACTTTCAAAGAGTTTAATAACCTAAATGAAAATTTTTGAATAAATTAATGACTTGAATGAAAGCTCTCGAAAAGTTAAATGACTATTTTATAACTTTTGAAGTTAAGTGATAAAATATAAACTCATTAATAGTTTAATAATATTGGGTATAGTTCACGCTAAATCAAATTCATATTTATGAAAAACCATAATTAAAAGAGCTTAATTTACTACATTGAAAGTATTGTTTTATTTTGATGAAATCGTAAATTTACTATTGATTTTTCATATAAAAAATTTAAATCTAACTCAAAATACAGATAATTCCGCATTTTATTTAAAAATGCACAAATTGATATCTTACTATAAAAATATTTTTCATTCATAGCTATTATGAAGGAGAGGGGCGTATCCATTTTTTTTTCCCTTTTTTTTTCATTTGAAATTTACGTAGTGGGTACATTAATACACCAACAAATATCAAAAATTATATTTGAATTTTGGTTTCACGTTGTTGTTAATGCAAAGGGTTGGTGTTAATAGATATATCTCACATTGGTTAAGTACAAGCTATCAAGAGAGTTTGTATATATCTTTACTTCTTATCATTATTGAATAATTGAGCCATAGGTCTATTACACGCGTGAGTTGTTGTTGCTTGCTTGTTTGTGTTTGTTTCTTTGACATGTATCATATGTATATTTTTTTGGTTATAAGTTATTATTTTTCTAGGAAAAATAATATCTTTAACAGTCTAAAAATTTTGGTATTTTTTTACTATTGGGCGTGAAAATAGTGAGGTGATTTCAGTGCATTTTTTACTCTTTTGCCCTGTCTAATTAATGTTTCATATTTTGTTATTTATTTTTCAGTCAATGCTAATAGATTTGTTTTGCAGTAGTCTATTTTCCAACAGATATGATATAAGAATTTTAATTACATCCATTATATACATGAAATTTAGATTTAATTTAATTTTTACAAATCACTAACAATGTTATTAGATATAATATTATTTTACATTTGCTTATTGCATACACCAACAATTATAGTTTTCTAACATGAAAATAGATAGATGCATTTATTTTTAAAACAAGTATATTTGAACAAAAATCAAAACTTTATGTATATAATTGAACCAAAATCAAAATAATTTTATATAATTATGCTAAACCAGAATTCATATATTACATTGCAAATCGAACCAAAGCTTACACATGTAAAATTGAGATTTATCCCTAATAATGCATGGTACAAAATAACAATAAAACAAAATGAATAAATTAATGCTTCAAAATTTATATAATTCAAGTTATTAATGCATCGATGAACGAACGGATGTCACCCATTGTATTGTGCAAATTGAAGCGAGTGACCATGTGAGTCCCGTCAACCAACCTATGTTGAATTGAGGTTGATGGTAAACTTTCATCTACAATAAGGCTGGGAGATGGATTTGGAGAGGATTGGCACTGCTGGTTGGTTTAGGAGGATTGTGGTCTTACGAATCCAACCTCATCTTTTTCATCGGCGGCCCCTCTTCTTCAGTGTCAACTTTAGCATTTTATTCCGAATATCACAAATGACATAATCACCGATCTACAATATTTAAGAAGAAATAATTAGTAATCTCAACCCTAGATGAATAAAATATATTATTTACGAAATTAATCAAAAAGATTTTGATAAAATAGGGCTAGGATGAAATAAAGAACCTACTTGTTCATCGTGGTGGTCAACAAGTGAAAACTCATGCATGAGCCAATGCCCTTTTCGGCCTTCGTTGGAACCCTTCACTTTGAAAACAAAAAGTTTCCGATTCCCGATTTTCTTCTTGCCACACATGATAGGATCCATTTTTTGACCTTTTCATGTGCCACAATAGCTCAATGTTTTTGCATTTACCCTTTTTCTTCAACTTGGTGAAGACGTAAAAAGTTTCAGTTGAAGTCTCTTCGAAAATCTTCCACGGCTCTTTACTTTTGTCCTCGTAGATTTTGTATTCGGAGATAATACTGTAGGGTAACGGTTCACTATTCTAAGGGTATTCAAATTCCAATTAAAATTAAATTAACCGACCAAATCGATCTAATTCGATTACGGTTAATCGATCTAATTCAGTTGAGATCGGTTAATAATTTTTTTGGAAGTTCGGTTAATTCGGTTCGAAATCGGGTAATTAATTGAATTAATTGAACTTAATAATTAATAATACAAATTATATATAGTTTAATACGATTAATTCGATCAAATGAACATTATCAATTTATTTTTTTTGATATGTTTTATACTTGTTTTAACCAAAAAACAAAAAAAAAAACATATAAATTTTGGTTAATTCGGTTAACCGACCGAATTAACCAAAAAATTTAGGTTCAGTTAATTTTTTTGAAAAAAATTTGATTCATTTAACTGTTAAAAAATTAAAAAATTCAGTTAATTCGGTTAATATAGTTCATTCGGTTAACTGACCAGTTAACCGTTTGAACACCCCTGGACCATTCACCTTCTTTAAGAGGTAATGTTAAATGAGCTCAACGTCAGTTGATTCAAACCGATAACCCAGAGGAATCCCCATAACTGATAATGGTAAGTATCAAAATCCATAAGTTGAATATCTGAATGAAGAAAACAGGTAGCTTAAAATTTGGTTTGCTCCTGTATTAAAGTTCTGAAAACCTAATTAACATGTTGATTAGCATCACAAAAATATATATGTATATAAGTACGGAATAACTTAAAAATATAGTTTTAAGCACCAATAAAATAATACCACATTGTCAAATTTTAAAAACATACAAATCACATAAAAATTATTATATATGGCATTTTCTTTAACTTAATTATACTTTAAGTAAATCACATAAAAATCATTAAAATTTTGAGGAAAAAATACAAATATGTTGGAACTATAGTGAAAAAAACGGTAACAAAATTAAAAATCCTAAAATAAATAATTAAAATTAAAAGAAGAGATAAAAGAAAAAGTTGAAAATAAGAGAAAAATGAAACTGTTAGAATTAAGTGACCAATTCTTATTTAAATAAAATACAATGGAAAATAAAATAAAAGTAAAATCCATATAGAACTAGACTTCTTTTATTTTATTTTAGAATAAGGTTTTTTAAACCTTATTAAACTCCATCTATTTTGTATTGATTAGGATAAGGTGCTTCAATCCTACTAGAATATGGCTTTATAAGCCTATAAATAGACATAGTCTATTCCTCTTGTATTGAATTCAATTTTTCGACATAGTGAATTTTCTTCTCCTCTGTCCGTGGTTTTTTCCCGAAAGGGTTTCCACGTAAAATTTGTGTGTTCTTTATTTTTTTATCTTTTTTTTTATTTTTTACAAATTGGTATCAGAGCTTCTGGGTTGTTCATCTCAATCACAGTAATGGCGTCTTTGAAGTATGAAATTTCGTTGTTGGATCACAACACTAGATTTGCATTGTGGCAGATTAAGATGCAAGCAGTTCTTGCGTAGATGGATCTGGAGGATACCCTGCTAGGGATAGATAAGATGCCTTCGACATTAACAGATGAAGAGAATAAGCATAAGGATCGAAAGGCGTTAACACAATTACATCTGCATTTGTCCAACGAAATTTTGCAGGATGTGATGAAAGAGAAGACTGCCGCTGCATTATGGAAGAGGCTAGAACAAATATGTATGTCAAAAACTCTAACAAGCAAGTTGCATATGAAGCAGCGTCTTTATGCTCATCGTTTGGAGGAAGGTGCGTCTGTACACAAACACTTAATAATGTTTAAAGAAATTAAGGTGCGTCTGTACACAAACACTTAATAGTGTTTAAAGAAATTTTCTCAAACTCGGAGGCCATGGAGGTTCAGTATGATAAGGAAGATCTAGGGTTGATTCTACTTTGTTCGTTGCCCCCGTCTTATTCAACCTTTAGAGACACGATTTTATATAGCCGCTAGTCTCTCACAGTTGATGAGGTTTATGATTCTTAACCTCGTATGATAAGATGAAGTATCTTATGGTTAAACCCGACTCTCAAGGAGAGGGTCTCATTATTCGTGGGAGACAAGATCGGAATGCTGATGATGATCGTAGTAGGACACAGGAACGAAATCCTTGTGGTAAATCTAAGGGTAAATCGAAGTCTTCAAATAGAGGTAAAACTTGTAACTTCTGCAAGAAGAAAGGGCACATTAAATCTGAGTGCTATAAGCTACAAAATAAGATTAAAAGGAGGCTGCGAATCAAAGGAAAACAACCGAAAATTCGGTGAAGGCGATGTTGTAGAAGACTACAGCGATGATGAACTTCTAATCGCTTCTGTCAATGATTCTAAAGTAAGCGAGGAGTGGATACTTAATTCAGGCTGCACCTTCCACATGAGTCCCAATCGGGATTGGTTTACAACTTACGAAATAGTGTCTGAAGGTGTTGTTTTGATGGGAAATAATGCTTCATGTAAAATCACAAGTGTTGAAACAATTAAAGTTAAGATGTTTGATGGAGTTGTCAAAACACTTTGTAACGTACGACATGTTTCAGAATTGAAAAGAAATTTAATTTCGTTGAGTACTCTTGATTCAAAAGGGTACAGATACACAGCTGAAAGTGAGGTTATAAAGATTTCCAAAGGGTCCCTTGTTGTGATGAAAGGGCAGAGAAAGATTGCCAAGTTATATGTTTTGCAGGTTTCTGCTGTTACTGGTGATGCAGGTGTCGTTTCCTCTTCCTTGTCAGATGATGATATTACTAAACTTTGGCATATGCGCCTAGGACATATGAGTGAGAATGGCATGGCAGAATTTGAGCAAAAGAGGACTTCTTGATGGGCAAGGAATTTGCAAACTGAATTTCTGTGAGTACTGTGTTTTTGGGAAGCAAAAGAGAGTTTGATTCACTAGAGGAATCCATAACACAAAGGGAACGTTGGAGTATATTCATTCTGATCTGTGGGGGCCATCTAGAGTGCCTTCGAGAGGTGGAGCTAATTATATGCTAACCTTTATTGATGATTTTTCCAGAAAAGTTTAGGTGTTCTTCCTGAAGCAGAAAAATAACGTGTTTTCTGCATTTAAGTCTTGGAAAATTATGATTGAAAAACAGACAGGAAAATAGATAAAATACCTCCGCACAGACAATGGCTTAGAATTCTGTTCTGATGAGGTTAATAGATTGTGCAAGTTAGAAGGGGTCATGAGACACTTGACAGTTCGTCATACTTCACAGCAAAACAGCGTTGCAGAACGAATTAACAGAACGATCATGGAGAAGGTTCGATGTATGTTGTTAAATGCCAACTTACCGAAGTTATTTTGGGCAGAAACAGCCTCTACTACATGTTTTTTAATCAACCAATCTCCATCCGTTGCCATTGAGAAAAAGACTCCACAAGAGGTATGGCCTGATAATCCTGCTAATTATTCTGATTTAAAGATTTTTGGGTGTCCTGCATATGCTCATGTTGATAATGGAAAATTGGAATCTAGATCCATTAAATGCGTTTTTCTTGGTTATAAAGCTGGTGTAAAAGGGTATAAGTTATGATGTCTTAAAAATAAAAAAATTGTGATTAGCAGAGATGTTGTTTTTGATGAAACTGCTATGCTACCTAACTTATCTCTTAAAAACTCTTCCAATAAAGAAAATCAAAAGCAGGTGGAGCATCAGATTAATACAGAGTCAACTCATCAAGCCGGAACAAAAATTGATAATAGAGTTGCTTCTTCACCGCAATACTCTATCGCCAAAAACAGAACTAGAAGAGAAATTAAACCTCCAAAGAAGTATGCTGAGGCTGATCTAGTTGCTTATGCTTTAAATGTGGCTGAAGATATAGATGCGAAGCAAGAGCCATCTAATTATTCTGAGGCGGTTAGCTGTGAAGACTCAGAAAAGTGGATGTTTGCTATGCAAGAAGAGATGGAATCACTCCACAAAAACAGAACATGAGACCTTGTGAAACTTCCTAAAGGCAAAAAGGCTGTTCGTTGTAAATGGGTGTTTAAGAAGAAAAAAGGGACTCTAGGAGTTGAAGAACCCAGATATAAAGCAAAGCTTGTTGTAAAGGGTTACAGTCAAATTCCAGAAGTGGACTTCACAGATGTGTTCTCTCCAATTGTTAAGCATAGTTCGATTCAAGCTTTGCTTGGTATTGTGGCCATGCATGATTTGGAGCTTGAGCAGTTAGATGTAAAAATTGCATTTCTGCATGGAGAACTTGAGGAGAATATTTACATGTAACAACCAGAGGGTTTTACAGTCTCAGAAAAAGAGGATTATGTTTGCTTGCTAAGAAAGTCCCTTTACGGTTTGAAACAGTCACCAAGACAGTGGTACAAGAGGTTTGATTCCTTTATGACTTCTCATAATTTCAAAAGAAATAGTTTAGACAGTTGTGTTTACTTTAAGAAAAACAGTGATGGTTCTTTTGTGTATCTACTTCTTTATGTTGATGATATGTTGATAGCATCCAAAGATAAATGAGAGATAAGAAATGTTAAAGCCCAACTAAGTGAAGAATTTGAGATGAAAGATTTAGGACCATCAAAGAAGATACTTGGTATGGAGATTCTCAGAGATAGAAAAACAAGTAAATTGTACCTAAGTCAGAAGGGGTACATTGAGAAAGTTCTTTGCAAGTTCAATATGCAGAGTGCTAAGCCTGTTAGTACTCCTTTAGCAGCCCATTTTAGACTTTCATCGGCTTTGTCTCTACAATCAGATGATGAGATTGAGTACATGTCACATGTTCCATACTCTAGTGCAGTGGGATCTCTCATGTATGCTATGGTTTGTTCACGTCCAGATTTATCATATGCAATTAGTGCAGTTAGCAGATACATGGCAAATCCCGGTAAAGAACATTGGAAAGCAGTTTAGTGGATTTTAAGATACTTACGAGGCACTACTGATGTTTGCTTACAGTTTGGAAGAACTAAAGATGGAGTCATAGGGTATGTTGATGCTGATTTTGCTGGAGACCTTGATAGAAGAAGATCTCTCACAGGTTACGTCTCTACAATCGGAGGTTGTGCAATTAGTTGGAAAGCGACTTTGCAAACTACAATCGCTTTGTCTACCACTGAAGCTGAGTACATGGCGATTACTGAGGCTTGTAAAGAAGCTATTTGGTTGAAGGGGCTATTTAATGAACTCAATGAAAACCTTCAAATCAGTACAGTATTTTGTGACAGTCAGAGTGCCATCTTCCTTACAAAAGATCAAATGTTTCATGAGAGAACAAAACATATTGATGTTCGGTATCATTTTGTTCGTGATATTATTGCTCGTGGTGATATTGTTGTAAGCAAAATTAGTACTCATGAAAATCCTGTAGATATGATGACTAAGTCACTTCCTATAACCAAGTTTGAGCATTGCTTAGACTTGGTTGGTGTTCATTGTTGAAGTTAAACCCTTAAGGGGTTTTATGGAAGAGGTAGAGAACTTGTTCATTAAAAGTTCGCGATGAAGAACTTGTTCATTGAGAATTTGTGTCAAGGTGGAGATTGTTAGAATTAAGTGACCCGAATTCTTATTTAAATAAAATACGATGGAATATAAAATAAAAGTAAAATCCATATAGAACTAAACTTCTTTTATTTTATTTTAGAATAAGGTTTTTTAAACCTTGTTAAACTCTATCTATTTTATATTTATTAGGATAAGGTGTTTCAATCCTATTAGAATATGGCTTTACAAGCCTATAGATAGACATAGTCTATTCCTCTTGTATTGAATTCAATTTTTCGACATAGTGAATTTTCTTCTCCTCTGCCCGTGGTTTTTTCCCGAAAGGGTTTCCACGTAAAATTTGTGTGTTCTTTATTTTTATCTTTTTTTTATTTTTCACAGAAACCAACAATTTAGAAAAAATAAAAACCTTTAGTAGGAAATTGAAAACTATAGCCTCCACTAATTGTATTATCAAACTATGTTATTTAATTAAAAGTTAAAAAATACATAAATAATAATTTAAAATGAAAAAAAATTAAATGCACAAGAATAAAAAATAATAACTTTTGGAAAAAACTAAAATATTTAAAAATTGTAAAAGAAAAATAGATGTATTATTTAAAAATTAATTATTTTAAGTAATTTAATTAAAGTTACATTAAGTTGAGAAGATAGTAGGTATAGATGAATGTTTAAGGATATTTTATTATCTTTAAAATTAGTTGATGTCGCAATATTTTAATAATACCTAAAAATTATACTTTTTAAGATAACCTTAATACAAATTATTCTTATATAAGTATTCATAGCATAGGTAGTTTAAAGCATTTATTAATAAAATTGTACTTTTACCACATTTATAGGAACTATTATGACGTAATTAATGAACTTTTGATTAATTGGATAAACCACATTATTTTATTACAAAATTATAATTATTTTTTTAATAAGGTGATGTATTTACCCATCAAAATATTAATTTTGATTAAATTAGATAAAGTGATGTAATTAATGAACATTCGATGTATTTCTTTGAAAGCCAAGGAGTCTATTAATAACTTGAGCCATAATCTTTGGTGTAATTCGATCCCATTTAACCAGACTCGGCCATCAAAACCTGCTTCTTGTACATACTTCACTCGGTACAATAAGCAGTTACAGTAATGACTAGATGGACGAGTTCTATGCAGCCCAAGCTAGAATTTCTGTATTACCACAGAATTGATCAGGCCTGCCTGCTCGACGGTTTGGGTTGGATCAACACGAGGTTTGGGAGGGAATTCCATCATCTGCAATTGATAAATTGTTGCACTCTCAGGTCTAAATGCATCGATGAACGAAATAATGTCTCCAATTGTATTGTGCAAATTGAAGTGAGCGACCAGGCGAGTCCCGTCAGCCAACCTAAGCTAAATTGAGGTTGATGGTAAACTTTCTTCTACAACCAGGCCAGGAGAAGGACTTGGAGCACTGTTGAGAGGACTGGTAATATATATCAAGGGTCGCAAATTTGTTTTTTTTTTTTTTTTAAGATTTTAAGGGCTCAAAAATCTTTTTTATCAACTTTTAAAGGACCTAAAATAGTTTTTTCTCCAACTTTTAATAAATTTAAAACCTCATTTTTTTTATTTTGATTAGGCCTCAAAATGTCAAGAATGGTTGTCGAGAGTTGTTCCAACACCCTGAAATGTTGTCTGGTGCTTCTTCTTTGGTTCCTGCATGAAAGATAAAACACGGGATTGATATCATCGAGTGGACTTCAAGAATCAGCCAGCTAGTGTTAAATGTTCGTAAGAAAAAGACAGATACATGTCTGAAGAAGGCCTTTTCGATCCCTTCCTAAATTCTATACAATGCTGAAAACAGAGACTTAGTGACTTACAGGGTATTTCTCGTTTCTCTTTTATCAGATTGACATGAACAGGACCTTTTATCAGCACTCTCAAGTTCTTTAGGACACCCGGACTTTCTGATGCTCCGCATCAAGATTCAGCCAAGTTATTAATAAAACACGAAAAGGTATTCTGAAAACATATAGAATGAAACAAATGTTTGCGAGATGCATGAAACAGAAACGACAAGAATGGAATGCCTAATTAACATTACCTCTAAGAAATGTGCATTTTCGGGATCATCCAACCTTCTCAGAGGAACATCATTTACTGTGAAGCCATCAGTCCAGAAAACAATGTTGTGAATAACAGTCTGAGGCAGCTGAGGTACAGAAGATACATTTTCCCCTGAATGTAATCTACCGGTTCCAGTAAAACTAGTTGAACTTGACGATGGATTAAGCTGTTCAATTGGCCGTTCTACGGCTCCCAGTTGCCTAGCTTGATTGAAAATCTCATCTACTTCATTATTCTTCGAAGGATCTTGAACAAGAATGCCACTGCAAAATCTAAAGAGTTATACTCGATCACCCTTAAGCATTTCATCATATTGAATTATAGGCTTGGTATTTGCTTTAAGTTGAACACCTTGAGAAAGCTTAACATAGAAAAGTAAATGGTTTCATCAACAATGAAAAAATGACGAATAGGTATATATAAAAGTTGTCCATTCCCCGGGACATTTGAAAAATGAGATGTTATGAACAAAAATTTAAGTTTGAAATATAGGCTTAGAAAAAAATTAGGTCCGTTTTCTAAACGAGTCAGGCTTTGTTAAGTTTTTTTTGGCCTGGCCCTCCCAGATACATGTCTTTTTAAAATTTATTAAAAAATATTTATTCTAATGTATTTGATAAATTGTATTTTTTGAAATTTATTTTATATAATAAAATAATTTTAAAAATTTTAATCTGAGTCAGGCAGATAAAATCTAAATTTAACATATATAATTTAGGTTAAACTTAAATAAAAATTTAAACTTATTTTTTTAATAAAATCGAGTCCAAATCTATATGGGAATTAAAATTTTGTTATGATGAACAAAAGTGTACAGGTGAGTGAGTATTTCAACACTCAATGTCAGTGCAATATTGCAAGTAGAAAATGACAAAACACTGAAACAAGGTACCTTTGTGATGTAATGCAAGTCTTGTAAGTTTGGATTGCATTTAATTATTAGGGTCATAAAATTAATGAAATAATGAATGTTTTGTTTTTCTTATGAAAACAAATATTTGGGCTATCATTTTCATTAATGTTACACAATATTGCCATTTGCCAGCAATTTAGTTTCTCTTAATAATTTTATGGTTAGCTTCACTCCTATAAAGTTGTTCATTCTTTTTAAGGAAACACACTCAACCACCTCAAGTTTATATAGGATTTTATTTTCTTTTTTGGTAGTATAAATAATGGTTAAATAGGTAATATGATTATTTTTTTAATTAGTTAAATAGATATTTTTTTCAAGATTTAGGAAAAGAGATTGATTTTAGAGAGTATGTGAAAACGCGTCCAACTAGACTTACTTTCTGCATACCAATTGAGCGAATTTTTCTGTTTATATACTAAAAAAAGCGTGCCCACCTAGGCATGTTTTTTCCTAAATTATAGTAGAAAGTTTGTCCAATTAGACGTTCTTTCACACAATCTCTTCAAAATCGATTTATTTTCTTAAATCCTGAAAAAACCGGCATATTTAACCTATTTAGCCATAAATAATATTTTATTGATGACTATTTTAAAATTGGTTTTATGAGAAATTTATATTATATAAAATAATTGATTATTGATATTACGAGTTAATTTAACATTAAATTTAATTTTAAATTTAACATTAAATTTAATTTTAAAATTTTAAAATACCCTTTAATAATATTTTATCTTTTCATATTTTATATAATCTTTAAATAAAACAATTAAAAATATTATTTGAAAATAAAACAAAAACTGATAAATTCATATAAAATTCTCTTACTACTCTACCAAAACTATTTATTAAAATAATTTTATAAATATATTTTAATATAAAATATTTTCTTCCACCAAAATGTATAATTAATTATAATTTAGTTATGGAAGAATATTTTGTAATCTAGATGGAACCATGAAATTCACTATTTTAAAGTGTTACAAGTACATTAAAATCATTTTTTTAGATATGGTAACGAGAACAAATTCCTTATGATAATACATTTTAGGTTTTATAATGCATTGAAAGAATTTATTTATTTACATTGTTGGAAAGGACAACTACGAACCCCCATATGAATCGTAAAATGAACATGTATAATATAAAAAACAAAAACAAAATAATAGACTAAAAAGTAAAACCTTTTAAATTCAAGTTAATAAATGAGGTCCCAATGGTTTTTCTACATATTTAAAATTTAATCTCTCTATTTTTATTCCAATTTTCAAGGAATTTAGTCATTCTATTTTATAGATTTAAAAATACAAGTTCAATTGTTGAAATAGTAAAATTCTTTGGTTAAATTCAGTTTTATTACAATATCAAAATTTTTGTTACATGACTACCAAGTTAATACTTCTTTTATTTCAAAATATCACCCCATCAAACTTGAAAGATTTTTAATGGTATTAATAATTGGATATGAATTTAAAAATTTAAAAAGTAAAAGGACTAAATTCTAAAAAGTAAAAGTTGAATGACTAAATTTCAAATATGCAAAAAGCATAGGAACTTAAAACATAATTTAACCTACAATTAATTTCATTAATGATGTAAGTTATCATTCAGGTTGAAGCAATGAGAATATTTCGCATTAATTTATTAAATGCATTTATCACCAGTTCAAATATGCGAGGGACCACAAAGATAGGAAAATTTATATTTAAGTGTAGAATATTTTGAGAGAAATATAGGATTAGTGGACCAATTTGGAAGGTTTATTTGATTAATGGGCCAATAAACATAAATATTCACCAAATTCATCAAGGTAGTAGGGAAGGGAATATCAGAAACTTCAATAATTTGTTGCTACTGATGGAAATAGAATTTATCAGATTTGTACCTATCATAATTCATAACAACCAAATCCGTCCTTCAACTTAGATTAATTTTCAATTCAAGTGAGGATTTAATAATGACCAAATTAAATAAGTTTATAATTTTATATAAATTGGACCGACTTGGTTAATTATTTGGTCAGTACAATTTTCTTTTAATTTGATCATTTTCTTAATTAAATTTCCAATTTGATTAATTTGTAATTCTCGATTCAACTAATTAATTCATACGATTATATTTTCTTAACAAATTAATATTTAATAAAAGTAAAATACTTAAAAGGGCATGATTAATACATTGACGATTTAACCATCATATTTCATGTTCTATTCATATATAGATCATGTTAAAAGAATTTCAATTGTGAGATATATATCAATATAAATAACATTTTATATCTATATGGTAGAGATCGCAACATGTCTATTTATTCTTAATTATGGTTTTATCTAATATAGCCGCTTAATGTTGTCCTTTTCTACCAAAAAAAATAATACTTGGATTGTTAAAATATCAATCATATAAAATAATTATGAATGTATGTAAAACTTCGTAAATTTTTATATCACTATAAGTGAATTTTCTTTATATTTAAAATATATTTATATGTTATTAAAACATGATTTCAATTAGGCTAAATTTATAAAAAATAATTTTTGTATTGAATTAATATTAAATTTAATCTAACTCTACTTTGTTACTTTGGCTTTCATTCTTATTTTGACGTCCAATTTACAAGTTTTTATCATCATTGGATCATTGGTTATAATCAATATATTGGAAAGTTATGAACAAAAATTTATTTAAAGAGAAATCCCAAAAGTGTAAATAATATATATTGTTATATTTATATTAATAAAAAATATACAATGATTGAATTAAATAATTTTACATTACATAAAATTATAAACTTATTTAAAATTTGACCAGTATAAATGAAGTATATATACACTTGTATATATAAAATAGGTCTTGTATTTGTCTTTGAAAAATTCTATTTTATAAATTTAAATTGAATTTGGTTGAACTCGATGTATCATATGAAATAAACAATATGATTGGAACTTGAAATTAACTTTAACGCAAAATACTAATATTTTATAATTTTAGAAATAATGTTAATATTTGTGAATATTTATCTTTTTAAATATTTAAATATTTTATAATTTTAATATCATTTGTTGATGTATCATTTTAAGTAAATAATGTCATGTTAACATGAAGTATAAATGAACTATAACGAGAGTTGACACTTCAATATCATAATAAAAAAATATATTTTAGTTAACATTTTCATTAAAAAATCAGGCTTTTTCTAAAAGGAAAATGATCAAATTTAACTAAAAATTAAATTAAAAAAGATGCAAACATTGAGTACTAAATTTGATATTATGCCTAAAAAGGAATTTTTTAAAGGTAAACTATACCATTAGTCACTAAACTATAGATAAGTTTTCGTTTTTGTCACTTAACTAAAATAATTATAATTTGACCACTAAACTATTCAAAAGTTTTTATTTAAGTAATTTTTTTTTATAAAAAAAGTTTCACTAACGAGTTTCAACCAACAATTCGACGACTAGTACGAGTGAAAAATCAACAAAAAAACTATATAACATCAATTTTAACAGCTAAATAATTAAATTGTAACTTTTGAATAGTTAAGCTACTAAATTGAAAATTTTCTAGTTAACTTACAGTTTACTTTTTTTTTTTTTTTACTCTTTTAGCTCGCAAAGCGAAGCTTTTTGAAAATATTGAAAAGGAACAGCAATGGTGACAAAGACACTACCTCTTTCGAAAGGAAGAAGATAGATATCCAGAAAGGCATTTGAAATGTGGTGAGTGCATTTTATGCCGGCCCCCCACCTTTTTTCCATTGACGTTTTCTCACACCCAACAGAAACAAACTACCCAACAACGCGGGAATCCCCCTTTGCCATTTCTTCTCTTTTTCATTTATTTCTCTTTGTGTCGTGCCGGCCTCAACTGCTACCCAATCCAAAACTTGTCAATAACCCTTTTTTTTTATTTGTTGTTTTCCATTTGGGTTTTGTTCTTTCTAAGTGCCCATTAGCTCACTTTCTTTTAAAACCAACTCTTTTTAACAATACCCAGTTTCAGATTCTTTTTTCACTCTGACAATGGCTACAACCAGTTCTGGTTTGAGACCAGCACAAAGGGCTGAAAGGCAAAGAGTTTCTCAACAAGGTCTTATCCATGGTGGGAATTCATTAACGAGAAGTTTAAATAATGGCCAAAACTCTCTTCGCTCAAGTGATACCAAACCTCTTCATTTTCCTCCTGCTCCTACATCTAGACGTTCAGTTACTCCAAATTCTCGTTCTAACTCCAGGGACTTTGATGATGATAATGGTTGTTTTTCCCCTCTGTCTTTAATTTGCTTCATTTTTTACTTAAAAGTTTCAGTTTTATTTTTTGGTGTGCTATTTTGCTTGCTTCTGTTTGAAGGTCTGAATTTTTTTGGCTGGTGGGGTGGAGTTGCTTTTGGCTTCCTTAAAATGGGTTTATTCTCGAGTTTCATTTTGACTTTGGTGGACTAATAATAATGACCGGTTATTTGTTTGTTGCTCTTATGCTTGTTTGATCTCAAGTTTTGGCTCTTATAATCATAGTTTCATAGTCAAATCATAAACAGGGAAAATATTTGGCTATTGATTTCCTACTCTTGGCCTTTCTCATTTGTACACAGAAAAAGAAAAGCTTTCAGAACTTACATGGGTAATATGAAAAATGTAGGAACTATTCTTGGTATGTTTTGTGGGGGGGGGGGGGGTGATGATGTAAATGAAGCCAGGCTAAAAACGTGAAAATTTGGGGGTCTACTTGGATGATGTCAAGGTTTTTGGCTAAAATGTGAAATTGGACTATCAAGTATCAACATTTGTCTTCAGCTTAATGATCTGCATTGCTGTTAGGAATTTAATTTCATTTCAAGACGAGATGAAATTTTTTCCAAAGAATCATGCATTCAAGGGCTTTCTTTTCTTTTCTTTTTGGCTTAGAGTTTACAATATCTTTTAGTTTTTATTCTGGAAACTTTAAATAAGGGGGAATAATTTTGGATATAATTTGTTTGAGCAAGGCTGAATTATTTGAAAACATGATTTTAAGATATGGGCTTAATAAAAAAAGTCCTTGCTTTATTGAAGGATGAAACCTGCTACTGACTGTCATTTGATTAATGTATTTTTCTGAAATGTCCTTTGATTCTGTACCTGGTTTATAGATCCTGGGAGGGTGAGAGTTGCTGTAAGACTTCGACCAAGAAATGCTGAGGATCTTCTTTCAGATGCTGATTTTGCTGATTGTGTTGAATTGCAACCCGAGGTATTAACAAATTCACAACTCTATTTTGACATTGTTGTAAATTATCAAAGCATGTTTTCTTTCTGGTTCATAGCATGATTTCATGGTTTTTTATCATATCTAAGTTGATCCTGCAGCATTTCTCTTGTTTTTGCAATATTCATTGACTTCCCATTTGGGGCCTCCCCTGGAATCATAGATTGATGGTTTCTTATTTATGTTGTTCGGTGCAATGTAGCTGAAGCGTTTAAAGTTGCGTAAAAACAACTGGAGTTCTGAATCTTACAAATTTGATGAAGTCTTCACGGGAACTGCTTCTCAGAAGCGAGTTTATGAAGTTGTTGCAAAACCTGTGGTCGAGGTGAGTGAGAAACATCTTAAGTGGTAGAGGTTTTCTTCAACCAGATGATACCTATTGCTTGTTCATTCTTCAATGCTCTCTCCATGTGTGTCACTTAACCCCCTTATTATGTTTGCATTTTCATCTTAAAATTGGTTGCTTTGAAGCCATTGTTTCTGCCTTCTAAGATTGTTTAGTTTATATTTAATCTTTTTGGTTGATTTAATATGTTTTTGCAGAGTGTATTGAGTGGTTATAATGGGACAGTTATGGCCTATGGTCAAACAGGCACTGGCAAAACTTTTACACTTGGCAGACTTGGTAAAGATGATGCATCTGAACGTGGTATTATGGTTAGAGCTCTAGAGGACATAGTGGCCAACATATCTCTTGCTTCCGATACTGTGGAAATCTCGTATTTGCAGGTAAGATTCATATTGCGTTCTTTTGTGTGATCGTTTGTAGGCACTTGTCTCATGGTTGTTGATTAAATTTACTGTTGAGGTGTGTTTTCTTCCTCAACCTATAGCTAATGTATTAGTTTTGAGTTGAATTTATCATTTGATGCTTTATCTACTAGATAGGCATGGTTGGGTTTTGTTGTTTGGACCTTTTTGATTTAATATTTAGCCACATGACAGTTATACTGGATGAAAACAAACTAACATACTAGTGATATGGAGAGAAACATGATATAGTCTATTGAGACTTGTACACAACAAAGAAGTAGCAAACAACAATAATTATGCGAAGACAGCACTGTGTTCAGCTACTAGGCTTCAGAATCAAGATCCTAAAATGTGTATAAATATGGCGTAATAAGTTGATGAAAATGGAAAGCATGAGCCCCATTTGGCTCTTTATTGTCAGTCTAAGGGTTGAAAAGTGCCTTTCAACCCAAATCATGATTTCAAACCAAAAATAATGTAAACAAGGAGTTTTTCTAGCCAAACCATGTTTTTAAAATGAGATTTTAACCGAAGCAAAAAGCTAAAATTTTTACCTTTTGGCTGAACTTAATTTCTTATCCTCATTAAAGAAGTCCAACATTTCTTCTACTTTACATGTCTAAAATGGACATTTTATTTGTTCAAAAGTACTTTTTGACAGCAATAGCAAACACTGTCAAAATTTTCAAAAGTACTTTATCACAACACTTTTCAACCTCAATGGTAAACTGGCCCTAAGAACCCTAAAGTTTTTAGTCAATTTCTTTCTGCATTATCTGAAATATCTCTTCGTCAACTGAAAACACAATACATTCAAGAGCCTTGTTGGTAGATTGAGTTTTGGTTGGTATCTACATTGAAAACAATGCAAAATTCAGTAAAAAGTTTGTGAAGTTTACAGCAAGTATGGTTACGGAAAAACTCAGAAATTCAAAATAACACTAATTGGATGAAGGACCCTACCATACCTTATTCACCTTTATGGTAATATTACAATTAGCATATTTATGGTGCCAAAGCTTATGGAATCCGTGCTTTAGAGGATGGCTCAGCAGATGACATTATTTGGATCAATAGCTTGTGTCTGCATCAGTCTATTTTTCTCTAGTAATCTTTTAATAGTTAATTATGGAGACACACACAGACACTTTTATGTATTAGTCAAAAGCAAACTAAATTGTTAACCATTGACCAGATATTTTACCAGACTGTTTGTGCAGTGATTGGTTGTTGGAAATTTTCTAGGTCACCAGCCTTTAAACTATTATTTTGTGTGCCTTCTCTAGTTATATTGATAGAAAATTTTGGATGAACTGATTGCTCTTTTAATTTAGTGTTTTAATTTTTATAATCCAGTTGTATATGGAATCTATACAAGATCTGCTTGCACCTGAAAAGACAAATATCACTATTAATGAGGACCCCAAGACTGGGGAAGTATCATTGCCTGGTGCTGTCACAGTTAAGGTCCAAGATCTTGATCATTTTATAGAGCTATTGCAAATTGGCGAGGGAAATCGCCATGCAGCTAACACAAAGCTAAATACAGAATCTTCACGTAGCCATGCAATTCTAATGGTAAGCATTCGTTAGAACTTGGTACTCTGGAAAGAAATGTTAGAAAAAAGGTACAAAACGGATCCTGAAATCATTTATCTCGCAGGTTTATATCCGGAGGTCTGTCCCTGAAAAAGTGGAAGATGATATTAACTCTCAAGATAGGAAAACAAAAAGCAATTTGCCTCTGGTTAGGAAAAGCAAGTTGCTGATAGTGGATCTTGCAGGTTCTGAAAGATTAGACAAATCAGGTATGTTCTTGATGGTTTCTATTTCCATTTAGAGGACTAGATGTATGCTTCAAACACGTATTGCCATTATCTTTTTTAGTTTTATTTTTGTACTGTGTCTTATACTCCAGTTATGTATATGTTTCTTGAGTAGAGTAAAAGTTTTATATAACTGGTTTCCAGTATGGAAAATTATTTGATCCACCATTAGGGCTAGTAGGGGGATATGTGTTTAAAATTATTATAATATAACAAAAAAGTAACACTTGTCAGTTTCTTAATCCCACTTGTGGAGTAAAAAAGCTCTACCAGCTGTATATAGGAAATGGACTCTTCCTATGTATCTTGTTTCTCTGAGTGTTAACAGCTGAAAGTAGGAGCATAATTTTATCGGATCATCCTTCAAAAACTTGCCTAACTGTTTATCCATGTTACAGGCAGTGAAGGTCTTTTGCTTGAAGAGGCTAAGTTTATTAATCTCTCTCTTACTTCGTTGGGAAAATGCATAAATGCATTAGCCGAGAATAGTCCACATATACCTACGAGGGATTCTAAACTTACAAGATTGCTTCGTGATTCTTTTGGAGGTTAGTAAGGAACTCTTTACTTTATGATTTGTCTTTTTGTTTCTAGTAATACCTTTATCAAAACCTGAAGGTTTTGAAGTAGAACATTCTATCAGTGACGTCTATCATCTCTCACACTAATATCACTGTTTCTACGTTTTTCTTGGTATTGTAATATGATTAATATATGTCTATATCAGTTGGTTTTCTTAATTAATAGGTTTATGACTTGATAAATGATTCTGTATTGTACTTTACTGGATATCTTTCAAAGGATGCTTATCTTTAGATTAAGTAAGCTTATTCTGCATGCACTATTAGTCTTTTAATTGTAATATGCTTGCTCGTTTTATCTTCAAATGTTCTTATTAGATTCATATGTAAATGGATAGGCTCTGCAAGGACTTCACTTATAATAACAATTGGGCCATCTTCACGACATCATGCAGAGACCACTAGCACAATAATGTTTGGGCAGCGGGTGAGTATATGAAGAATATTGCGATTTAGAAGTTGAGAATCTCCAGTTGAATGCATGCTATGTTATGTTTAATCATCAACAAACCTCTCTTTCCCCCTTGTTTCTTTTGTGCATCTGCTCTGCATTATAGTTAAATGCTTGAACCATTAATTTTGATGAAGACAATGCATTATATGTTTTTCCTTACGCATCCTAATGTCTTGTTTTTGCAGGCTATGAAAATAGTAAATGTGGTAAAGCTTAAAGAAGAGTTTGATTATGAAAGTTTATGCCGAAAGCTTGAGACTCAAGTAGACCATTTTACTGCTGAAATCGATAGGCAACAGAAATTGAGGGAGAGTGAAAAATATGATTTAGAAAAACAACTGCGGGATTGTCATGATTCTTTTAATGAGACAAGAAAGAATCTAGTCACAAGGTCTGAGGTAGTTTTCTTTCCTGCTTTACTCAACTAATTATAATTAATATTCAATCTGAAAATTGTTTCCTGGCCTTTTTCTAACTTTTCATATTTTAAATCGCATTACCATCTTGTCATGTTTGGATCCAATACGCATCTAAATGTTGGTATAATTCTATTTTTTCTTAAATTTGTAATATTTTAATATTCTTTTGCAGTTTTTAGAGCAGAAAAATACTCGCTTGGAGTTGGACATTGAAGAGGCTTTAGCTGAATTAAACTGCCAGAAAGATCAGAACTCTTTGTTGGAAGATAAAATTGCAGACTTGGAAATGAGTTTAAAACAGAACAAGGTAATTGTCTTTGATAAATATTTGCTATGGCTGTTTTTCCATGCATTAAGGTTATATGATTCAAGCAAGTCTTCTTGTCAGTAGCATTCCAGTGGATCTCTAAGTCTGTAAAAGTCTTTCTTATAATGTTATGGTCTTCAAGAATAGCCTTACTTTGTACCAAGAATCTTGATCAGTGGTGGGTGTAAACAGCTTTGATTTATATCTACACATGATATCATGTGAAAGTTCTCGCTCTACATTAATTCTAAGGATGCAAATGGACAATTGAGCTAAATATATTTATGGTGTTCTTTATATTAATAATTTCTATTATCCAGAAAACAAGAGTATTTATGCTGTTCTTTTGATTGTTAGTAGCAAAATCAGCTGGAAAATTGTACATACCAGAAAGCACTAGCCGATACCACTCAGATGTATGAGAGAAAGATAGCCGAGTTGATGAAGCAGCTAGAAGTCGAGCGAGCCAAGTCTGAAAGTGCTGAAGAACAGTTAGATGCAATGAAAAAGCTTTCAGATGAGCATAAAAAATTGATTCAGGTTAGTGGTCCTAACTTTTGTTTCATCATTCTTTCTGTGAATTATTATTTTCTATTTCACTGATTCCTCAAATTCAATTTTGTAAAGATTATGCAAACCCTGAATATATATTCTTATTGCTAATAGCATCATGAGATGGAGAATTCTAAATATCAGAGGGCTCTTGCTGACACTACTCAGATGTATGAAATGAAAATCACGGAGTTAACTAAGCAATTAGAGGACGAGCACACCAGGTTTGAAGGTGCACAAGAACAACTAGATTTGGCAAACATGCTGCTAGCAGATTATCAGAACTCGACGCAGGTTAAGCTTCTTCCAAAAATGAAATGTGAAATGATCTTTTGTCCCCCCTCCCCTCCCCCCAAAAAAAAAATATCTCCTTACAATCTAATTGCTTTAACGGTACAATATCCTCTTATTTTCTTCCCTTCCTAGGTCTGCTTATATTTTATTTGTTATCATCACTTTTTAACAATTATATTACTCAATCGGCTTTTTTATTTTGGGGTGCATCTCAACATTCGGGCATATATCCTTACACTGCCAAATATTGTTTATCTGCCTGCCATTTTCTTTACCTGAAACCTCAGTAGTCTGTCTGTATTAGACAACATAGCTTCACATTTCAATCTGTTTCTGGCCCTTGGAGAGAGTCAGATGCTCCATGCCATTGCTAATTCCGTGAATTTATCTTGTTGTCTTTGTTGCATATTTTGATTACTAAAGCAGTCTAGTCTTTTTGAGCAGTTAAACATTCCTGGAATGCCTTTCCTTACATTATTCTGCTGCAGATAATTTACCAGCTTTCTTTGAAGTTATTCAGTTTCTGAACTCTTTTTGCACTTTTGTTTTTCATGATCTCCAGGAGCAGGAAGAAACCAGTGAACTGAGATTGAAGTTAGAAGAAATGTATCGGCTTCATGAATCTACTGTAAATGAACTACAATCCCTGAAAGCAGAATTTAAAGATCAGATCCAAGAGAAGGTATGATTGGTCATGCATATGCCGGCATGCATAACTTTTAGTTCAAGTTTTGTTTAGACATCCAGCAGCTGTGAACTATAGGCCCGAAGTTCTAGCCTTAATGCTTTTTTCTCTGAAATAAATTGGTTTTCCTAGGAAGCAATTAGTGAAAAGCTTTATGCTGTTCAAGAAAAATTATCGGCAGAAGAAAAAAGGAGGAAGGCTATTGAGCATGAGCTTGTAAATCTTAAAAAAGGTGCGCCCGAAGGAGATAAACATTTTGAGGTAAGTTGTTTGTACGTTTTTTACATCATGTCAATTATTATTTCTTTATAGTATTATAATATCAAGTTTTGCAGGATAAGAAATCGTACGTGAAGGAAAATATCAGAGGAACTTCAGTGTTAGGTACCTCAGCAAGCCTCAATAAGTCAGGCACATTAAGGGTCACGCAGTCTGCTCAGAGGGCTACAATTGCAAAGATATGTGAAGAAGGTAAGACTTTTGCTGTAATAAAATCGTATATCATCAAAATATTTCTCCTAGTCGACAAGCAATCTTGACTTAGATGTTTTTGGTTCTTAAATGCAGTCGGACTTCAAAAGATAATACAATTGTTAACTTCTGAAGACTTGGATGTGCAAATCCATGCTGTGAAAGTGATAGCCAATCTTGCTGCTGAAGGTGGAGTTCAATATATATGACTACTGGATTTGAATAAAATGCTTTCATTCTTTTTGCCTTGCTTGGACAATCCTCTGATGGAATTGTGTTTTTGGATTGATTTTAATGCGTGGCTATTTCCAGTCTCTTTTTTCATCTCTGCATCTTTTTGTTATGTGCTTTGAAAGTTTAAATCATTTCTCCCGAGGTGATTATGGTTTTATATACTGCAGATGTTAACCAGGAGTCTATCGTGGAGGAAGGCGGTTTAGATGCCCTGCTTACGATGTTGAGATCATCTCAAAATGCTACTATACTTAGAGTGGCTTCTGGGGCAATTGCTAATCTGGCAATGAATGGTAATTGCAAATTACTATCTTCCGTTGGCATATTATTCACTCCGAATCTGGCAATTGGTTATCAATGATGGATTCAAATTGAACTCTTTTCCGTTTTCTAAACATTTCCACATAATATCTTTTATTGTTATAAATGGCAACACTTTTTCGTATGAAGAATTAGCTCACATGCATATCACCACTTTCATTTCCAGAAGTACCTTTACAAGAAAATCTCAGGATGTACCATGGTTTAATATGCAAATAAATATAGTTTTTCACTCCAAAGTCAATCATCTCATTGATGCATTATCTCCATGCTGAGATGTTTAAATCCTCCATAATGTTCAGAGACTTCCTATGTTAACCTGTTTCTGAATCATTCTCAGAGATGAATCAAGGTCTAATAATGAGCAGAGGAGGTGCTAAGTTACTAGCAAAGACAGCTTCTGGGACAGATGATCCGCAAACTCTTAGAATGGTTGCCGGTGCACTTGCCAATTTATGTGGAAATGGTATGCCCTTTTTCATGTACACTATGGATTTCTTTTGATTGTGGCTGAAGCCGAGAAATTAACCAGTCAGTCATACCAATTGGAATTTAGGAACTGTTTTGTTCAAACTGTAGTTTCCTTCAACCGTAGAATCCGTCTTGCAACTTAATGTTTCGCAATTTACCTGATACACATTAAGATAACTGATCTTATCAAAACGGGAAGTTTAAGTCCTCATCTTGATTTATGCTGTTCATTTGGATGTTTTCGTCATTCAACAGAAAAACTACACACAATGCTAAAAGAAGATGGAGGAATCAAGGCAATGTTGGGAATGGTTAGATCGGGGAATAATGATGTGGTTGCGCAGGTTGCTAGAGGACTGGCTAACTTCGCTAAATGCGAATCCCGAGCAATGGTTCAAGGTTCATCCATGTCTCTGAAGTTTGATAGCCTATGTTGGTTATCTTCTCTTCACAATTCTAACGAACTTTGGTCGCTGCAGGACATCGCAAAGGCCGTTCACTTCTAATGGAAGATTGTGCACTTGAATGGTTGATTGACAATTGTAACACCACATCGGCTTCAACCCGACGTCACATTGAGCTGGCGCTTTCTCATTTAGCACAAAATGGTAAGGGCCTAGGGCCAAAATTTGATACAAAAAACGTACTTCACTAAAATCCGATTCCAGTCTTTCTCATTCTTGGATTATAAACTGTAAGGGCCAAAATTTTCATGGCTGAAACTTATCAGTTTCTTTTAATGCTGACTTCTTAATCTGCTGCCTCTTGTAGAGGACAATGCCGGGGATTTTATATCGAGTGGAGCATTACAAGAGCTTCAACGGATATCAAATGAATCAAGCAGAGAGGATATCCGCAACTTGGCAAAGAAGATGCTGAAATCAAACCCTGTGTTTCAGGGTGAGATGCGTTTAGGACAGCAGTAAGATGTACATACAGTATGAACCTTACAATTTGTTTATGTATTCTCTAATTTACTAGATTTCTATTAGGGATAGTAGTTTCCACCTTAAGTTATTAATATATATCATCAAATAACTTCAATCCATCAGCTCAAGATGACATTAAACATTCAGTCGGTTCGATTTTAAAAATTCAGAAAATTGAACAAACTCCTTGAGCATGAAGAACCGGTCATATTCATTGATCTTAAACCTTAAAACTGAAATGAAAGATCCAAATTGTCATGAAAAGAACTTTCAGAACTTTCTATTTTGATACGGCAATACAATCTGACTGTTACTTAAGAATGTCGAGATCACATGTTGAAAGCTCATTTGCAGGAAAACGGTGAACATTTAGTATATATCACTATGGAGATACGGCTGGGCAATGCATCACTTAAAATAGAACAAAAGTGTGAAAAGGGAATAAGTTTGATCGATATACACAGGCATTTCTTCTTTGAGCAGGGCATCTTGCCCCATGTCTTACCTACAAGGTACTATGGTAGGTACTATGGTAGGCACTAGCAGGTTCCAGGGCAAATAGACTTGGCTCTGGCTGCTTGTCAATGGCTTCAAAACCTTTCAAAGATGTGATCTCACCTTGAAAGAAGAACTGCAGCAGCAACTTCACTACCTATACATTTCAAAGTAACATTAGACAGTTTGAATCACATCTTTAGGTGTCAAATAACACCTAAACCTATGCAACTAGGGAGAGGAAATATTGAGTATAACATCTATTCAACATTAAAAACTATGTAACCCTAAAAGATCCTCCAAATATATGAAATAGACATACCTTTGTCATCTGCATATCCGTATTTGATGATCACAGTTTGAGTAGCATAGGTCTAAAGTTTTTAGTCAACAGCATTAGACAAGTGTATTACATAGTAAAAATGAAACAGAAGGAATGCCAAAAACAGACCAAACAATAAAATAATGGGAATGAAAAAGTACTTGATTGATCCAGGAATAAGATTAGTATCTGACAAATGTTACAAGAATGGTACAAGACTTAGATCCTTGTTGTTGCCCTTTAGCATTCGGAAACATATTGTAGAAACCTGCATGAAATATGTAAATCAACAAATACTTTCTGTCAGAAAATTTATGATGACAACTAAATAAGCCAATCGTATATCGGTTAATCATTTAGGAAGAGACTACAATCAAATAAACATGCCAATGGTGCTCTTAGCCTGTATTGTAATATTATGCACCATGCTTGACACAGAAAAGGTACCTTGGAATTTAACAAGCTAACTTTCTCGACTTAGCTAATGCAATTAAGTTGTCAAACTTTGAGCCATTGAAGAGAATAAAGCATAGCACTATCAAAATGTGAGACATTGTTAGAAAACAGCAAATTCATCGAGATAAGAGTTTACCTTTTGAGAGTGAGAAGTCCTCATCTTGGTCAACAGGCTCTCCGTGTTAAATGCTAGTTTGAAACAAGAAAAATCATATTGCAACATTATGTAAATTCAGTACTGTAGGGCATATCATTCAAAGTTAAAATGGTATAAAAATTCTCAGAATTGTTTACAGGAATTTTATTTGTAAACCTTGTATAAACTAACGTAAAATTTGCTAACAAGAAACATAGAACCTATGGTTAAGTATGAGTTTGAACATTTGCTAGAAGCCGGGTGAGTTTACTTAGAGTTTCACGAGCAGATACAGTATCTGGATGATCCTCACCACAGATTGAAGTTCTAATAAAAATAGCTTTCCTAATTAGGTCATCTCCTATGTCAAATTGCCCCCCTCTTAGCAGTAATTTGGCCCTAGTTTCGAGCACAGTGGCTCTTGATAATGCCAAGTCCTGCCAAAGACAAGGATTCAATTGAGCATTAGTTTTGATGGGCCTCCAACAAAGTGATTTGTCCAACCACTTCTCGACTGGGGTAACAAATGCCTGGTCTGCTACCTCCAACGCATTGGTGCATAGCTGGAGCAGTTCAAGAGCAGGTCTGCATCTAGAGAATGTAATGAATGTCCGAATTGCAAGAGGCAAAATCACTTCTTTGACAAGGTATAACAGTTCCGAGACCCTGAGTTCAACAACTATCGGATCATTACCAAATCCAAATAGCAAGAAACATGCTGCCCATATATGTTCCGAGTGGAGGGATAGAGATCCACGACTAACAACAGCTTGAACCATGGCATGTGCAACACCAGTAAGTCCTCTCTTCCGAGCATAAACCTTGATGAGCTCATTGAAATGGACATAACCGTCCTTGGTACTACTTCGTGCAATGTTGAATCTCAGCAACATGGAATATGCTTCTGTTTCGGATCTCTTGGAGTATGATGAAGAAAAACCACATGTCAGGGAACGCAATACTTTTCTCCAAAAACAGGTTCTTTTATGTTTCTCGGGTATCTTGCGAGCAGCTAGGGCTAAAAGGGAAACTGGAATGGCAGCAGGAGCAAACCAACCACTCACCAGGACCATTCTTGTCGCTAAGCTCCTTGGTCCATCAGCATGATCAAATACGGAAAAACATACCTCAAAGAGTTGGAGAAGGAAAGTGTTTTTCCTCAACGAGTGAGCCTCCCTACCACTCAACGAAATGTCTCTCAAAGGTATACGATTGATAGTATCCAGTAGCCGGCTCGGATTTATCGGTAGCTCAGATAGAATGGCGCCTACAATTGCAAGGCCCAAAGTCAGCCTTCCAACTTTCTCCTCAATAGTCCTCAGCACATCAATCTCTGCAATAGGGTACTCTTTTGCACTTAACTGCATTAATGACATAGCCTCTACTGCAGACAAGTATGAGAGTTTTAAAGGTTCCAGATTCATTACACGTGGAAGCCGAGTGGATATCAGAATGTGGGTCTCTCCTCCAAAACGAGGAAGAAGATCCATTATGAGCTTTTGATCCCACCAATCCTTTTCACTCTCTAAATTATCAATCACTACCAGAAAAGGTATGTTTCTCATTAGCTCTTTCCGGATTCTAGAAATGGCAGCCTCTTCCTGCTCATCGAAGCTTTTCATCTTGCTTTTGTCTGTGCAATTTTCGACCCTAACATCAACCTCTAAAAGAGATCGGAGATTTAGATAATTCTGCCTAATATACCGGCTTTCCCCTCCTACCCATAGAACCATCTTATACCTCTGGTGATATCTGTAGGCAAATTCCAGAAGAAGCTCTGTCTTCCCTATTCCCGAGTCCCCAGTTACGCAGGCAATGCCCTTTCCGTATACAATTTTTGCTGATTTCTTTCTCCGTGAAGTCCATCCACCACCTTTAGGTCTTTGATTCTGTTGCCTTTCAGTGCTTTGCATCTCAATCTCCTTTTCCGACTCTTTCCAAATGACTGGTTCTTTACCCTTCCTACTGCCACTCCCCCACTGTCGTTTCCCGAGTCTTTCCTCTACTGAACTGCTCTTGCTCCAGCCAATCATCAAATTCTTTCTCTTAGATCGAGCTTTGAGCTCAAAATAATCTCTTTCCGTTTCTCCACTAATGTCACCAAAAAGTATAAACTCTAGCTCGGACAATTCTTTCTTCCTGCCAACAAAGTTCTCATTTCGAGGAAATGGGAATTCCTCTTTTTCTACCTTTTCTCTCCACTTCATCATTTGCTCTACAACACTTCGTCTTCCTAACCGCATTGCCAAGAGTGTAACAGCTCGTGATATGCAGTCTCTCCAACTACCGTCTTGAGCTTCCAATTTCCATTCATCAACTCGAAAGAGGCCATTAACAGCTTCCTTCCATTCCTTCTCCAACCCTCCATACAAAAACCATAATTCACCCCCGTGTTTTTCCCACAGCTCTCCCCTCTTCTCAACTATATCCCGGATGAGACAATCACTGGGACTCAAATCAAAATAGATTGGCACCAAATTTTTCTTGCTTGAAAAAAATCTAAGCTCCTCAATAGTATATGGATTCTTGAAAGACTTCCTCGTTAGAATTACAACCCCGAAGGAAGAAACATCCATTGCCTTCTCCATAAGTCCAAGCTTACGAGAACTCCTAAACCGTGCTCTATCAGATACAAAACAACTCATCCCTTGAAGTTCCAGCTCAGCACGGAGCCAATTTGCAAATCTTTGTAAGGAAGGTTTTCGACCATGCAAACCTATGTAAATGTCATAGCTTCTATTTCTGTTAGAAGATAATGATATCGGAACCGGGGAAAATGACATGTCGTGGCTTCTCATTTGCTTTCTGTGCTTTGCTATAAGGTCATAGTAACCGTTGTCACCTACATGACCATAACTAGATAAGGTGCCATTGGAGACAACATGGTCGGACTTCCGGAAGTCACTTGAAATACACGCAGTAGGTTCCAATTTCATATCTGGCAAATCAAACTGAGCATTTCCGTGGCATTCGGTTCCCTGAATTCCGGAACAGGAACTTGGAGGATCAGCACTTAAATTAGCACTATCACATTGAGCATCAGACCTTGTTGATTCTGAAAACTGACAGGTTGATGATCTAGGAGAGAAGAACGGTGATTGGTTCGCAGAAAAGAATGCCGACGATGATGATGACATATTTCTAGAGGTTGTCACTGGAAGCGACCCCAACGTGCCGCTATCTTCTTGGAAATCCATATTCAAGGTACTTCCCATCTCCATTAGGTAAATCCCATGAATATAATCAAGGTATAAGAAGCCACTCTGAGATAAAAAGGAATGAAATTAATCATTAGCAAAAAAAAGGGTATTACCATAGGAAGACCTGCAATTTTAATTTTAATTTATACACAATTTAATGCTATAAATCCATACCAGTAATGTTTTAGTTGAGAAACATCAATGCCAAAAAAAGAAAGAAAGAAAAAACTTGAAATAACAATTGCAGAAAAAAATTCATATATTTCCAAACGATTCAATTATTTGGAACACTAAGAACAAAAAAAATCAACCAGCAATGTGTGTTGGAGAAGAAATAAAAAGAAGCAAAATATATGTAATATATGCAATATAACCTAAAGTCTTACAATAATCATATACCTAAAGTCATGAAAGCTAAATACAAGTGTACAACACATAAAGAACAAAGAGGACCCCAAGTTTTGAAAATTTGAAAGATTAAAGAACCAAAAGGGCAATGAGTGAAGCATAATCTCAAGACCCTTACAGATCTAAAGAAACTATTAAATATACAAAGAAAGTTTAGATATAAAGACCCACTTCTGAATTTAGTAGAATAAAATAAAATTTCCACGGTAATTCAGATCTGAGGAACTTACTTGGCTTCAAACTATGGGTGCCAAACCAATCAAAAAAACCAAATTTAACTTCAACAGACTGCAAAACAAGGGGGCATTTAACAATAAAAATAGTTACCCAAATGAATATTTTTGAAGGCAAAGTTGATAAACTGTTTGAGAATGAAAGAGACAAACACTCACAGTATTGCAATCAAGGTAGAGAATGAAAACAATGAAGCTAGTTAAGCTTTTACCATTAAAAGTTAGATTTGATAAAGACCCATTTTTAAAAGCATACTAAACAAAGTAAAGGTTTTCATCAATGCCCCCCCAAAAAAAAAAAAACCAAATTTAACTCAGTAAATTTCAAAGAAATTATATGAACCCAACATAGTGATCCAAAAGCTTTAAAAAAACACATTTGTTTGTTTTCTTTGTCCAATAAAAATGGACCCCTTATTTTCTCTCTCCCTTGTCTATTGAAAATATAGTTCAAATCTAAAACAAGGGCTTTTTTTCCTCTTTCAGTGTCTTTGTCTATGGGTTTTAATTATTGATTGTTTTTCAAAAAGAAGGTGAAGCAGAAGAAGAAGCAGAAGCAGTGAAGTACTGAAGAAAGGGCAAAAATGGGGACCCAAAAGGACGGATCTGACGATATATACGGGTTGGTAGGCTCCATTACAGTTTACACTGCTTCCATTTTTATAGCTCTGAAAAAAAAAACACTCTTTTTTGGCTGAAAAGAACAAAATCCACTGTGTTTTTCGGCTTTTGGGTTCACATTTAAGCATGGGTTTTTGGTTTTGTCACTGTTGTTGTGGTTATTGTTGTTTGCTGATTCCTCTTCTTCTTCTTCTTATTAGTCTTAAAAGGAAATAATAGATTTTGTTTATAAAATTTTAATATGTTTTTCAATAATTAATATTAGAAAATCTAACATAATAATATACTGGTTTTTTATGGAATCAAAAATTTTATTTTAATATAAAATATCATTATATAAAATAAGAAATATTTAAAAAATCAAAATATCATTTCATAATTTCATGATGATTTTTTTCCTTTTATGATTTTTCTTCTTTTTTGTATTCTTAATGATGACATTGCATGAAGGATGAGCAAATTGGTAAAGAAATCCAAAAAAAAATTCGATTAATTTCAGTTTTTCGGTTTCGATTCTATTTGATTAAATAATTTAATTTGTATTTATGGAAAATATATAGTTTTTTATAAATATATCCATATATTCAATTAACATGATTTCACCTAATTTTTGGCATTATTAAATTGTGAAAGTGAAATATGGATAAATCATTATTAATTGATGAGTTTGAGAGAGGAAATGGCATCACATGACTGCAAACAAAAACAATGGTGTTGAGAATTTAATTGAAATTATATTAAAATAAAATGTATTCAACATTAGTTTAATTAATATTAATATTATTATTAATATAATAGGACATAAATTTGAATACGTTGAAATCGTATATATTATTTTCTTATTTAAAATTAAAGAGAAATTATAAATAATATCAAATTTTATATTATCTTCATATACAATAAATTAAAAATCAAAATATAATTAAATAAAATTCACACACCATAAAACTTAAACCAAGAGCAACTTAAAGAAAAATCCGCATATAATATTTATGTATTGCATGACTCGAATAGAAATACGTAACTTCTCTTTGTCCACGCATGCAAGACTTCATTGACTATGAGGTGATTTTTAATTTTTTTACTTATATTTTTCTCAGAAAAAGATATTATTTTTATAAGCATAGTTGAAATTATAGTATAAAAATGTAAAAGAATATAGTGATGATGTTAACAATATTGGTAAGTTAAAAATAAAAATAGGTAATAAATGAAATGACATGAAGAATGTAAATGCCGCTATAAAAGTAGACATTGAGTTGATAGTTCAATACTTATGATACTGACATTTTATTTTCAATATTTATTCATCATCATTTTTATTTTGTTTTTATTTATCATTTTATATATTTAAATTAGATTTAATATTTAATAAGTACTCATTTGAGCCTAATTGAATTATTTTCAATTATAATTTAGAGTTTAGAGTTTATTTCATAATTGGGTTAGTAAAATTCATTTTAAATAATTATTTAGCAATAAATAATTTCCTAATTGTCAATCACATAAATAATAATATAAATGTATATATATTAGATTATGAAGAAAAATTATGTAAATATCTAATTTTTTATAGAAAAACAAATGAGACATTAATTAAAATAGTAAAATTGTGATTTTGAAAACTTTGATAAATTCAAGCCTCATTATCTATAATGATTTTTATAAAATATTTATTTTGAGTTTAAGTTATTCTTTATATATATTATATAAAAACATAAAACAAATATTCTCATAATAATATTGATTATTTTTATAAAAATTATAAGATTTTTTAATTGAGTTAATATTTAATACAGTTATAATGTAGTTATATATTTGAAGTTAGGAGAAAATATAATTGGTATGATATAAGTGACAAGTGTTGGAACCCTAAACCCATAAGGAAACAAAGGGGTTTTGATTGGGTGTGCTGTTACATGAAACCACGTGGTAGCAACTAGCAAGTGGTATCAACCAAAGGAGTCTTTTGGACTTATGTTCAAACCACTATTTCAAATTTTCAAAATTAATTTACTCATTTAAATCAATTATAGTAGTCCTTTTGGTAGACAGCCTCATTATCATTTCTTATTATTCCCATCAACAATTAAACACCCTTATTTTTATCATACTTTTTTAGATTAATATTTGATACAAAAATCATCTATTATTCTTTTGATGAATAATTTTAAAATAATATTTTTTAAATTTTTAATAGATGATATACACTGTGAGTATAATTGTAATAGTTTATGTCAATGGACTAAAATTATCAACTTTGGGGTAGCTTTTAAAACAATCACTTAAGTTTCATTTCAGTCACTCAACTTTTAAAAAGTTACAAAACAGTCACTAACGTTATGAAAAAGTGACAAAATGGTCACTGATTAACAGTTTCCATTAGGGGGTTTATGGGACCGCTGACGTGGCAAGTTAACCTGCTGATGTGGCAAGTTAACTTGCCGCGTTGGTGATGTGGCTGAGCAGCTGATATGGCTAGTTTAGGGAAAAAATTAAAGGGTTATGAGTTTAGTTTTAGGGTTAGAAACAGATTAGGATTTAAGGGGTTTGGGGAAAAAATGATTTGGGGAAATTTCTGTTGTGATTTGGGTTTTTTTAGGGTTGAAATTGATTTGGGAATAGATTAAGAAGAGTTTAGGGTTAAAAATCATTTTAATAATCGATTAAGAAGGGGACGATTGGTCTTTTTTGTTTGGGGAGAAAAGAAGACGAAACCAGAAACCATTCAGTGTTTTTGATTCTCAGCGACAATGGGCAATAGAAGAGAAGCTAGCTATGTTGTTACATCCACTTTAACGGGTAAGTTGTTGCATTTAGTTTTAAATTTTTGGATTTCAATGTTGTTATTTTGATTTAGGGTTATTTCGATTTTAATTTTAATTTCGATTCTGATTTTGATTTTGATTTTGATTTCTATTTCGATTTTGATTTCTATTTTGAAACACTCACTAATTCTGATTTTGATTTTATTTGTTATTAAAGTGTATGACATATAATGTGTATCGTATGCCATGTGCATGATGTTTATTATTTGTATCTGTCATTGTATGAATGTCATTATCAAACTGATATTTGTTGTGTATGCCTGCCATTGTTTGTATCCCAGCTGCTATATTGTATGTAGCAAAATCAAAATTTGAATGCCATTATCAAATTGATGTTTGCTACGTATATCTGTCATTGTTTGTATCCAAGCTGCTATATTGTATGTGGCAAAATCAAAATTTTTTATTTACCTTTTTTATTGTGCTGGTTATTGTCTGTTATTGTTTGCCATGTGCATGACAAAAATGGTTGTGTTTGTATTAAATTATTTTAGGGGGTGTGTGTGTATCATTGTTGGTAGGGTTACTCAAAAAGTTGTTTTAGTGATTATTTTTTAACCAAGCATGCTGACTGCTTTTTAGGAGTGTTCCATCACATGCTGGTGGGGACAAGTATCAGGTTGAATGTGGTCCTGGCAGCCAGCATGTGGTGGACTTAGTTGAGAATTACTGCTCTTGCAGGAATTGGGATCTTACTGGAATCTCTTGCATGCATGTTTTGGCTGTCATTTATCTAAAAGATGAGTTCCCAGAGAACTATGTACAAATCTGGTATACCAAGCAAACTCAGCTTCAAATTTACTCCAACTTTATAAGTCCAGTAAGAGGTTCTAAACAATGGTCCTCTTTGTCAAACATGCTGCCAATACTGCCTCCTACT
Source organism: Gossypium arboreum (assembly GCF_025698485.1). Classification (NCBI taxonomy): domain Eukaryota; kingdom Viridiplantae; phylum Streptophyta; class Magnoliopsida; order Malvales; family Malvaceae; genus Gossypium; species Gossypium arboreum. The sequence continues at coordinate 121,606,533 of NC_069079.1, read as the reverse complement.
CTAAGAAGACCACCTGGTAGAACTACTAAGGTGAGAAGGAAAGAACCTGATGAAACACAAACAACAGAAAGGTTGAGCAAGAGAGGGGTGGACATGAGGTGCAGTAAATGCAAAAAAATAGGCCACAATAAGAAGAGTTGCAAAGGGGAAGTTGGCCAAAATATTCCAGTAATTCATTTACCTTAAGTTTTTGTATACTTCTATTTATGAATTTGTTTGACAGATTTCTCTTGTTCCTGTAGGTCAAAAGACATAAAGTTGGTGTCCCAACTCAGCAACAAGCTACCCCAAACTAGCAAGAGAATACCCCAACTCAATAAGCTGCCCAACTCAGTTACCTAGTGCCTTAACTTATCAACAAGCTGCCCTAAGAGAAAAGCTCCAATTCAAGAGAAGACCAACCACTGTTAGATGGATGTATCCTACTCAAGGGTCATCCATGATAGACCATTGATGATGATGTGAACAAACCTTATTTTGTTAACTTTTTGAAAATGTGTAAATTTGTTAACTTAGGTAGATAAATTTTTTGTAAATTTGCCTATGATTGCTACTGTTGATAAACTTAGGCATATAGTCACTGGAATTTTTTGTAAATTTCCCTACAATTCACATCTGTTCACTTGTGTTAAATTGTAGGAAAATTTGGCAATATTTTGCCCCTCATTCCTTTTATAAACAGTTTGGCGTTTTGGCCATAATATATGAGTATTGATCCATACTATTTTTGTTATCTCTTATCTTCTAACATATGAGTGTAGAAAAAACAAATGTGTGAGAATTAAGAAATACATATGTGTTTTTTCATCTGTTATCTTTTTCTGTATTTTGAATATTGAGAAATACATGTGTTTTCCATCTGTTATCTTCTCTTCTAACTGTCGTAAGCAACAAAAATATTAAAAAACAATTTGTAATCAACAAAAATATCTCATTTCAAGTCTTTCAAGTGTTTGTAAACAACAACATCAGCTGGTTAGCCATGTATACCAACAGCTATGTATAACATATGTTAAGCAACAATACACCAGCAGCAATATTACAAAACATAAGTTGGTTTTCAAAGCTAACAACAAAAACATAAGCTGATTTTTAAGGTTTAAAAAACAACAACAAAGTTACAAATACAAGCACCAAAAACCAGGTCCTTCTCTCCCTCCTCCTTGCGTCCTCCAATGTCCTCACTTTTTTCAAAAGACCCAACAACCATAATTCGTGATCGAGGCGTCAATGACGGATCAAACCAATTGAAAAATCAACATGGTTTTCGAAATCCAGAGCCAAATTTTTTACACCCAAAAAACCTCCTACCTGGGTTGTCATTGGACCAAGACGTGTTTAACTTGGCTGAGTTTCCACAATAGCACACCAGAATCACTTCAGGCATCTCTATTTTTCCTCTTCTCTTTCTTCTTCTTCTACTTCTTCTTCTTCTTCTTCTCCTCCTCTTTTTCTTTTTTTTCTTTTTCTCTAACCCTAAAATGTTGCTGGTAGGGCTATTAAGTAAGAGTAACCGGCTAGTTGGACTGTTTTGTGACTCCAACGACGCCGTCAACTGCCATGTCACTTTGCCGTGACGTCTGTGACGAAAAACGACAAAAATGATTGTTTTGTAACTTTTCGAAAGTTGAGTGACTGAAATGAAACCTAGGTGACTGTTTTGTCAGCTACCCGAAAGTTGGGTGACTGATGGTGTAATTTACCCTTTCTTATTATTCCCACCAACAATTAAACACCCTTATTTTATCACACTCTTTTAGATTAGTATTTGATACAAAAATCATCTATTATTCTTTCGATGAATAATTTTAAAATAATATTTTTTATTTTTAATAGATGATATACAATGTGAGTATAATTGTAATAATTTATGCCAATGGACTAAAATCATAAACTAATTCAATGCATTGGCTATATATACATTCATCCATTTTAAAAGCCTCTTTAGTAAAATTTCTTGTTATTAGTAAAGGATTATTCAATTACCATTGGAAAATTTTTATGGGAAATATATATATTTTAAAGAGTTTATAAATACAATTATAAATAAGTAACTATGATAAAATTTAGTATGAAGTATAAGGAGACTGAAAATTAAAATATATTTAGATAAAATTTAGAAGTAGTAATACTTAAAATTAAAATAAATTTAAAAATAATTCACTCGTAATGTAGAGTGAAATTTTAAAAACTTCAAATTTAAATTATAAATATATTAAAACGTAAGTCTTAAGTGGTTATTCTCATCTACTCTGTTGCCTATTTAGTAGCTTTTAATTTCTCAAAACATTTATTAAATCAATTCCAATAATTAATATTTTGAGTTCTATAGATTCATTAAAGGAGTGCCTACCTAGTATTTGATGTATAAACCAAAGAAATTATTAGGGTTTTTATTTGTTGCAGACTTAGTTGGCTAGAAAAAGAATAAGGTTTTTGTTAAAAAAAAATTAAATGCAATGAACTTTGGGGTTTGGGATTGGATGTACATTAATATATGCTAGTAAAAGTTGGACAAGTAGAATTTTCAAATTCAAAAATAAAATAAAAGAAAAAGAAAAAGAAAGAAAAAAAGAGAGAGAAAATGGTACAATGTGCTTTGAAAATCGTAATTAAAATAGCCAAACCTAAGATCTTATCTCTTTTAAATTTTAACCAAATATTAAATTCAGTGCTCCCATAATTCAAGTTTGTCGCTGAATTTTAAAATGAAAGGAGATTAATTTAAGAAAGGTTGAGCTTTGTATAAAACCAAAAGGATATCCTCAAAAGGTACACCTATAATTCAACTTTTTAATTATGAATGATAATGAAAAATTAAAAGTAATATAGGAAATTATTTGATTTAGTATGCAGGTACAAGTTAAGGTTTAATTCCAAATATTATATTTACTAACCATATTCCAAATGAATTCAAATCCAGACATCGCACCGGTCCATTTTGTTTTTAATTACAATAATCTTTTTTTTATATTTATGTAATTTATTTCGTACGAAGTGAAATATATTATTTAAAAAGAATAAATATATAATAATATAGGGTAAACATTACATTTTACATTTTGTAGTAAGAAATAACATGAATAGATATAAATAGGTTGGAATTGTTTATTTACAAGTATAATGGAATTCATACATAAGCTCGATCTAAATCCGACCCCGGCTAAACGTAGCCATACTTTTTTATTTGCATTTTTTTTTTTATGTCTATCACCAACCATCAACCAAAGAAAGGCAATAATAGAACAAGCCTCAATTTATTGATGGACATGCTGAAAGATAACTTCCATGGAAAAGGCTACGCACCGTTCTATATGCAAGAAAAAGATACGATTTCGGAGGATGAAATTGTCGGTTTTGAGTGCTAATGGGACAAAATTTCTTTCATTCGGTCTTGTGCATCGAGAGGTACCTCTCTTCCGGGAATCTGGACTTTTAGAAGATTAATGTACCTGTCAAAACAACAGCATGATTCAAGGATATACGGATATGCAAAATATTTAGGTCCAACTAGGAGGGGTAGTCGGTGCTACTAACTCTGAAGGTGTAAACAAGTGCTCATGCTCTGTAACGAAGGTGAGCAAGGCCTGCAAGCATGGATAGATCAAATAATTTGGAATGATGAAACTGTTTATTCGATAATCACGAGAAAGGGACTATGAGTTCAGATATCTTGCCTCGGATGTCATATTTAATAGTTCATAATAGGTTCGAACATGCTCTAACTTCTGCTGTGCAGCTTCACTGTCAATTGAAGGGATTGCTGCAAGAGTCTGTAATGGGATTAGAGATTGTAAATCAGAAGATTGATTTGTGCACATAAAACTGGAACTGTAAGCATACATCCGAACATTTAGATTTTTGACAGTTTGACATGGAATGCAAGGATTGAGCTTATTTTTCAAACTCTTGGTCAAACATAGCAACAAAGTCAAATCCAAGGCTAATTACAGGTAAGGATTGGGTTGTGACAGCCATGAGCAAGCATAACCTAGATCCTTTTTTTCACAAGAATACATCATCCTTGTCTGACAAGAAAACTAACTGGAAGAAATGAGAAGAGGAGGAAAGGGTGTACGGAAGTAAAGATCTGAGCGAATAACTGGAAAAGGGAATCATCACTGTCTCAGACATCCGAGAACCTAAGAGCTACCAACTATGATTTGTATTAAGCTTTATAGGAAATAGATCATTTTAATTTGAACCACGGAATATACGGTACTATTATTTCAGGTATTAATAAGTGCCTCTTAGCAATTAACAAAGACTGATTGCAGTCACTGCACGGATATTATTGCATCCTATGTTGCTTTGACTCTTCATTTGTTGAAAAGTAATCATGTCAGAACACATATCATACGCCTCAAAGAGGGCAGGGACTGAGCTCTAGAATATAACTCAAATCTTACAAAAACTTACAGCGACTGTCTTACAAAAACCCATGTTTGACTTGCTGCTGAGCGCAAATGACATAGGTTTCACCATTAACTTGACAAGATTGGTTTGAACATAAGGGCAGAACTCAAAAGACTATAAGCTTGACATGAAGGAAACTTGAGACTGGACTCAAAAGACAAGGCAATCCTCTTTATTGGTAATTAATTTATACAACGGACAAACTGCAAAACACACACACACACACACATAAATGGGAATATTTTCATATTATTTCAAGCACCTTCAGAGATAAGAAAATCATTCATCCCAGCATCCCCTCTGAAAAGAAAGACATACTAACCTGTTCTAGAGCAATTGAATTCCGACATATCTGCTGAACTCCAAACAGGTTGATAGATTTAAAGTCGGCCAAAGCCTAATCAGAAGTATTCCCCCATTGGTAAGAGGAATAAAGTAGGTGCTATTCTATACAAAATGGAAACAAATATAAATAATGCACAAATTATAGACTCAAAGTTAAACTTTGCAATGACTTCCAACCTTAATGGATGCATTTGCAGCAGTACCACATATTCCACCAAATATGTAATTCCGCTTCACTCCAGAAACAAAAGGCGCAATTTCTTCATCCCTGCGTGTTATCTATACATACAGAGAACGAAGAGGAGAAACTTAAACGATGATAGCATTATATTATTCATTGAAAAATCAAGCTTCTGAACCTCTGAAATTGGGGTACTAATGGAAAATTAAATGCAGGATTAAGATTTTCCAAGCAATCTGATCATTTTTTCTATGCAAAAATAAAGTTCCAAGAAAATAATGCCCAACACTTTTTCACTTCATTTTCTTCACTGACATTGACAAACCCAAGATGCAGCCAAGGATAAGCTGAACGTTAAGAGCCCTTTATATTAAGCCAGCAGCCAAACTCTATCATACTGCCATGAGGTTTTATGAGGTGTTTTTTTAACCACTTAGTATGTTAGAACTTTATTCTAACTTAAAGAAGCATGGACTAATGGACAAATTATCCATTGGAAATTTAAAACTGACGTAAGTTTCTGTAAAACTGGCCAATGGAACAAAAATATAATTTGATAAGAGTTGGAGAAAGTGACCTGTGCAGTAAGTGAAATAACAAAATCATCAGGCTCTTCTGCATCTTGGTTTTCCAGGTATTCCCTATGTGTCATTTCCTGTTTGAGCCATAATGCTTAGTTAGTTACAGACTTACTGGCTTCTCAAGTGTTTCTGAATTATGCTATTGTGACAAAACCTGTAGGTGGAAAATTGTCTCCAACTGCATCTCCACACGTAAAACTTTCAAGCAATCAATTGCTAGTTTTCTGTACTCGTTTGCAGACAACGCCAGATCCCTAGCAGGGGAACTGCTTGTTTGGCTAGGGTTGCCACCCTCCACATTTTGTGGCGACACTTGTACAAGTCTACATGTTGCATTAGATATGTGTAAAATGTAAGAAACAGCAGAAAATTTACGAATAGGAAGTTCTCAAATGCATAGTTGTTTATTATCACAAACAAATCTTGCAGAAGCATCTGCTCCTTTAATAACATAAAGTGCAAAAAGATATGCCACTCTTTGTATCTATGTATAGAAGGACAAGAGAAGGAGGAAAAATGTAAAAATATGAAGATACTGATGGCGTAGCATTTTGATTTTCTTTGAAAGCAAAGCCCCCCTTGGTTGCATATACAAATTTAGGTTACAAATGTTAATGGCCTATCGTGACTCCTCAAATACAATTTAGGTTACAAATGAATCATCAACTTTACCTGGATCTATAAGTACATGACTGAATCACTACAGTAACGAGCTGCTTGCATAAGGTATTCATAACTCATGGGTATATGTAGATAAACATTGAGATGCATATTCTGGAAAGCAGGGAGTAGATCCCATGTCTCTTGTCCATATTAATAGCTCCTTATGTCATTATAAAATACTATTTAAAACCCATTGTCACTTTACAACATTGCTCAATATATCCAAGTGCCAACTTAAGTGAGATGGATGAACTTGCCTTTCAATTGAGTCTGCTACATACTCCAATGAATCACTCAAGGATGCCAGCAAAACAATTTTATGGTTATCACGAATTAGGTTCTCCTGCACATGAGATGTGGTAAGAGAAAAATGAATAACTTCAACTGATGCTTTGAGCAAAATTATATAAAAAATGGCACCTAGGTTTCATTCACAGGTAAAGCTCAAATGCATGATGGATTCGATTCTTTGGAAGATCAAATAGTACATGGCTAGGAAATTTACTCAAAAAGAAATTTCGAACCAGTAGGGCAGAAGTGTCACCAGGCATATGTTTACCTGCCTAATAGGGCGCAAATTTAGGAGAAGGACACTCAGTTCTGATTCAACGTCAATGCTTCCAGCACCAGAAGAATTATTTCTCACATTTGACTGACTAAATGCATTGGGTAAACATGCACTAGCTGGATCAAGTCGCATCAATTTATCAATATCATGCCTCCCAATGATCATGTAACTCTGTTTCTCAAGAACTGCCTGAAATGTTAACAAAAATGTTTACGAGTGTAAATTGTTGATTACCATATGCATAGTAGCATGGACAAAAATAGAAGTTAGAGACAACTTCTCTATTATATTCTCACTAAAAATGACAGAAAGCATTAATTTATTTGAAAAGCAAAACAAATAGAAAATTTTACCCCTCCCCCCGCATCCTTGCACAAAATTTTCTTCCTTCATAATTTCAGAAAATAGACACACCTAAACTAATAAGAGCTGGTTGACATAAAAAAATCAACAAAAACTAAAATTATGTTAAAAGCAAACATAAGGACAGACATGCATACAGAAGAATCCAAACCTCCATGTATGAGGTACGACATCTCTCATATGTTCGTTCGAGAAAAGTTTGCACATACTTCATAAGGTCAGCAGCAAATTTAGGGATTGCTTGAGCCCAACCAAGAACCTAGAGTTTGAGTAAAATTAACTATTAGGAAAAAGGAACAGCTGTAGAAGTAGATGGTCCTGAAGCAAGTATGGAAGATGTTCAAGACAACAAAGAAAAATGCTGAATAACCTTTACCCGAATATACAAAAGAAAATAAAATGAAGAATCCAATACTCACTTATTGCAAAAAAAAAAGAAAAAGAAAAGGTAATAATATTATTAGACAGGAAGGAGAGAAAAAATAGTTTATTACAGAAATAAGGACAGGATACACTTGCCTCTTTTGCTAAATAATCAATGGCCAAAAGCCCCTGCAAGACAGGTCGACCCTTCTCAATGGATGAAGCATATGAAGCATGATTATGTGCCCGTGGCCGAAATGCAGCGGGACCTGTAAAAAACATTTCAGGTTAAGAGTTTTAAAGGAGAAACATAGATGGAACGAAAACTGGAGCATCGCATATGCAATACAACTGATGTTCATTATTGAACCCCAAATTTCCTAATACAAACCCACTTGTCACAGCATGGTTCTCAATATTCTCCGCTTTCTAAAATGAAATTACTACACTTCAGTACTCAGAAAGATGAACATGCAAATATTCTTCCATCCAATCCTTGTAAATTAGTACTGAGCATTCCACTAATTACATTGCTGCTTTATTTAAACACATTTTAATTATATTGTGCTAACCATCTTTCAGAGTACCGACTAACATTGATGAAGCAAACCTAGTTCACATCCATCAAACTTAGATCAGACCCCTCCCTATATTTCTTGTGATAGCCATCATAAGATACTGAATATTGAATTACCAACAGTATATGATTAATGAAAAATGAGAAAGGTAAACAGAGTTTTCAATCAATCAAGTTGACAGTTAAAGCAATTATAGGGCATGGATTGCAATTTGACAATTAATGCCTCGTGGGACTTAAATGGTTACAGAACTTGCTTGATATAGCTGCTTGTACGCTTTTCCGGTAGTCAACAAACATAGTTGGTAAAAGGTGGTCTTTCACAAAGTTCTCCACAAAGGCTAGCAATCCATCATTCCTGCAATTATAGAAATTTAATGATACAAAAGAACATCAATGACAAATTTACAGCTCACTTGCAAAAGAGTTGGGGCACATAATTTACAAATTTCACCTAGATTTGATGAAATGAACAAAAATTTCTACTTACACAGCGTGAAATATATTACCACCAAGATTTGATTAGTCAAAGCACACATATAATGATCGCCATGATCCAATAATATATAACCAGCTTCAAACCAGAAATAATTACCAAAAATTGATATCACTACTAAGAACCTTGGAAAAACTCAAGCAAGCCATTAACCTCGTGCAATAAATAATGAAAAAAATGCAACAAATAATTCCTACAAAATTAATTATGGAAAAACCTCATCTATAGATATAAGGAGGGGAAACAACTTTCAGTAAAAGAATCAGCACAGATAGTGTTTAAAGATGCCACAGCAAGGAACAAGGATGAAAGCATTTGGAACCTTAATAATTATATCCGTATGATAATACTTATAGAAAGAAAAAGGTTGTATATTCTCCCCCCTCCGCATCTCACTTTAAACTCAAACATTACAAACAAGAGATTGAAAAAAAGAAGAGCACAGAGTGAAAAATTAAAGGTACTTATATGCTTTGGCTAACAGCTATCCTTTAAAGACTTATCATATCATTTACACAAAGTGACTCTTCTTTGTATGACATACAAACATAAAACGGAGACTTACCCAAGCTGGGAATACCTTTTTGGCAGCATTGAAGCAAGCCTTTCTGTAAACTGCACCAGTCATCAGAATAAAAAATAAAGGCCATTTACAGAACCATCTATAAAATCAGTGTTGTCAAGAGCACAAAAAGCACCCTAGGCACTAGAACCTTTATATTTCCTTAGGAGCAAGGCAGGGACGAAGCCAGGAATATTGGTAAAAGGGGAGGGGAGGGGGTCAATATATATGCAGATGCTAATAGTGAAGTTAGAAATATTGTAAGACTGAAATATATATTGATTTTACAAAAAATAAGTTGTTATGAATAGACGTCTAAAACTTAGATAATGTATATAATTTGAGAGCTTAGTCCGAATAGTTTTCTAAAGTTTGAATCAATTTGGATTTTTTAATTTGAAAATATTTTTATTAATATCAGAAGAAGCATAAAAAGTTAGACGGGTTAAACTAGGCTAAGCAAGAAATAGTTAAACTAGGCTAAGCAAGAAATATTTTTGTTATCTAAATTTGTTCTAAACTTCTAATCTAATCCTTTAATGATGCTATTAAACATATGTTAAATATTATATTTAAATTAAAAATAACATATAAAATCGTATGGTACAATTAATGGAAGAAGCCATCATGCAACCTAATCCGCGCCAAGAATCTTTTTTTGGTGAGTCATCCTTAATCCCTAAATCCACTAATAAATTAGATTTAACTATTGCTCAAAGAAAATGTGTTGGGTCTTGTATCAAACATCCTATTTTTAACTTTATTTCTCATGATTCCTTGTCCCCTTCCTATAGAGCCTTTGCCTTGTTCTTGTTCTCTGTGTCTATTTCACAAGATTGGAGGGGGGGGGGGGGAACTTGGTCACTTGGAGAAGCAAAAAACGCAGTGTTGTTTCTCAATCAAATGCTGAGGTAGGGTATAGAGCAATGACTCAAGGCGTTTGTGAGCTTCTATGGGTACAGAAAGTAATGGAAGAATTAAAGTTGTTAGGAAAAGGAAAATGATCCTTATATTGTGACAAAAAAGCTGCCATCAGTTTAGCCCATATCCTGGTACAACATGATCAAACAAAGCATATAGAGATTGGTTGACACTTCATTAACGAAAAGTTGATTACTAGTGCCTTGAGTTTAGGTCATGTAGCTTTTAAGAAGCAGTTAGCTGATGTGTTCACCAATGGACTTAGCAACAAAATGTACCATAATTTGGTCTGCAAGTTGGGCATGTGTGATTTTTATGCACCAACTTGAGGGGGAATGCTAAGCAAATTGAATTTGACAGCAGAACCTTAATTGTTGACAAATTTGATAAAGTGATTTTAGGCTTGAATTTTGTCATTTTATTGTTTTGTAATTATGCTAACCTTCCTTAGACTATGTCGTCGTGTATGTTTTATCATTTGATATACAATAGAAGCAATTCTTCTTTATTTTTTGGAATACTTTGTCTTCAGCAATGCTCTATATTTGTTGTTCAATGCTCAAAGAATAGAGTTTGATACTGTCCCCTTTTTTTATTAGTAAACATACACCTAATGGAAGATTTTTAAAATAAAAGACACCAAAAAAATTTTAATCAGGCGCATTTTTTTAGGCCTATCCCCTTGCAAAAAAGTACACCTACGTGCAGCAGGTGTGTGCCTAATAAATGTGCATCACCAAAAGGGTCTAAGGTGCAAGGAATAGGTGCAAACCTTGAATACGCTACTATGAACATGTAATAAAGAATATACTTCAAAAGGATAAATATTTGATTCTCAAGGTCTCAAACCTGATGAACAGGCCGGTATACAGATGCCGCTAGATACATGCCTTGCTCAGGCAAGACAGCTGCAGAGCCATAGCCTTCTTGTGAGACATCGGAACCCTTCTTACTCCATCCCCCCTGGTGTTTAAATTCAACTCCTATATAGTAGACAAGGCATTCAATAACAAATAATGACAGAGACATGGTCAATATAATTATGTGAAAAAAGTTACACCTAAAAAAATTGAAACATAACAAGGGAAAGAAAATTTTCCAATCACCACACAAATAGAACTTGCTGCCGCAAAGAAAAAATGGGGGGCGAGAGACAACATCTATTAAATCAACAAAACAAAAAATCTCCCACTCCAACTGCTTGGTAAATCAAACAAATTGGATTAGAAATTGACATCATTTGAAAGAACCAAACCACTGAACTTCACATTTTGAGAGCTAACTGAAATTTTCAATAGGCTTCCCCTTGCTAGCTAAATATACTATACCTTCAATGAAACTTTCACTAAAACGCAAACTGTCAGTTAAATATAAGTAGGAACTATAACTCTACAATGTTTACAATGAAGAACAACAAACTTCTATGACACGTTTTTGTTTTTAGAAATGAGAAGAATTTTCCTTTCATTTATGTTTCTCTTACCATTTGTATTTCCTATACTATCAAAAATTGCTACTATTTTCACTCTTAAGGATGTAAACTCAAATAGTAAAACACATCAGCATAGAATTTTACCTAACTGGGCAGACATAAAGCTTTTCTTGGCTGATTAATACTAATAATCACAAAAAAGGAGCTACACCAAACAATAAACTTGATAAGAGAAAATAATATATATCAAAATTAAAAAATTTAGATAAATCATGGACAAAGAGCTAATAATAATTTAGTAAGTTTGCAGTAATTCAAATTTAGCATACCCTTGTTAGGAACTGATAAGGTGGCGTCTGTGAAACGGAAAGCAAAAGTGAGGCCATCTTCTGACCCATCACTGTAGCCAAACATATTAACTTTCAAGCTTGTATGAAAAAATAACCAATAAGAGAACTAATAGGCATATGTTAAGCAGCTATCCTAAAACCAATATGCTATAGGATAGAAGCCCCTAAAATAAAGCCAGAGCAAACTAAAGCCTTAATAGGCATGGGATAAAACTATTTAATACTCTCCATCATCTATAAACCAATATTAATACACCTAACATGTTCATAAAAATGTAAAGGGAAATAAACAACATAACAACAAACTTGGGCTCTAATGCTATGTTAAGCATCCAACCATAAACTAAATGGCTATAAATGGAGATGCCCTTGCTTAAATGTAAAGCACAAGAAACCTAAGATTTAATGAAATCAGATAAAACTGCTTAAAGAAATAACAGCACAATATGTAGCATACAGAAAAGAACTAATAGAAGAACGCTAACCATTTTGATTTCTTATTTATGCAATGCTGCACTTATGATGAAAATGGTATTTCACTTTAGCAATGATTTTAGTTCTGATGATAAAAGATTACAACTGATTCCAGCAATTCAGCTGATTTATTTTTTCATTTTGGAAGTCATGGCACCCTGGTTTAGAATTTTTTTTTTCTATCTTTATTGTCAACTGATATTCTAACAATGAACCGAGGATGGAAGCAGAGACAATACAAAGGCATTCTTGCACCAAATGAAATATGCTGGGGAATAAATGGTGACTTAAAAACCCATTTAACTCATCATGGCTGCTATTGAATAGCATCACATACTCTATTTTTCAGTCATTACTCAACAATTCAAACACACACAATGCTCTTTGAGGGTGTGGACAATATCATATGCCTTTCTGTTGATAGCTAAGAATAATTTCACACCCCAAAAGATAAATGCTAACTTTAGGGATTAGATTACAATTTATATCCTCCTAACTTGTTGCAAAAAGGTAATGAATTAATTATAATTAAATAAACAAAGAGTAATCTATTAAACAGCTACTCTAATGGCTAATGAAAGGAGATAATTCCAGTTGGATTTTATTTGAAAATGTGAGATAATTCTCAAGAAAAGATGCAAAACTGCAAAGACTATCAAGTGGTTCAATGAGAGGGGAGGAAAGAACTTTCACTTCATGCAGCTGGAATATATTTAAATCCACAACCATATCTCCGCAGCTCACTGCCATCATGATGTCACATACAAATTCTTCCACATAAAATCCAAAATAAAATGATAACTTCTGAAATCCTCCAACACCAACATCATCAATATTCACACTCGCTCTCTTCACAATAAACCCCATACCAAAATTATAAATAGGTTTTATTTTAGTGATCTACTAAATATTGTTGAAGCACTTACTCTTTCTCACCCCTTCCTAAATATAAGAGGAGGTATATATGGGAGCAACTGCACTCCCCACCCCCCCCCCTCCTTTCTCAAAAGGAAAAAAGAAAAAATAAATTTCTATGTTAGCAAAGTAGAGATGACTAATGGGAACTATAACTGAATCCTTACTTTATCTCTTCCTCCAAGTACTAACACAAGGGACTCTAGTTACTTGCCTCTTTTCTTTTGTAGGAGCCTTGCTAGCAAGCCTGGCAGTTTGTACAGCAGCGTCTGCAGATGCAGCCTCATGGGTTGCTCGAAGAATCTCACATATGAGTTGTTGGCATTCACTCTGCATCACATAATTCAACAAAAATTGTAAATTGAAGAAATAAAGTCAACAAGAAGTTATCAGGCCAACACCATTCTAAAAAGAAACTTGGTGAATATGAAAGCACTGGATAAGATAGATGACCTGTAAAACTGTCAACGAAAAGCCAATACTAAAATGAGATGCTTTAGAATCAAGGTATGCATCTGTTGACATCGATTTTAGAATCTTTGTATCACTTTGCGGGGACGATTTCGACTCAATAAGCTCTCCAATAACAATATGATTTCCTGACCAATTACAGCTCAGAGATTTCGTTTCAGATTTTAATTTAAGAGTAAATGAAATAGCAAGGAGGAGGAGGCCCTGGAACATTGAGGTCCCAGGTTCAAGTCACACCATGTATAGATTTATTGTTTCTATTGAAATTGTCTAGATGTTTTCTGCTTTGTTAGTTTCATAGTTCACTTATTTAGTGATACATGGATGTAATGATTGACTCTAATTGTAACTTTTGATATAGTTGTATTTCCAATAATTATAATAATTAAACGTCTCACCAAATATCCGAACAACAGAGTCCAGAATTGAATTAAGAAGCTCTTTTGCAGCAGCCTGTGCTTTTCCTGTAGGAGCCATCACAGGTGAGACAGGGCTCACTGCTAACAGATTCCCAGCCAATGATATCCCATTCTGACGCTTTTGTTTGGATAACTGATAGCTTTCTAACTGTCCCTTCATAAGATGGAGACTGGTCGCACCAGTTCGAGTAGCTTTATCAACTGAAGAATTTATGAATTCTGAATGGGCTTTAATCCTGGATGTGATAATCCCATGAACAGTGGGTCGCAATCTTTGGCTGTTACATTAATTTCGCAAGTAACAATTCTTAAATAGGTAAACCATTATGAAGACAAGTTACAGCAAGAGCAGCATAAATTAAAACTACAAATATCACAAATAAAAGAAACAGAAAGAAAGAAATACATGGGTGTTAGAAGTTCAGGTCATTAGTTTGTTAAAACACAACAGATCTTAAAAGGGATAAAAGCTCAAGACTACTTTCATCGTGCTCATCATGTATCTTATAAGAAAACCATCTTATATAAATCAACAGTAGATGATCCAAGAAAGGAAAATTACGGCATATTAGTACCATTTTCAGAGTCTATCTAAAAGCACCAGGGGAAAAACATAGGTTCCATTAAAACATGCTACTACATAAGCAAAGCAACTAACCATATTAAAGCACTAGCTGCAGCTATTTTGTTAAGTAAGCTGAGGCACTCCACCATGGTCTGCAAATACTTCACGTGAATTGGAGCGTCACTTTTTTTAATTGTTTCCTAGATAAAAAATTTAGAGAGAGAAAGAGAGAACAGTGCTTTAATGTCAAAGTTCAGAAAATTTAACAAAGTCAACATTATGAGATGAGATAATATTAAGTGAAGTATTCATACAACAAATTCATCAGGAGTGGAATTAAAAAGCCACAATGGGATTTGATGGACTTTGACATCCTTTCCATCACCACCATTAAGCCTTTCATCATTTGGCTCCAAAGAACTATCCCCATCATGACCATCATAAGATGACCTGGAAAAAGGAAAATGTCAAGTACAAATTCAGACAACTGAACAAAGTATAAAATATAAAAATCTTTAGAAGAGAATAAAAACTAAATTAAGAAACCTACGGGAAAAAATAATAAAAATAATGACCTCTCTACATAACTACATTACCAAGCAGAATAATATTCTGATAATGTGCGCATGACAAGAGCTTAAAATCAACAATAAATTATCAAAAAAGATGGAGAAAACGTAAGTTACAGGATCCATAAGAAGGTTTTTGATAATTTTACAGGTTTAGAGACGGACATTAACTAGAAGAAAAAACTTAATCCCATTTGGGATTGCATGCATTTTATGACTTTATAATTCAAAAGAAAGCTTGGCGTCCAATTCTTTCTATTTAAAAGTTAGTTTGGCATCCAATTCATTCCTCCATAGATGGTAGAAACCATAAAACTCTACAAACTAAAACAGAAATGAAAAGGTTTGTTTTCCTGTATTCTAAAAAAAATCCATTAATATTCAGACATTGAAATTTGTTATTAAGTATCAAACCTAATACCACTTGGTAATAGGTTAAGCATCAAACCTAAAACCGCTTGGTAATAGGTGGAGGGGCCCAAATTTAATAAAGGACCATGATGCATAACTTGTGGGACACCACCAGTTATCACTCCCCTTCACATGTAGCTCATAGGGCCTACACATCAACAACCTCACTAGGGGCGGTCAGCCTCACATGAGGTTAGGTAGGAAGAACAACATGACAAAACATGAGCTCTGATACCATGTTAAACATCTAACCTAAAACCAATTGATAATAGGTGGAGAGGCTAAACTTTAAATAAAACCACAAGAAATCTAATACTTAGATGATGTGAGATAACACAATAATCATGAGGAAACAATGTTAAGTTCTGTCCATAGTCCCTAATCTTTTATCTCGATTCCATTTCAATCACTAACTACCGAAGTGTTCCATTCAGACTCTTAACCTTTTTACGTGGTTTCACTTTGGTCTTTTTATCACATTTTTCCACTAACAGTTGAGGAAAATATCCAAGTGACAAGACAAGGGAATGTTTACACACTGTGCCACAGAAGCTACAACTTGGACATTACATTAGAATTAACAAAATTATTAGTAGGAAGGACTAAAATGAAACCATTTTAAAAGCTTGAGGACCAAAAAAACAGTTAAATAATTGAGGTTCAAAGTATAATCAAAATAAATGGTTAAGGACCATGTATGGAATTCCCAACTATTTCAACCAAGATCCAATAGAAGAAGGATTGGTTTAAAGTTCAAACTTAAAGTAACGCAAATAACAGATGTGAGGTTTGAAACTCTTATAACTTCAAGAGGAATGCACAAAAAGACAACCAAATAAAAATTCAATTTTAATTTTATGTAAGACAAGGAAAAGAGACTAAATTAAGAAAGATATTAAAAAAAAAAAAAGAAAAAACAAATGAACCATCTCCACTTACCTTCCATCAACTGGACTTAGAGACACAGGTTGCAAACTATTTGCAGTGATTGCAACAACAGTTGTTGTTGGCACTTCATCATCCTTTTCATGCATGCTTGAAGCAACTGAGCTGCAAAATTTAATCAGCTTAATGACCAAAAGTTCTGTAAAAGCGAAATCTTTCTGGAAAATGCCTTTTATCGGCATAAATAAATTACAGATAACATGTTTAATCAAATATCTCTTTCTTTCTTATTCAGTGTGAACAGATGACATCATGAATCACCAAAAGAATAAGACAAGGAAAGTTAAGCTGTTAATAGACAGAAATACCTGAATTCACCCTTATTGTAAAGATGTGCATGCAAATCCTCCAAAATTTTAAAGAACAGAATACCTTGCAACTTTGACAGATCAGATCGAATGTCTTGGAGAGCACCAACCTAGATAACAATAAATGCAAGCAGAAGATCTTAAAGTTCTCTATATAATTTCAATTGAAAAAAAAGGGTGAAGTTATAGAAAAGCTGAACTATTTAAAACTGTAAGATTTCCTTTATAGTTAGGTTGACTATTTGCTATCATTAAACCTCTGATTCATGAACATATGACGGCATCAATTGTTCCATTTCTGTTTGGGATAAATTTGCAATTAACATGGCATCAGTAGGCTTCTAATTTTTAATTGACTCAGCCGTCATCTTTTTCTTTTCTTCTACTTATTTATGTGCCTGTATATTTTTTCCTTTTTTTTTTGGAAGGCATGTACCCGTAGATTATTTTGCATGTTCAGCATAGTTTCAGACATTTTAACGGTTGAATTTGATTTTTGTTGTTAGCATTGAGTATACTCCACTATGTTGGCATCTCTTTGGAGCATCAGATGCAGCCCAAATGCCAATTAACAGTCTACTTAATTGAAGGCTAAAACTGTTTAACATATTTAATGTAGAGGTTAATGTGTTAACTTTCTAAACATTAGTGTTCAACTTGAAACCAGGGTAACAAGGTTTTAACAAACCCCCTATGCTAAGCCTTGGCCATAACTGTGTCATAAATATGGCCATTTAATTTGGGAGGCCTAACAAATTAAAGATGGGCACCTGATCTATTTGTGTGAAAGCAACAAGTTAATCTAAAAGATAAAATGTAAGAGAAGCTGAACAATTTTGATAACATATTATGCCAGAGGCAATCTATCTAGGGATCAGTAGCAAGATGAGCTAAACCAAAGTTTTACCAAAAATAAAGTCGAGAATAGAAACAGATAGACTGCTTGCAACATTTTATAAATTACCGATTGAAGGCCCTCACGCTCAAGCATCAATGCTGACTGAATATGCAATTGAACTGCAGCATAATACTGCTTATCAGAAATGAGCTTCTCAATACGAGCAGGAACCTGATCCAGGTAATAAACAAACCAGGCGATACATCAGATTTACTGGATTTCTTGCAGGACCAGAGGAAGTTGTGGATGGAAGTGAAGTGCCAAATCCTAATGAAGATAAAGCATGTAAATACCAAAAAAATATCATTTGAATGAAAGAAAAAAATTATGAACAAACCTTAGCTATACCCTCAATCTGATCTAGCAAGGAGATTATGTGACGCAAAGTAACAGATCGATACCACAACTGATGCAACTGTTTATTGCGTGCAGAAAGACGTTTCTTGGACTCAGCCAAATCTACCTTTAATACTTCAATACTTTCAGAAGATTCACTGAATAACCGCAAGATCTGAAGAAGAATGAACAATTACTCATAAAAATATATAAATAAATGCAAAGCATGGTTTTTTTTACATGTCAACAAAAAAAGAAAGAAAAGGAAAAGAGAAAATGGCAACAACCATTGACACAAGAATTGGTAATTGAATCAGAATATTACTGCTAATATTTTCCACAAAGAAAGACTATTACATGTTCCCCACTTATAGACTATACAAAATCTAAATAAGGAAAAGAAATATATTAATCATCCACGAAAGATGGCACCTCATTTAAGTTATCATACCAGAGATTTTATTGGTTTCAATGAAAATTTATTTATTCTCCAAGACCTGCTTATTCAGTATTATAATATTATCAATTACTATGTCCATAAACTCTCGTCTGCAGATTATTTATCATGTAAAGGGATTCATTACCATGAGTATCCAATGGACATCACATTGATAGTGGACTACTTAGAAGACTGATACTGGACTCTCTCATACAAGATAGACAATCAAAGGCAAAATTAGAGATAAATAATACTCAATCAAGGTAAACCGCTTATGTCAAATTTGTGTTTTGATTTTATAATTCAATTTTATATTATTTTGCTTCTGTGCATCAGCTAAATTTCAAATCAAGAATAGAATAAGCCTCCCTCTTCTGATATATTTAGCTTATCCTATAGACTTCCTACTTTCTAAAGGGGCATCATTTACTGTTCTCACATTGGTCTTAAAATGCATTCACTTCCAAAGGTTTCCCTAGCAAATTCTTGCACACAAGCTGAAGTGAAGTAACAAATGCTAGTTTTGCAAAATTAACAAAGCATTCATTGACCTCCCAAAATAAACAAATATTTAGGACCAAACAAAAGGATGGGAAAATTTTACTTAGATAGGAATATTTGGGAGAGGGCTCTTCTAAGAATATACTAATTATATACTGGGTCTGGTTAGTCACTGCTTATAGGCACCCGTTAAGGTTTCTTTAATTGCAATTTTAAGAAAGTTTTTAGCATTTATTGCATTACTTTTTTAAAATTAAAAAAGATGCATTAATTTCATTTTTTTTAAAAAGCATTAATTGCATTTTTCTTGACTAGAATATCACCTTAACCAGTGTCACTAGGCACTGATTAATATTTTCCTTAGGTCATATAAAAGAAACAATTGCATCCTAAAAATTTTTGGAGTTCCAAATGCGACAATAATTATGGGAAAGAGGAGAGATACATAAATGGTTGAGTCTATAAAAATAAAAACCACCAAAGACCATACTGGAAGAAAGAAAACAGTAGATAATGAAGAATTGCAACTTTTTTCTCCCTGGTACCAGCAGAATCATAGGATTCAAGTACAAAAACTATAAAAGAAAAACCACAAAAACAGAAAAATATCTCTTAGTTCAGCGACCTTCAAGAGCATATCTATCAATGGTTTGAGGGGTGTGAAATTTTATTACCTTCTTACTTTTAAATATAGTACTTACCCCTATTGGACTATAAATATCATTTGAAGAAGTGAGCAAACTAGATAATGATTGTTAGAGTGAACAGTTTCAAGAGAATTATATTCTATTAAAATAACTTACTATTGTTTTCATTGAAAACATTAAGATTATATGGTTCACATGCAATTAACTAAAAGCTAATGCCAACAAAAGACACAAAATGCCATCAATGTTTTAAAAAACAAATACAAGATAACTTCTAATATGAAAATCTCTGAATCATACGCTTCAATCTATCCACTTATAACTCAGCAACCCCTTGAACCAGAAATGATGATTGAATAAAACATCAATTTTTTCAGTACAACCCCTAAACCCCAATCATGTCAACATCACAACTATTGCACTTATCAATCTAGGTCAAAACCAAACACTGATCTTCTCCATGAATGTGAACGTAGACTAAAAGATCAGTCATACCATGCATGGTCACTCTGCAATCTGCATACAGCAACAATCAAGAAATCAAGAATTATAGGCTTTCACAACATGGTGCTCCAATGATTGTTCATTCCTTTTTGAAGTTCCCATGTCCAACATTTGTGTCCGGCACATATCCAGATATATGTATGGAAAGATGACCATCCAAAGAGTCCAAAGAATCAAAAATTTAGAAAAAAAAAAAAAATGTTCCCACATTGGACACATACTTATTTACAACACTGGCACCCAACTCCAATTACCATAGTTCACAACAGTATTTTCCACCTAAGTTAAGGGAATTCCAATGATAAAGAAAAGCACTAGGGAGGCTAACGAGTATGTCACAAAACAATTCAAAGAAGCTTGACCAGCAGCCACAACTAGCAGTGCCAAGACATGACCTAAAATGGCTTTCAAACATACAAAAGCCATCACTAACATCCCAAAGCTTTTCAACCATAACAACAATAAATTCACCTTTCAATTGCCACCAGCCAACTCCTAACAAATTAATACAGCAACCCACCCAAAAATGGCAATAATCAACCAAATTGATGTATGAAAGAATTCATGAGGATTATGCCTGGGAGGATAAACTCTGCATGCTAAAACACATATTTCTTCAAAAAACAAACTTGCGTCCCGATAGTAGATACAACAACATAAAAACATTTTAAGAGTGCAAGCTCATGGGAACACCTTACAAGGATAATCATCATTCAAACCTCCTTCGTAATCTCAAAATTTGTTAGCTTAAACAAAAGAAATAACAGTAGCAGAGTTACTCAGTCTTCTACTAGGTTTGCTAATATTTGTGGTGTCCCCGCATCTAAAA
Organism: Gossypium arboreum; assembly: GCF_025698485.1. Lineage (NCBI taxonomy): Eukaryota > Viridiplantae > Streptophyta > Magnoliopsida > Malvales > Malvaceae > Gossypium > Gossypium arboreum. The sequence continues at coordinate 121,585,484 of NC_069079.1, read as the reverse complement.
GTAAGTAATTTGTAAATGACAGAGAACTGACAAGGGATATCCAATGAAGCTTAATGTTTATCCTTAACAGAAACAATAATTATGGTGATCAATGAGAGATTTTTTCATTTATATATATTTTCCAACAAGATTTAGAATAAAAATCAAATGATTCTATGATCTCAAACTATAGAAAAAATCCTATATTCGTTATCCAAGTGTGGACCCAACTTTAACAGAAGAAAATAATTAAGAAAATATGAATATGCGATACATGTAATTAAGGAAATAATCACCAGGAATGGTTTTTGAAGCAAATCGATTGCAATTTAACTAAAAAAAAGGAACACAAAAATAGAGTCATTACTATAAAAGCAAAAAAAAAAAAGAAAAAAAAGGAACACTTGAGAAGCCTGTAAAAAGTTTTAGCATCACAGAATCTATTAAAGAACCTGAGAATAATTTTGAATTGCTTTGTTGAAGCCACCATGATAAGCATGAACAACTTCATCTACAACATCCTCGATAATATCTCTTTGTTCCTTTAAAACCCCGAGCTCACCTTCACGATCTTTTGATGACAGGATACGGACAACATGAGGTAGTGAATCAAAACGTGCAGCAGCCCAACTCTCTCTTATTGTTAAAAGGTCATCCCTTAAATACTGTATTTAATCATAAGCAAACAGAAGACGAACATAAGAAAACCTTAACACATAAAACACAGCACTATTAGCTTCCCACTCTTTTATCAAATTTCTAACCACGTACTAAATCAATGAAACACAGCATTATTTGCTCGATAACAACAAACTATGCTGTCCGCAAATCAGAATAATACCATCGCTACCAGCCTCAAGATGGTTGCCAAAACTTGCAACAAATTGCAAAACAATTTTGTTGTGGCTTTTATTATTTGATTTTTACTTCGGGATGAAAACTACAAAAAAAGGGATTGTTTGGAAAAAACATCTTTCAAGTAATTAAGAAATACAGTGTCACAAATTTTCCTCGAGATCAAAGCACCTGAATTTACAAGTATATGAAAATAACTAAATTAGAATTGGAATAACGTTTTAGTCATTTATTTATTGTTGATCAATTACAGTTTTGCTTTTCGGCAAATTTTTACAGGCTATAAGCTTTAAAAATAAAGTAGCGAACGCCGCAACCAAAACGCCGCAACCAAACAGAGCTTTAAATCAACGGACTAGAAGAAGAATGAAGTAAACTTACTTCTTTATCCGGAGGAAGCGGAAATCCATCAAACATCCCCATCTCACACAACCTTTCACTTTTCCCACGCTATAAAAAAACGCGCGGACTATTAATCACAACAAACCCTTTAATCCTACCTGTAACTGAAATAAAAAGAAAAGGTAAAAATATGTATATTTTATACATCACTAGCTAAATTCTTAGAGCTCCGTGCAAGAAAAGAGGAATTTGAGCTGAATTACTTATAATAATAACAGAAAGGAATTATATTAAAAAGAAGTAATACATGCAGAATTTCCTTTACGTTAAATTTTCCATTGTTTTCTCAGCAAGCACACAAGTGATGCAAAAAGAAATATAAAAGTTCAAAATCGAGAGAAACACCTACTGATCCTGCAACCTGAGCATCAGAATAGATAAATTTCAAGCAATGTAGAAAGTAAATTAATATCTCCAAATAAATAAAAACAAAGAAGATAAAATCTTAAACACGGAAATGCAAGTGATTCAATGAATTAAAACAGATCATAACAATATTCATTCAGATTGAACAAAATCTTTTTTTAACGAGAAAACAACATCGTGTCTTCTGAAAACGAACGAGAGCAAAGAAGCGAAACGGAACAGTGAATCAGTGATGAATAACAAAGAGAAAGTGAACTCTCGTTCATAGTTTCAGATACCTGCTGAAAAAAAAAACGCTTTCGTTCCAAAGCGAGTGCCTCATTCTAGACCGAGCTTGCCTGCGATTCGGATCTCTTCAATGGCGAAGAACAAGAAGAAATGTCACAATCTTGGAATAGAAGACGATGATGAAGATTGAGCGATTTTTGTAGGGTGAAGCTGTGAAATATTGATTATTTATTTATTTATTTACTTTTTAAAGGGTCTTGAATTTAGATATTTTATTTAAAATGGGAAAGAACACTTTATTTCCGGAACTGAAAAGAATGTTTCTACGTATTTTGGTCTAATTTTAAATTTCATCCTCTATTTTATTTAATTAAAATTAGTCTTTTTATTTTAATTTATCAATATTTGAACACATATTTTATGAAAATTGAGAAACTAGTCCAATTGTTGGTAAACATGTAAACTTAAAATGTTGATTTTTGTTAATTTTGACAATTTAAAGTAAATGGACTATTTTTATTTTGTAGAAGGATGAAAGTAAGAATTAGACAAATTATTTAAATCTATTTATTGAATGAAAAATAATTTATTTTTAAATCATTTCAAATTTTACTGGGGGAATAAAGCCAGGGGCAGACAGCCGCTTTGAGCCCTGGTCTAATGGGAAATTTTAGTAAGTAACCCCTTTAAAATTTTGATAATTCATTTTAAGCCTTCTAGTTATTGAAATAATTATAATTTTGGTTTTTTATAATAAAAAATTCGATACAATATAATCTCAATCTCATACGTTCACATACGCGTGCTTATTTAAACTACTACATAAACACATTCTGTAAATCACTCTCACGACTTTAAAAATATGATAAAACAGATCAAAAAACACGAAATGTTAATGTTGATCCCATTATAAAAATTAATAGTAATAAAATTTATAATCTCATCTTAAAATTTTTAAATTCCATCTCACTTCTCTTGAAAAAATTTGCTCATGTGGTATATAAACTAATTAATTTATTTAAGAATAAATTAAGAAATATAGAAAAAAACTTATTGTGTATGAGATTTTAATTAATTAAAAGGTTAACTATATGTCAATATACAATTCAATTATAATAGTTAATTAATATTAAAATTATTTTCATAATATAAATATTTATCAATGTTGTATTTATATTATTAAGTTTAAATTAATTAATTTTAAGGGTAATTATAAAAATAGTCACTTTTATTTGTCTCATATTATATTTTAGTCACTTACATTTGAAATATTACGTTTTAGCCACTTACATTATCGTTTTGTTATGGAGTGATTACTCTACCATTAAACTCCATTACCTCTCTAATGGCGATCCTACATGGCAATCCAAATGGGCATTTCCTACGTGGAATATCCAAATTAGCATTTAAAACTCATTTGGATTGCCATGTAGGACCGCCATTAGGGAGGTAATAGAGCTTAACGGTAGAATGATCACTTTGTAACAAAACCATAATGTAAGTGACTAAAATGTAGTATTTCAAACATAAATGACTAAAATGTAATCTGAGGCAAATAAAGATGACTATTTTTATAATTTACCTTTTTTAAAGAAAAAAAATGGTAGGGAGGATTCTTCAAGAGCAGTAGGAGTGAAAAAGCTGGAATTCAATTTTGATATTAAAGAAAAGACAATGAAACCATCAACCATGTGTATCTGCAGCTAATTACAAAACTCAATCTTCATTTTCAAGCTAAACCCCACCTGTTTCACTTTCTCCCTTGCTTCTATCCAATTTGTCTTCACATCCTTCCAACCATGGTTCCAATTTAGATTCTTTTATCAGCCTTAAAATCATTGTAATCTTCAGACACGAACAATATACTCTCACCGGACACTTCGCCATCCGTTTCGACCTTCCGTTCTTCTCCATGGAGTTCATCCGCCGGTTGACATTGAACCGGCATCTGGGACTCGGTTTCTATCGGTTCCTTCGACTCCAGTTGTGGCCACTGAAAATTATCAGGTATTGAACCAATGCCGGCAGATCCAACCCGTATCATCGGAGCAGGACACCGAACCGCGGGTTCTATCGGTTCCTTCGACTCGAGCTGCGGCCATCTAAAACCGCTCGCCTTCTCTCTTGCAGACTTGATCATGGTCGAAAAATAATTACTTCCATCTTGCTGCACGTCTTCAGAACCATAAACCCAAGCCATTGGTCCCCAAGACATGGTTCTTCTCATCGTAAAGCTCGAATCGGTACTGTCGATCAATCCACGTTTCAGTTGTTTCGCCGATATTAAAGTTAATGAATCCGTGATGTCCTTGATCATCTCATCGGCGATTGGGAAGCCGCATTGCTTCATGTAGCTGACCATGGTGATTGAATCTTCCAAGTCTTGGGTGTGCAAAGTGGCTTGGCGGGACTTATCGGCGAGCCGGTTGCTGAGGTTAAGGAGGTTGGGAACGGCGTCCCGTGTGTGCTTTTGAACGTAGGAAAGACCCAACGACGGTTCGTTGGCGATGTACTTGATCATCTCTGCCAAGGATTCGGTTATCTCCACGAAGCCGTCCACGGTGGAGAATCCATTCATCTTGTTGAGGATGAACCACGGTTCATCACTGCTTTGTCAAAAATCTCGAGAATGGGGAAATGCATATCAAAGTTTGGCATTGGAAATGTTAATATAAATTTGGCGTTGGAAATGTTAATTATCATTTTTAGAAAGATAATACCTTCAAGAAATCCTCCTAGTCTTCTTTAAATTTTTTTTTAGAAATATGTGATTACTTGAAATTTAGTTTTTATTTTATTTTTAAATTTCAAAATTTAAATTGACTATTAACACTAATTTTGTTAAAATTATTAGTGTAACAATTTAAAGTATAAAAAATTCACTTAGTAACAATATAATTAAAAAATTGATACTGTAAAAATAGTCACTTATTTACTATTAAGCTCCATTAGCTCCCTAACGGTGATCGTATGTAACAATTTAAATTAAATTTATTAATTAAAAATCTATCTTTATCCCAACAATTGAACATTCAAGTTAGCATTTTGACTATCACATAGGACTATCTTTAAAGAGATAAGAAAGTTTAACAATAGATTGACGACATCGTAACAAAACAAGAGTGATTCGATTATATATAATCCAAGACAAACAAGAGGTTTGAATTTTATTTTAATTTTAGAGATTTCTTAACAAATATATGTTAACTTAAGCGAATTTCTTATAAATTGTTTGGTGATTCGGTTCGTAACATAATAATATAAAACTAAAAATATTCTGTTAAATTAAATCGTAATTCGGTTCATAACTTATGTCATTCTATTTAAATTTAATTTGATTAATGTTTATATATCCAATAATTAGTAACAACTATAGATACTCTCGTGAGTTAATGGATTTTGATTGTAAAACCAACAGCACCACGATAATTTTCAGATTAATTCCTATACCAGTTCATCGCTTCAGAACCCTAATTCATATTCTTCCCGAAAGGGTCTTAAACTCCTACGGATTCTTTTTTCTGGGAAAAAAAAACTTTCAATTTATACCAAATCATTCCCACACAATTTTTCCGGGAAAAAAAATACAAAGCGGAAAGATTTTGAAATGTACGGTTTAATTCCATACAGTTTACAATTTGTTCCTTTTAAGCAATTCATTCCTCAAAAAAAAAAAAACTCAGAAAAATGAGCATAAATTCTTCAAATTCATTCATAATCATAACCAGCCATCTTCGATATAAACCAAGAAAAATAGCAAAAAACCAGAAAATCAAAATGCGATATAGACTTTGATCTGTTCGATTGGAAAACGAGAGGGAAAATGACTTACCAAAAATCCCGCAAGTGGAACGGTTACATTTGCGTAAGAAGAAGAAAATCTTCCAAGTTGATCAGAAATAGAAAGATTCAAAATCTTCAAACTTGAGCATAAATTTGTTTTCATATATAGTAGTAGTAATAAGTTTGTTACAAATAAACTAATTAGTGGATTGCTCCCAACAAAAACCTAATTAGTGGATTCCCACACAAAAGGGAAATTTTGTTTTATAGCTTTGTTTTGGTCTAATTTTAAATTCAATCCCTCTATTTTATAAAATTAAAAATTTAATCACTTTTATTTTAATTTATTAAAATTTGATCTCGTACTAAAACTAGCTGATCAAATATCAATGGTTCTTGTAAAATTTAAATCTGCAAATTTGTTTAAATAATATTTTTAAAAAGAAAAAAAAAGTGTAATGGATTCAGATATTCTAATTAGAATTCATTACCAAAAAGGGCAAAACGGATTTAGATATCCATTACCGCAAAAATAAAGTGGATTTGGATAATGAATCGACATAATCCATTGCAATCTATTGAAAATTGAGAAATCGGTCCAATCAAGTAGCACTACTAAACCATGACTTAGATTACTGAGTTAAAAATTAACTGTTTATCAATTTATAATATATGGAATCAGAAGAAATCATCTGTTCAAGTTCATTTATTTACCTAGAAATGGACTAATTTCTCAACTTCCATAAAATACGAGGATTGAAATTATGATAAATTTAAAAAAAATAAAGAGACTAACTTCTAAGTTTTCATAAAGTAATGGATGAAATTTATAATTTTACCATATCTTATTTTTGGAATTTTCTCTTCAAATCCATCACTGTCTACACTTTACGAGTCATTGTATGGTGAGTCGTTTTCGGATCTCATATTGACATCAGAATAGACCATCCTTATCCACAGACCAGAAAATTTAGGATCTCATTTTGTTGGAAATAAAATATTTTTATATTATCTATTTTAAAATTAGAGTTATCAGTGGGTTCCAGAGCTGAATTTAGAGGGATAACATGCGCCGGCCACTTTAAAATACAAAATTACTATTTACATCATTTGTTTTTTTTAAATTTTAAATTAATAAAAATAAAATTATTATTTAACCCTTTAAAATTATAAAATTTGATTTGATCATTTAAAATTATAAATATATAAATTATAAAAATTAAAATTTCATTACACCCTTAAAAATTTATTCTGGTTTCGCCCCTGATGGGCTAGGCTAGGTTCTGACCAAAATGTTAGGTCCGTTTATTAGACTTGGCCCGATCTAAAAAAAGGTTTAAATTTTTATCTAAGCTCGACTCGGTTCAGTCAGATTAAATTTTTATATTATTTTAAAAATATAATATATTAAAAATACTAAAAATATTAAAATAAATGTTTCCTAACAAATTAAAAATAAATAAAAAATATGTATACTTAAATAAGACTAAGATAAGTACAAAATTAACAATAAAACAAGAGTTATATAATATTCAAACAATAACAACTAAATAGTAGTAATATAATAATAAAATGATAACAAAATAGTAAGAAAACAAAAAAATATAAAAGTAAAACAACAAGAAATGGCAAAAAATAGTAATTTTTTCAAATTTGGGTCAAGTTAAGCTTAGGCTAAAAAAACATTACCCAAGACCTGACCAATTTAAAATCACTCAAGTTCATTTTTTAAATTTATATTTTAAACTCCCCTATTTTTAGAGTGGGCTTACAAGCCAGACTGAATAACCGGACTTATAAATAAATCTATTTAAAATATCTAATTATTAAATTAACTAGATTTGTTTATTTTGAATAAAATATTTCTAAAAAAATTTCTACCTTCTTCAATGTTTGTTTCTAAAAAAGGTAAGTTCGGCTGAAATATAATTATTTGAAAGAAAATGGCATATGGGCCTATGGTTGGTCAAAGCCCATATTGACTTATGACAGAAAAGTCCTTATAGCGCTAACAAAGCTAGTTTGTTTAGTAGTAGCTTGCCTAGTAGTTAGTTAGTGGCACACATCTGTAATCAACTCAAAGAACCAGGGTTAAAGACGGAAACCGAGTAAAACAAAATTCTTCGAAAGGAAGTAAACTAAGGATAATCTCTAGAATACACAGGGGAAAACCAGGTGACACGTGCCAGCTGTCTCCTGGCGACGAAACATCATTCAAAACAACTCAGTATCCGACACGTGTCTTTTTTGTTAATCTTTTAAAACAAATTCAAATTAATGAAAATAAAAGGTGCAATAAATATCTCCCGGAAAAGTATTAAATATCATCCTCAGTTCTCAGAGTGTCAAAGATCTTTCCTGCTCTCCAAGATTTCACTTTCAAGAAAAACGTTCACGAAAGCAAAAAAAAAAATTCCTTAAATTCATCAAAACCCAGTTTAAAACTAAGCTTTGTTCATTGTTTTTCGTTCGTTTTTGTTCTCTCTTTTTGAGCTTGTTTGTTTTGGTTAGCCCCTGTTATTGTTTCTGGAGATTTCTGGGGTTTTCTCGTTTGAAATTTTTGGGAAATTTTGGTATGGGTTTTAAGGATAATCAAAACCCAGAGATGGGTTCGTCTTTGTTTCCGGTTTCTTCACGTAAAAGGAAGAGACGGGACGGGTTATCAGTGGCGGATACTTTGAAGTTATGGAGTGAGAACTCGGAGGCCAAACAATCACGTAAAGCGCCGGCGAAGGGTTCCAAGAAAGGGTGCATGAAGGGTAAAGGCGGGCCGCAGAACCAGAACTGTAACTACAGAGGCGTACGGCAGCGTACATGGGGTAAGTGGGTAGCGGAAATCCGCGCTCCGAATAAAGGGAAACGTCTCTGGCTCGGCACTTTCCCTACTGCCGTCGAAGCTGCTTCGGCTTACGACGAAGCCGCCAAAGCCATGTACGGTGCCAAAGCGATCCTTAACATGCCTCAGGGTTCCGATTCGGACTCAGTCGCCACTCCTTCACATGGGTTTTCTCAGGCTACAACTACAACAACGGCCACTTGCGGTGGCTCTGAGTCCGCTATGGATGGTCCTGTTGATTCTGAAGCGCCGTCGACAAGTGGTGCAATGGATATGAAAGGTGAAGGTGGTGAGGTTAATAGAAGAGGGGATGATACAGATTATAGCTGGCTTGAAGGATTGGAATCGTTGCAGTTCTTCGATGACATTCCAATGGATTATGTAGGGAATAATAGTGTGTGGGATAATTGTGAGCTTTTTGATATTGATGAGTTCCTTGCTTGACTTGTACGTTACAACATTTTACATGTTACAGATTTTGTACCCTTGTTTTTAAGTGAAATTATAGTCAGAAAAGAATGTTTAAAAGATGGCACAACTACTTGCACACATCTTCACTACATTTGTTGTTTTGTTGTTTTTAAGGTACACGAAGAAATCAAGTACACATAACATCCTTACAGTTAGATCAAATTAATTTTTCTTCTTCTTCATTAAAAAGTAACTTTTGAATGTTAAAGTACATATAACATATTATAGTAACTCTCTGTTATCACGTTAATTTTTAATTGTTTACTCTTTGATCCAATTAGTGGTGTTTCAATACTCGGGCTGAATTACTTAAAATATAAAAGTTTTTAACCGTTAATTAGAATGAAGTTTATTTTAAATATACCAATCAAATCGAAATATTTTGATTAATTTGGCCTGTTAATCGAATAATCAAAATTTACATGTTTTTGCTTTTTGATTAAAATTAATACAAATCATATAAAACATACATTGCTAATGTTTATTTCTTTTATTTAATAGTTTAAACAATTGTAGATAGAGGTGAAAATAACAAGTAAAAAATTAGAGCAGTAGATAAGTCTTGGAAGTTAACAATCAAACACTGCGTAAGTATTGAAAACAACAAATATTTTGGTTAATTGATTAATTCGGTTAATTATTCTATTTTGAATCAAATTAACCGATAATTAAAACTTTAAAATATTATTTATCAACCTCCCATCGAACTAAATTTGACTACTAACTAATTAATTAGATTAAATTAATTCAATCAATTAATTCGATTCTACCATAACTATGAACACCGATCCTTTTCATAAAACTTTTACCTATAAAATTCATATAAACATATGAAAATGGTGGAAGTTGACACATATGAAACTCGAAAATGGGTTTTTTTTCCTTTTAATTTATTGATTACTATTTTTAAATTATTCTATATTTAGTAATTATACAGTTATATTGGATATTAAATTTGGAGTCAAAATGTATAATAATTAAATTCAAAATGTTGTCTAAAGCATATCAGTGGACTCACCAAGTTTCTTGAGCTTGGGTCAGAACATAGATTCAACGACAATCGAAAAAACCTACTTTTAAAAGCAATATGGTGTTTGAAAAAAATTGAGATTTAGACAAAACATAGGTTTAAGAATGATTGGAGAAGTGCTCTTTTTATTTACTTTATTAGGAAAGATTAGTGATGACTCTTGTCCGTGGGCGTACAAAGGTTCATCTATCAAATCAGAAGGCTGTCTGAAATAGTTGAAATAAAAATATATTTACTTATTTGGTGAAAATTAAAGAAAGTCAAAGTTGAGATCACCATTTGACCTCTTTTCTTTGTATACTATAATAAGTTGAGTATTTGTTTTGACAAATTTATCATGATTTGATCCGGTTTAATCATATAATTAAGTTGACTATTTGTTTCTAACATGTAAGACCAAGTTTATTTTGATTTGATGATTTTTGTTTAATTTAATGTTGAATATTTATATTTTTTATCAATTTATTTTTAAAATATTTTATTGTATTTTATTTTTAAAAAGTCAATTTAAACATTCATATATTAAAAGAGTTAATTATTATTTTTAATAGAAATATTGACTAAAATATTACATTGTAAACATTGCAGTTTGCATAGTAATACATATGTACTTAATGTTAATTTTTATAGTTTTTTAAATTTTTATACAATTTTTAATTTATTTATTAACATAAAATATAACTAGATCGATCATGACTCGATCACTCAACCAAGATTGAAGGCTTGTCGAAAAAGTTAGAGGGTTTAAGCAGAAATATAAGTCTAAAAAGTGAGTTTGAATTAAAAAAAAAAAGTCTAGTTTTCCAAACAAGTTGCATCTCAAGTAAATTTTTCTGGTTCGGGTTGAGTCTAAATTTTTTTCCCTGCTTCTCTTTATTGTTATTTTACTATTATATTCTTACTATTTTATCGTTATTATTTGGATACTATATAACTTTTATTTAATGTTTTTAGTGTATTTGATACATTATATATTTTAAATTTGTTTTTATATAAAAATAATATAAAAATTTGATACAAGCGAACCGTATTAGGCTCGGATTTAGCATTTTTTATATGGACTAAACTTCGATAAAATTTTAAGCTCATTTTTTGATCCCAAACTTAAAAAACAAGCCTAAAATTTAACATCAACCCAACCCGACCCATAATCAGGTCACTAAAAAAATTAATAATTAAATTTAACTAAAAAACAAAAAAAAGTTAAAATAATGAAAGTGATTAACGTTAGAAAGCTAAATTTGATATAATACATCAATTATATAATAATTCATGTTTCAACATGCAAAGACAAAGTATGTCTGGATTTTACAATGAAGTGCAAACTTATAAACTTGTTATACAACTTGCAATAAAATTTTTGGAGTATATTAAACTTGTAATAATTAAATGATATTATTTAAAAGAATTAAATAGAATTTCATTGAAGCAATTGGCCTAATGCTCCACAGTGTAAATCCATACTCACTATTGAATGTTTGGGTTCAAAGCTCTCTTCAAACACAACAGATTAGCTCAAAGGCCCCTTTAATGAAGTAATACAATACAAGGCACAGTTTCAGTTGATAGATAGCTAAAGAACACCATAAACAAGGTGAAATTTTCATGATCGAACTCGAGCAAGCCGTGCCCTTATCTCTTCTAGCTCTTCCTCATCATCGACACCCTCCGCTATAGTTTCTTCCTATACAATTTATAAGAAATTGAGTTCCTTCAGCGTTTTGCAATATCAAGTGAATGAAATGGGTTTAAAGTTTTGCATACCTCTCGGGAAGTGCTTTCTTTTTCTGCAGATACCCTCGCTCTTTCCTTCCGAACAGCTTCAGGAAGCTGTGCCGCAGTTTCACCGGCAATTTCCGAAAGAACCTTATCAACTTCTTCTTCGGTCTCTTCTTCAATATCTTCGGAATCCAATGCCGAGTCAAGGGCATCATTTACCATTTCTTCAATAACACCTGCCTGCATGGTTGAGCAGAGGCATTTATCTTAAAACAGAAAATAAGAAACTCGAAAAATATGTAGAGCATGTAGATGCTTCTCACATTGCACTTGGAGTCATTGTACTTTTAAAAGAAGATGCTCATTAGTTCACGTATGCTACTAAATAGTTGTCTAATTTCGTTCTTTCAATCTATACAACATGGATATCGGTTGTTAACTTTAGACTTTGATTGGACACATCCAAAAATGAATTTCCCGACAAAGTTCACTTTTGTACAACTTTCAGTAAAAAAAACACCACTAAAAAACCAATCTTGAGGCAACATAGCAACTCCGAACAACAATAGTAGAATACCAAGTGTCCTATGCTAGTGTCAATTCCAAGGTGTTTGACCACGATGGTAAATATTATGAAACAAAAACTGGCACGTAAATGCAACAAAGTTACAAACTTGAAAATTACCTTGATCATTTCTTTGCTAAATTCTTGCATCGTGGCAGCCATTTGTGGAGCTTTCATGAGGTTGTTTACAAGTTTCATGACTTCAGCACTCTTGGACAAATGGCCAACGGTTCGAGCAATTGCTTCAAATACAATCCATCATAAAGAATATTTAGAAAGAAAAGCATTTCTTCCAAAAAACAGAAATACATGTTCACTTATGTCAGATGATAAATCTAATACTACAAACATTGATATATTCAGGGAAATAAGCACGTGCCAACAACATTCTCAGCCTATGTTCGAATTAAAAATGTTTCCAGGTACTGGGGCATAAAAGAACCGTTGGAATAAATGCAATGCACAGATTTCAGATGCATAAGTTGTCATACCAACACTTTCTCCAAGGTGCATTGATATTGAATTAAGCTGCGCTTTATTCTCATATAGACGGTTCACAGCTTTTCTCGACATTAAAATTTCTTTTGCAAGTGCCTAAAGATGAATAAGATCACAACAAGAGCTTACATAAGAAATGACTCCTCAATAACGAGGCAAATGCAAAATTGCGGACATGAAAGCATACACAAAAAGACAATAAATGATTTTCACATATAATACACGTGCTAAGGCACATAGGTTTCATCAAATTGGACCACCCAACGAAAAGATGATCTTTTCATTATTCCAAAAATCAACATCTTTCGTGATTTCAGTGTGCAGTTCCAGCTTAGAACCAATGATGAGTTACATCTCCTGATCCTAAGATCGACTAGAAAACTCATTGGACGAATACCTATTGGATGAATACTGAAGATCAGCTAGACTTAGGATAATCAAGTAGCATCCTTTTCGTATGAATGACCAATCATTTCATCTAATAAACCACAAAATCCAATTTACTTCAGCAACTTAAAACATAAAGTCATTCTACACCATATAATGACCTAGATCCTTTTACAATGAACTTTAGATTCACAAGATGCCATGTTTAAAGGTGACTACATGAACCGATGGGTTCGCCTCAATGATCTTTTTATTTGCTAAAATAGAGCCAATCCCCATTGTTAGATGCCACTCTTAAGGGCAGCCGAATTAACCAAAAGGTTCTCCTAGATCATCTTTAATGTAATTACATAACTTATCTTCCTAATCAAACCATTCCAATTATAAAATATTGAATTCCCTCAAAAACTATGACATGATTAATCTATATAGATAAAGTTCCATTAGAAAGAAAAAAAAAAAAACCCAAGAATTTTTTACCTTAGCAGAACCCATGTCATTTCTCTTAGCGGCTTCTCGAATTGCCTTCTGTACACCTTTCTCCTCTCTCTGAATATCTAATACAAAATCCACATAAAAATCCCATAAATTTTCTTATAAAAAAACCCCCTTATTTTAAACCTGAATTCTCACATACCCATTAACTGAAAGATTCAAAATTACCACTAAAAAGCAATCATCAATTTTTTTTTCCAAACAATTAAGGGAAAAAGATGGAAATATCTTGCCTCTAATTTGGCGTTCAATGTTACGGCACTCTTGACGAAGCTTTCTTTGCCAATCTCTTAGTAGTTGTTGTGGATTCGGCTTGGGTTTCAACATATTCTTAAATTTATCCATCTTTACCTTTTCTTTCTCTAAAGTAGTCCCTTTTCCTTTCCCTCTCTTCGTAACTTAAAAAAATGGTGAGAAAATTTTGCTAGGAAAGCTTGAGCTTTTAGATCTTTCTATGGAATGGAGCAAAGAAAATGGCTTAGAATCAAAGCTTTCCTGTTTTTCTTTTCTTTTCTTTTTTGCCTCAATTTTCTTTTGCCGTGTTTCGTTTCGGAATCTTTTACCTTTCCCTTTTCCTTTTATAAAATACGTGTTATAGAACAGTCTGCAGCGTACTTAGCAACACGACGTCGTTTCCCCCACCGCGTTAACATTTCCTTCTCGTATTTTTAATTTTATTATTTTATTATAAATTTGAATTAATGTAAACTAATTTATCACAATTTGTATGACAAAATTTATTTCAAACGACAAATCGTGATTAATTAATTTTTTTTATATAATATCTAGAATTACGTACAGTTTCCTTTAATTTATAAATAGGAGGATAATATATTTCAAGACACTCGAACTTACGTGTTCCTATGTTAGCAATAATTCACATACCTATCAAATTAAGATTTAATCGAAAATTATAATGTCATTAAAATACAGAAAATCTAAAACATAAGTAATTTTATGATTGCAATCAAAATAACAATTATTTTATATAAAATTTTAATAAATATATTTATTACATAATTTATCACAAACTCATAAAATTCATATTTTTTTTACTTACATTAATAACTATAACAATAAACAAATTAGCTCATGGAATTTAATATTTAACTTGTTTATACTTTACTTTTTTTTATACAATTTTAGAACTAAAACTATCTATAGTCGCTCCAATTAGAAGAATAATACGTTTTAATACACTCAAACTTAAATCTTCTTACACTAACAACAAATAAATGATACAAGGCTCCAACTCTGATTTTTTTTTTCCACCTAACAACAATTTTTTGCTTGATTTGTGCCTATTTTCTTGATGGTTGTATTTAAAAGTTATTTCATTAAAAAAAGAAGCAAACATTAAATTAAAAATGAATATGAAGTCATGGATGAAGAATTAACTTGCTAACAGCTTATGCTAAGACTTAGTGATTAAAGCTTCCTTTTGACACTCCATATAATAAACAAAAATTGCTAACACTTTATATCATCATCAACCTTAAACCAATTGAATTGAAAATACAACCAGTTCAACCTTCAGTTCAGTTCTGGGATCCATGCTCATCACAATGCCAACCAAAAAGTAAATACTATGATGCGTTGGACATGAGTAGGACAATATGATTTTCCAAGAAGCTTCCTAACATATTTATATCTGGAAAAAATCCCCTTGTCGAACACATTTTGAACAATGGTACGTAGTTAGGATCCTCTAAATAGAAAAAAAAATATCATCATACACGTGTAAGACAGATATCCGTATCCAACATCCTGGAATGACATTCACAATGTGTGTTACATAAATCTAAGGAGGCAAACACAATCTAGGCTTGGAACTGCCACTCTCAATCTTGAATATCAATGGAGGTAATCCAAATCTATAAATTTGTAAGACCCAAAAAAGAAAAAGAAAAAACTTCTCCAATTGTCTACCAATCTCTGATGCCAGAGCTTCATCATAGTTCATCACTGATTATCTAATCGTACAGCCCGTCGTCGTGCCAAATATCAACTAGAAAATCTACCATTTCCTGCATTTAGAACAACAACATTCATTGCAGTAAGTTTCTTGTGGCTGCAGTAATTCATTTAAAACAAGGAACTCTGGTCAGTCCCTTTCTTTTTCATATGTATGAGAAACATGAGGGAGGGATTTGAATCGTGAACTTTATTCCTCCTAAAGAGAAGGGTAATGACGGCTCAACCAAGCTCGAGTTGCTCGAACAATCTATTTTATGTACTATACCGCTGCTGAACAAGTCTCCTTAACATCCACATCTATTGTTTGATGATTGATTCAATAATCATTGCAGTTTCAGAAACTTACCGGCAAAGGAATTGGCTCGGAAAATGGGTCATTAGTTGAAAGAAGCTCCTCATATGTTGTAGACCAGCTGCAAAACAAAGTTTCTGCAGTTATTATTCGTCTTATCCAGGCAACTATAAGAAAAATTAGAAAGGTAAAATCTACATATCGAGCAATTAATATAGTACAACAGATGAAATATTCTTCATTTATGCGTAAGATATGTTATACATAACAATCACTATTTCTATGCTGCAACTTTGTAATAGTTCTCTATGAAGTTCGATCAAATATATTCCGTTCAAGCTAACAATTTTTCGGTGTTTGAGAAACCATATCTATAAATATCAACAACAGTCCCCTTTTTGGAAAGGAAGCTGAATCAATCCAAGGCCACCTTCCGGTAAATATGGTACATAGCAAAGAATATTTGCCACCCTAAGAGGCATCTCAAATCGTTCCAACTTCAACAGGGTCTGCAAAAGTTTCCTTTGACATTGAAGTTTAAACAATCATTTAAGAGAGAACACTAAAAGAATTTATTTTTTTCAACAAACCTGAATTTCCCCCAACAACTTGAGCCTAGTTGGAATAGCAACTTCAGCTCAAACTTTAACTGCACATCTTGAAGACGAAAAAGATAGCGAGCCAAATGTTTATAACCTTACCTTTGCACTAATATTTTGGTTCTTCCTTTCCATTTTCTACTAGAAGCAAAAATCCATTACATTTCTTGTTTAAAGAAAACATGATTACCAAGAAGTCTATTTTAAGAAGGGCTGTAATATGCAAATTGTAAAGATAGTGATGATGCAATTTCAACTTCTGTTTCTCGGAGTTTTCATCTTTCATAAAATTCCCATCTTTGACATATGATCCTTTAAATATACGAAAAAAAAAAAAGCATAGAAAAAATTGAGCATCTGTTCAGACACATGCCCTGATCCAACATTCACTACCAAGTCCAGGTAACATAGGTTCCAACTAGGCCATTACCATATACATATATATTGTTTAGCTTCCCCACCAAAATAGTATCCAGTAGAGCAATACCAGACCATCATTGAATAAACAGAAGAAGAATGGGGTAACTGGTTTACCTTATAACTTGATCCTTACTGATCTTTCGTGCTTTTAGAGATTTATCTCCTGTCCACTTTCTTCTGTTCTCGTGCCAAGAGATTGCAGCTACATAATGGATTCAATTAGATTATAACTTCATTCTCAAAAGTCAAAACATAAATATATACTCAGTTGAAACAAAAACAATAGTTCTAATCCTGCTTTTTCTTTTGAATGGCAACCATAGAGGACAGATAGAGCAATTGTGAATTATCAGTAGCTTGACTTTTCAGAGGTAATAGAATAGAGGTAAGGACAGGATATGAAGTGCTGGCAGAAGAGCTGGCTCTTCAATTTCATGAAAATCTTAGGATGATACTATCTTTGAAAAGATATAGTTCAGTGTCAAATACTCTAAGCCTGTGTTGCTCTGACTTTTCAGTTTCATAAATACCCTTGTTGGACACATTTTCAGACACGGTATGGGCCTATCTGTGCTGGATGCGTACCATACATGGTAGCAATGAGTGGGACAATCTGGTAGAAAAGCATGTAAACCATACATCTTATCTTAAAGTTAAAACAGACATGATGGCAATGATAACCCTTGAGAAATTTCTTCATGTCATTGGAAAAAGTGGGAAAATAGCAATAATCAAACACCATTAACTCATCTAAAGCAAGGAACGAACCATGGTTTACAAATGCAGAAGCGCTTGCATCTTTTTCTACTGGCTTTTTCCCTTTATCAACAGATTTTCGACACTCTGGCAGTTGTTTCTCATTCGAACGGGAATATCCAGCGTTGACCTCCATCATCTTCGAACCAAATGATCATTCCCTTCTCGTAATAATTGAAATACCCGGTTCCTCTTAAGTTTCCTCGATAATTTAACCACAAAAACTGAAGGAGCTTCAAGACCACCACTACGCAAACCCAAGATCTTCTAAACAATGAACATCAACTAAAAAGGAAAATAAGAAATTTTCAGCATGGATATAGACCAAGCACAACATATAACTCCATTGATTGAGCTCAGTAACATTATATGCAATAGAATAAATAACCTTGTATATGACAACATGCTCCATTTCTATAGCATATCTATCTAACACCATATGACGATCTTTTTTCACCATTATTTTAACTTTCCTTGTAGCTCAGAATCAAAACATCTTAGAACATACATACATACATTTATCAACAATAAAAACTCAGTTCTATATCATCAACTTACTTCTTCCCCTAGGGCTTATATGTTTCAATCCAACATATTCTTATCCTTGTGTACACGAAACAAGAGCATGAACTTGTGTTTCAAGAACGAAAGTTTAATAAACCGAAAATACACAACTCCTCAAAGAACATTTATGCATGTAAGAATATTATATAAGGATTAAGAAAGTCTAGATAAATAGCATATCCATTAACATAAAGTAAGATCTAGCTTATTTAGCTTATCTACATATCTTTCAGCATTGGTACCATAGAGCTTAATGCACAATCCTTCATAAAATAGTAAAGACTGTTTCACTCTATAGAAACCTATATATGAATTTCTTCTAATGGAAAAAAACTCCCATATAATCCATCAAGTTTTTGGTTCAAAGAACTGAATAAAACACCACTGGATCCCTAAAAATTTCCATGAATTGGTCCCTAAACAAAGCAAAAACCTAAAGAATCTTCTATCGTTTAGATAGTACATTTTAATAATCTTGACAATAGATACATAATGCAAAAATACATTCCAAATTCATTGCTTTCTCAACTTAAGAATCAGCTAGAATAATAGCATCTATTTTACAAGAACGGTAATGTGAACAAATCAAACAACCCATAAAAAGAAAACAATTCATAAAAAAACACCAAAAACCGAAATTAACAATGCATTTGGCCATGAAAAAAAATAAAAAAACAAAACAAACCCATTTCAGAATCAACAAATCCAAACAATAAAACAACAAGAAAAATTCAAAAACTGGGGAAAAAAGAAATAAAAGAAAGATAGAAAGAGAGAGAGAGAGAGAGAGAGAGAGAGAGAGAGAAGCCAATAAAAGAGCAAGTAAAAAGAAAACAGAAATACCTTTGAGGAAAAAAAATAATTGCTAAAGTGGGATATTGGAGATGGTTTATGGGAAGAGATTTAAAAAAGACATTAAGGCTTTTTTAAGTAAATAAAAAAGGAAGGAAAATCATTGTGTTATTGTTCTGCAAATTTCTTGTTTTGTTCGCTTATTGTTTTGTTTTTATCGCTGTTAGCTTTGGTTTTGTTTCAATTTTCATTACATTTGCATGTCTTTGTCTAAGCTGACGTGGATGTGATTTGGAATTTAGACACGTGGAATTTTGTAATGGATGAATTTGTTTGCAAGTGAAGTGAAATAATTGTACTCTTTTCACTGGCCCCTCCCTAAAATAAGAAGAAAAAACTTTTTCTCATTTTATGTGTTTTATTGTCATTTCCCTCAATAATTCAACACATTTGTTTTCCATCTTTTACTTTTCTTTTTCGTTTTTCATTTTTTATTGAATTGAAATAGAAATAAAATTGTTCGAATCATATATATATATATATATATATTTTTTGAAATAATGTCTAGAACTATTTAAAGTCCTTCCTTAACCTAAATATAATAAGATAATGGGCTTTAATGCACTTAAACTCAAGTTTTCCTACCAGTCGAGCTAAAACTTAATGGACGAAACAGGATATTCTTAATTTATGAAATAAAATAACTTACTAATTTTATACGATAATAAAATAACTTTTGTTTATCTCAGGTTACATTTTAGTCACTTATGTTTGAAATGTTACATTTTGGTCACTTACGTTAACGTGTTGTAATATTTTAATCACCGAGTCATTAATTTTCGTTAACGGTGTAACGGTAATTGACTTGGCACATTTAATCATCATTTCAAACAAAAAATATAGGTTAAATTTTAACCAAAAAGAGAAAAATATGGTGACCAATTGTATAATTTAATATAATATTTTTGTTTGAAATGATGATTGAACGTGACAAGTCAACTTACCGTTACACTGTTAACGATAATTAACAGCTCAATTACTAAAATGTTACAACACATTTACGTAAGTGACAAAAACATAACATCATAAATGACTAAAATATAACCTGAAGTAAACAAAAGTGACTATTTTAACAGTTTACCTTAAAACAAAATAAATGATTAATACAATTTGAATTTAATCTATAGAATTTTGTTAAATATTAGTAATTACTCTTGAATAAAATGGGAATACATTAGAAGTATAAAAATCTTGTAGGGCACAAATTTACAAGGCGTGGTACATTTGTGCACTAGCAACTTTTAAAGCTTATCCTATTATTTTCACTGACATCTTTGAATGCTCAACTTTAATTGGAAAATTCATAAATAAAGCAAAAGTAATGTATTTTTAAGGGACTCTTTTAGGAAAAAGATTAATTATCCCAAAAGTAGAGTAAGACAATTTTATTTCCTTTTCTTCATTTTGTCCAAATATTTAAATGAGGAAAAAAACATAGATTTTTTTTCATTTTTATCGAGGTTTGTTTTTTTTTAATTTTAAAATTTTAATTTGGATTAAATGAAAATAATTAAATCTATTTAGTTAAATTCTGCTATTAATCCGATAAATTTAACTCATGTACTTGATTAGATAATTTTGTAGGCGATAATTCGATTAGACAATTATAAAATCTAGAAATATCAAACTGACATTATATTCTATATGCGATAATATATTTGACGATCAAATTTTGTAAAATAACATAACTTAATTTAACGAATTTAACACCATTTTAATTTTAATTAATATTTTAAATTTTAAAAGTATAAAACTGAAAAATAATAAAATAAAAATATACGAGCTAAATCTATAACTTTTAGTTTCAATGAAATTGGATTAAATCAATAGTCAATAATTTAAATAGTTATTATGAAACCATTTGTTAATTATATAACTAAATAAATTTAACATAAAAATAACAAGTTATTGATAAGGAAATTTCAACTTTTTAAAAAGAAATCGAATTTAAAATAAAATAATATAAATATTGAATATTAATCATAAATATACCTCTCTAAATCTTACATGGGTAGGTATGAAGAGTTAGGTAGGAAGATTTTTTTGGGTCATTGTTTGGTAGGTAGAATTAATGCGGTTAAATTATGTTAGTATTCCATGTATTTTGTAAAAAGAGAATTTAATTTTTATTTTTTATTTGATAAATTTTAGTCTTTGTACTTTTTAAATTGTTCAATTTTAATTCTTTAACTTTCTAAATTTTGAAATTTTAATCCTGGCCCAATGAGTTGCAGTTAAACTTATTTGGTTAAAATTACTAGTTATGTATTGTGTGTATGGCTGTAGATTTAATTTATATTCTTCAATTGGATCATTCAAGTCCCTATACTTTTTAAATTTAGAAATTTTAGTTTTGACTTAAATAACCGTTGTTAATCCATTTACTGGATTTTTAGTAAATAATATGTGAAAATAACAAGCTTACATAGCATTACGCATATGATAATATGTTTGTTGCATCAGGTTTTGAAAAATAACAGAGCTTTATTAATTTAAAATTTATTATTTGGTGAGAACATAAATTTTAAAATTTGAAAAATATAAAGATTAAAATGACCAAATTAGAGTACAATAATTAAATCCATAATTTTAATAAAATACAAGGACTAATAGCAGAACTTAAGCAATAAATGTTAAATGTTAAGGAAATATACTATTTAAACATGAATTGAGTGAAATATTGATTGCTTGTTGAACCCTGTGAATTGCATGAAAGTAGAATACTCCAAATTCGGGGATCCAAGAGTTTTATAAAATGTTCTTGGTCGAAAAAAATGTGAATGAAAGATCCAACTAAATTGAGTTGGGTCCATGAATCTAAGAAAAAATGAGAATTTTTAGATCTCTCTCAATTCGAAAATCCAAGATTTGAATTGATGTCGTTTCATTGATTATTCCTAAATTGAATTGATTTATCTTAAAGATTTCATTTCAATTGGAATTTGGTTATTCACTATGTACGAGAATCTCTGCTAAACATCTATGGCTAAATGGTTAAAGCGCACAACTCATAATTGACGAATTCGTAGGTTCAATTCCTACTGGCCTACATGGAAATCTTGTGTACTTTGTGCTATTTTTTTATGAACTTTTCATTATTTTTTTAAAAATTTTGCATTTTTAAAATTTTTAAATTACATGCTAATGACAAATAGTAACATGTTAGTATAAAATACATGTGAATTGCTACGCCAATATCGTTTAAAAATTAATTTTTCATTCATCATTTTTGTTCAAAAATGAATTTTCCAATTAGTGTGCTTTTTTTTTTCACAAATAACCTTAAAAAATTGACATGTATATGTTTTTTTTTTAAATATTTTATTATATCTTGTTGAACACTTATCAATCCTCTAACCCTACTCGTAAAGTCTAAAAATTCCATTTATAGCGTATCAAATAATTTTTTAAAAAATACAAATAATTTTATGTGACATTATATTATTGGTATTTGGGAGGGGGCACGAAAGATTCAATTCATTTCAACTTCATCCATTTATATGTATTGAAAATTGGATATGTCAAAGATTTCGTCCATATCTCATCAAAATTGTTAGGGAGCATTGACAAGTCAATGGACCAAATTAGGAAAAATATTAAGTAATAATGCAATTTTCATTTATTCATTTTCGAAGAAGAATGAAAAATTAATCATAAAAAATGTATAATTATAATTAAAATTAATCATTAAAATTACGATTATAGTCTGTATCTTCGAATTTAGAAAAATAAAATTAATAAATAAAGCTCACACGATAAAACTTCAACTAAAATAAATCTAAATAAAAAATTCATTCATAATTTGCACAAAATAAAATTTTAACCTTAAATCTCAAAATTACCCTATTCTAAACTTTGACATTAATTACCTCGTATACTTGTACAACCATTTTCATAAGCTATGTTGTATAAGTATATGAGATCATTATTATAAATGAAACCTCATCAGAAAATAAAATTTATTTTTAAAAAATATTAAAGAGTTTTTTATTATAAATTTTCGTTATTAAAAATGTTTAATTCTTGAAATATATTATTTTTCAAGTTGATATTTAATTTTTTTCTAATTTGATACTTAAAATATTGTTAAGTTCTGATTTTTTAGTCTAATCTGCAATAAACGTTGGAAAAATGGAAACTATTTTAGGTAATAACATAATACCACATTGTCTTTTTAATAAAAATATTTTTTAGAAATTATATATAAACTTTAAATATTTATAAAATTAAAAATAAAATATTTAAAAATAGAAAATATATAATCTAAAATCATATATGGATTAAAAGGTAAAAAATAAATGTTAATTTAATTATAATTCTTTAATGAATCAAACTAAACCAAGAAAATTCTAGATTTAGATGTCAATAGTTACCACTAGCCGCCATGTTCCATCGTCGGTCACCACCATCGATCTCCATGTTGCAAATTAGATTTTAATTCTAAATTGATATTTTAACTCAAACTAAAAATTAAAATAAATATTCTACTTTACAACATCATTACTAAAATTATCATTTCATCTTTTCAAAAATACTTTTCGACTAGTAATAATAAACATTTTCAGAATTTTCATAAAGAACATTTTCGGTCATTATAATTTGTTTAGAAAATTATTATTATAAAGTTATGTTGCATCAAATTTCAACAACCGACCTTAGCTCAGTTGGTAGAGCGGAGGACTGTAGTGGGTGCCCCCCAAAGTAATCCTTAGGTCGCTGGTTCGAATCCGGCAGGTCGGAGTTTTAAAATTTTAAAAATGTATAAACAAATTGAACTTAAAAAATATCAAAATCTATGCATTTTAAAAATTGAAAACTTTAGTTTTTTTTCTATTTTTTTTGCCAAACAAATAATATTATTTATTCACTCCTCGATTTTAATCTATTGCTTCGATATGGGTATATTTGTTTCTATAATTTTTCTATCTATGAATTTAACACAATCTTACTGTTTTTTATAATGCCAAGATGCAACGTAATGCTCTGATTTTTAACCCCAAAAATAATAATTATAATGTTTAAATCTCAATATTGAAATTGTGAATTCCTTGTGTTAATTGAAATATTTTTATGTAATATAACAAAAAAATTGAAAAATAAAATTCTGAAATTGGTAATATTATATGTAAGTCAAATTGGAATAGTTGATCCCAAATTTCAATCCTTATTGTTTAAGTCAAATTTGCAAGGTATATTGGTATTACTTGTCGTCAAAGTTTCAAATTCATCCATTTATTCCTATTAAAATTTGGATATGTCAAAGATTTCCTCCATGTCCCATCAAAAAATTAACCCAACATTGACAAGTCAATGCATGGAAAAGATTAAAGGACAAAAAAATTAGGTAACAATGCAATTTATATTTACCATTAAAAATTAAGATAATAGTCTATAAAGTTGTTATAGTGTTAACAAAAGCTGAAATCTTAGAGATTTTAAATACTTAAATTTAAATTTCACTAATGTAAGAGGATGTGGGTTTGAGTGTATTGAAGCCTATTATTTTTCTATTTTTGAGTTGATAGGAGCTATGAGTAGTTTTAGGTATTATGTTAAAAATATATATAATTAGAACCTATAACAAAATTATTAAAAAACCCTAAAAATAATATACTTTGAAAGTTAAATCTTTCTCATAAATTAGGTTGTATAAGCCCATGAGACAATTATTATAAAGTAAAATATCGTTTTATACTAAGTTGGTTTTTTAAGTATATACTAAGTTGTTGAATATTTGAAAGTAAATATACATAAACTTTAAAAAAGTTTTAAAGGTTTAAAAGACTCTCAATTTTTTTAAAAACATCAATTAAGTTCCTATGATTTTTTACACTCAATTGAACCCCTCAACTAATAAAATTGGCCAAATAGACCCTTTAATTAACATTGACTATTACAATGCTGAAGTGGCCATTAACGCCATGTTAACAAAAATAAAAAAATAATTCTTTTAAAAAGTAAAAATTAAAAGGAATAATTAAAATTTTTACTGGAATGAACTTGTCCAGTTAATTCCTTTCAAAGTTTAGTTTTTTAAATTAAAAAATATTTTTAAAAATATTTTTATAAAATTTTAAAATATTATTAAAATTTATAAAATTATTAAATTTATTTAAAAATAATAATAATAACCATTTAAAAGTTAAGTCCAAAATGAATCTAGATATGTGATTGTTTTGATTCATTTTCTAAATTATATAAAGTGGAAAAAATTTAAAATTAATTTTCTTTAAAACATTGATATGTTTATCAATGTTTTAATTCTATTATACCTTTTAGGATGTATAAAAATAAAAATATTTTATAAAATAAAGAAATAAAAACAATTTTGAATTTATTAATTGTACATGTAAAGGAATTTTTAAATGTGTGAATATATTCAATCTAAAAAATACCAATTATTTTATTACATCTAAAAGATGTATCAATTAGTTTGTAGCCTAAAATTTTTAAATAATTAGATATATTTATAAATTAGAAAAATACACTTATGATTAATAAAATTAAAATTATTTATAATTATTTATTTTTATACATCTTAAAAGGTACTAATAGAATTAAAATGAAAATGCAAATTTAATAATTTTAAACTTTATATAATTTAAAAAAATGTCTTGAATGAATCTGGACAAGTGGTTGTCCAGATTTACATTCTGACAACCATATTGTTCACATCCATTTTAGACTTAAACTTTTAAATGGTTTTTATTAGTTTTTTAAATTTATTTAATATTTTTATAAATTTTAATAATTTTATAAAAAGTATAATTTTTAATATATATTTTAATTTTTTAAAATTTAAGCTTTGAAACAAATGAGCTTAGACAAATTGATTCTAGTAAAAAAATAAATATTCTTTAATTTTTTTATTTTTTATTTTTTGTTGACGTGATAGTAACATGGAATGCCACATTAACGTCATTAATGGCCATATCAATGCTGTAACAATCCACGGTAGTCAAAGACTTATTTGACTAGTTTTATTAGTGTAAGGGTTCAATTAGGCAAAAAATACCATAGAAGCTTAATTGATTTTTTCAAAAAGTTTTAACCTTTTAAAACAATATTGGAATATATTTGGCAGAAATTTTTAAGATTCAAGTATGATTTTTAAAATACAATCCTAAAGTCGTTGGTTCAAATTAAACCTTTTGATTTGCCTTAATTTTAATTTCAAGTGATTTAATTCTTGTTAATTTTGAAAATGATCAATTAAGAATAATTAATAACAACGTACATTTCTTTCATGAATTTTTCCTACTTTTGATTGATATAATAATATGTTCAATGTCTACACATTATTTTAATTGTTCCTAATTCTAAGAAAAATTAATAAGTTTAATCCTAATATTTATATATTCTAATAATTTAGTCTTGACTCTAAATAAATTATAAAAAATAATTTTATAAAATCTAAAAATTCAAAAGATATATATAAATTAAACTTCAATATGTATATAAATCTAATTTTGTCTCAAATTAAATATATATATATATATATATATATATATATAAATATATACAAAAAAATTTGGTTGATATCCGATAAGAATTCCCAACCCTGAACAAAAATAATTTCATTTCCTCATTATAAAAAAGCTCCATTGCTTTCCACCAAAAATTTCTCAAGAAATCTACTTCCTATTATTGTCTTTTGTGGGACAGTTATTCCAATAAAACTATGATTCCCATAGAATACAAAAACAATTTGTACCGTATGTAATTTCAAATCCCGGAATCTTATAAATACAAGTTAACAAATCCATCATATTATAAATTATAACGTAATATCAAGGACATGCTTTTCATAAGGCAAATGACTTTTACCTGAAAAATGATACACTTTGCCTTGGGACATTTGAAGCTCTGATGAGAAAATAACTCAACCTGGAATTTAAATGTTGGTTGTGAATTTTGTACAAAACCATATATATATAAAAAATTTATCAAACTATATAAATTTTGTTGGAGATTGACTCGTATAAATAACAAGAAAAATAAGGAATAGAGAAAAATTGAGCACACAAATTTACGTGAAAATTCTCTTCCAATCAAAAGAATAAAAAACTATGGGCAAATGATACTTCACTAATGAGCAAACAAACGAAGAGTATAAGATGGAGAAATTCAAGACAAACTCTAAACCCGAATACAAAGCTCTCTAGTTAAAACACAAAATTCCCTTAAAGTTCTTTAAAACCCCCTCTTAATTTTCTCTCTAATGTTATTGCTCCCCAATGTTAGGGTCGTTATGGTTAAGGCCAAAATTAAATATTGAAGTTTTATTTTATATATATCTTTTGAATTTTTAGATTTTTAAAAATTTTTATATATTTTTAGATAATTTTTATGATTAAGATCAAATTGATAAAACAACTAAATATTGAGAATTAAATTTATTGAATTTTTAAGATCATGATCGAATTGATGAAATGTGTAAACATTAAATAATAAAATTTCTATTATATCAATAAAAATAGTACATTCAGACTTAAATGCACAAAACATATTGCTGAAACAAAACAAAATAGTTTTTATTTATAATTAATTAAAAATAATAACATTTTTCATTTTCATTTATTGTTTAAAAGATTTTGTTAGTTCTTGTACTTTGACAAGATTTGAGATTTAATCTTTGTATATAAAAGGCTAAAAATTATGTTATATTTTTCTGATTTAAAATCTCAGTTCAATTATCAACATTTTTAGTATCTCCTATCCAAACTTATCGGCTTGGCAAGTTGATTAAGGCGTATTAATATTATGTGACGTATGTCTAGCTTAAAATAAACATGTTAAGTTAAAAGAAAATTAGAGAAACTATCAACAATGATGATTATTGGATTAAGATTTTAAAATAAAAAAATTAAAAGAATTGAAATTTTAAATTTTAAAGTACATTGACTAAATCACAAGTATAAATGTAACATAAGAACCATGCAATGGAACATAACAATGATTGATTAAAAAAACTTTCAATGGAACAAAAATATTTAGATTTAAAATTAAACCATTTATTTCAACAAATTTAACACAATCACATCAAACGCTTGAGATTTTGTTTAAGTTATGTTAATTAGATAATTATGTTAATTAAGTAATTTAATTATTATATTAATGATGTTATTAGAAGTACTTGGTAGAAGTAAGTAACGTAAATATTATAAATTGTAGTTTTGGTGTATCATTATGAAGAATTATGGTGATAGTGAAAATGACTAAATTGAAAGAAATTAAAATATTTTATGATATTGTAATATGTGGAAAGTAAGTTTAGATAATTAATATTAAAATTATGATGTTGTATGTGATGAAAGTGAATAGAATTTACAAGTTTTAGTGCTATTATTGTGATAAGAACTAGCTCGTGAAAAATACAAAGTTGTATTATTTCTGTCAAGTGAATGAATGGAAATGTTTAATAATTAGAAAAGCCCATGTAGACGAGTCCTGAACTATTAGGATATTGATGACATGCCATTGAGGAAAATTAGTGCGCTTATTGTATTATTTCATACTTCGGTGCTTATCATTGTAAAATTTGCACTCCGGTGCTTATTGATATTGTTTTGCACTTTAGTGCTTATTATTATTTGTACTATGTGTTTAGTGACATATGATATGCACTAACAATCCATTATCGATTCATTTCCATATATCCTGAATGTTCAGCTAGTCTACATTGGGCTACAGTATCGTAATTAACTATTATCAATTTATGGGTTACGATAATCAATGGTAAATACGAATTTAGAAAAAAATGTTGAACTTCAGGGACTAAATTTGATGTGAAGTATGTGTATAAAATGAATACAATTTAACTTTATTTTTAATAGATTTTTAAAATCTTAAAGTACTTACTAAGTCTTCATAGACATACTGCATTAATTTTCTAATGCGTACGTATAGTAGATCCCATCGGGATAATACCGAGGTCGAGTGCATCCTATCTCATCACCACTTCAAGTAACAAGATTGTATGTAAGAATTTTGGGGTTAGTATGGCATGTATCAAAAACCTTGTTGCTTTGGTGATCTAACGACATAATTTGTTAGTATTTGAAATGAATTTATAAGGGCTTAACATATGCATGCATATATGATATTATTATATGGTTATTGTGATGAATTTAAATGAGTTTGAGGTGAATTGAATTGATTTTGAAGTTTTTGATTGTTTTGAATCAATGCAGATGGTTTTTAGTAGTTTTTTCAATTGTTTTTGCCTTAATTTAACCCATGGTATAGATACCAAGGGGTAAGGTATTGATACCTGGGCCTTAAAATAAAATAATTTCAAAGCAGAAAGTAATTTTGGCACATGGCATCACACACGCCCATGTGGTCCATGCGGCCCAAATAGCCCAGACCGTGTGTGACACACGGTCCAACACATGGTCTGTCACATGGTTGTGTGTCATACACGGCCTGGCACACGGCCGTGTGGCGTCGATAGAAGAATTTTTTGACTTTCACCATTTGCTATGTTTCGTGATTAGCGTTACACGCTTGATCCAATTTTTACACGAATGCACAACTATCTCGAGATTAACAAAATTTAGTGATGATTCACAAGATTAAAACAAGTAACTGTATAACACACAACGCCTTCAAATAATTCCCAAAACACAATCGAACCCTTACCGAAGAATGTACAACAACCAAACGATTCAAGTTGCTGGAGGGACGCCAACCATCTCACCACCATATCCTAAAATGATTCAATTAATTTAGTACAATACACAAAAAGCCGAAACCGTAGTGTTCCCCAAAAACTACTCACAACAATTCTAATTTAAAGAACAAAGAAGGACAAACGACTAATACCTTCACGAACTGAAAACCAAATAAAACGAATAAGCTCAAGCACAACCGTAACAATCGCAAGCGAGCAAGAAGGCTGCAAGAACGAAAGGAGAAATAATGGCAGAATGGGGAACCAAAAGATTAAAAGCCAAACAAAACAAAGAAAAGAAAAGAAAGAAAAGAATGAGCAAATGATAGTAGCAAGCAAATTGAAGTGACGACGTGGATGTGGGAGGGGAAAAAACGTGGACTTGTTTGATTTGAAACAGAATAACCATATCAAGGGTTATTTACTAAACATAGGCAGCAAAATAAATCCAACTACCTAACAATTATCTAAAAAAGAGTTTAAATTCAATTAAAACTCGTCGGCCCCCTTGATAAAAGGAATAAAAACACTCTTAACGCACACAAAGACTTGAACATAGAACCTTAAGCTGATACACCAAGCATTTAACAACCCAACCAGGACACATCACATGAAAAAACCCAACAAAACTAAACTTTAACGTTTTTGGGCGTTTCACTTAAGGTATCGATACATTAATTTAAAACTAAACTAAATTTTCTGTTAAATAACGTGGGAAATGCTGAAAATTATTTTTTTTGGGATAAACTATATAAATGATCACTTAACTATGCATTTCGTTCTATTTTGTTCACCCAACTATTAATTTTTTTGAAAAAAATAATTAAGCCCCTGCGACCTTTTAAAAATCTCAGTCCAATTACCAACATTTTTAGTATCTCCTATCAAAATTTATCAACTTGGCATGTTGATTAAGTCATCTTCATATTATGTGCCATATGCCTAGCAGAAAATAAATGTGTTAAGTTGAAAATTTTTGAGAAAAACTACCAACAAAAATGGTGATTGGATTAAGAATTTTAAAATAAAAAAAGTAGGATGATTGAAATTTTAACTTTTAAAGCACATAGGCTAAATCTCAAATTCTATAGAAATGTAAGGACTACTAGTATATTTTAACCATTAAATAGTCCACTTTTTAGTGAAGCATAAATGTAATATAAGAACCATGCCGTGGAACATAACAATGATTGATTGAAAAAACTCCCAATGGAACATAAAATATTTAGATTTAAAATTAAACCATTTATTTCAACAAATTTAACATTTGATAAGCATTAGAAATTGAACACGATCACATCAAAGGCTTGAAATCTCAGGGTTTGGAGTTGCAAAATTGAGGAACTCTGCATCTTTTTCCAACACAAGCATTCTCTTTTCATCCAATGTTATCCAAGCTTCGATGCCTTTGCCACACTTTGTTTCGATGAAAACCACATTGTTATTGAACTCAGACCCGGCTTCCCCGAACGGAGCAACCCATTGCGGGTTGCCCCATCCGAAATCGAGTTCGTAATACTTGATGTTGACCCAACTTGTTGAGGAAAAGATATCTGGCTTTTCAAAGGAAAACATGTTTTCAAGCTGATTAATGTACTCACCTATGATTTTAAACCCTTTCTCTCCTTGTAATGCATTCAAGTATTCAGCGTTGATAGTCGCGACGGATTTTCTCATCAACTTGATCAACTCAAATAGTTCGATGTCGGTCTGACCGGTAAGATTTGTAACACAATGTGTCCAGCAAAACAAGTTTCCAATCGAATTTTGTAATAAATTTGAGTTCATTCTTGGCCTAAGGCTCACGGCTTGAGCCAATACAAATGGTTTAAAGGATCCCGAGATCATCCTCGATGCTGCCATGGAATGTTTCCAGATAAAACCCAATACAGCTTGAATCCTAGACGGCATAGCCTCGAGTTCACCTTTAGCAATAGCCCTCAGTTCAGCTATGGATTTGGCATCAAATGTGAATCTCATTGTAATGGAATTATAAGGTTCCGTGAACCATAAGTTTTCCACCTTTGACAAGTAATCTTGTGCAACTTCATTTCTCGGTGGAAACAACATCGATGCCTCGGCTAAACCATGAAACCCATCATTATGATGATGGGATCCTCGAGCGATTTTGCTCCAAACATCAAGTAAATGAAAAATTATTGCCGCATCAAAAATCTTATGAGAAAAGGCAACGCCTAGAGCTATCCCACCACAAGCGAAAATAGTGACTTGGCACACAAGGAGGGGAGCCTCATTGTTGAATTCCTTGGAGAAAGGTTGGCATGGAAGCAATTTGTTCAATGACTTAACCTCATGGTGCTTAAGAAACTCGGACAATCGACAACCAGCTTGAGCCGATAAAAATGGCACACCTTCATGGAAACAATCGATGAAAATGTTATCTTTGATCCGACCAGAAATTGGATATAAGAGGTTTAGAGTTTCAGAAAGCGAAGTCTTTAGATGAGGCAAGATGTTGGTGGTAGTGAAATTGGCTTCACTCAAGGAGTAAAATGCCATAAATGAGGCATAAGTTGTGGGGGTGAGTTGATCAAAGATACTGAGTTTGAAAGGTTTCATGCCATGGATTTGTGGTAAAGATGGTTTAATGATTTCTTTTGCAAATACTTTAGCTTCAAAGTTAAGCATTTTGCAATTTTCAGTCTAACTCTTTGCTATAAGGGTTTTATTTCACCATGGACAATCAACTCAAGCTATAAATAGGGTTATAAATGTATGTAATTAAATAATGTATTATATAATTCATATTATATAAAACATTGCATGAACTAATTGAGTAAGATTTTATATAATTAAAGAAAACATTATGACTATTTTTACGAGAGAAAATAATAAATTATGCATTCAAAAAAATGAAAAGTTCATTTAAAATAGCTTTCCTGAGAACTTGTCAATTGAAATTAAATACTGACAATAATAGATTAGGTTATGCATAATTTTTACAACAACTAAAAAGGTGTCCCTTCAATTGCCAGAATTTCAGTTTAAAACTTTCCTTCTCTTGCCAACCAAAATTTTTAATAAAAAGAAATATAATTTATGTTTATTTCTAGAACTTTGTGGGCTTTTATGTGCAAATTATTATAAAATCATATAAAAAAGTTTTTCATGTTCACGTGAATCTTGTGTTGAAAATATTATAATTCATTTTATATTGAATTCATATGATAAATAAAAATGCTTAGGATTAGTGACGTAAAGAAAATAATGATATTCACACGCTACTTGAATTTGACATAAAAAATTTGAACTTGATGATTATCAGTCTGAGCTTGAATTTAAGCTATCGGTCAAGCTGAATTCAAGCTTAGTAATACTCCGCTTGAATAGCTCAAAAGCTTTATTGAACTTTACATATTTTTATATTATTAATTACGTTATTGTTCTTACTATATATTATTAACCTTAAGCTTAGTTATGGAGCTGAGCTCGAGAACAAAAATTGGTAAACGAGTTTAGTCGAGCTCAAGTAGATCAATTATATCTCATTCTGCTCAACTTAATTATACCCCTAATTAGAATATATGAAATTATATAAATTTTACTGATTAACTTTATATTGGGGATCTATCCATATAAACAATGAGGTAGTAAAAGTTGAAAAGAATGAATACAAATATTTAAAGTGGAAAACTCCTCCGAAGAGGATAAAAACCATGGGCAAAGGAGACTTCACTTAATAAGAAAATAAATGAATAGTACAAGATGGAAAAAATAACTTAAATGAGCAAAAACCTGAATACAAAGCTCTCTAAAAAACTCTCTCCAAAATTCTTCATCAAATCTCACATAAGAGATATTCTGTTAAGTCCTAAAAAAAGGGTTGCAAAGACCCTTTAAATAGGCTAATATTAAAGTCCTAGATTAATCAAAGTTTAATTGGGAAAAAAATAGTAAAGTTTAACTAGGAGAAGAAACGTGGTTTGATTTGAATACACGTCGCCATGTCGTGATGAGGCATATTGCCTCTTCGGGACGTCATCCATCGTATTCGTGCTCCTTTTCGTCATGACATTGATTTTGTTTCTTCTCTGGTTTGCCTAAAAATGTGAGGCATACCCCACAAATCTTCACCTTGACTCATATTTTTATAACACCTTCTTTGATGAGCCCCGTTAGGGGCCTTACTTGATTATGTAGGATACTTAACTAATTCCAAACAGTTCTTGGACTTTGAAACTAGAAGATTTTGAAACTGGAAGACTTTTAGTTTTCTGAATTGCCAGATCAAAGCTAACTCATTTTTGCTTCCCATAAACGCAATGCTTTGTTTTTCCAACTCTTGCACTTGAAAGAGAATCTCTCTTATTCAAACAGTCATACTTTTTTCCCTTGTATGACTAAATCGCTTGTTCTTCAAATGAGTAGACTCCGACTCCTTAATAGATGAGGAAATTTCTACTTTACTTATAACACCTTTTACCTGACACGAATCATCAAATCATGATATTGGATGTTACAATGCAAAACACTTAACAAAATTCTAAACAACAGGCATAAAATATTTTTAAACATATTTCTTATTTTTTTTTACTGTTCATTAAAATAAAATAGGGTTTAAAATAATTTCATTAAAGTATTAAATGGTTTGTAACGTTAAAACATAAACTTTATTAAAAATAGACTCTTATTGCATAGTGTATTATACGCCATACTCCTAAGATGTCTTCTATATGCATAATATCCTAACCCGTTGCTACTCTGTCTCATCCCTGGCTCACTCTTACAACGAAACCTGAAACATGAACAAAAACTTGTAATTTCACGCAAACTTAGTGGGTTTTACCCCAGATTACCTTGCAGCCTTTCTAGATGGACTTCTTATCTTGAAGATTTTGGATTTCATCTCGGTCTTTGGCGAATACTTTCCTATTTGGTGTATACATATTCATCAACTTCCTTAGTTGACTTATTCATGAATCATTCTTTGGTCTGATTCTAGATTCCATTAATCAATTTTATTCATGAATCATTCTTTGGTCTGAAAACCAGATTCCATTAATCAATACATATTTCATTTTCTTCTCAGTAAATGTACCTCTTCAAAGAATATCCATAAAAAACCTAGCATTGACGAAGTCTCCTTCAAATAGACATAGAATACCTTTTTCCTCAAGATGGGTACTCACAGTTACTACTCTTGGTGGATGGTAAAACTAACGGGTCTCTTAAGTTGAACTCTATATTGATCTTAACTCTGGCAGATTCTCATATTGACTCTGGTAGTTATCCGATTACCAACCAGGTCACATCTTGAATCAACCCAAAACATATCTTATATTGATAATGAAATATTCCATACGATATAAAAGGATTCTAGATGACTAAGTTACATATCACGAGATAGATTCCAGATGCCTCTATACGAGACATGAAAACCATTGAAATTTGGCGGTTACTAGATAACTCGATTTACTTTATTAAATAGCATAGTCAAACTTAAGTCTAGCAAACACTTAACCTTTCATAACTACAAATACACCAAGCCCTTGTACAAACAAACTACTATGACAAATTCTTTCTTTAGAAATATATATGTAGACTCTCTTTCAAGAAATACCTCTTAAAGCACATTCAATTTCATCACTAAATTAACCAAACCATTTTATCTTCAAACTTATCAGATCCTTGTCATAGAATTAATTATCGAAGAAATCACGAACTTACCTTTTGCATCTTCAAATGAGAGTTTATTTCTACCATAAATTAGGATTTCTTTGAAAGTTTTATACAAATGGGGAAAGGAGCACAATAATAGAATAACCTGATTTTCATCATCTATATTAACCTCAACATTCTTCAGATTGTTCAAGAGAGTAACAAATTGGCTGATGTGACCCCTAAAGTTCTCACTTTTGTTAATACCAAGCGATTTTCGAGAAACTTTGTCATATAAAGAGCTTCTAATTTTCTCCATAAGGCTACTATCGTTTTCTCTATAAGTACCTCATGCGATATATTGTTAGTGAGCCACAACTATATTATTGACAGAGTCTTCTCATCAAGTTCTTTTCATTCTAATTGGTTAAGATTTTCAGGCTTTTTCTTGGTAATAACTATTTTTAAGTCGTTTTGAATTAGAATTATTGTCATCTAAACTTTTCACAAATTGGAATTTATGAACCCGTTTAACTTCTCGATGTTGAATCTTATTATTTACATCCTGAACGAGTCAATCTACAAAAGCTAAACCAAACTCTGATAGCAATTTGTTGGGGCTCGACTCATATAAATACTGCGATAGTAAAAGTGAAGAAGAATTAACACAAATATTTTACGTGGAAAACTCCTCTGAAGAGGATGAAAACCATGGGAAAAAGAGACTTCACATGATGAAAAAATAAATGAAGAGTACAAGATAGAGAAAATAACCTAAATGAGCAAAACCCAAAACCTGAATACAAATCTCTCTAAAAAACTCTCCCCAAAACTCTTCATCAAATCTCACATAAGAGATATCTATTAACTCATAAAATAAGGTTACAAAGTCCCCTTAAATAGACTAATATTAAAGTTCTAATATGACTTAAAATATTCCTATATTAATCAAAATTTAATTGGGAAAATATAATAGAGTTTAACTAGAAAAAGAAACCCAATCTAAGTTAAATACATGTTGCCACGTCGTGACGAGGCATATCGTCTTGTTGGGACGTCATCCGTCGCGTCATCATGACGTCGTGTTCATTTTCATCGTGACGTCAGTTCTATTTCTTCTTTGGTCTACCAGTGTATCCCTATTTTGACATGCCAATTAGCAAAAACTTTTCTTAAGAGTGACAAGATGTAGTTGCATATGAGTTTTGTTGAGAGTTTCGTGATAACTATGGAGTAATTTTGTTCCCAAGTTAGGGATTTATTTTCATGGTTTGGCTTTATATGTTTATCATATTTAGGTTTATTTTCTCCATATTGTATTCTCGTTTGTTTAATCATTTAATGAAAAGCTGAAGCCTCATTTGTCGTGGTTTTTATCTTCTTCGGAGGAGTTTTCCATGTAAATATTTCTGTTCGATCTTTTCTACCTTTTCTATTTCCTTGTTTATATAGGTTGATCCCTAACACTATAAGTAAATTTTAACATATTCGTATATGACATCCAGAACCCCCCAAAAAGATTACCCCTTTAGTCATCTTAGAAATCATAAAGTTATAAGTTAATTCAATAATTAAATTGTATTTAGGCCTCTACTAAATTTTAAAAATTCAATTATGACTTCTCCAAAAATGAAAAGTTTTGTAACAGTTGCATTTTGTCTTAAAGCTAGGTATAGTGATGAATCGGGTTAGGAAATAGTGTTGAATTTTAAAAATTGGCTAAATAGGTGAATGTTAGATGGACTAAAATGCAAAGTTTGAAAAAAACCTTGTTGCTTTGGTGATCTAACGACATAATTTGTTAGTATTTGAAATGAATTTATAAGGGCTTAACATATGCATGCATATATGATATTATTATATGGCTATTGGGATGAATTTAAATGAGTTTATGGTGAATTGAATTGTTTTTGAAGTGTTGGACTATTTTGAATCAATATAGATGGGTTTTAGTAATTTTTCTAATTGTTTTTTCCTTAATTTAACCCAAGGTATAGATCCCAAAGGGAAGGTATTGATACATAGGCCTAAAATAATAAAATTTCGAAACTGAAAGTAATTTTTGTAACACCCTAAACCTTAAGGTATCTCTGTGGAAGAAGGTTTTGTGGTTTGAACGTAAGGACAAGTTGAGCCCTAGGTTCATTGGGTCATATTGGATTCTGAAGCGTGTGGAACCGGTTGCTTATCAGTTTGAGTTACCTTCAGAGCTAAACCATATTCATGACGTATTTCATGTCTCTATGTTGAGGCGGTATCGGTCTGACCCATCTCACGTTGTTTTCCTTAAGGAGATTGAGGTTAGACTAGATTTGACATTTGAGGAGGAGTTGGTTTAGATTCTGGATCGAGATATTGAAAATTTTGAGGAAGAAATCTATTTCGTTAGTTAAGGTTCTGTGATAGAATCATGGCACTGAGGAAGCCACGTGGGAACTTGAGGACTTGGTTTGTCAGCAATATCCTCATCTGTTTGGATCAGGTAAATTTCGAGGCTGAAATTTTTTTTAGGGGGTAGAGTTGTAACGCCCTGATTTATTTAACTTTGTTTTTATGAATTTTGTCACAAATATATATCTTCTTAAGTGGTTAAATGATTTGAGGGTGTGTTTAAGGTGGGCTTATATTATATTTTCGGTCAATTCATACCAGAGTGAGCATGCTGGTTCAAGTTGTAAGGGGTTAGCTTGCCTTAGGGTCTTGTGTTCGAACACCTGTATGAGTGAAAGATGTTATTTTTGCTTCTCTGTGTGTGAGCATCGGTTGTGTAGTAGAAGTTTGGTGGGATTGAAAGTCTATGGTAGTGGTTGGGAATTAATGGGTTGGTTTAGTAGGATTTGTTAGTTAATGGGGTGTTGGAATATTCTTTTGATTTAATTTTTTTTATTTTTCTTTTATTTTCTCAAATTTTCTTTTCTTGCATTTGGTTTTTTCTCTTCCTCTTCATTTACTCTGTGAATTTCTATTGCATTTTCTCTCTATTCTGTTCAACAAATTGATTGTTCTAATCATTGGGGTTTAATGTTCCAGTTGTTCTCCGTTTGTTTTGGTAAGTTTGTAAGTTTGTTTGGTTTGGTTTTCTTTCCTTTTGAATTGGCGTTTGGTTTGTAATTAAAGAATTGAAATCCTGTGACTGTGTTGCATAGGAGAAGATTGTGAAGCAGTGAATTTCGCTCTAATGGCCTAATTAGTGATAGTGGTTGTTTTTGTCGTCGATAAGTTTGTGTGCATTGTTCGGGTTTATTGTCAAATTCATAAATTGTTCGCTAAATAGTTTTTGGGATACTATTTTTAGGTTTTGGAGATCTCGAGATTGCTTTCACATAAAAAACGAACCAGGTGTGTAACGAAAATGCGAGAAAACAACGATTGGCTAAAGTTAAAAATTTGGCCTGTCGACACCACACGGGCGTGTGCTCAGCCGTGTGGTAGGCCGTGTGTGACACACGATAGTATGACGGGTGTTTGTGTGTGGGTCACACGGCCTAGGCCAATTTGGGCGTGTGGGCCACACGGACATGTGGGCCGAAATTTTAAAATTTTTCCTTAGGGTCGTACATGTTGTACCCATTGACTGTGGGCCTACCGTGATTTGTTAAACCGATTGTATGGTATCTAGTATAAGCAATACCTAAATGTATGTGTTGTAATGCCCAAATTGTTTGATCTGTTATGTATATGCATGTCTACTATCTATTATACGAGCATGTTGATATAATAATTTTGGTATCTGGTATCTTATAATTCTAATTTATTTGGCATTCTGTTGTTTTTTACTATGGGAAGGGATATGTAATATATAGAGGAAGTATTCTGTGAGGCGATATTTTGCCAATATATTGGCAACACGACTGCGATTATTCTGAGAAGTGTCGTATAGACACTATTTGGTGTGTAGGGCTGGGTGGGTGTTTTATATCCCACGTGGTGTGTTGGGATGGTTGGAGTTAGTGTGTAGAGGATAGGGGTAGGACTTTGAATATCTGCATCTGTATGATTCTGTTGATAATCTGATTCTGTTAAGGAATTATGTCTGTATATGTTTTGTTATGCAATAAAACCTGAATTTATGTTTTCGTTAAGTTACACGTTGAGTTTTTAAATTCACTTTCTGTTGGTTTGTTCTGTTCATGTAACCCTTAGGCTTAGGCGGGTCGGTGCGACGGAGGCTCAGTCGTGACCACTTGTCTGTAAATTTCATTTACTATAAATATTTACTTAATTTTATGGTTTTTGGAGAGTTTTGTAATTTTGAGACTCTCTAGACTTTTGGATTTGGTTTAGATTTGAGATTTCAAGCGACGCTCGAAAAAATTATTTACAAAAACAACTGGTTTATATGATCAAACGATTTTGAGAAAATAAACTCGATTTTCGAAAATGTAATGACTTTTAAACTTCAACTGCAAATTATTGTTTTGTCCAAAAGAGTAAGCAATCGGTGGTTTTATTAATGAGTATAATGACAGATTCTTTAAAATTAAGAGGTACGATGTTTTTAAAGGAAAAGACAGATTTCTAATTTTTCTTTGTAACATCTCCAGATTCGGCCATAATGTCTAGTTCGGGTTTGGGGTGTTTCAATTTTGGTGTCGATATTGATTTTGGTATTGATATTGAAAGCTAGGTATCCATACCTAGGCTTAAGGTATTGATACTTTCATCAAAATTTTGAAATTCTGGAGTTCCAAAATGCTATTTTTGTATCTATACTCATAAGAGGTATAGATACTTTTATATAAGTCTCAATACCTCATTTTTTAGTACCGATACTTGTCCCCAGTATTGATTGAAAATCATATTTAAATTATTTCTAAACGTACTCGGTTAACCAGTAATGCCCCTGAACTTGGATTGTTTAAAAGAAAGTTTTATCTTTTACTGTTCAAAATACATATTGAATAGCCAAGGTTGCTTTGGAACCGAATGTAATATTCCTATTTCGGGTTCTAAAGGCTGGATTATGTATAGGAGTGTTACAAATTTATTGTTTAATCCCTTGAAAAAAACTGTAAAATTTTATATTAACACAATGTAGAAATTACATATTTACCTCTCTTGAAATTTTATAATAAAAAATGATCCTTACATAAAATTTCTGGCTTCAACCCTATTATGTTGTGTATATGTTATTTTAAACATCTTTATTTACTTAAAAGAATTAAATAATTATATCTACAACACATTTATATAAATGTATTTAAAAATTTAACCCAATTTTTGGAAGCAAAATGAAAGGTGTACTCTAATTAATTTGAAATTCATCTCTTTTCCTAATTGACTTTAACCTTTCACCTTCAACATTTATTTATTATCAATCATGTTCATAAACCAATAGAATTGGTAATATACATTCTATAATTTTTTTTTTTGTTTTAGTGGGAGGAAATTTTTGTTATCAATTCTATTCATGGACTTTGACAGCTAACAGAATTGCGTTTCCACCCTACCAAAATTTTCCTTCATGTATGTATATTAGTTATCAATCATATTCATGGGCCTCCACAATTGATTTAATTTATCTAAGCTACAAATATGCATCATACAAAATTTTATTGAGACTCAAAATTGAAGAATTCTTTCTTTTTTTTTAGATATTTAATTTTACTATTATACTAATTTATAATATTACAATTTTTAAGGAGATTTATATTAGGGTTGTCCTTACTCGCTTCTATCACATCATGAAAATGAAATATGCATGCCAAGTTGTAAAAGTATTAGGGAAACCCTATACTTAGGGATGGATTGCATTTTGATCTCACTATTGAAAAAAGATCAAATTAGCTTTTATACATTTCAAAACGTGCAAATTAACTATTATATTAAAATTTTCTGTTAAATAATGACGTGGGAAATGCTAAAAAAAGATATAGGTAAACTATATAAATGGTAACCCAACTATGCCTTTTGTTCTATTTTGGTCATCCAACTATTAATTTTTTGAAAAAAAATAATTAAGCCCCTGCAACCTTTTAAAAATCTCAATCCAATTACCAACATTTTTAGTATCTCCTATCGAAATTTATCAACTTGGCATGTTGATTAAGTCGTCTTCATATTATGTGCAGAAAATAAACGTGTTAAGTTGAAATTTTTTGAAAAAAACTACCGACGACAATGGTGATTGGATTAAAAATTTTAAAATAAAAAAGTAGGATGATTGAATTTTTAACTTTTAAAGCACATGGACTAAATCTTAAATTCTATAAAAATGTAAGAACTAATAGTATATTTTAACCATTAAATAATCCACTTTTTAGTGAACCAAAAGCATAAATGTAATATAAAGACCACGCCATGGAACATAACAGTGATTGATTAAAAAAAAAAACTCCCAATGGAACATAAAATATTTAGATTTAAAATTAAACCATTTATTTCAGCAAATTTAACATTTAATAAGCATTAAAAATTGAACACAATCACGTCAAAGGCTTGAAATCTCGGGGTTTGGAGTTGCAAAATTGAGGAACTCTCCATTTTTTTCCAACACAAGCATCCTCTTTTCATCCAAGCTTCGATGCATTTACCACACTTTGTTTCGATGAAAACCACGTTGTTATTGAACTCAGACCCAGCTTCCCCGAATAGAGAAACCCATTCGAGTTCGTAATACTTGATGTTGACCCAACTTGTTGAGGAAAAGAAATTTCGTTTTTCAATGGAAGAGATGGTTTTAAGGTGATTAATGTACTCACAGGGGCAAAGCCAGAACAAATTGTTAGAGAAGGCCGGATAAAATTTTAATTATTTATAGTTTATATTTTTATAATTTGTAAAGGATTAAATCAAATTTTTATAATGTTAGGGGGGACAAAGTGCAATTTTACCTTTACTAATTTAAACTTTAAAAAAATTTAAGGGCCAAAAGGGCAGATTTACATTTTAGGGGGGCCGGGGCCCATGCTAGCCCCCTCTGGCTTCGCCCCTGTGTACTCATTTATGATTTCAAACCCTTTTTCTCCTTGTAATGCATTCAAGTATTCATGGTCTATAGTTACAAGAGATTCTTTCATCAACTTGACCAACTTAAATAGTTCGATGTCGATCTAATTGATGAGATTTGTAACATAATGTGTCTAGTAAAACAAGTTTCCGATCGAATTTTGCAATAAATTCGAGTTCATTCTTGGCCTAAGGCTCACGGCTTGAGCTAATACAGATGGTTTAAAGGATCCGATATCGTCCTTGATGCTGCCATGGAACGTTTCCAAATAAAACCCAAAACAACTTGAATCCTAGACGGCATAGCCTCGAGTTCACCTTTAGCAATAGCCCTCAGTTCAGCTATGAATTTGGCATCAAATGTGAATATCATTGTAATGGAATTATAAGGTTCCATGAACCACAAGTTTTCCATATTTGACAAGTAATCTTGTGCAACTTCATTTCCAGGTGGAAACATCGATGCCTCTACTAAACCATGAAACCCAACATTATGGTAATGGGATCCTCGAAAGATTTTGCTTCAAACATCGAGTAGATAAAAACTTTTATTCTGTATCAAAGATTTTACGAGAAAAGGCAACGCCTAGAGCTATCCCACCACAAGCGAAAATA
Source organism: Gossypium arboreum (assembly GCF_025698485.1). Classification (NCBI taxonomy): domain Eukaryota; kingdom Viridiplantae; phylum Streptophyta; class Magnoliopsida; order Malvales; family Malvaceae; genus Gossypium; species Gossypium arboreum. The sequence goes on along the minus strand of NC_069079.1, from coordinate 121,542,553 downwards.
GTGACTTGGCACACAAGGAGGGAGCCTCATTGTTGAATTCCTTGGAGAAAGGTTGGCATGGAAGTAATTTGTTCAATGACTTAACCTCATGGTGCTTGAGAAACTCAAACAATCGACAACCAGCTTGAACTGATAAAAATGGCACACCTTCACAGAAAGGGTCGATGAATATGTTATCTTTGATTCGACCAGAAGATGGATATAAGAGGTTCAAGGTTTCAGAAATTGAGGTCTTTTTGGAAGATGATGTGCCTGTCAGAGGTACAAAAACCATCACTAATATCTATTAAAGATGTAATGTGGCTATACTGGAACCTTCAAGATTTGATAAAGTTGCTTAGAATATTGTTGAAAAAGTGCAATGCAAGCAGAAATAGAGATGATACACAGGAATGACACATAGGAACTGGTTGATAGGCCAGTCAAAAAAAGAATCATTGGTGTAAAATGGATTTTCAGAACCAAGTATAATGCTGATGGGTCACTAAATAAGTACAAGGCAAGACTTGTTGTGAAAGGATACAGTTAACAATATGGTGTTAAGTTTTCAGAAACCTTTGTACTAGTTGCAAGGTTGGACACTATAAGGCTTTTATTTTCCTTGGATGCTCAAAAGCAATGGAAAGTGCACTAATTAGATGTTAAATCTGCTTTTCTGAATGGTTTTCTTAAAAAAGAAATTTTCATTGAACAACCAGAGGGGCTCAAAGTGTTTGGTGAATAGCACAAAGTTTACAAGCTCAAAAAGGCCTTATATGGCCTAAAACAGGCACCAAAGGCCTGGTATGACAGAACTGATGCATATTTGTCTAGGCTTGGGTTTAAAAAGAGCGTAAATGAGACTAGTCTTTATGTGAAGAAATTAGGTAATGAAACCTTGCTGATTGTATCATTATATGTAGATGATCTACTAGTAGCTGGGAGCAAGAAGAAGTTGATTGAAGAGTTTAAAAAGCAGATGGAGGATGTGTTTGAGATTGACTTAGGGGAGATAACTTACTTTCTTGGCATGGAGGTAAACTAGACTCAACATGCTATCTTTATAAGCCAACAGGCTTTTGCCATGAAGATTTTAAGAAAATTCACCTTGACAAACTGCAAAATTGTTAACACTGCAGTGGCTCAAGGTGAAAAGCTCTCCAGCAAAGGTAACTATGAAAAGGTCGATGAGAAAGGGTATAGAAGCCTTGTAGGTTTTCTGCTCTATTTGACAGCAACAAGGTCTGACATTATGTTTGCAATTAGCCTCCTATCTAGGTTCATGCACTGCAGTAATGCAGCCAGAGACGAAGCCAGAACAAATTGTTGGGGGGCCGGATAAAATTTTAATTTTTTTATAGTTTATATCTTTATAATTTGTAAAGGATTAAATCGAATTTTTATAATTTTAAGGGGGAAAAATGTAATTTTACCTTTACTAATTTAAAATTTTTAAAAAATTTTAAGGGCCAAAAGAACAAATTTACATTTTAGGGGGGGCCGGGGTCCATGCCAGCCCCCCTGGCTTCGCCCCTGAATGCAACTCACTTTAAGGCAGCCAAGAGGGTCCTAAGATATGTCAAAGGAACTTTGGACTATGGGGTAAATTTTGTGAAAAATGAAGAGCTCAAGCTAATACGCTATTCAGATAGTGATTGGGCAAGCTCTGTTGATGATATGAAGAGTACATCGGGCTATTTTTTAGGCTCAAGTGTCTTTTATTGGAGCTCACAGAAGCAACAAATCTACTCAATCAACAGAAGAAGTAGAATATATTGCAGTTGCTGTTGCTGTCAATTTGGCCATTTGGCTAAGGAAGCTTTTATGTGATTTAAATGAGAGCCAAGATGAAGCCATTGAAATCAAAGTGGACATTTAGTTAGTTGTTGTCATAGCAAAAAATCTTGTGTTTCATGGCAAAACAAAACACTTTAAATCAAATTTCACTTTGTTAGGTAGGCTGAACAATCAGATAAAGTCAAATTAATCCATTGCAGTTCAGAAAATCAGTTTGCTGATATTTTAACTAAGCCCCTTAGAGGAGAAGTCTTGGTGTTTGTTGCATATGGTCCAAGGAGGAGTGTTGAATTTTAGCCTGCAATACAACAGCAAAAACGTTGTGGAGCCCAACCATGCAGCTGTTATGTTTTATTTGACTTCTAACTAGTTTAGTTCATTTTGTAATTAGTTTAGTTGATATACTAAGACTAGTTTGTTGATTGGTTTGATGATATACTGATGTTGTGCAAGATAACTACATAATTTACAATGTAATTAGTGGGAGTAATTATGCATTAGGTAATTTGTAACTTATATTTTTTACTTCAATGAAATCATTTATATAGATCAACTTGTAATCATCTTCATCAGTTTTTCTTTTCTTTTTTTTTTCTTTCCTTTGTCAATTTTTCTTCGTTTTTTTTTCTTTCCTTTGGCTGATAGCCCCAACAATTCCAGACTACTTTCTGAGCTTTTTAAGCTCGCGCGTTTGGCTTGGGAGCCTTGCATCATCCATCAAGCTTCTAAGAATAATAGGATTTATGTTAGGAATGATACGGTGATGTTTGAGATAAACTTTACAATGATCTTTAGGGGACTGTAACATCACAACCTCATTAACGGACCATGGATCCAACAACTACGGTCAAAACATCTAGATGAACTGTAGCTTGTTATTCTGTGGTGTAGCGGTACCACTACACTGTTGTGTCATAAAAGTTAAGACCTTAACTAAACCAGTGCTGTAACACCCCCTACCCGTATTCATTGCCAGAATAGGGTACGAGGCATTACCGGAGTTTACTGAACATTTTCAGACAATTTTAAGTCATTTATTATTCATATTTTAAAATAATCATAACGTCTCTCTATTGGACCCTCGAAGCCCAAAACATACATTAGAAACCAACTGGAATAAAATCAAGATCATAAAAAATTTCGCAAAATCTTAAATTATATTTTCATCTAAGTACTTACCATTTCAATGCTCCTTATAATTAAACATGTTACCATTCAATCAATAGCTTGGCACTTGTCTAAGCGTAAAACAACAACATTGTTAGTATACTTGCACATATTTCATATAAATTCAACATTGATATACCTATTTTCTCAACATATCACACTTGAGTTTAATAATAGTCTCAACATACATAATTTCCTTGTATCAACATATCAAAGATAATTATATATGTACATGTCACAAAACATATTATTATCTTCTGTTTCTTCATAAGCATATATCATTCATTTCGTTATATCAATATTTCATGCACCATCGTTCCTTATATCTTGTATATATTTATTTGGTAATAGTTCAGTATTAAACTTAACATAAATTAAATTCCATGTACCTATACTTATTTCATTTATCTATCTTCTTAATTATTTCATACAACTATTTTGTACATATATTCCATATGACCAATTCCTGTAAACATTTCACACAACCATTTCATATAACCATTCCATCTGATACATATTACCTGAATATCGATTGTTCAATAGATATCTTGGCGTTTCTCTTCCTTGATCTTATTTATCTTCGACATGATGTCATAGTATCTTTCAACTATGGTTTTACTCGTTTTCTGTCATGTTGCCATGGTATCTTTCAACCATTGTCTTATTCATTTTCCCGTCATGTTGCCATGGTTTCTTTCAACCATGGTCTTACTCATTTCATGTCAGGTTGCCATGGTATCTTTCAACCATGGTCTTATTCATTTCATATCACGTTGCCATGGTATCTTTCAACCATGGTCTTACACATTTCATATCAGGTTGCCATGGTATCTTTCAACCATGGTCGTACACATTTCATATCAGGTTGCCATGGTATCTTTCAACCATGGTCTTACACATTCCATATCGAGAGCACATTCCCTGAACCTCATCCTTACAGTGGGATTACCGGTCGAGCTAAATCCCAGAATATAAACTCATAGAGTATTGTCGGGATTACCACCAAAGCTAAATCCTCGCAACGACAATTACTCTAATGAGCTTGATCTCAATTACCAGTCAAAGCTAAATTGAGACCCTAATTCGGATTACCGTCCGGGCTAAATCCATTTTCCACATATTCTTGGAGGGCTATATCAGATAGGATCACCCGTCCGGGCTAGATCCTTTTTACCGTCAATTCCCTTTCAGAGATCAATCGAATTTTCCTTCCATTCAACCGAGATTTTTTTCCCCTTTTTTTTTCAAATATATCAATGTTTCATAAATTTGCATATAATGAACATTCAAATCATATTCATATAATTTCAAGCATTTAAGAATATAATTCAAGTTACACGAACTTACTTGGAGAAATTGCAGAAATATCAAGATTAAGGGGCATTTTGGTAATTTACCATTTTCCCAATTTTCACCCGATCTTAAATTGAAAATTTCATTCAATTTATTAATTTATATAATAAAAAATTCATTCCCTTCAATTTAGTCATTTTTGACATTTTTACAAAATTACCCCCTGAGGTTTTACTTTTATTCAATTCAGTCCTTAAGCCTAAAACATGCAAATTAGCCATGCTAGCTGGATATTCATATATATTTTCCTCCTCCTCCTCTCCATTCCACATCCTTAATGTATATAACACACTTGTAAGTAACATTATCTATAATCTTTATTATTTACTTTTATGAATATTCAAGCTGTCCATCTGTATCATAGTCACTAAATTATTTATATTTGGAGCTATATAACTCCAAATTAAGATCCGATAATTTTCCCTAAAACTAGACTCATATATATTCTTACCATAAAATTTTAAGAATTCTTGGTTTAGCCAATACGTACAGTTTATTCTTTAAAGTTACCCCTGTTCTGCTGTCTGATAGTTCCGACTCTTCTTCACTAAAAATTAATTATATCCTCGTACAAGATTCAAATGATATTTTAATTTGTTTCTATGGAAAGTAGGATCATTAAGGATTCTAAACATATAAATTTAAACCCATAATTATTTTTATCCAATTTTTTATGATTTTCCAAAGTCAAAACAGGGGAACCCGAAATCATTCTGACCTTGTCTCATAAAATTTATTATATATCATGATTCACAATTCCATTGCTTATATCGTTTCTTTTATAAGAAACTAGACTCAATAAGATTTAATTTCATATTTTATTCATCATCTAATTCGATTTATACAATTTTTGGTGATTTTTCAAAGTTACACTACTGCTGCTGTCCAAAACAGTTTTAGTGAAAAATGTTGATTTCCATTTTGCCCCAAATTTCACAGTTTATACAATTCATTCCTTGCTCAATTAACCCCTCAATTGAGCTAATTTTTCTCAATTAATACTTTAGTCTATCATTTTAAACTTCTTCATAACCCCTAAAAATCAGAACTTTAGCATTAGACATTAATTCCAAACTCTTTCTTAATTATGTCCTAAAATGAATTTTCATCAATTTTACTTGATAAAATCATTATATACCAAAAGTAAAGCTTCAATTCTATGATTATTCATCATATTATTTCAGAACTCATCCATAAAAACTTTAAAAATTAGCCATGGAATCAAAAACTAATGAAATAGTAAGTTGGACCCAATTGTAAAATTTCAAAAATATAAAAATATCAAGGAGAAAGCAAGAATTAAACTTACATGAAGCTAGAGCATGAAAACCAGCTTGAACCCCTTTTCATGACTGTTTTTCAGCTGATGAATATGAAGAGAAATGAAGAGGATTCTAAATATTCCAATTTAGTCCCATTTTTATTTAGCTAATTTTGGCAATTTTCTAATTTTGCCCTTATTTCACTCATTTCCTGAATTTTCTCAGTTATTGCCACCCAAAATATCTCTTTTGGGCTTATTTTCACTTTAGGCCCTTCCTCATTTGACAATTGAACTATTTAATCCTTTTAGCAACTTTTACACATTTTTCAATTTAATTCTTTTTATTTAATTGACCACCCAAACGTCAAAATTTTCTAAATACTACTTTATTGACATTCCGTAAATATTTATAAAAATATTTATGGCTCGGTTTATAACATTGAGATCTCAATACCTCTTTTTCTCAATTTCTTGACCAAATAAATCTTTATAAAACACAATTTACTATTCCAAAAATCTTTTAAAAACTATATTTAGCTCGTAAATATTAAATAATATAATCTACGAATTCATTTGTCGGATTTGATGGTCTCGAACCACTATTTTCGACATCGTTGAAATTCAGACTATTACAAGTGCTCCCCGAGAGATCATCCGAAGGTCTCAAATACCTTAATACAAGGTACCTAGTCATCAAGTAACTGAAATCCAAACTTCCTTGCATACTACATTTTGATCCTACGTACTATAAGATAACAAAAACATATTTACTATAAATAGACTCTCCTACATCGTAGCTGCTTTTCTTTGTTTCCCATTTTTATTCTTACTCATTTTCATCACATTACAATCCCAAGGTAAACCATTTTCATAATCATTTCTTTAATATCATATTGATCAATTTAGATATATGTCACTTTCTTCATAATCAGTTCTTCAATAGAAAATACATATATGTTGATTAATTTAATTTAGAAATGTTACTTTTATCACTAGGAAATATAATTGAAAATTACTATACTAAACAAAATGAAAACGATAATTTCAGTAGACTTGGGTTGCCACCGCTGAGACCATTGTGTTGATTCCACACATGGAATGACCTCGACAAAGGCGATAATAGCCATGTTCTCCCCACCGTTTGCCCCATGAGTTCTTTATGATCCAATAGGGTTGATTCCCAAGTCTTAGAATTGAAAACCCTTTTGCCCCATAACCCACTAGTAATACTCCATGGTTGATCCACCTCTTCCCACATATTATTGGGCATGACACCCCTCCTATGTAGGTTTGCATGAAGATAGCATTCAACCCAACTGTAATGTACAAAATATCAAACACGAGCATCAAATACAAATATACGTACGAGTGTGTTAGTTATGTATAAGAAGAGATCCTTTAAGAATCTTCTAAAAAAGGATATAAACCGAACAAGGGTGTCGAAACTCGGAATATACATAAGATATATGCAACCTATGCTATATGAACTCTTGTTTCATACTTATATTAGAAAAGAACTTCATCTAACATCATGTATAATTATAGCATATTACTTCCATTGATTTTTGGTGGAAGTTAACTCACCGGCTAAAGGGCCACGAAGTACTAAATTTGCGGCGATTTGATTTTCATCGATGGGGATGTTAGTGAAATTCACAACTTCAACAGCTACTTTCTCTGGGTTGAACTTGCATTCGTTGCGTTCCCCAGTGTAGGGGTATACATTCTCCTCCATTAAGCCTCCTGTCTCGATCAAATACTTGTAGGCATTCGTCATTAGGCCTCCACCGCAACCGTTGTCGCACGCACTCTTATCCTTTATATCGCACTTCACGAAATGGCATCGAAAGGAAGCAGATCAAAGAAAGGTTAACAAAAGCTTTGTGGACAATGATTAAAAACCGGAGCATGCAATATGAACAATAATTGAGAGAGACCATATATAGAGGATGAAATTAACTACCATGTGATCACAATCTACAAGCTGTTGTTCACTTAGATTTAGAAGCTTCCCTGTTGCAATAAAGTTGGCTCCTTCAATAGCTCCTGTGGTGCTAAATGCCCAACATGATCCACAAGTACCCTATAAATATAATTAAGCTTTGGTAAAACTGTCCGATTACTCCAGACCAGTAACCGGAATCGATAAAATGGTCCAAATTAAAAATCAATATTGATTCTTTAAGAGAACAATAAAATTTACCTGCATCTTAACCTCTGTTACAGCTCCTTTCTCTCTCCAATCAAAGCTCTCAGGCAACCCATCAACCTCCAACGCCTCTGCTTCACCACCAACACCATCCCTCAATAATGGTGCCGCCACACTGGGGCCCTTGAAACCAGTGTAAAGACTCTCAAACTCCTCCTCAGATAGATCAGAGAACTGAGTCACACCATGCACAGCCATAGGATCAAGCAGCTGGTGCTCAGCAGCCCTCACCAAGTTCTTCGCAAAGATCCCGAGGCGGTGCATATACTCCTCCCTGGTCGAATAGTTCTTTCCGTACGTTTCCATGAAAACTCGGAACTGTTTGTGGACGTGGTTTCTCGAGAATTTGGTCTTCAGAGTTGGGATATCTGAATTTTCAGTGACTTGGTGTATGGTTGGTTCTTGTGGGGTTTCGAGGAGAGCGAAGCTGAACGAGAAAATTAGGCTGAAGGTTAAGATTTGAATGGCTATGGTGGTGGTGGTTAGAGCTAAGCTTTGCCCTCCTGGTTTCATTTTTGTTGTTTTAGGGTTTCTGCTTTTTGGTCTTTTAGCACCGTTTTGCAGGGAAGATATAAAAGGATTGGTGTTTGAGAGAAGAGCATATAGGACACTTGGACTCTTATTATACTGTGCTACATGCATGCCGTGCATGGCTGCCTCGTGTTGCAGAAATCTGCTTCGCTACTTTCTTGCTTTACTTTTTATTTTTATTTTTTAAAGGTTGATGTATGTTTTGTCTCTGAATTTCATCAATGGTTTTAATATTTTTTTTTAAACTTAGGTTATACTTAAATTTGGATTGCATGACATATTTGGTATTTCTTTTATAGGCTTAAGATATAATAATATAACACCGAGAACAAATAATGTTACGAAATATGATAAAACTCATATTATCGCACGTGACAAGCATTTATATATTATAAAAATATTTTTAAAAATATTATAAAAGTTATTTTACGTCCAAAATGTGTATTTAAATCAATGTTTATTTGTTGAAATTCATTTTGAATTTAATTTTTAATAATTTTATATATATTTTATTTTATAAAATATTAGGTTTTTGTATTATCATTTTAAAATTAAAATATATAAAATCTAAAAATATAATATATATATATATAATTATAAAATTATTTCATGTACATAGGAAATATAATGTCAAAATTTAGATGAATTTGAGCATCATTTTGTTTAGATATCCCTTGACATAATTTTGTATATAAGTGAGAATAAGTTTATAGGTTGAAAGTTGATCACCAAAATTAAAGCAAAGGTGAAATTGATGAAAGATTATCTAAAGGTAAAAGTATCTTTGTAGAAAAAAAATTCAATTTGACAAAAAGAGTAAGTTGGGCATGAGGTTCATTGGGTCGTACGAAATTATTGAATATATTAAATTATTGATTTACAAGTTGATTGTATTCTTAAAGTTAGTTTGAATGTATAATATATTTCGCATATCAATTCTAAGGAGATACAAATGCAATTCTTCTTATGTCATCACTTTAAATGCAGTTTAGATTTAATTATATTTGACATACAAAGATGAGTCTATGAAAATCTTAGTCCGAGAGGATAAGGAATATGAATAACGAGAAGCTTCCTTGGGTGAAAATATTGTGGAGAGCGAGGAAGTGATGAAGTAGCAACAAACATGACTATTCACCACAAGTAAATTTTGAGGATAAAATTTTTTTAAAGGAGGAAGAAATATAACGCCTTAAAAATTTCAGTGTCGTAAAATTTTTATAAAGTAGATAATTATCATTGAAAAAAAATTGTAGAGTTAAATCTAGATAACTAACAAGGGAATTTAAGATGATGGAAGTACAGTTGTTAACTTGTGACTAGATTGGAACTGTGGTGAAAAAAGAGGAACTTGATTGAAATTATACAGAAAGAAAAGGGAGCTTAAAAGGCAATTTAACCATGAAGTTAAATTTGTAGGCAAACGACATTGTTGTTGATGTTATTTTTGTTGGGCTTGAAAAATAGAGTAAGTTAAGTTCCATAGTTGGTGGGCTGGATTTTGTGGCTAATGAGCTAGAATCTGTTCCGTTTGAACTATGAATCATAAGTGAACTAAGAGGCGCTAAAGTTTGTGCTCTCGAAGGGTTAGTTTGACAATGCTTTTAAAAAGTGTTTTGGAAAAATATTTTTAAAAAGTGCTTTTGAAAATTTTAATTTAAAATTTGAGTGTTTGGTATTGCTGTCAAAAAGTGCTTTTGAGAAATAAAATGTCCATTTTAGACATGATATTATAAAGTAACAAATATGTATTTAAATAATGTTCAAATTAGTTAATGTAGCGACGTAAAAATTTCTTCTTTTGGTCACTAATTGAGGCGATTTATTAGAAATTTAAAAACCGACTTTCGATTTTACTAAAAAAGGGAGTCGTCACCGATCCTTTTTCCTAGGTGTGATCGGACACCTAATAAATCCTCTTTTTCAAAAGAAAATTTATTTTTTAAACCAAAAAGAAGGCCGAGTTTAGGTCTACGTTTAAAGCCAGAGAAAAAAATAAGGTTCGGGAGTCGGTTACGCACGAGGAAGGTATTAGCACCCTCGCGACGCCCAATATTGGTATCTCGTTAAACATGTGTTGTCTTAATTTTCAAAAATACGAGTTCAATGTGACATTTAATCATGATCCGATCAAAACACGAGAATTTTTATAATTTCGATTTCTTTTGAAAAGGACGTTCCGTTTTTTTACACAAGCCGATTGATATTCACCAACATAGCGATGAAATCTACGACTTAATGTTAAATCGGTGCGTTGCCTTATTTATTGAAATAAAAGAATGAATAAAAATAAAAAGAAAAAACTAATATCGATGTTGAAATAAGATGTGATCCGATAGGGGACCAAACAAGAATTATTCCTTCCCATCAAAACGCAAAGACATCGGTGGGACTAAATTGAAAATTGCAACAAACTTGAGGACCAAATTAAAATAAAAATGACTTAATTGCAAAGTAAATAAAAAAAGCGGAAGGGCTAAAACGCAATTAACCCTTCCGTTAAAAACACGCGGATCCTAGGAGGGTCGGTCGGTCGATCAGTCCAAGTCAAACGACGTTGTTTTGGGGTTTAATGGCCAACCCCAAGATGACGCGTTTGGAGGGCTATAAAAGGCCCATTTTCTTCAAAAAAATCATTTTTGTACTTGAAAGGAAAGAAAAAAAAAGAGAGAGGAGAGGGTGGGTGATTTCCTACAAGGTCGGTCACCGTCCGATCCACCGGACGCAAATCGACCATTGTTGGCGCCACCATACACGCAAAGGATCTAAAAAAAAAACCTTTTTCGGTAATTCTAAAATGGGTAAACTTCTTTCTTTTATTTTTACTTTCGTATAAAAAACAAAATAAAATTAAAAGGAAAACAATAAACAAACAAAGAACTTAAAACGAGAATAGACAAAGGAACCTCTTTTGCTTTGATCTTCGATTAATCTCTAAAAAAAAAAATCAGCCTCTCCAAAAAACTAGCCTTTACAATAACTCTTCTCCTTGATTACTCTCCAAAAAACCTCTCCAAAAATCCTTTACAATAACTTTCTCTCCAAAAACTTTTTTTTTCCTCCCCTAAATACAAAATATGAGAAGGCTTATAGCGCCATTTACAAAATATTTTTTTTATTATTTATGTCTTCATTTGTAGGTACAAGTGGTAGTGGAGCAAGTGTGGCTAGTGGAGTAAGTAGTGGAGCAAGTGTGGCTAGTGGAGTTGGTGGTGGAGCAAGTGTGGTTAGTGGAGTTGGTGGTGGCAAAGGCTAGGATTTAGTTGAGAAAAGTTTAGGTTGTGGGCTAGGGTTTTTTTATTTTGATTTGGGCTGAGGGTTTGGGCCATTGGGGTTTTGATGTAAATTGGGCTTTGGGTAGTTAAGATTTTGGGTTTTGGGTTTAATTTTGGTGGGTCAGGTAAGGCTAAATTGGGTTTTGATGTAAATGGGTTAAAATTGGCCTACAATAGCTGTCCCTCTTTGCTTATTATCGTGTAACGGGAATAGAGCAAAGACACAAAGAAAGGCTAATTTTTCCCGGTCTTGCTAAGTATGGACTTCTTTGGTGCTCTTCTCATCTAGGTAGTCTCTTTCCAGTCCACCGCATCTTGTAGCTTTGGTTCAATCCACTGCAAATTCGGAGATATGCCTTGTAGCTTCAATCTACTCCAATGTAACTTCAAGGGTATGAGATTTGTGGCTTCGATCCGCTTCACTATAACTTCAAAAAGATAAGATCTACAACTTCAATTTGTTCTTCTATTGCTTCAGTGAGATAAGGTTTGTAGTTTTTTCTTCTGCAACTTTAGAAAGGCAAGATCTGATATCCTCGATTAGCTCCACTGCAACTTCAGGGAGACAAAATCTTGTGTCTTCAATCAGCTCCAATCTTTATTCTTTATTCGGCATGTGATCCTGAGCTCAACTCATTTCTCGCAATATGAATTGACTCTTTAAAAATAGACATTAAAATAGAAATTGAACATAGCTCAGCACGTGAACCAAGGCTCAACTCACCTCTCGTAATATGAGTTGGTTTTTTTTTTAAACTTAATTTGAAAACAGATTTTAAAATACTTCGACATGTGCCCCGAGGCTCAACTCATCTCTCGCAATATGAATTAATTTTTGAAAATATAAATTGAAAAAAATAGAAATTGAAAATACCTCAGCGTGTCCTGAGGCTAAACTCACCTCTCGCAATATGAGTTGATTTTTGAAAAATATAAATTGAAAAAAATAGAAATTAAAAATACCTCAGCATATCCTGAGGCTCAACTCACCTCTCGCAATATGAGTTGATTTTTTTGAAAAGCAGAACTTGAAAAGCACCTCAGCGTGCCCTGAGGCTCAACTCACCTCTCGTAATATGAGTTGATTTTTGACAAACAGAAATTGAAATTACCTCAGCGTGCCTTGAGGCTCAACTCACCTCTCGCAATATGAGTTGTATTTTGACAAACAGAAATTGAAATTACCTCAGCGTGCCCTGAGGCTCAACTCACCTCTCGCAATATAAGTTGATTTTTGACAAACAGAAATTGAAATTACCTCAGCGTGACCTGAGGCTCAACTCACCTCTCACAATATGAGTTGTGTTTTGATAAACAGAAAATGAAATTACCTCAGCATGCCCTGAGGCTCAACTCACCTCTCGCAATATGAGTTGATTTTTGACAAACAGAAATTGAAATTACCTCAACGTGTCTTGAGGCTCAACTCATTTCTCGCAATATGAGTTGAATTTTGAAAATAGAAATAAAAACATCAAAATACCAAAACCTGTCATCTGGTGGAACTCAGGTGTCTTTTCCTTTGATTCAGTACATCTATCATCACATCTTCTTGCTCTACTGGAGTACCTGTATATGTCATGCATGATGTTATCATGATATGCATATGTTGGTCTTAAATGCCCTTATGCCTACATGATTATGCTTTGCGCCTTGGGTTTGTTTGTCATATGTCCTTTTTCGTCATGATTTTGATGATCTGTGTTCATTGCTTTGACTCTTGACTCTCTCTTCAGGCCCTGTACCCGTACTCAAACTTCACGAGTAATCCACGTTTCTCAGATATCGCTCTTTTGCCCCTGGTTGAACTTTGTCCTTGCTTTGAGGTTCTTGTACTTATTCAATTCTTATCCGGGTAATGCTTAAACATTTCTTTTGTTTAGAGTATGCCATTTCACTATTTATCATGTAGATGAACCACATAATGAGATGCATGAAAATGGTCAGGTAGGGACAAAAGGATACCTCACATTTATTCATTTGAAATGTAGCAAACAAAGAAAGTTAACCAATGATAGTAAAAAATGTCATAAAGAGAAAGGGGAACGCATTTCAACAAATATAAATGCTCTAGATATTCAGCGCATGAACTCTTCCATGTTCCTCAATCAAGAATCTTTTCGAGCATGGCTTCTTGCGTAGAAGATTTTGAACTTTCAGAAATGCTTCAAATACTGTAGTCTCACTGATTTGACCCACCATTCAAAATGCCTTGCTTTTTAAGCCAGTGTTTGCTTCATTAGAACGCCCTTTCGGGTTTTTATCCTAATCTTTTGTGTTAATCAAGACACCCTTTTTGGGTTTTCACCTTGATCCCTTTTTTTTTTAAGATGCCCTTTTTCGGGTTTTCATCTTGATTTTCTTTTCTTCAAGCATAATATTTCTTCACAGTATCTGAGTTCACTGGGTTCGGTAACTCCTTCCCATCCATCTCGGTGAGAATCAAAGCTCCACCCGAGAATGCCTTCTTTACGACATATGGACCTTCCCAATTTGGTGCCCATTTTCCTCGCAGATCTTTTTGTATTAGGAGAATCTTTCTCAGCACAATTTCTCCTTCATGGAATTCTCTTGGCTGTAATTTCTTGTCATGGGCCTCGATCATTCTCTTCTGGTACATCTGTCCATGACAAATTACCTTTAGACGTTTTTCTTCGATGAGGTTTAACTGGTCATATCGAGCTTGAACCCATTCTGCTTCCTCTAATCTTGACTCTATTAAGACTTGTAGAGAGGAGATCTCAACTTCGATAGGTAGCACAGCTTCCATTCCATAGACCAGAGAGAAAGGAGTTGCCCCCGTAGATGTCCGTACAGATGTGCGATATGCATACAAAGCAAATGGTAACTTCTCGTGCCAGTCTTCTTAATATTCTTGTTGGCTGCTTCAACAGCTCCGTTCATCTTTGGGCAATAGGGTGAGGAGTTATGATACTTTATTTGGAATCGCTTACACACTTCTTTCATCATCTTGTTGTTCAAATTCAAGGCGTTATCTGAAATGATTCTTTCAGGCAAACCATATCGACAAATGACTTCCTTTTTCAAAAACCTGTAAATTGCAGTCTTCGTCACGTTGGCAAATGATGCGGCTTCTATCCATTTTGTGAAGTAATCAACAACCACAAAAATGAATCGGTGTCCATTAGAAGCTTTTGGGGAAATTGGCCCTATAACATCCATGCCCCACATAGAAAAAGGCCACAGAAAAGTCATGACGTGAAGGGGCAAAGGGGCTACATGAATTTTATCACCATAAATTTGACATTTGTGGCATTTTCAGATGAAATTAATGCGATCGCTTTCCATCATCACCAAGAATAACCGAGTCTCATAATCTTCCGCCATAGTGAAACCATTGGCATGTGTCCCACAAATTCCTCATGGACATCTTCAAGTATTTTTCCGCTTCAACAAAGATCTCACGCATCTCAAGAGCACCTGATCTTTTCCTCTTTTGTACAGAATGTCCCCATCAAGAACGAATCCTGCTGTCATTCTTCTGATTGTTCTTTTGTCGTTCTCATTTGCTTGTTCGGGGTACTTTTGATTCTTGACGTATTCTAAGAATCATAGAACCATGGCCGTCCATCTGGCTCTTTCTCAATGCTGAAACAATGTGCAGGGACTTCATATATGCTCATTTGAAGAGACATTATTTCTGTTTCTCTGTTTGCTTTGAACATTGAAGCCAAAGTGGCCAAGGCATCATCCAATTGGTTTTCTTCTCGTGGGTAATTAAAAGTTATTTCTTCGAATTCTTTAATCAGCTCTGCCACTAGATCACTGTATTTAACCAATTTCAGATCCCTCACTCCCCAATCTCCACTTATTTGGTAAATCACCAATGCTGAGTCTCCGTATACCTCTAAAGTTTTGACGTTTCGTTCAATAGCTGCACGAAATCCCATGATACAGCCTCATATTCCGCTATGTTATTGGTACGAAGAAGTTCACTGGCGTTGAGTGGGTAATGGTTCCTTCCGCGATACTAAGATCGCTCCAATCCCATGCCCCAATGCGCTCGATGCACCATCAAAGCTCATCTTCCATGACTTCTTTTTTGATGACTCGCCCTCTTTTTCTGTAATACACATCAAATCTTCATCCGGGAAATCAAATCTCAATGGCTCATATTCATCCATTGTTCGGGTTGCCAAGAAGTCAGCTATTGCGCTTCCTTTTATTGACTTTTGACTCACATAGACGATGTCGTATTCCGATAGTAAGATCTGCCACCGTGCCATTCTTCCTGAGAGTGCAGGTGATTCCATCATGTACTTTATTGGATCCAACTTTGAAATTAACCATGTCGTATGATACAACATGTATTGCCTGAGTCTCCGAGCTACCCAAACCAGAGCGCAACAGTATTTTTCAATGGATGAATACTTTGCCTCATATTCAGTGAACTTTTTACTGAGGTAGTAGATCGCCTTTTCTTTCTTTCCTGACTCGTCGTGTTGCCCCAATACGCAATCCATTGAATTTTCGAACACAGTAAAATACAATATCAATGGTCTTCCCGGAGTTGGCAGTACTAGCACTGGAGGACTAGACAAATATGGTTTTATCTTATCAAAGGCCACATGGCATTTCTCATTCCATTCTCCCGGGTTATGTTTTCGAAGAAGTCGAAAGATTGGGTCGCATTGGTTGGTAAGTTGAGCGATGAATCGGGCGATATAGTTTAACCTCCCTAAAAATCCTTTGACTTCCTTTTGTGTGCGCGGAGGTGGTAACTCTTGAATGGCTTTTATTTTATCTGGATCAACCTCGATACCTCTTTCACTGACAATGAAGCCTAGCAATTTTCCCGAGGTAGCCCCAAACATACATTTGGCCGGATTGAGCTTTAGCTGGAACTTTCTCAGTTTGTCGAACAACTTCTTCAGGTTCACTACATGCTCTTCTTCCCCTCGAGATTTAGCAATCATATCGTCGAATTAGACCTCTATTTTTTTATGCATCATATCATGGAATAACGTCACGATAGCCCTCTGATATGTTGCCTCAGCATTCTTTAATCCGAACAGTATTACCTTGTAGCAAAATGTTCCCCACATTGTTACGAAGGCAGTTTTCTCCATATCCTCAGAGGCCATCTTGATTTGATTATACCCCGAGAATCCATCCATGAAAGAAAACAATGAATGTTTTACTGTGTTATCCACCAACGTATCAATATGTGGTAAGGGAAAATTATCTTTAGGACTTGCTCGATTCAGATCACGATAATCCACGCACATTCGTACTTTGCCGTCTTTCTTTGGTACCGGGACTATGTTAGCCACCCATTCTGGATATTTGGAAGCTTGTAAGAAACCCGCATCGAATTGCTTTTTAACCTCTTCTTTTTATCTTCAATAGCATCTCAGGTCTCATCCGTCTCAGCTTTTGCTGAATGGGTTTGCATTCTGGCCTTAATGGGAGTTTATGGAGCACTAAATCTTCATCTAGCCCTGGCATGTCCTGATATGACCATACGAATACATCTTTGTACTCACGGAGCAAAGCAATCAAATTATGCCTGGTGCCCCCTGAAATAGAGGTCCCAATCTTCACTTCTTGTTTCCTTTCTTCAGTTCCCAAGTTTATTGTTTCAACAGATTCTTGATGAGGAAAAATCTGTTTATCCTCTTGTTCCACCATTCTTAGCAAGTCAGGAGACGAGACATAGTCTTCAGCATTTTCTTCGACTTCGAATTCTCCTAAACAAACAGCCTTCTCAAAATCGATTTCAGGACTCGTCACGGGTTTGTTCATGCAATTGATATCTGAGCACCTGAAAGTTGAATGGAAAAGGAAACTATAGAGGGGTATCTAAGCATTGAAACCAACAAACTGAATGTTATGGTATGGCATGAGGCAAATGTAAAGATAGGCTATGAAATGATTATGGAATTAGTGATAGTGCGAAAAATTGTGACAAAATACATCTTCATTGATATTCATTTAAATGATAAAGAGCGAATGCAAGTTCTTACAAAAGAATTCATAACAAAATGTTAACGTTTGAGCATTACTCTGAAGACTTATAAACTACAAGAAGATCCTTGGTAGTCCAATTATTTAACATGAAACCCGGGGGACAAGGGCGTATCTTTGAGACGTCTTTACTCGCATCAGCTCCTTTGTCAATGACATTTATACTGATATTCTGAAAACCCTCTTCGATCATTAACATTGTGCTTTGTGCACTATACTACCCTGGGTATATCATTCCCGCAAACGTAAATGTTCTTGACAAAGGAGGGAATTCCATGGGCTCCCATTCTGGTTCTCGGCCTAATGTTCTCGCGATTCTTCTTTCCTGATCTTTCTTCCACTGTTTTCTTCTTTGACGCATGTCCGGCTGGAACCCTAAACCATATCGGGCCTTATGGTGCACTGGCTTTAGAGCCCTGACTATTTCTTGTAGATATCTCCCTAAACCTCTTCTCGCTCGAGCTCCCCTTCCTACAGTCAACTTGACACCCATTCTAGTATTTCTCGACAGTTTTGGCATTAAAATTCTATTTCCCTCAGCGACAAAAGTGGCACTGACAAATTCAAGGGATCGGAAGGAACATTCCACTGCGTCTTTGCTTACTTTAAGATATGGCGCATCAGCAGAGATAGATGCGATAATGTCTTCGCAGAGATAGATGCGATAATGTCTTCTTCTCCCTCGACAGTGACCAAACAACCATCCATGATGAACTTTACTTTTTGATGGAGAGAGGATGGAACTGCTCCAGCAGAATGGATCCAGGGCCTTCCCAGAAGGCAGTTATACGAGGGTGTGATGTCCATAACTTGGAACTCGACATTGTAAATGTAAGGGCCCACTTCTAGAGGGATATCAATCTTTCCCATGACTTCACGCCTTATCCCATCGAATGCCCTTACCGTGGAATAACAATGCCTTAAATAGGACAGATCCATCGGAATTCTGGAAAGCGTGGCCAAAGGCATGACATTGAGTGTCGAGCTATTATCGATAAGTACATTCGGTATTATGTAGCCCTTGCAACAAGTCGTAACATGCAGTGCTTTCACGGAGCCTCTACCATTGGGCGGTATTTCGTCATCACTAAAAGAAATGAAATTATTCGCATTCAAGTTGTTCACCCATCTGTCAAGCTTCTCAATGGATATATTATTTGCCACATAAGCTTGATTCAACACCTTCAGCAAAGCGTTCTGGTGTGGCTCCAAATTTAATAGCAGAGATAAAATAGAGATTCGTGCTGGCTGCTTATTCAATTGTTCCACCACATTATATTCACTGTGCTTGATAAATTTCAAGAACTCCTGTACTTCCTCTTCATCCACAGGCTTTTTAGTTTCTTGCACGGGTGGAATTTCTTGCTCGACTTCGGCCTCATGCATCACTGCTTTCCCTTTTTGCTTCCAGTCAGTGTTCTTCTTCACTGGTTCGACCTCTTTAGAATAACATCTTCCACTTCGGGTAAAATGACCTACCTCTCCAACATCTCCAGTTATGGTTTTGAGCTTTTCATCTTCAGGTGTGACGATATTGACGTCGTATTTCCATGGTACGGCTTTGTCGTCCTTGTACGGGAAATGAGACTGTACTTCGATTATCATTTTTGATTTCACCAGCTCCTTCGTTGCGTCGTAATAAATTATTAACTGTCGATCCACACTATAAGAGAGACCTAATGACTGGTTGTCAGAGGCGCATACTTCTCTTTCGTTGGTCTCTTCCCTCTTGTTAAGGACCTTAATCTCCTTATTATCCATTCGGTCCTGAAGCAACCTTTTAAATTCTTCACACGACTGAATGTCGTGTCTTACAATTCTATGGAAATTGTAAAAACTTTGACCTTCTTCCTCGAGAATTCTATCGGGGTGACAAAGCAATCATTTCTTAACTAGTACCTCCCAAATTTTTTGCAGAGGCGTCTTTATCTCTGAACCACATCTTCTGACTTGCCATCCGTCCTCTTTCCTCACTGTGCTCACATTTCCTTCGGTATGGTTAGGGAACGGGTTCCCAGTTGCGTTACTGGCACTATCGAATCGTAGGATACCCGCGTCAATGAGTCATTGAACTCTCCTCTTAAAGGCTAGGCAATTCTCCGTGGAATGCCCCTGGTTCCCCGCGTGGTATGCACAACTAGCGCTTGGATCGTACCACTTTGGGTATGAAGGTTTTAGGGGTGCCATGTAATGGGGAGAAATTAGCTGTTTCTCCAAAAGTTTTGGGTATAATTCCCCATACGACACAGGGATGGGAGTAAATTACGGTCTCTCGGGATTAGGCCTTTCTGGTTTTGGTTCGTTTCTGAGCTGGCTTTGAGCAGGTACCGTGTTTTGTGGGAATGTGGTGACGGGTTTTTGGTTGTTCGTGGCGTATATGGGGTAGGAAGGAGGTGGTGCTTGGTAGTAAGGGGTTTGAGAGGGATAATAGAAATTTGGAGGTGGATAATTTTGAGGTCGGGGTTGGTTTGGGTATGGATTAGGGGCATAACGGCTTCCCATTCCCACCATGTGGGCTTCTGGTTCTTTCTTCTTCATGGGCACTATCCTTTTTGAACCTTCTGAACTTTCCATTCTACCGCTTCTGAAGGCATTCTCTATGAGCTCACCGGATATTACAATATCCGTAAAATCCTTGGTGGCACTTTCCACTAGTTTTTCATAAAACGACACTTTTAAAGTGTTGATAAAGAGAACGGTTATCTTCGTTTTTGTTAGTGGGGGTTCCACTTGGGCCGAGACGTCCCTCCATCTCTGCGCATAGTCTAAAGGTCTCTGACGGTTTTTTCTCCATCATTTGCAGGGTCATCCGGTTTGGCACCATATCCAATACATGCTTGTACTGTTCACAGAACGCTGATGCCAAGTCTTTCCAAGATCGGATCTTTTCCCTACTAAGCTGGTTATACCATCGAAGAACCGATCCTGCTAGACTATCTTGAAAACAATGTATGAGTAGCTTATCTTCGTTCACATAGTCGGTCATCTTCTGGCAGAACATGATGAGATGTGCTTTTGGGCACCTTGTCTCATTAGCCTCCTTGAATTTCGGAGGCAAAATTATATCGGGTACCAAACTGAGTTCTTTGGCACTTAGTGCAAAGAAGACTTCAGTGCCTTCTATCGCTTTGAGTCTTTCCTCTAGACTCCTATACTTCACATTTGCGTCATGATTATCTAATTTCAACCTAGCTATCTCTGCTGGGTCGTCCAAATCTGGAACTAGTGGATCAGCAGGACTAGCCCCTGGGTTCGACACGAACATTCCTTGTCCCAAGTTAACAGGTGATGCAGGTTGTTGCTCCGGGCCTGTAGGTTTCCATTGAGTGTATCCTCTTTGTGTTGCGTAGGCGTGCGGTAGAGTTAATCCTGGCGGATGGGGCGGATATTGATCGAGATTACCCCTTAACCATGGTTCCACAACGTCAGGGTTTATAGGTCCCTTTCCCTTAACTAAAGCTGACATCATTTCCATTATTTTGGCCATTTGATCCTTCTATTCGAGCGATTCTTCTCTGGATCTCACCATTAAGTCTCTTATCTCTTGCTGCGATTTGGCCAGTTGCTCTTGTAATTCCCTTTGAATTCTTTCTATCCTCTCAATCCTTTCGTTGAATTCGGCCTCCATTACTCTAGCTTGTCGGTGCATTTTATACGAATGACGTGGTTTCAGTCTTGTGGTATTACAACTACAAATTTTATGTTTTAACCTCAGCGAACGAGTATGGAATATGCAATGAATGAATAAATGTATGAATGATAAATGAATGTTAGTCATGAATGAATATGAAAGAATTTGGTATTGATTCCAAGATGGCCCCTACTTAGGCATTTCATTAATCAAAAGAGTCTATTACAAAACGTTTCGGTCACTTGTGTAATTGACTTCTCCATCAGAAACCCATTTTTGGCAACAATCTCTAATCAACATTTTCCTAACAAGATGCCTAGTTGTTTGACTTTTGTCAGTTCCCATGTTAATTGAAATAATTTTACCTAATTAGAGTCCTTTTTGTGAAAATCTAATGCATGTGATGAAATGCAATGCAAATGCAAGAGATGAATGCAAAAAGAAAGAGAGGCGTTGATTATGAATTCAATTCCATGAGAACAACTTTTCTAGAAAACAAATTTCTTTACATAAAACGGATTACATATGCGGCCTTGCCCTCATATTCCAAGCGAAGATACCGATCTTTTTCTTCATATCTGGATGTTATGGTCAAATCTTACGAATTTTCCAAAAGATGTCTCTATTATCTTCTTTCTGCTTGATCTAGATCGTAACCCGTTACTCATTTATCCCTACGATACTCGTTAGCTTTTTTAAGACATGACGGCTTGAATCCTCAGGTGATGAATCAAAGTCGTGTATTCTTTCATGGACTATCAGCCTTTTCTTGTTGTTTACTCGGACTATATTTAGATAACTGCGTTATAATCCACTTTATCAAGAAATTTGTTTTCTTATGACAAACTGTTCTATTTATAATCAAATATGAATCAACACCTCCTTTCTATGATGATGTAATGCAATGCAGTCATAACAAAACAAAACTCGTTAGTACAGGAGAAATAAATAACAGAGAACGTACCGAGTGACCACTAAATTTGGGCGTGGCTCTACCTAAGGGTGAGCTCCTATGGTTCTCTATATGTGGTTTGGTTCTATAGAAAGGGTACCTGAACCAGCAAATTCCTCAACCCTCACCCATTATAGGCTCATATGGATCAAGTTCAGTTCAGGGGAATACATTTCCCTATGCCCATGCGGAGGTAAAAATCTTACGAAGACATAAGTACGGATGTATTCCGGAAGCGATAGAAAACCTCACGAAGGCATAGTTTCTCACTCCCACTTAAGCGAACGGAGCCTATGCAGAGAGCTCATGTTATGCAAAATGCAAGTGTGCGGTGTGTGGGGAGAAACTCACAAACCTTTACGTTTTGTTTAAAAACTAAACCAAAACTAAAACCATAAAAATTTAAAGTTGAAAAGCAACCAGATAAAACAAGTTAAAAGAACAAATACCACACGATGCAAATGCATGACTTTTCAAAAACACAATTTTAGGGTCACGACTAAATATTAATTTGAACAAGGGAATTTGAAAATTTTGACAACACGTGTTTAATTCGACTTGACTCTCAAAAATGGTCCCCAGTGGAGTCGCCAGCTGTAGCGACGTAAAAATTTCTTCTTTTAGTCACTAATTGAGGCGATTTATTGGAAATTTAAAAATCGACTTTCGATTTTATTAAAAAAGGGAGTCGCCACCGATCCTTTTTCCTAGGTGTGATCGGACACCTAATAAATCCTCCTTTTCAAAAGAAAATTTATTTTTTAAACTAAAAAGAAGGATGAGTTTAGGTCTACGTTTAAAGCCAGAGAAAAAAATAGGGTTCGGGAGTCGATTACGCACGAGGAAGGTATTAGTACCCTCGCGACGCCCAAAATTGGTATCTCGTTAAACATGTGTTGTCTTAATTTTCAAAAATACGAGTTCAATGTGACATTTAATCATGATCCAATTAAAACACGAGAATTTTTATAATTTCGATTTCTTTTGAAAAGGACGTTCTGTTTTTTACACAAGCCGATTGATATTCACCCAACATAGCGATGAAATCTACGACTTAATGTTAAATCGGCATGTTGCCTTATTTATTGAAATAAAAAAATGAATAAAAATAAAAAGAAAAAACTAATATCGATGTTGAAATAAGATGTGATCTGATAGGGGGACCGAAACAGTAATTATTCCTTCCCATCAAAACGCAGTACATCAGCGGGGACTAAATTAAAAATTGCGACAAACTTCGGGACCAAATTAAAAATAAAAAATGACTTAATTGCAAAATAAATAAAAAAAGCGGAAGGGCTAAAAGCGTAATTAACCCTTCCGTTAAAAAACACGCGGATCCTAGAAGGGTCGAGTCGCGTCGATCCAGTCCAAGTCAAAAGGACGTTGTTTTGGGGTTTAATGGCCAACCCCAAGATGACGTCGTTTTGGAGGGCTATAAAAGGCCCATTTTCTTCAAAAAAAATCATTTTTGCACTTAAAAGGAAAGAAAAAAAAAAGAGAGGGAGAGGGTGGGTGATTTCCGGCCATAAGGCCGGTCACCGTCCGGTCGTCGGACCGCCGTCGGTCGTCGTTGGCACCACCGTACACGGCAGCTAGACCTAAAAAAAAAACCTTTTTCGGTAATTCTAAAATGGGTAAGCTTCTTTCTTTTATTTTTACTTTCGTATAAAAAACAAAATAAAATTAAAAGGAAAACAATAAACAAACAAAGAACTTAAAACGAGAATAGACAAATGAACCTCTTTTGCTTTGATCTTCGATTAATCTTTAAAAAAAAAAAACCAGCTTCTCCAAAAAACTAGCCTTTACAATAACTCTTCTCCTTGATTACTCTCCAAAAAACCTCTCCAAAAATCCTTTACAATAACTTTCTCTCCAAAAACTTTTTTTTTCCTCCCCTAAATACAAAATATGAGAAGGCTTATATAGCCATTTACAAAATATTTTTTTTATTGTTTATGTCTTCATTTGTAGGTACAAGTGGTGGTGGAGCAAGTGTGGCTAGTGGAGTTGGTGGTGGAGCAAGTGTGGCTAGTGGAGTTAGTGGTGGCAAAGGCTAGGATTTAGTTGAGAAAAGTTTAGGTTGTGGGATAGGATTTTTTTATTTTGATTTGGGCTTAGGGTTTGGGCCATTGGGGTTTTGATGTAAATTGGGCTTTAGGTAGTTAAGATTTTGGGTTTTGGGTTTAATTTTGGTGGGTCAGGTAAGGCTAAATTGGGTTTTGATGTAAATGGGTTAAAATTGGCCTTCAACAGTTAATATTATGATATTTTAGTAATAATATAAAAAAATAATTTATTATAACTTATTGTTAATATTTTAATATATAATATTAATTTTAAATAATTCTAAGTAATTAATATTAATTATTTATTAAATTTAATTAGAATATATAAACTATATCTAAATATTTAAATATAATCATTAATTATTTGTAAATAGATATTGACACAATTGTATTATTTTAAAATAATTTTTATTTTTAATTAATAATTTTAACACATTTGTATTATTTTATTTTAAGGGTAAACTACAAAAATAGTCACTTTTGTTCGCCTCATGTTACATTTTAGTCACTTATGTTTGAAATGTTACGTTTTAGTCACTTATGTTATTATTTTATTACGAAGTGATCACTCTTCCGTTAAGTTCTGTTATCTCCCTAACGATAATCCTACGTGGCAATCCAACTAGATATTACTAAATCGCTAATCGTACTTCATCCGGATGAAGTATGTATTAGAAAATTCACTAATATGATTATATATATATATATATATATATATATATTTACGCATGTATCACATTACAAAAACAAAATTTTAAGTACTTATACCTAATAAAACATGTATCTCATTACAATAATTATTATTTTCCAAATAACATATTGTTTTATAATTTTATTTCTTATTTAATATTTTAATTTAATTTTAATTATGCATACTTTATCCGGATGAAGTATGCATTAGCAGTATTCACTAATATGATTATATATATATATATATATATATATTTACGCATGTATCACATTACAAAATAAAATTTTAAATATTTATACCTAATAAAACATGTATCTCATTACAATAATAGTTATTTTCCAAATAACATGAAAGAATGAAATGAAAAGAACTGTAATAAGCTCACAAACACAGGATTTTTACTTTGTCAAGTCCAAGAACCAAAGGTCAAGCAAAGAGAAAAGCTGAAAATAATGTGAAAGAACTTTTTTTATTTCATAATTATTTCATAAAATTAAACAATCAAAAAATAACTAAAGAGAAGAAGAAGTATTTCACAAAAAAAAAAAAAAAGAAAAAGAAGAAAAAGAGACTCACCTGCCCGAAGAGAAACAACCAGAGAAAAAGTAAACAAAAGAGAAATGGGGAAGAAAAAGGGTCTGTCGTCTGTTGGAAAGAAGAAAAAAGAAAGCTAAAAAAGTAATATAATGCCAAAAGTACTTTTGGCTTAGAAAAAGTGGCAGATTTGCTACTTTTTTATCTGTGAAAAAGTGATTTTTTTAAGTTAAAAAATGGGCAAAAATGAGGGTTGTTCTTTAGTACTTTTAACAAAAAAAGTACTTTTTAGGCAAAAGCCCATCACACAAGCAGAGCTAAACGGGGCCGAACACTCTCCTATGCTTAAGTCAGCATTTTGATAGAGAAAAGCAAAATTAAAGATGATAATAAAGTAAAAGAAAAAAAGGTGTGGGAAAGGTCCTAATTGAGAAGAGATTAAAGCTAGAAGAGATTGAAGCTTAGCATTTATAGTTAATTCATGAGCTATCAAATGCTACCCATTCACTATTCAGACTCACTATTTTAAGAGTTCATTTTTGTGTCGACTTCTTGAATAATGTAGAATATTCTTTTTGTTATATAAGAAAGAGCATTTATACAATGTATATAGATTTTTATAAAATTTTAAACTCGATTATTATTATTTTGAAGGTGGAGCTCGTTTCGATCTTGACTGAGTTGTTGAATAAACATTTTATTAAGTTATTTGGGTTATTAAATAATTCAAATAATATCTCTTTTTCTTTTATTGTGTTGGATTAATTTACTTTTGAACAAAAATAATTTTTTTAATAAGCCCCCATTAAGCAATGTTTCCACGAAGTAAAATGTTGTTCAAAAAAAGGTTTAATATATGTGGAGTGTCTCGCATTTTCGAATAAATTAGAGTCAAAATAGAGGTGGCGCCACAATGAGGAACCAAGCAACGTCGCAACAACAAAACAGAACCAAAGCAGGGACAATGTTGCGACGAGGAGAATCTAAACGATGTGATGGTTTCCCAAATTAAAACAGTTGCATGTTAGACTTTTAGCAGGGTTACTTTTCCTAGTCAAACTCTGATTATACCAGAGATATTTTAATATGATTAAACCTCTAATCTTAGCCTATAAAAAGGGCTTTTAGTAATCCTAGAAATAAACAACATTGAATAATATTGAGGGAAAACTTTGAGAGAGCTTTGAGGAAATTTTATGTTTTAGTTAGAGGGCTTTGTTTTCAGGGTTTAGGGCTTGCTTGTGAATTTTTCCATCTCGCACTATTTGATTATTTGCTTATTGAGGTCTCATTTTCTCGTGATTTTTTATCCTCTTCATTGAAGGAGTTTTTCCACATAAATTTGTGTGCCTAATTTTTCTCTATTCATTCTTGTTTGTCGTAAATTCGAGTTTATCCCCAAGAAACTGATATTAGAGCTTGGTTAGGATTCCAAAAATAACCCATTTAGAGATGGTGATAATGAGATTTGATATTGAGACGTTCAATGAGATTACAACTTTTAGTTTATGGAAAGTTTGGTTGACGACAATTCTGGTTTAGAACTGCCTGAAGAAGGTTGTTACGAAGCAAAAGCTTGTGGATTTGAAGTAGTCAAAATAAGATGAGATTGATGAGAAGACTTTATCTGTAATTTAGTTGTATCTCCCGAAGAATGTGTTGCAAGAGGTGCTTATGGACAAAACGACATCTGCCTTATGGAAGAAATTAAAAGTCCTTTACATGACAAAGTATCTGGCGAATTGATTAGTGTTGAAACAACGTTTGTACATGTTTCTTATGGCTAAAGGTGCTTCTATAAAGAATCACATCAGTGAGTTTATTACTCTCTTGAATAACCTGAAGAATGTTGAGGCTAGTATAGATTATGAAGATTAGGCTATGCTATTGTTGTACTCTTTTCCCCATTTATATAAAACTTTTAGGAATACCCTAATTTATGACAGAAATAAACTTTCGTTCGAAGATGTAAAGGTAACCTTATTAAGTAAAGATAAACTTAACAATGAGTTAAGTTTGAATAGCAAGTCAAGTAGGCAAGCATCGATTTTGGTTGCAAAAGGCAAACAACAGTCCAAGGATTCAGGTCAAAGCAAGTATAGGTCAAAATCAAAATCGATGAATCGAGACAAGATATGTGGCTATTGCAAGAAGTTAGGTCACATTAAGGCAAAATGTTATAAACTGCAATGCAAAAATAAGATGGCTGCCAAAAACAATGAAAAAGAAATGTAAAAAGTTGAGGTAATCGATAATAGTGTGGTCGAAGACAAGGTTAATAATTTGTTGCTAGTATCTACGACCGAAATGTCTAAGCTTACGTCCAAGTGGATTCTGGATTCAGTGTGTTCTTACCATATATGTTCCAACAATGAATGGTTCTTCACATATAGTCCAGTTAAAAGTGAAGTTATACTTATGGGGAATAATTCACCCTATAAAATAATCTTTATTGATACCGTTTAGATCAGGTGCACAACGGGATCACTATGACACTATCAGATGTCAAGCATGTGTCTGATTTAAAGAAAAATTTTACCTCCCTAGGGTTTTTAAACTCGAACAATTGTAGAATCGTCATCGAGTCAAGCAACATTAAAGTATCTCGTGGAGCTCTCGTTTTGATGAAAGGTCAGAAAATCGACAATCTATATATTTTGTAGAGTTCAATAATGACCGACGTAACAATAATTACGGAGGTGGAGCCGAAACAGTCTTCACATCACGATGTCACAACAAATTCCATCTATTACAAAATTAGAGTCAACACAGTTGTGGCATATAGGATTTGGTCACATGAGCAAGAAAGATATAACCGTTTTGAATAAGAGAGGTCTTCTTCCAAGAGTAGGAGTTGGAAAGTTATATTTTCGCGAACATTGCATTTATAAGAAGCAAACACGAGTTAGCTTCAATTTTGCAGAACACAGGACGAATGACGCTCTTGACTACATTCACTCTGATTTATGAGGCCCAACTCAATTCACCTCAAAATGAGGCAACAAATACCTCCTAACATTTATTGATGACCACCTCAAGAAAGGTTGGGTCTGGAGCATAAGAATAAAGTCTTCGAAATTTTTAACCAATGGAAGACCTTATTAGAGAAGCAAACTAGGAAATCTGTAAAATGGTTAAGGACAGATAACAGTCTCGAGTTATGTTCAGTTGAATTTAATGACTATTGTAAGTGAAAAAGAATCGACATCGCACAGTTGTCGGCACTCCATAGTAGAATGGTGTTGCAGAAAGGATAAACATAACTCTACTTGAGAGAGCCCAGTGTATGCTTTTTAACGTAGATATAGGAAAGGAGTTTTGGGTAGAAGCTATTAACCTGGCAAGCTATTTGGTGAATCGATCTCCACATCGAACATTGGATGGAAAGGTTCCCAAAGAGATATGGTCAGGTAACACTTTATTACTCTAACCTTAGAGTTTTCATTTGTCCTATTTATGCTTAGTGAGGGAAAGCTTGAATATAGGGCTGTGAGATGTATATTTCTTGGTTTTGTTGCTAACATAAAAGGTTTTAAGTTATGATGCCCAAAAATGGAGAAATAAATGGTTAATATGGATGTTACTTTTGATGAAACAAAGATGTTTCACCCGAAAAAAGAGTCACCTGATTTTATCAACCCACGTCGCGACGAGGAAGCTCATGACGTCGCGACGAATTTTACACTTAAGTCAAACTGAAAGTTCTTCAGAGAAGTAGGAGGATACTGAAGCCACCCTAGATCAATTAGAGACTCTTTTTGTTTAGCTAACATCTCCTCCATTTCAAGTACGAAATTATAAGTTAGCTCGTGATAGGGAAAGAAGAGAAATCAAACCACAATAGAGATTTTGTCATGGAAATCTAGTGGCATCTACTCTAAGCGTTGCGGAAAGCATTGATTCAGCTGATCCTTTAGATTAGTCTGATACGGTTTAGGCACTTAATTCTAGCAAATGGCTTGTGACAATGGAAGAAGAGATTGAGTCCCTACAAAAGAATGAGACTTGGCAACTTGTGAGACAACCCATTAGAAATAAGATTATAGGTTGCAAGTGGGTGTTCAAGCAGAAAGGAAGGATCAGATCCAGGTGATACTAGATATAAGGTGAAGTTGATCACAAATGGTTACAATCGAGTGGAGAAAGTTGATTTTCATGTTGTTTTCTCTCCTGTTACTAAACATTCAACCATTTGGGCGTTATTAGCCCTTATTGCATTAAACAACCTTGAATTGGAACTATTAGATGTGAAGATTACATTCCTTCATGGTGACCTAAAGGAGGATATTTATATGCAGCAACATGAAGGATTCAAGACTGAATGCAAGAAAGATAATGTTTTCCTTCTACAGAAATCTTTGTACGGTCTAAAACAGTCTCCTTAGCAATAGTACAAAAAAATTGATTCTTTCATATTAAACATTGGTTTTGTTCAAAGTAAGTATGACAGATGTGTGTATTTGCACCGTCTAGATGATGGATTGTTTATATATTTGTTACTTTATGTTGATGATATGCTGATTGGGGCTAAGGATCCATATGAAAGTGATCACTTAAAAATCATACTTAACTCTAAATTTAAGATGAAAGATCTCAGTACAGTTAAGAAAATTTCGGGAATGGAAATTTCAAGAGATAGATGCTCTGAGAAGTTTTTTTGTCACAACAAAATTACATCAAAAGGATTCTCAAGCAATTTGTGATGCAAGATTCAAATCCGGTTAGTACTTCTTTAACTACACACTTAGACTTTCGACTTCAGAGTCGTCACAAACCTAAAACAAAGAAAAGTACATGTCCAAAGTTCCCTACTCCAGTGCAATCGAAGTTTGATGTACGCAATAGTCTACACCCAACCTGATATTTCACATGTTGTTAATGTTGTAAGTAGATATATGGCTAGACTCGACAAGTTACACTAGCAAGCAGTGAAGTGGATTCTCAGGTATTTGAGGGGCATATCCAATATTTGTTTAGAATTCTGAAGAATTTTAGAGGG
This sequence comes from Gossypium arboreum, assembly GCF_025698485.1. Taxonomy (NCBI): domain Eukaryota; kingdom Viridiplantae; phylum Streptophyta; class Magnoliopsida; order Malvales; family Malvaceae; genus Gossypium; species Gossypium arboreum. The sequence continues at coordinate 121,512,111 of NC_069079.1, read as the reverse complement.
TCTAGTTGGCTATGTGGATTCCAATTATAGAAGAGACTTATGTTGCGAAAGTAAACATATAACTGTTTTCTATGTATTTGAAGGATGAATAAATAAAGTTGATTTCACATTTCACTATTATATCTTTTGTGTTTTTGTATTTCATGTTTTGCATGCATAGCGAAATTGTGACAAACAAATATTAGCTTATTAATTGTCTAAGTTCAAATTGATGATAAGTCACACTGTAAGATTGTTTACATTGCGAGAAAAACAACTTACTCCAGTAGATAATTTAAACGAGTCTATAATCTCGTAAAAGAATCAAAGTGAGCATTTGATTCAAATACTTTCAAAGATTATTATGTTGTCTACAATTCCAATTGGACAGATGATTAGTCTTGGCTATCAAAACAGTTGACTCCACAGGTAAAGACATAAATGTATTCATTAGATTGGACTCAAGATGAAATAAATTCCGAATCCATTTTTGAATTAATTCACTTATGGTGTTCATGGTGTGATTTACCTAAATCTTGAGTTAGTCATTGACCATGTGTATGTAACTTGTGTGCTTTGATATAAGTGAAGGCTTATGCTCTACAGATAATCGAACCTATAATTGGTATGATGGGTACATGACTTATGTATGCCACGACTTTACTAACAACAATGGAAATCATAACTCGATTAAAGAGTTAACGATATCCTCTAATTGACATTGTATGAATTGATACATATGGAACGTGGCCACGGGTTGCTTGTTCTCGAAACCAGGTGAATAATTATTAAAATATAAAAAATATTGAATATTTATTAAAATATTGCTGAAACCAGGTGAATGGCAACGTTGGTCTTCAACACCTCTTTTCACCTTATCTATTTGAACGTTCATCTTTTTCGCCATCATTCTATTCGTCAATGAAAACAAAGGGAAGGGATCCTAAAATACTTTTGCGTTTATGGTAGAAAGAATTTATAGAATATTTTAAAGTCTCCAATCAAGAGCGAATCTAGAGGGCTGGCAGGGGCCCGACCCCTCTAAAATATAAAATTACTATTTAGGCTCTTGAGATTTTTAAAAAAATTTAAATTAATAAAGGTGATATTGCACTTTGGCCCTCCTAAAATTATAAAAATTCAATTTAATCTTTTAAAAATTATAAAAATATAGACTATAAAAAATTAAAATTTCATCTGAACCCCTTAAAATTTGTTTTAGTTTCGCCCCTTTCTCCAATGGCTCATACTGAATTAGTCTAACATCAAGTACATCACCGATTGCTATATAATCCATCTTAGAATATCGAAAAGAAATTGTAGATACCAAATTTCATCAAGCTTTTACGATAAACTTATTTTAATCCAATTTCAATTTTTTACTTTCAAAGACTTAATTGGTTCTTAAAAACTATATTATTTGGGTTAACGAATTTCGCCCCTTTTTTTTTTTTTTTGCTTGAATAGTGATGAAAAAAATGCTTTGGGCTTTGACCCATTAGTAATAGTTCACAAATTTACAAAAAAAAGTCCAAAACTTTTCAAAGTTTCAAAAAATTCCTATAAGTTTTAAATATCTTTCATTTTGTCACTAAAATGCATGTAAACGGACAAAACAGGCGGTGGCCTCTTGTTGGCTCGTCAGCTGCAGCCTGCACAGGATAATTGCAGGGTCGCGGGCGGATGGCTCCTAGCAGCAGTACCTTCATGCTCCTTCTATATAGCCGAAACCTGAAATTCAACAAAGGGGGGAGATTCTTTTTACGGAAGAAAAAGCAAACTCCATATTCTCTTTCGGCCACTCAACATCTCCACCCATCACAACCATATTTGTCACTTCCTACTACCTCAACACAATAGCCCACCACTATCATCACCACCCACAGCAGCCTTCATCACCATCGCCCCCACCAAACTCTAAATCTCACCTCGCCAGCGATACCCGACGACCCTTTTACTCAAAACTTGCCGAACATCAAGGTCAACGTTTCGAGCCACTAATTGCTTCACCATTTGTGGCGTTCAAAAACATGTCAGTAGATCCCATTTTTGATGTCTCGATGGAAATAATGGCATTTAATTTTTAAATGCTTGTAAATATATATCTTTCAGCTCATTCTGTTGAACAAGAAAATATGTTTTAGCTAATACCATATTATTGATTGATATTCTACCATCATTGGCATGTATTTGATTGTTTATGATGTTGATTCTCCTCAATACATTGAATTAAATATAGCTTTAATTAATTTTCAAAATAATGAGGCAATGTTCCCCATCAATGAATTCTTTGCCGTTTCGGTAAGGAATTTATTGATGTTATTACCACATACCTTTTTTCGAGCAGAGTGAATTCACGAGTTCTTATTAATAAAAATAAGTTTTTGGTATTTTTATGTACAACCAAAAATATCGAAAATAAATTTATTTCAATATTTAAATTACCCAAAAATAAAATCTTTTTATTATATGTGATTGCTTTGAGGGATCATAATTAAATATTAAATTTTGTATTTTTAAATTTCGAGGTTTTTTACAATGCGTAATTAACAATGTATCAATTTTGGGTGTTGTAGGGTGCTATAACTTTCTACACGTAATTGATTCTTGAACTTAATTTTTCTCTGGATTTCAACATGGGCGTTAAAATTATCTTTTTAAGGAATTTTAAAATTTCTTTATAAAATATGATTTTATAGGTGATCAATCACATCTAGCCAAAAAAGTCGGTGGCGACTCGAACAAATTGAATTTATGTATTTTTATATAGTTATTTGAAATTTTCAAATTAGGATCAAATTGAGAAATTTATAAATTTTGAGAGTTATTTTTATAAAATTATGACTTAAATTGATATAATATGTAAAAGATGAGGGCTACATTTGTTATTATACTAATTTTTTAATCGCCACATCACTTGTGGTTTGTGATTTTAACATGAGTTATCAAAATGACCGAACTATATAATATAAGTGCTTAAATTGTAAACTTTTTTTATTTTGAATGCTTAAAATGAAAATTTTTAATAATTAGATGACTAACTTTATAATTTACCTTAAATTTTTATATATAAAAAGAAGAAATATAATTAATTATCGTATAAAAAACAACAGCCCATTAAAATAAAGAATCCAATAACCTAATTTCATCTAACATTTATTGATTTTTTAATAAGACTCGATAGAGATTAATTTCAAGAGTAATGTGGCTTAAAACATTTTAAATTTACATAAAAATGAAATATTGATGTGGATTGAGTTTTAACTCAATTGGCATAAATATTATTACTAATATAGAAGGACATGGATTCAATTGTTTTAAAGTGCATTGTCCTCTTATTTGTAGGTTGAGGTGTACATTTATAATAATAAAAAATTACAATTATAGAAAGTATGTAGTTTTGAAAATAATATTTATGTTAAATGATAATTACAAATTATTAAAATTAAATATATTTTAAAATATTTTAAAATTTATTCATATGAAATAATAAAATATATTAAGATGTATTGTTTTAATTAATGAAATACATAGCAAAATTATATTTTTTTTGTTTAAGAGCATATTAACTTTATATCTATCTCTTATAATTTCATTTTTATAATTGGGGAATAATAAAACAATTTCATACTTTACCTTCCATGATAATTATGACTTCCCCTTTTGCCTCGAATAAGAGTTGAATATAGTATTATTATTATTATAAAAATAGGACAAAGTTGTTCAGATTAATCAATAATCGACAACATTATTTCAAATAATGATAATAAAAGAAGACTAATGGCGATGGTTTTGGAAGATTAAACTCCAGGGGTCATATCGGGATCAAAGGGAATACCAGTTTGTGCCAGCCATTCGTCGGATTGCAAAAATACGCGAGGAGTCCATTTCATGGCTTCGTCCATATCGATTTTCTTGATAGCTTTCCATGTGACCCTGCCCTCAGTGTTGGCACCGGGTCCCCTATTTTGGAACTCGGCAAAGTAACCAGTGTCCAGTCCTACAGTGCCTTCCATGGGGGAGTAACCCTCTGGTGTAATGATGTCATCGATTTGACATTGCATTATGACAGTTGTCGCAAATTGTTTCCAGGGACGACCAAGGTACGTCTTATTCTTGTCCTTCACCGGGAGGTAGTCAGGGGCGCCCGAGATGGTACAATTTTGAAGCACAATGGCTGTGTTAGTTTCTTCTTCTTTCTTTCCGTGTGCTGTAATCATGTTGTGCTGGTTTTCACCTGGCTTCCTCACGACAATCTGACAGTTTTGGAAAACACTCGCCGCATTCCCGAAGATGAAGTCTACTGTCCCGCTGATGAGACAATCCCTATAAAACTGTTTGTCTCTATGAGCGTAAAGGGTGTCTTGGTACCCAGTAAAATGACAATTGAGCATGACAACCTTATCACAGGATGCCCTAAAAGCCACTGCTTGATGACCATCAGGTCCTGCTGAGTTATCGAATCCAACGCCCTTGGCCATGAAACCAGCCCCATCCACACCTACAATATTTCACAAACATACATACTAGTTAGTCACCTCATCTCACCACCAAAACTTATATGTATATAATACTACTTACCAACAGTAGCAGTGTCGAATGTTTTAACATTATCCTTAAAGCAGTTAACGCCATTGGTGATGATGGTCTCGGTTGGGCCATCACCGAGGAACATAACATTAGTCATCTCCTTGGTCACAATGACTTTTTCCTTATAAGTACCAGCCTTAATGTGAATAACAAATCGATCGCAACAATTCAACGGGACTTCAGCTAAGGCCTCTGTGATGCAATCATATTTCCCACTACCATCCTTAGCAACCACAACGTTAGGTGTCGAATCCATTGATTTTTCTTGAATTAGTTTCCTCTTGAGCTTGAATATTGAGCTTGAATAATATGTCATTGAAGTGTCCTATTTATACTACCAAAGTAACCTCTTCTTAACAAATTAATGACTATTTTTAGTTAACTATTTGCAAGGGGTGGAGGGTTTATAGATTTTACTAGAGTTAATAAAATAAAATAGAATATTTAAATTAAGGAAACAAAATACAAATTTAAAATACTTATGAAATATAGAATTTTATGTATTTAACACAAATGTCAAATTTGTAGTGAATGTTAATTATTACATAATAATTCTCATTACTTACAGTTCTCTATCCTCATTTGCGCCAAACAATATATTGTCTTCTAATATTAATAATTAAGGAGTTGAACTTTATGTATTGGCCTAATAGTTAGGGTGTTTATTCTCCTAGGTGTGGTCTCGATTAGCGCTAGTCACGTTATTGTTAAGATTTTACCCTCCTCTTACAATTTCACCAAAAAATAATTAAAAAAAGATTTATACACCATTATTAATAATAAAATAAAATAAACATTAAACTTTATTTGAATATGCAATCCCATCCATATTTTGTTAATGATAATTCTTTTATACACCATGCGTCTAAAAATTACAATGGGCTTTACATATTAATTACTTTTTAATTATTATTCATGAGTATTTATCTTATTTGCAAATTTATTAAAATTTTAATAAAATAAAATATATTTCATATATTTAATTATTAAATATAGTTAAGTTGTGTGTCCTTTATTTATTTATTTATTTTTTATTGATTTCTAAGTTTGTAGAAATTCAATTATGTGAATTTTATTTAATGTCATAAATTTTAAATATGTTCATAATATAAAATCCCATATAAACTCATGTGATGGCCAGATAGTTAAGGATATTCACTGCTTCAGATATAGTCTAGATTCAAATCACGCTAGTTGGGTTAGTTGTTCGGCTTTGCCCTATTATTGTAGTTCACCAATATATATATATATATATAATCCCATATATTTGAATTGATTGTATAAATTCACTTAAATTATGGATATTATTGTAACATTTGTATGCTTGCATAATAAAAATACATTAAAAATATTAATATTATTATCAAATTTAAATTTAACCCCATATTTTTGAAATTATTTATGTATCTTTTATATTTTAAAATTTTATATATTATTTTTGTCAACAATAATTTTTTTAGATATATTTTTAAAATTATTTATTTATTTTATATATTTCTTTGAATTTTTAGAATTAGGATCAAATCGAGAAATTTGTCAATTTTGAGAGTTGATTTTTAAAATTATGACTAAATCAATATAATATGTAAAAGTTGAGGGTTAAATGTGTTATTATACCAATTTTTAACTACGATTTATGATTTTAACAGAGTAACCAAGATAATAGAACTATGTAACTTAAGTGCTTAAATTACAATTTTTTATTTTAGATGCCTAAAATAAAAAATTTAATAATTTGGTGACTATCTTTGTAATTTACCCAAACTTTTATATATAAAAATGAAGAAATATAAATTAATTATAGTATAAAAACACAATCAGCCATTACCATAAAGAATCCAATTACCTACTTTCATCTAATATTTATTGATTTTTTTTTAATAAGACATGATAGAGATTTGTTTGTGGCCTAAAACACTTTAAATTTACATAGAAACGAAATAGTGTTACCGATATCCTAATTCAATCCAATTTAATTTAACTTTTTAGTATATAATTGAGAAATTTTATAAAAATCAAAGAAAAATTATAAAATAGTCGCTTTTATTTGTCTCAAATTACATTTTAGTCACTTATATTTGAAATATTACGTTTTAGTCATTTACGTTATCGTTTTGTTACGAAGTGGTCACTCTACCGTTAAACTATGTTACCTCCCTAACAACAATCCTACGTGATAGTCCAAATGAGTTTTAAATGCCAACTTAAATGTCCAATTGTTGGGATGAAAATAATTTTTTAATTAAATAAATTTAATTTGGACTGCCACGTAAGACTGTCGTTAGTAGAGCTTAATGGTAAAGTGACCAATTCGTAACAAAATAATAACGTAAGTGACTAAAACGTGACATTTCAAATATAAATGACTAAAATGTAATATGAGGTAAACAAAAGTAACTATTTTTACAATTTACCCATAAATCAAATGGATATCTCTTATGGATAGATTTTGATGATGGTAGCATGAACCCTTGGCTAGAAATAAACATCATTTAAACCTAAAATGAAGAATAACATTAAAAATATATATAAATTATAGAGTACAAGTACCACATGGAAATATGTGTACAATATAGAAAGTATATACTTTTGAAAAATAATATTTATATTAAATATTACGTTAAATACTAAATTATGAATTAAAATAATAAAAGTATTGAAATTATATCTATATTAAATAGTTTATAATAAATTAAAATAATATTTCTGTCAAATGATAATTAAAATTATTAAAATTAAATATATTTAAAAATATTTTTAAAAATGTTTCATATTAATTAATAAAATATATTAAGATGTATTGTTTTAATTAATGAAACACATAGCAAAATTAATTTTTTAAGAGCATATTAAACTTTATATCTATCCCTTATAATTTCTTCTTTTCTTTTTTATAATTGGGGAATAATAAATCAATTTCAGATTTTTCCTTCCATGATAATTATGACTTCCTTTTGCCTTCAATAAGAGTTGAATATATTATTAATATTATAAAAATAGGAAAAAGTTGTTCAGATTAATCAATAATCGACAACATTATTTCAAATAATAATGATATAAAAGAATATTAATGGTGATGGTTTTGGAAGTTTAAACTCCAGGGGTCATATCGGGATCAAAAGGAACGCCAGTTTGTGCCAGCCATTCGTCAGATTGCAAAAATACGCGAGGAGTCCATTTCATGGCTTCATCCATATCGATTTTCTTGATAGCTTTCCATGTGACCCTACCCTCGGTGTTGGCACCGGGTCCCTTATTTTGGAACTCGGCAAAGTAACCAGTGTCCAGTCCTACGGTGCCTTCCATGGGGGAGTAACCCTCTGGTGTAATGATGTCATCGATTTGACATTGCATTATGACAGTTGTCGCAAATTGTTTCCAGGGACGACCAAGGTACGTCTTGTTCTTGTCCTTCACCGGAAGGTAGTCAGGGGCGCCCGAGATGGTACAATTTTGAAGCACAATGGCTGTGTTAGTTTCTTCTTCTTTCTTTCCGTGTGCAGTAACCATGTTGTGTTGGTTCTCCCCTGGCTTTCTCACGACGATCTGACAGTTTTGGAACACACTTGCAGCATTCCCGAAGATGAAGTCCACCGTCCCACTGATGAGACAATCCCTATAAAATTGTTTTCCTTTGTGAGCATAAAGGGTGTCTTGGTACCCAGTGAAATGACAATTGAGCATGACGACCTTATCACAGGATGCCCTAAAAGCCACTGCTTGATGACCATCGGGTCCTGCTGAGTTATCGAATCCAACGCCCTTGGCCATGAAACCAGCCCCATCCACACCTACAATATTTCACAAACATACATACTAGTTAGTCACCTCATCTTACCACCAAAACTTATATGTATATAATACTACTTACCGACAGTAGCAGTGTCGAATGTCTTAACATTATCCTTAAAGCAGTTAACACCATTGGTGATGATGGTCTCAGTTGGGCCATCACCGAGGAACATAACATTAGTCATCTCCTTGGTCACAATGATTTTTTCCTTATAAGTACCAGCCTTAATGTGAATAACAAATCGATCGCAACTATTCAATGGAACTTCAGCTAAGGCCTCGATGATGCAATCATATTTCCCACTACCATCCTTAGCGACCACAACATTAGGCGTCGAATCCATTGATTTTTCCTGAAGTGCTTTCTTCTTGAGGTTGAATATTGAGGTTGAATATTGAGCTTGAATAATATGCCATTGAAGTGTCCTATTTATACTACCAAAGTAACCTCTTCCTAACAAATTAATGACTATTTTTAGTTAATTATTTGCAAGGCAGGGAGAGTTTATAGATTTTAGATCAACCAATAAAAAGAATTAATAATACAAGGTAATTATTAAAATTTTAAATATTTTATTTTAACAATTATAGATTTTACTAGGATTAATAAAATAAAATATAATAATTCTTGTTTTTAGAAACTATTATTTTTTTCAATTGTAAAACTCTAATAAATAAAAAGAAAATTAAATTACATAACAACATTTTAAGGTTGTTACTAATATTTAACGCTCTACATCAACTTATTTTATCAATACAAATTTTATTAAGATTTTGCAGCGACAAATTGTGATGTTGCAATTAATAAAAATTAAATTAAATTACACAAAAATGAAAATATATATTAATGTGAATTAAATTATGGAAAGACATAATTTTGTGGTTTGAAAGGCAAATGTTACGTGTAAGTTTAAAATTTGCTTATAGAGAGAAAGAATATTAATGGTAATTGAGCAATTTTCTTTTTTGGTAGAAAATAAAATCAGTACATAACTAAATTTCCAGGAGGACTAGTGTCCAAGCCCCGCTTCATCCATCGAAATGTTTATGTCCTTCGGTTGATTTAGTACATGTGACAGTCGATCCAAAGAATAATTAACTGGTTCATTCTACCTGGTTATGCAATAAGCAGTTTTAGTATTATCTCTCAAGACATGTTTAAATTTAACTTTTCAACCTTTATTTCATCACTCATGGATCATTTGATTTCCACAATATTACTGATCACTGCGAAACCATTCTTAATAATATCAATTAATAAAATGTTATTGTAACAATTCCTTTTTCAATGGTATAGTGGTTTCAAAATCACAATGTCGATGAGTGCGTCCGTAAATATTATTATTTAATATGTATGAATCAAATTTAGTAATTTGATGGTCAACTAGGGTATAAGGACTAAATCATAAAAATAGTAAAAACTTATCGCTATTTATTTTTATTGATTAAAAGGCTTTAATAACATTATTTTAAGGACTTTCATGCAATTAAACCTTAATTTATTTAAATGGACGGTTGGTGCATATGTTTTAACTTTGTTTTGTTAAGTATTAAATAAATTAAAAATAATAAAATATGTTAAAGTAAAAGAAACCTAAAGCATCATCATTTTTACATCCATCCCTGATTCTTCAACAAAATAATAATAATAATAAAGAAGCCATTTTTGAACATCCAAGGTTCGGCCAAGCTTGGTAACCTTGCATGGTAAGTTTTTCCAAGTCCGTTTTTAATAAATTTTATGCCTTAATCTAGTTAACCCGAGTGTTAAATTGTAAAAATTTTAAAATTTTTAAATGTTACCATTTATGGATTTTGAAGATTTTGGTGCTATTTAGTTAGTTTGTAATCTTGGAGATGAAATAGGGATTAACTTGTAAAGTGAAATTTGTTAGTTTTGAGTTTAGGGACTAAAATGTAATAAATTTGAAGTTACTATGAATTTTATGTAATTTTGTTATTAGAGGGTTGTAGAAGGATGTATTTGAAATCGGGTTGTGAAACGGGACTCAAAGGTGAAAGATATGTTTGTTTCGATTTTAAGGACTAAATTGAATAAAATGCAAAATTTTAGGAAATTTTTAAAATGAGATTTAGGGGCCATAAGCATGTATTTGAGTATTATAAGGTATTTGGAATTGATAATGTGAACTTAATTATCATATAGATCAAAGATTGAATCAAGTTCAGGATAATCGAGGAAAAAAGAAAATTGAAAAATAGTCCTTACATTTCAACTCGCTAGCTGTTTGTATTAGGTAAGTTCATATGGTGTATGTATGTTTTAAATGTTATTTACTTGTATCATAGATGTTTATATGTTTAATGTACCTTGAATTATTTGTGAATGGTATAAAAGGTGAACTTAGATTAAATTGTAAAGTTTTGCATATGTGATAATTATACCCTATATGGAATTGAGATGATACATACTTCAGTTCATGGAAATGTTATGGCAACATGAATGTTCTGAATCCTATATAAATGTCCGTTTGAAGTTAGTAAACGTTTAGGATACGATTGACATGTTAATAGGGTTAGTAGCGCGCTTGTACAAGTTTGCACTTCGGTGCCCCTGTTTGCACTTTGGTGCTCTTGTTTACACTTCTGTGCCTCTGTTTTTCATTTTGGTCCCCCCTTTTGCACTTCTATGCCCCTATATAGCACTACGATGCTCCCTGGTGTGGTGTAGGTACCTGAGTTTTCAAACCTTTTTACTATTGTTCATCGGGCTAATCTAATTATGTAAATGAAGTAAATAACTTGATCTTATGCATGGAACTTGAATAAATGGATTGAACAAATTGGTATATATATCTGAAATGTTTTACTATATGGTGTTATGAAATACTCACCTGTTTCTTGTGAAATGTAATGCCAAGATTGAAAATGTTATATAAGTTGATTATATTTATGTGTTTCTTACATGTCGCGGTAAGTTATAGTATATTTTACCTATGAACTTACTAAGCTTACTTAAAGCTTATTTTGTTTCGTTTTATGTAGTTGGTATTTTTGCAGAACTTGATGATTGAATCATCTTAGAACTCACACTATCCAGCTTCAATCTTAGTAGACTTCTGATCGTTCTCAATTCGGTTTTTGGGGTATATATATAGGGTTGTTTAGTAAGTGTGGTTGTTTTGAATTTTAATGATCTTGAACCTTCTAATGGTGTTGCCTTTAAATGAACATATGAAATGGTTGATATTAAGTACTTATACAATATATATATATATATATATATATATATATATATAAGTAAGTTTGAAATGTTCATGTACATGTGATGTTGTGATGAAAGAATGGTTAAGCAAAATGGTGATAGTGATTGATGATAAATGTTTGAATAGAAGGTATTACTTGATATGATGCTAAAAAGGTGGTTATTAGATGGTTGGCATTATTTTAGTTAGTTATAAAGTTTACAAAGTTGATTATATTTTATAATAAAGATTATTGTGATAGTTGATTGGTATAACATGCCTAAAAGAATGTTGATTGAATTGGGTGCCATATGTGGAATATTGATATAAAAATTGAATGTGATTAAAAAAAATGTGGTTGATTGTAATGATTGGTAACGCTTGGATTGTATTTTATGCAGGTTTAAATGTGTTTAGGTTACCTATTATACGGTAACTTGATTTGAGCATGAAATGTGTCTTCAACTTAGTGATTTTTGACTATCTGGAAAAAAATATCAATACTTGAGATCAAGGAATCAGTACTTTTCCACATGAAAGCTTTCGAAATGGACAGAATATCAATTTGGTATTTGTACTTATAATAAGTATCGATAATTATTTTATTAAGATCGATACTTCTTCAAGGTATTGATAAAACAATTTTGATTCAAATTTAGGAGAAAAATTTTGTTTGTATTCGTGTTTTAAGGAGAAAGTGTAATAGTTTTAAGGTATGTTTGTATTCGTTGTTTGTTATAATAATTTGTATATTAAATATATGTTTATATTTTACATTATTGTTATATTTTATATTTAATATTTATGATTATATTTTTGTTTTGTAAAGATTACATTTGTGTTTAAGTTATAGGGATAGATTACGATAATTTTAATGTATGTTTAATTTGTAATAATAATTTCTATATTATAATATTTTACTTATAATATTTAGATTTAATTTTAAGATTATATTTTAGTTGGTAAAAAATTGTTTGTGTCTGAGTTTTAGGGAGAAGAAAAGGGTGGTTTGTGTTGGAGTTTTTTGTTTTAATTTTTTTTATGTTTGTAATTTATATTTTACTAGATTAGTTATGTTTATATTTATATATTTTTTAATGAAAGTACCTAAAGTTTAGTTGAAAAATACGGGTTACGGTAAATTATTTTAATTCTTTTTTGTTTAGTTGGTGATTAAAATTTTTATTATGAATGTTTCATTTAAATACATCAAAAATAAAATTATTAACAAAAATGAGTTGTGGTAAATATTATCATGTGGAAGTCTTTATGTTTTAAAATGATATGTTTATTCAATTTTGTTTGTGCAAATATGGAAATGGGTTATTTGATTAGAGCAACCGATCACACAGTCATGATGATTAATGTGTTGGTAAAAAAATTTGTTATATGTTAATCACGGGTATATTTATAAAGTTACACATTATTTTTTTAATTGGCATAGTTAACTAATACGTTGATTTATTATGGACATGGTGAGTACCACATCTTGAGAGTGCGTGTCCATGGTCCAAGCTACCAGCCAAACGAATGAATTTTGTCATATTTGGAGGCTACGGGATTTGGAACAGTAGCATTGATTAGGATATTTAAGCTAAGAGCTGACTTAATATCCTCCTTGATTGAGCGATGACATCTGGAGACCTATACATTTCATTTGTCAAGTGGGAAATGCACCATCACCTTAGAAGATGCCGCATTGCAACTCGATCTCCCAGTTAAGCGTGATGCAATCACAGGTTCAAGTAAAGTATTCGAACTTGAGTATGTTATTAGTTGCTTGGACGATCGTCAGGTGATGGTGGTGCTAAGTTTACCAATTTGAAATTTTCCTAGTTAAAGCAAAATTTTGAAACATTATTGAGGTGTCATAGAGTGGGAGAAGATGTTCACTGTTTGAGCATATATACTGCAGCTGATAGAGGGTTACTAATGCCAGACGCAAATAATAATAAAATCCACCTAATGTACTTGCCTCTATTGGCTGATTTACAAGCTGATTGTTGATACATTTGGGGTTCAATAGTAATAGTAACGTTGTATCGTGAGTTTTCTCGAGTGACAAAGTACGATACACAAGATATAAGCGAGTGTTTGATATTGATGTAGTCCTAGGTGTTGTACAGAATGTCATTTCTAGTATCAGTGAGTCACCAACATGTGTTCCCACTTGTAAATAAGTAAAAAAAAAAACAAAAATTAAAACTTTGACTAAGAATTACTTTTTTATGAAAATGTTATCTAACAAGTTTGTTTTCTTTTTAATGGTTTACTTGTTTGGGGATTGGGAAGTCTCAAACCCTTAGTGCTTGCATATAGTTAGTTGACACTATTTTTTTCAGCTTTCCTTTTTTTTTTCTTCCCTTTTAGGCTAGTTTTTCTTTTAAAAAAATTAAATTGGTGTTACCTGATACATCAATGACATCAATAAAAAGTTAATTTTTTATTTTTATTTTTTCTCACTGTTTATACTTGTTTTTTCATGGATATTTTAAAAAATATATACTGGTGTTACTTGACACAGTGGCGACACCAAAAAATTATATATTTTTAAAAACATAATGATGAGCCAAAAAGTGGGGTGGTGTCGCTGGTGTGTTAGGCGATACTAACGAAAACAATAACAAACAACCTTTTTTTTGTAATTAATTTTCTCTCCACCATATTTTTGTATTTAATTAAAATTTTAATATTATTTTTATAAAACAACCTTAAATTTAAATAAATTTTCTGCTTACGAAGAAAATAGTGTGTCAACTCGAATTGCTTAAATCGTGGTGGTATTCAACAACCTTCTTTTCCAATTAGGTATAACTATATATTTAGTCTTCAACTTTACTTTTTTATCAATTCAATTCTTATTATTTTTAAGTTAAATTTGGTCATTAATGTTTTTAATGAAAATAATAATTAAAACATTAACTTTTAATGATATTAGTGTGACAATCTGCGTAACAATTTATATATACTTTATATTCACAAATATGCTTTTCAAAAAATAATTTTTTTAAAAGGAAACAAACACAACACACATGTAATAAGCTTTGGTGACAAACGACGACCTTAATTTTCAAATTAATTGACACTAAAAGTTGGTATTTAACCATCAAACGGATTTTATTGAAATTTATTTCAACAACAAAATTTGTCCTTGTGATATTTTAATTTTATAATATATTATGTAATTTAATTTTCTGTTTATTAATAGAAATAAAATGATTTGTCCTTAGTATTTTTTTTTAATTTGTAAATATTTTCATTTCCGAAATTACATGAGGAGCACTAATATCCCATGCTAAAGACTGTAATATGCTCGGGAAAATTACTAAAATTATATTAACAAAATAAGTTATTACTAAAGTAATATAGATTCAAAATTATTTATCACGTTTACTATAGTAAAAAAGATTGATTTTATGGAGGCCTAAATCAGAATGGAGGTGCCGATTTGAGTCTTAAATACTATGAAATTTTTTATTCATGAGGAGCCCAATCCATGTCAAGTGTGCAGGCCTAGGAAGAGGCCCAGGTCGACACCATCGGTCAAAATTTTCATTTGCTTTTTAGTGTAGCATATACCACTGACCAGTTAAAAAAAATTAAATTATTTAATTTTAAACCCCAAACCATCCTTTCTAATCATTTAAACCCCGAGCCATCTTACCTAATCATTAAAACCCAAAACCACCTTACCAACCCTAATAAATTCTTTGTGAACCCCAAACCTCCTATAAATACCTCCAAATCCGAACATTCCCCACACAAAAGAAAATCACACACTTATGAGCAAAAAATATCATTCCCACACACCCGTAATTCCGAGAATTTCAAAAAAATCCCAAAAAGTCGATACCGACTTGGACCTCCCTCAAGGCCTGCACACTTGACACGGATTGGACTTCTCATCAGTCAAAATTTTCATATGATTTTTACTATAGCATATACCACCGACCATTTTAAAAAATAAACCATTTAAATTTCAAACCCCAAACCAGCCTAATAAATTTCCTAAACCCCAAACCCCTATAAATATCCCCAAATCTAAACATTCCACACACCAAAAAAACAATATATTCATCGGGCCAAAAAATCACCCCCGCACAACCCAAATTTCGAAAATTTCAAAAAAAAAAAATCCCCCCCCCCCAAAAAAAAATTAAATCATTTATTTTAAACCTGAAATCATCCACTGAACTCTAATAAATTCCCTAACCCCAACCCTTTATAAATACCCCCGAACCTAAACGTTACACACACCAAAAAAACCATACACTCATCAATAGGAAAAAAAAATCATCCGTAGACATTCACAATTTTGAAAATTTTTGGGGACTTTTTTTTGAAAATTTCAGAATTGTGGGTGTACGGGGATGATTTTTTTTTTGCTGATGAGTGTGATTTTTTTGGTCTATGAAATGTTTAAGTTTGAGGGTATTTATAGGGGGTTAGGGTTTAGGAAATTTATTAGACTTAGGTGGGGTGATTTTGTTTGGGGTTTACTCGGTTAGGTGGGATAGTCTGGAGTTTAAATTTAAATGGTTTATTTTTTAAAATGGCCAATGGTACATGCTTCAATAAAAGCTGGATGAAAATTTTTAATGTTGAGGAGTCTTGACTTGGGCCTTCTCCTAGGCCTACACACTTGACACGGATTAGACTCCTTATCAGTCAAAATTTTCATAGTATTTAAGGCCTAAATCGACACCCCTAATTCCTATTTGGGCCTCCATAGAATCATTTTTTACTGTTGGTAAATAATTTTGAACTCATATTATTAACCCCTACATGCTGTCATGCTCCCTATAACTCAGTTCGAGCATATTCCCAATTTTCCAACCAAACCATAAAGTCATCTACCTCAATGATCTCTAACAACACCCCTTACAATTGCAACACTTGTTGACGCCTTAAGAGCACCATCAGTGTTAATTTTCTACCAACCATCTTCCAACACCACCAAACCAATTATTCTGATTTGCGTATTCCGTAAAAAATAGTTTTTTAAAAAAAATCTATTAATCTTTTTACTTTTAATAACACTTTTTAATACATTATTTATTAAAAACTAAATTTAAAATTTTCAACACCACCGAACTCTAATTATTATAATTTTTGTGTAAGTTGAATGTAATCAAATAACAACAATTAAAAAATATAAACTATACAAATGGTCACTTAATTATGTTTGTATTCTTGTTTTGGTCAATAAACTCCAAAAATTTCAGTTTAAACACTAGCGTATAAATTTATTCCTATTTTGGTCACCTATTATTAAGTCGATAATGGAAATGCTTTTTCTAACTATTATAACAACACATTTAGTCCCCAATACTTATTTATTCTATTAATTTGATCCTAATTCTAAACAATTGAATAAATTTAACTCTTCACATTTACAAATTCTATCAATTAATCCTTAAAATTTCTAACCAAGCTTTTAGTTTTTAAAACAGAGGCATTCCACATCTATTAATTTTTTTTTTTTGTTTATGATTGAAATTATCTAATTCGCACATAAACCTTTTGTTTACATTTTAAGAAGTTAGTGTTAGAAATTAACTAAACACCATTAACAATAATAGAAAATACAAATCTTAAAATTGTAATATATATAATCAAATTATATAAATAATTTAATTTTTTAAAATAATTTTTCACTATGACTAGCATACTTTTAGTTTTTAATTAATTTGGTAAATGATTTGACACTAAATTAGATTAGTCGTGATACATATTGTTTATTGTGGATTTAAAATTAAAAATAAATAGAGCACATAATAATATTTTAATCGACTTATAGAATTAAAAAAATCATTATCAATGTAGTAAAAGAAAGTTCAATTAATTCTTTCACATTTCTTCATATTTTTTCTTAAGTAATTTTTGATTGAACAATTGGATTTTTCAAAGTCATATTTTCTTTAACTCTAGATTTAATTTTCAATTTCAAGGACCAACTTCTAGGATATTTCTATGTACCTTGAAAGAAATATCATATGCTTACTAATAAAAGCAAATCTAAAGTGTTTTTAAAGGTTTTTCCATTTTCTTTAGCTAAAGATTTATCAATCAAAGGGTTATAAAATATTATATTTAGAAGAAAACTAATGAAGAAAGAAAAGGAAATAAAATTTCAAGATAAATTCATTGGTATCATGAATTGGCTCGAAAAATTGCTCGTTAGTTGAGAGAAGTTTTTATTTTTTATTTTTTGGGTTTTACAAATTTATAGATGTGAAATGCCTCTATCTCAAAAGATGAAAGCTTTGATTAGGAAGTTTAAGGATCAAATTGATAGAATTTATAAATTGAAGGGTTAAATTTATTGAATTATTTAGAAGTAGGTTCAAATTGATAAAATATATAAGGATTGAGGACTAAATGTGTCATTATACCAGATATAAAAAGGCTTTGCATTATCAATTTAACGGTGGGAGACCAAAACAGGAACGAATTCAAATGTTAGTTCCTAAAATAAAATTTTTTAGAGTTGGGTGACCAAAACAAGAATACGAGTATAATTGAGTGACCATTTGTGCAGTTTACCCTTAAAAATAAGAAAAACAAAATATAAAATAGAAATATATTTATAAAAGTGATTAGGTTTTTATTTAAATTAGTTATATGAAAAGCTAACCACAACTACGTGATATAGTTTTTTTTTTTTTTTGGTCATAGAATTGAATGTTAAGTGTTAGAAAGTCCAAAAGTAAAAGTTTGGTGTGAGTAAGTTTCGAAGTGGGTCCTTTTTAAAGTTTAATGGTTAAGAAAGCAAAGTCGGTTGATTGTATTGTCTCCTAACCTTATAGCATTTGACTTTTCTTTAATCTAATGCCAAATTGACTTCTCTTATTATATATATATATATATTAATCTTGATATTCACCTGTCACAACAAAGATTGATTCTCTTATTTTGGGTGCTCTTTAAAGAAATAATCAACTTGTTACAAAATGTGTTCTATTATCATGAGTGGAGATTGAACTCCAACCATATGATCAAGGGGATAAAGTGAGCAATTACTATGTGACACATATTGGTTAAAATATGCTCCATAAATTTCTTTTAGTTTCTCAAAATATCCACTAGAGCAAGCCTAATGATTATTTATTTGTGTTCTGTAGGCTTATTAAAGGGTAGATACTAGCCACAAGTTTCAAAGTTGCTCCATATATAAGGTAGATCTGATCATGGGTCGGGGCCGAGCCAATGCAAAATTTTAGGCTCGGGCTCAGCTCAACTTGAAAAATAGGCCTAAAATCCTACCCAAGCCCGACCCAAATTAAAAATGCTAAACCCAAGCTTGACTTGGCTCGCTCGTATTAAAATTTTTTATATAAAAATAAATTTATAAAATATAATACATTAAATACACTAAAAACATTAAAATAAATATTTTCCAACAAATTGGAAATACATTAAAAAATTTACTTAAATAACACTAAGATAGTTGCAACTTAGCAAATAAATGTGTCTAAAATAATAGCAAAATTAACAATAAAACAATAATAACAAAATAGTTGCAATATAATAGTATAATGGCAGCAAGAAACAAGTTTAGGTTGATTCAGGCCAGACCGGGTCAAAATAATCCTACTTGAGGCTCAACTAGTTTAGAAATTTGACCTTTTTTTTTTATTCAAGCCCATTTTTTAGGTCTATATTTTTGCCCAAATCCTCTCACTTTTCAATCAAGCTTTCGGACTTAGGCAGATGAGCCGACCCATAATTAGGTCTAACTCAAGACGATGATTGAACCCTTGACCACTAGTGGTAGGAGAAACACTTGCCATTTCACCTAACCCCTGTGGTTCTATGCTCCATAAATTTTAATCACCTTAATTACACTATAAATTTTAATTAGTTGAAATATACTACAAGTCCTTATACTTTTTATATATTTGAAATTTAGTCCTACTTTCTAGATATGAAAATTCAAATTCAATTGCTAACATTGTTAAAATCTTTATGTTAATTTTTTAATGTAACATTTTGAAATGGAAGAAATACTCACTTCTTAGCCATGTAATAAAAGGAAGACATTGTAATAAATATGAATTTAACAAACAAGCTTTAATTGTGTCAATTCTGGACTTGCATTTTTAAATTTGAAAAAGATAAAGAGACTAAATTACTTGAAATAAAAATAAAGGAATTAAATTCTAAATGTGTGAAAAGTACAATGACCTAGAGCACATTTTAACCATTCTAAATTTAGCTTTTATAAAAATTATTTTATTTATCTTAACAGTTGATATTATTTACATAAAAATATATAAAATTATTTCAATATAAATTAAAAGATTTTTTTTGCTGCAATCAAAATATTTAATAAAGCAATAAATTTAAGTATTTTTATTTCTTATTTGTTTTTATATTTTGTGATGAAGAAAATATATTTCATATATGTTATTATAGTTAATTTTAATTTTTATCAAATATATTTATAAATATCAACTAAGATCATATTGTTTCAACAAATTTTCTGCTCCTTTGATCATTTCGGCATAACGGGCTTGAAATGCTAAATTTGGATCTTCGGACCAAGGGTACTGGCTTACCATACTTGGTGTAGAAAATAATTGAGATCCAACTGGTGGTCTTACCATTGGATAAGGAATATAATATCATTGGTTAGAATAGAATGATGGCTGTGGAGATATCTTAATAAATCCTTGATTAGGAGTTATTGATTTCCCTTTGTTGGGTTTTTTATGGACTGTGGTCCATTCTCCAACTTGTTCTAGAGGTTTTTTACTTCTATCTATAAGGCCTGCTAAGATAGTCATCAATAATATTAACAGTGCCTTTTACATATTAAACTTTAAAATTAAAAGAACATAATTCATTATACCATCTAATTCTTCTAGGTACTGTTTCCAAACTTTTGTTAGTTAGGAATTGTTTAACTGCCTGATTATCAGTTTTTATGATATATTTTTCAGGTGCTAAATATATAAGAAAAATTTTTATTACTTTCCTTATTGCTAATAATTCTTTTCATATATAACATAATTAATTTCATTTGGTTTAAATTTTCCTGAACTATATCCACATACTAATTCTTCATTATTTACTGTTTTAGCTTTTAAAATACATCCCCAATAATTTATTGTTTTACCCTCAAATACTTAAACAGGGGAAGATGAGGATAATATAAGTACAAGCTCAACACCAATAGGAATGAAAACAGTTCAAATATCTATTTTTCCTACTGAACCAAGTAGAAATTCTAGAAATACTAGAATAGAAGAAATACAATCTTCTACAATTATTCAACAAATGAAAATGGGAAAAAAAATGATATTATTACATTTTCAAATTTTCAACTAAGAAATATTTACATATATAGAAATTACATTTCTGTTTAGAGAATATAAAACATATTCTTTACATACTTTATTAGATACTGGAGCTACCGCCAATAGCTGTAGAGAAAATGCCATTCCTGTAAAAAAATTAGAATTAATGAAAAACCCAATTAAAGCCATAGGAATAGATGGTAAAGAAACCATAATTCAATTTAAGGCTAGAAATATACCAATTTACATAAATAATGTAAGATTTGTAATTCTTAAAATATTGTGTTTTCCGAAAATGCATGGAGACATATTATTAGGAAATAATTTTATATATCATCATTTACCATTCTCTATTGATAAAAATTTAGTAATATTGTTAGCGTAAAAAACTTCAGAGAAATACTTTTAGTAGAAAATCATAAATTTGTGTGTGATAAATAATTTACACCGATAAGAAAAGAACAAATTAAACAACATAAAACAAGTCATTGGTTGTTTAAAATTTTAGAAGATAATTTTAGTGAAGAAACATTAAAATTATGAAAAATAGTCCTAGATATTGTGAAATAAAATTAGAAAATCCTAATAAAATTATTAGAGTTAAACCCATGATCTATACTAAACAATATATAGATGAATTTGATACACAAATCAAAGAATTATTAGAAAAGGATTAATAGAAAAACTAATAGTCCACATTCTAGTCCAACTTTTATGGTAAGAAACCATGCTGAAATAAAAAGGGGAAAAACTAGGATTGTAATTAATTATAAAAGACTAAACCAAAATATTTTTTTTATGGATATTTTATCCCAAGAAAAGATGTTTTAATTAATCAAGCTAAACAAGCAAAATATTTTAGTAAATTTGACTGTAAATCAAGATTTTGGCAAATAATGCTAACAGAAGAATCTAAGCCTTTAACAGCCTTTAGTGCACCTAATGGCCATTATCAATGGAGAGTAATGTCATTTGGGTTATGTAATGCACCTCAAATCTTCCAAAAATGGATGGATTCCATATTTAATAAATATAAAAGATTTTGTGTTGTTTATAGAGATGATATTTTAATATTTTCAGATACATTAGAAAAACATAGAAAATATTTAAATATTATTTATCAAAAATTTATAAAACATGGAATTATTTTGAGTCCTAAGAAAATAGAAATAGAAAAAACAGAAATAGAATTTTTAGGACTAAATTTATCAAGAAATGGTCTTAAACTACAATATCATATTATAGTAACTATTTATATCAATACTTGGTCAAAAGAAAAATTCTTAAATTATTTTGTAGGAACTTTTCAATGTGATGTTTTACAATTTTTAAGACGATGGGAAGAATCTGATATAGGAAAAGTCCAAAAAGGACAATTAATTAATTAGATAGGTACTCCTTAGAGGTGATCATGGGCGGGCGGGCCCAAATAAAATTTTAGGCTCAGTATACTAGGCTCGGCTGGGCTCGGCCCAAATATGGGCCTAAAATTTTGCCCAAGCCCGCCCGAAATAAAATTACTAAGCAGAGCCCGCCGGCCCGCCCATATTAATTTTTTTTTCTTATTTCATTAAATAAAAAATTTAAAAATATAATAAATCAAATATATTTAAAAACATAAAAATAAATATTAAAACAAATAAAAATAATACTAAAACAATTCTTAAAACAATACACAAATTAACAATATAATAAAAATAGTTATATTAAAATTTAAAATAATTAAAATAAAATAAAAAAATATTAATATATAATTGGCCGGGGGCAAAATGGGCCGGGCCCGGGCAAAAACTCTTACTCGAGGTCTGCCCGCTTTTTAAACAGGCCTCGCTTTTTTGCCCAAGCCCATTTTTCGGCCTATATTTTACCCAAACCCTCCCATTTTTCTAAGGGCCTTGGTAGGTCAGGCCATGACCATGATCACTCTACTCCTAAAGATCTTTTAAAATGGTTAACAAATATTCTAAAAATAGAATTTTGTGGATATTTTATCAAAATTCTAGCCATACTTTGTCAAAATTAAATTATGTGATATAAGATATCTAGAAGAATTTTCTAAAAATTTCTTCATGAATACCAAAAGCTAAAAATGAAAATATAAATTTTGGAAAAACCAATATTTTCATAAACTACCCACACCATGGAATGAGATATGTATAAAGAAATATGTATCTTATTTAGATAAACATAGTAAAGAAGTAGGAGTAGCAAAAGAAAATATAGATTTTATAGGAAATAGGATAAATTTTGTAAAGAAATAATAACTTTACATTGTTTACAAACTAAAGCTTCTAAACAAAGATCATAATTATATCAATATTTTATTCATAATAGGACTATGTTTTCTTTACTATGTTTATCTAAATAAGATATATATTTCTTTATACATATCTCATCCCATGGTGGGGTAGTTTATGAAAATATTGGTTTTT
The DNA here is from genome assembly GCF_025698485.1 of Gossypium arboreum. Classification (NCBI taxonomy): domain Eukaryota; kingdom Viridiplantae; phylum Streptophyta; class Magnoliopsida; order Malvales; family Malvaceae; genus Gossypium; species Gossypium arboreum. The sequence continues at coordinate 121,488,810 of NC_069079.1, read as the reverse complement.
CCAAAATTTATATTTTCATTTTTAGCTTTTGATATTCATGAAGAAATTTTTAGAAAATTCTTCAAGATATCTTATATAACATAATTTAATTTTGACAAAGTATAACTAGATATACTATCTTGATCTTTTTTATCAAAATATCTACAAAATTGCTTTTAGAATATTTGTTAATCCTTTTAAAAGATCTTTAGAGTACCTATCTGATTAATTAATTATCTTTTTGGACTTTGCCTATATCAGATTCTTCTCATCGTCTTAAATATTGTAAAACATCACCTTGAAAAGTTCCTACAAAATAATTTAAGAATTTTTCTTTTGACCAAGTATTGATGTTGTTTACAACAATTGTCATTGACTGTGCCCAATCATCTATAGTTTTTTCATAATCTGATATTAAAATATTAGTTAAGTCTAAATATATTTCTCCTTGGGCCACATTTCTTTTATTTAAATCATCTATCCTATGTGGTATAGGTATAGTTCTTGGTTGTTGATTAGATGACTCTCTTGTATATTCAGTTTTAATTTCATTAGTAACTATATTTTCAGTTTGGTTACCAAAAATCCTAATTGTATTTTCATCTTTTTCAAAATCTTTATTTAAAGCTCTCAGATAATCATCTTTTTGAATATCTAATTCTATTTTTCTTTTTTCATAAGGATCTGTTCTTTCAGTATCCATTGGTTCTGGGATTTCTATATTTTCTTCTTCATCTGTTGAAGTGTTTTCTTCATCAAATTTATAACTAGTAACCTTTAAGTCTTCTAAATTATCAAAATTACTAGAACTACTACTTTCTGTAGTATCATAATTTAACATATAGTGATAATTGAATAAAGTAAATAGATCTTTATGATTTTCATAAAGTTCTTCTATTAATTTTAAATATTTTACTCTTTCATTTTTATCTGTACTTTTAGTAAATCTAAGTTTCCAATGTTCTATAGCCCAGAGTGCTTTGCTTAGCATTCTAGAGAGAACAATTTTTTCTGCGGCTTGGGATGAAGGAAAGTGGTGGTGACGATGGTTTTATAGGATATGAGATCTCCTTTCTGGAAGAGGAACTCATTTAGTTATCGGTCAAAAGCTCAATGGTGGTACCAAGCGAGAAGCAAACCCTAATCTGAACTATTTGGACAAAAAAAATCCTATAATCCAGATAGTTTTAGGGCACGGATGAAAAGTATTTGGAAAATGAAGAAAAAGTTTGAGATCCAACTGGCAGGGCAGAATCTATTTTTGATAATGTTTGATAGTGAAAAAGATTTGGAGACAGTTATGGAGGGACAACCATGGTTATTTAGGAAAAATTTAGTGCTCTTTGATCAGTTAACTACATCGATGGAAAGGAGTCAAATTCAGCTTAATTCATCCCCGTATTGGATTAAGATTGGTCCATGTTTACCAGAATTCGATAAAAAAGATTTGATGCATGCTATTGGGGCTACTTTTGGAGGTATTCTAAGATCTGCAATTAATGGGGAATTCTGTCGACTTAAAGTTCAATTAGATGTGCTAAAACCCTTGCGCAGGGGTATTTTCGTATCAACAGAAAACCAATGTAAGTCTTGGATTCCTTTTAAATATGAAAAATTACCAACTTTCTGCTTTGGTTGTAGTCTGATGAGGCACGGGATCATAGAATGTCTCAAGTCTACATCTGTAGAAAAAAATAATATCAAAGATGATCCTCCTTTTTCTTTAGCACTAAAAGCAGAAGTAAATAGAGTTTAAAGTTTAGTGCCCTTTCAAAGAAGATGCAGGCTCAATATTCATATACAGATGATATAGAGAAAATCTCTAAGCTAAATTTTCAAGAGAAGGGTAATAGCACTATTGCCCAAAGAAGTCAGGATAGTGCACAACTCACAGGAAAGGAGAAAGCGATGATGATACATGAGGAAGTGATAGTTAGGAAAGAAAAAGAGAATGGGGAAATTAACAATCATGTCAGAATCTTGAAACCAGCCAAGAAACCAAGATGGAAGAGATTTGAGGCAGTAAGAGAGATAGACAGTGGTAACAGATATAGTATATTGAGAAAAATAAAATCGGGGGATGTAGAAATTGAAGATGACGGAAACGAAAAATCCTGCGATGCAGAAGCAACAAGAATGAAGTATGATGACCAAGATTCTCACAATGACAGGGGCACACTTTTTTCGGCAGAAATTCTCAAGCAAGGTTGTATTACCAGCTAAGATAGATCGGCGGCTGCCAGATGGTAAGCCGACCAGACACAATGAAAATCATTTGTTGGAATGTCCGTGGATTAGGGGGTCCACGGGCAGCAAGAAGGCTTCAGTTTTTGCTAAAGCAATATAAATCCCAAATGGTCTTCCCTATGGAAATGAAAACGATGAAAAGTACATGGAAAGAATTAGGAGGAGATGTGGTTTTGAGAATGGAATTAATGTAGGAGCAGAAGGTTCTAGAGGTGGAATTTCTATGGCATGGAAAGTAGGAATTACGATTCGTCTAAACAATTTCTCAAAAAACCATATTGGTGTGCTGGTAAAAGAGGATAATTTCAATCAAGAGGGAGATTTACAGGGTTCTATGGCTGCCCTTACGTTACTAATAAGGATGTCTCGTGGAATTTGTTAAGGAGGTTAGGTTAAAATCAAAATCACCCATGACTGATATGTGGTGATTTTAATGAAATACTGTATTCTTTTAAAAAAAGTGAGGGTCAACCGAGGGAAAAAAAGAATGGAAGCTTTTCGCGAGGTTCTAGAAGAATGTCAATTAATGGATGTGGGGTACTCGGGGGTGTGGTTTACATGGGAGAGAGGGAACCTACCGGAAACAAATATTAAAGAGCAACTGGATAGAGGCGTGGCAAATGAGAATTGGATGCGTCTTTTCCCAAAAAGAGTTATTCATCTCTTAGCACACTCGACTTCAGATCATTGTCCCTTACTTATTAATATTAATAATGAGAAGACTTATAAAGGGAGCCCTAGTTTCAAGTTCGAGGCATGGTAGACAATGGAGGAATCTATTGAACAAGAGATTAAAAAATTGTGGGAGTCATCGAATGGACCTATTGTTGAAAAGCTTGAAAGGCTGCAAATAAGATTGATTTGGTGGGCAAGCTTAATCAAAAAAGGTAGAAATAGGTTAAAGAATAAGCTCACGAAAGACCTTGATGATTTACTGACAAGTGATAGGGATGCTGACATAATGGCTAAGCTGATTGATATTAGAATTCAACTCAATATGGAGATTGATAAAGATGAAATGTACTGGGAACAAAGGGCATGAGCCAATTGGCTTCAACTAAGAGATAAAAATTCTATTTTTTTCCACAAACATGCCTCAGTTCGTAGACGAATTAACACTATTACTAGGCTAAAAACTGAAGAAGGGAGGGAAATTTCTGGGGAACCGACAATCAATGAGGCAGCCTCAAATTACTTCCAGAACTTATTTTCTTTAAAGGGAATTGGCAATTTATCCCACCTTCTAAAAGGTATTAATTCTAATATTTCATCTGATACCAATACAGATTTATTAGTACCTTTTACAGCAGAAGAGGTATTTTCAACTTTGAAAGGAATGGGGCCCACTAAAGCACTAGGTTGTGACGGCTTTCCAGCTTTATTTTTTCAAAAATTCTAGCATATTGTAGGTAAAGATGTTGAAAATTTTTGTTTGGGTATTCTGAACGATGGAAGAGATTTAGACTCTCTAAACCTTACAGACATTGTGCTTATCCCAAAATTACCAAATCCCACAAGTCTTGTTAATTTCAGACCTATTAGTTTATGCACAGTTTTATACAAAATTGTGGCAAAAGCAATCGCTAATCGTCTTCAAGAAGTCATTGGTAAATGTATTGACAAGGCTCAAAGTGCTTTTATTCCCAGAAGGTTAATTACTGACAACGTGCTTGTGGCCTATGAACTCTTACATACACTACGTCAAAAACAGACTGGGAAAAATGGGCTTGTGGTAGTTAAACTAGATATGAGTAAGGCTTACGACAGAGTTGAGTGGGCTTTTCTAAAGGAAGTTATGATTCAAATAGGATTTGTAGTGGAGTGGGTAACATTAATCATGAAGTGCATCTCCACAGTCTCGTACACAGTGAATATCAATGGAAGAAAAGGAGATGATTTTAAACCCACTAGAGGGCTTTGTCAGGGTGACCCGCTTAGCCCTTTTATTTTCTTGATTTGCAGTTAAGGATTCTCGTCGCTAATAAGAATGTCAACAGTTGATGGATCAATAGAAGGAAGGAAGGCTAGTAGAAGAGGACTAGAAATATTACACCTGTTGTTTACAGATGACTGTATATTGTTTGGTGAAGCGACACATAAAGGGGAAAGAATTTTAAAAGAAATCTTGAAAGAATATGAACAGTGCTCAGGCCAATGTGTGAACTTTAGCAAATCGATAATTTTTTATAGCTCAAATACAACAGAAAGAGACAAAGAAGAAACTTTGAGTTTGCTAGGTGTGCGATGCTCCACAAATTTGAAAAAATATCTAGGACTCTCTAATGTTGTAGACAGGCGAAAGAAGGAAGCTTTTCAGAATCTCAAAGATAAAGTTAAGTTAAGAATTGAAAACTAGAGTACAAGGTTACTGTCACAAGGGGGAAAGGAGGTATTTATAAAATCTGTTCTTCAGGCAATTCCAACCTATGCTATGTCATGTTTCCTCTTACCAAAATCGTGATGTGGGGAGTTAGAAAATATTTTTACAAAATTCTAGAGGCAAAAAGGTCAGGGAAGGAAAGGGATGCATTGGTGTCAATGGAAATTTTTGTGTCGATCAAAAGAGGAGGGGGAATGGGTTTTAGAAATCTGGCACAATTTAATATTTCACTACTAGCTAAGCAAGGGTGGAGGATTATTACTAATCAGGATTCTTTAGTTACGCAAGTGTTTAAAGCAAAATATTTTCTGAATGATAATTTTTTAAATTCCCGACTGGGGAAAACCAGTTCTTATATATGGAAAGCATGTGGGCAGCGAAGGGTGTTTTGGAAAAAGGCATGTGTTGGAAGGTTGGTACAGGTACAGGTACAAGTATCTATATCAATGCTGATGCTTGGATTCTAGATGCTGTTAATTTTAAGTTATCTTCAGTTGTTAATTCCATGCAAGATGTTAAGGTCAATGAGTTGATCGACAGTAATAAGAGAACATGGAAAAGAGAATTCATAAACAATACTTTTTCAGCGGATGATGCTGGGAAAATCCTCCACATTCCTTTAGAACGCACACTTCACGGCGATCTCTTGGTCTAGAGAGGCGCGTATTCAGGCGAGTTTTCGGTTCGCAGCACCTATAAATTATTACAAACTTTGGAGGAAATTCCTAGAGCTTAGGCTTTACAAACTGGCTACATGAATTTCTACAAAAAAACTCTGGCTCCTAAATCTACCAAACAAAATTAAGGTTACAATATGGAGAATTTCATGGAATTATTTGCCGACGAGGGCTAATATGCAGCACCGTCAGCTTGTCAGTAATACAAATTGCCCTCAGTATGGTGAAAGAGCTAAAACAATCGACCATATTTTTTGTGAATGTCCTATCACAGTGGAAGTTTGGACACTATTAAAAATTCAGAATATTATTTTGGATCTTAACATGGATTTTTTACAGTGAATTACCTGGATCTTTGATCAGTTTTCCTCGTATCAGAGGCGTCTCTTCTATTGTGGACTGTGGGCTATCTGGGGAGAGAGAAACAGAAGAGTACATGAGCAGAGAAATAGTACAGGGCAGCAAATAGTAGATTTCATCAACAACTGTATAGCTGAACTTAATGGGTTAGAAATAAGAAGCTCAGTTAAAGGGAAGGAGATAAGAAAATGGAGCTACCCACCTCGCGAGTTCATAAAAATAAATTTTGATGGTGCATATGATGCGACTCACCATCAATTTTTCTCAGGGATTGTGGCTAGAAACGAAGAAGGGCTTGTCTTACTTTCCTGCTCAGAGATCCACCACGGGGTATCTTTCGCATTTGTAGCTGAAGCAATCGTGTGTAGAAAAGCGGTCCAAGTAGGAGTGGAGCAAGAATGGCCGAAGGTGATAATAGAAGGCGATTCCCTCACTATAATCAAGAAATACGCAACCAAAAGTCAAGATCGTTCACATATAGGAGCATATATACTCGATATTCAACAGAACCTTAACAGATCTAGAAGCTTCATATTCAAACATACACTAAGATCTGCAAATGCCCTTGCGCATATAATAGCAACGAAAACTCTAAAAAAGGAGGAAGAGACGTACCTGAAAATGAGGGTCCCGGTGCATTCTGAAATTCAAAGAATGATGGATCGGAGAGGAGAACCAGATTGATAACAGAGGGAAACCAGAGAAATGAAAGGAAAGTAAAGAGAAGCAGAAGAAATGGTTTTTTAAAAGAACAAGCTTTCCTAAAAACTGAATCGTCAAAAGGAAAATTGAAAGGGTACTTAGATGACAAGACGATTTCCAGTATTTTCTGACTGGGCAGTAATTGGGCACATCAATCAATAATTCTTGACTATTCGGCTAATTTCTAGATATTTTCTACTTAGTTTTTGGGCCTTTTTAGCTTCAGGCTGTGTTTTTGTTTAGTTGTTTATTGGTTTTTCTGTTTTGCTTTTGGGTTTGTACTATGTACTTTTATTTTCTTCAATATAAAGCCCAGTCTGAAGTCTTTCAAAAAAAATTTCCAATGTTCTATAAGTCCTTTATAGGATTGAAAATCATATTTTTGTTGAGTAATATATTTTCTTTTCTGTTTTTCAGATTTTTTATTTCTATTAATAGTAGAAGATGATTCTTCTGAAGAAGTTTCTTCTGAAGAAGTTTCTTCTTCATCAGATAAAATTAAAATTATATTACTATTACTATAATAATATGATTGTAGGTTTTATCTTTATATAAACAATCTGTTTCTTCCATGTTATTTATCTATGGTACCTAAAACCGTCTGTTATGTTATTATGTCTTAACAAACAACGGCCAAATGTCTCTCACTCAGACTTATACTGGCAAAAGTAAGACAAAATAATAGATATATGGGTTTTAAGATAAATAACCATAGAATTAACTAAATTGTAAATTAAAGATAAGAACTTACAATGGATATTATGATATCAGTTTTCCAAGAATACAAGATCATATTATAGGAAAAAAAAAGAATTTCTGAAGATATTGAAGATAAAAGTTAAAAAAGGATAAACCTTCTAACTGGTTTAAAAAGATTCAGAAATTATAAAAATTTAAAATCGAAATAAATTATACTCCAAAGGTTTATTCACCTAAACAAGGTGATAAATTAATTTTAGAAACAGATGCATCACAAAATTATTAGGGATGTATTTTAAAAGCTAAAACAATAAATAATGAATAATTAGTATGTGGATATAATTTGGGAAAATTTAAACCAAATGAAATTAATTATGTTAATTAATTTACAGTCAAATTTACTAAAATATTTTGCTTGTTTAGCTTTATTAATTAAAACATCTTTTATTGGGATAAAATATCCATAAAAATAATATTTTGGTTTAGTCTTTTATAATTAATTACCATCCTAGCTTTTTCCCTTTTTATTTCAGCATGGTTTCTTACCATTAAAGCTGGACTAAAATGTGGACTATTAGTTTTTTCTATTAATCTTTTTTCTAATAATTCTTTGATTTGTGTATCAAATTCATCTATATCTTTTTTAATCACATCTTTGTTTGTACATAGATGCCTTGTTTTTTAAGTTACTACCTATCTTGAATTTCTTCTTGTTTTCCCACATGGCTAGCTATTTTGTCTTTGTCCTTCTTGGATATTGTCGAGATTCTAAGTCTCTATTTCATCTAGGTGTAATGATTGTGGTGACAGTCTTGGGGAATTCCAAGTCTCCCACGTGTTTCTGATTTCATCAATTATGTGCGATGGAAAATCATCAATCTCTATATCAGCTATCTTTTTTAACAGCTTTAAAGATTCTTCATCTCTATTTTTCTGGATATTTCTAGTCTCTTCAGCCACTATCCTTCTTCCATCAGTTCAAAGTTTATAACTCTGATGTTGAAGTATATGCTGAGGTGTTGTTATTAAATCAATCCCTGTTTGGATCTGGTAATAATTGAGATTATTATAACACTACTAGTCAATGTTTTTTGTCAAGTGTTCTTTATCTTCTTTGACAGTTGATAACTTGGGACTTTCAATCATTCTTTGAATAATCCAAATTTGATATGGTTTATAAAATTTTTCTTTTTTAGCAATACCAATGAGGCTACTCATTTGAATATAGAAATAATAATAGAAATCGTCTTGATCTACTATTTTTGATAATATAGACTTAATAATATAGATTGTTAAAAATAATCTTAGCAAGGATTAACACCAATAAGAAAAGAACAAATTAAAAAACTTTAAACAAGTCATTGGTTGTTTAAAATTTTAGAAGATAATTTTAGTGAAGAACTATTAAAATTATGGCAAAATAGTCCTAAATATTGTGAAATAAAATTAGAAAATCCTAATAAAATTATTAGAGTTAAACCCATGATATATACACAAATCAAAATATCTAAGTATAAAACATGGAGTCAAAGACATATAGAGAAAATTAGTAGCAATACAATGCTAAAGATACTAGAGGAGGATTAATGAAATCCCATTATTCTTGAAGATAAAATTAAGAGGATTAAAAGAAATATCCTCAAGTTAGATACATACATTTAGGTAAAATTATGATAACAATTAGAGCTTTATTTAGAAAAGGTCATGATATACCTATAATAGCGAGAATAAGGGATGCCTAATATTTTATATAGAGATTTCATCAAATATATTTTAATTATGATTAAAATTAACTATAAAAATTAACTATAAATATAGTAATATATTTGATCATAATAAATTATACTTTATCACATATGAAATATGATCTCTATATCAATATATGATTAAAATTAACTATAAAGATTAACTATAAATATATGATAAACATAATTTTATCAATGAAATATGGAAAACCCATATTTTAGAACAAAGAGTAAATTTTAGAAGAGCTCTTACAAATTTTTCACAATTCTTAGTTGAAAAACAACTAAAGAAAATGAAGCTCATGAATTATTATTAAAATCTATTTTATATAGAGATTGGGAAGAGCATGATATAGAGTATATAGATATTAAGGAGATAAACAATCTTTTGATATATTTTAATATTTTATTTATAAAGGAACGAATAGTCCTATTATGAATAAAGTATTTAGAATATGTTTATATAATAAAGTCGAAAAATTTTACCAATAGAAATTTTTGCAAAAATAAATAGAGTCATTTGCAACCAAAGCAAACTCAATTTCAAAAGACTTTTTCTGAATACATTTTACAAGCATATGTTTTTATGAATGAATTAGGAGAAGAAACTCCTACTATAAAGTTTAGACTTGATCGCGAACCATTTAATATAAGGAGTATTGAATGGGGTCTTGTTAAAGAAATAGTTGTTCAAAATTATTCTTTTAATTTATTGAAAGATTTTCCTGCAATTATTAAGTCTAGATTATCAAAAATAATAAATCAAGACGATTTGTATTATTATTTCTATATTCAAATGAGCAGCCTTATTGGTATTACTGAAAAAGAAAGATTTTATCAGCCATATCAAATTCGGATTATTCAAAGAATGATTGGAAGTCCCAAGTTATTAGCTGTCAAAGAAGATAAAGAACACTTGACAAAAAACATTGACAAGTGTTATAATAATTTCAATTATTACTAGATCCAAACAGGGATTGATTTAATAACAACAGCTCAGAATATACTTCAACATCAGAGTTTTAAACTTTGGACTGATGAAAGAAGGATAGTGGCTGATGAAACTAGAAATATCCAGAAAAATAGAGATGAAGAATCTTTAAAGCTGTTAAAAAAGATAGTTGATATAGAGATTGATGATTTTCCATCGCACATAATCGATGAAATTAGAAACTGGTGGGAGACTTGGAATTCACCAAGACTGTCACCAGAATCATTACACCTAGATGAAATAGAGACTTGGAATCTCAACAAAATCCAAGAAGGATAAATACAAAATAGCTAGCCACGTGGGAAAACAAGAAGAAATTCAAGATAGGTGGTAACTTAAAAAGCAAGACATCTATGTACAAGCAAAAATGTGATGTGACAAATGCCAGGATGCTACAATAAATTCATCCTTATCAGAAACACTGTGCGGGATTGAAGAAAAATTAAATAGAGTTTAGGAATTTTGCTATAAATAACAATGTATGAAGCTTAAACAAGGCATCGAAAAATAGTTTAGAATTCTTCTATCTTACTTTCAGTATCTCTCTTTATAAACATTCTCTTTTTGTAAAACCTTCCTTTACTTTTAATAAAATTATCTTCTGCATCGCTTATTCTAGTATAGATCATGGGTTTAACTCTAATAATTTTATTAGGATTTTCAAATTTTATTTCACAATATCTAGGACTATTTTGCCATAATTTTAATGGTTCTTCACTAAAATTATCTTCTAAAATTTTAAACAACCAATGACTTGTTTCAAGTTGTTTAATATGTTCTTTTCTTATTAGTGTAAACCTTTATCACACACAAATTTATGATTTTCTACTAAAGGTATTTCTCTGAAGTTTTTTCTGCGATAATATTACTAAATTTTATCAATAGAGAATGGTAAATGATGATATATAAATATTGTAAATGATGATATATAAATATTGTGTTTTCTTGAAATGCATAGAGACATATTATTAGGAAATAATTTTATGTATCATCATTTACCATTCTCTGTTGATAAAAATTTAGTAATATTGTCATTAGAAAAACTTCTGTAGAAATACCTTTAGTAGAAAATCATAAATTTGTGTGTGATAAATGATTTACACCGATACGAAAAGAACAAATTAAACAACATGAAACAAGTCATTGGTTGTTTAAAATTTTAGAAGATAATTTTAATGAAGAACCATTAAAATTATGGAAAAATAGTCCTAGATATTGTGAAATAAAATTAAAAAATCCTAATAAAATTATTAGAGTTAAACCCATGATCTATACTAGAATAAAAGATGCGGAAGATAATTTTATTAAAAGTAAAGGATGGTTTTTACAAAGAGAGAATGTTTACAAAGAGAGATACTGAAAGTAAGATAGAATAATTCTAAAACTATTTTTCGATGCCTTGTTTAGGCTTCATACATCGCTATTTATAGCAAAATTCATAAACTCTATTTAATTTTTCTTCAATCTCACACAGTGTTTCTGATAAGGATGAATTTATTGTAGCTTCCACGTATCCTGGCATTTGTCACATCATATCTTTGTTTGTACATAGATGCCTTGCTTTTTAAGTTACCACCTATCTTGAATTTCTTCTTGTTTTCCCACGTGGCTAGCTATTTTGTCTTTATCCTTCTTGGAATGAAAATATAGAATTTTAGAAAAACCAATATTTTCATAAAATACCCCCACCATGGGATGAGATATGTATAAAGAAATATGTATCTTATTCAGATAAACATAGTAAAGAAGCAGGAGTAGCAAAAGAAAATATAGATTATATAGGAAATAGGATAATTTTTTGCGAAAGAAAGTGATAAACCATAAATTATACATATTTTTACCCAATGTTTAATGCATTTTATGGATGATTTCCCATTAGAATTGGTGAATTCGATGCTCCTAATGCTTTAATTTCATGTTTTATACTTAGGAGAGTATAGGAGAGCGAAAGGAATGAGAAACGAGCCAAAAACGGAAAAAATGGGCCAAAGTACGAAATTAACACGGCCTGGACCTCCTCACATAGGCAGACCACACGGCCTTGTCAATTTGGAAGGCTCTAACACGGCCTGAAGTAATCGAACACGGGCGTGTCCCTACCGAGCCCAAGTTGAGTCCAATTTGGAAAAGGCTAATTTTGAGGGCTTTTAGGCATTCCAAAGCTTATAAATATACCCTAGAGAAGGAAGAAAAGGAGACAGAAAAGAGGGAGTAAGGAATTACTCCAAGGAAGCTGATTGATCCATCTTAGAAGCCGGATGTTTATTGTCAAGTGTTCTTTATCTTCTTTGATAGCTAATAACTTGGGACTTCCAATCATTCTTTGAATAATCCGAATTTGATATGGCTGATAAAATCTTTCTTTTTCAGCAATACCAATAAGGCTGCTCATTTGAATATAGAAATAATAATACAAATCGTCTTGATTTATTATTTTTGATAATCTAGACTTAATAATTGCAGGAAAATCTTTTAATAAATTAAAAGAATAATTTTGAATAACTATTTCTTTAACAAGACCCCATTCAATACTCCTTATATCAAATGGTTCGTGATCAAGTCTAAACTTTATAGTAGGAGTTTCTTCTCCTAATTCATTCATAAAAACATATGCTTGTAAAATGTATTCAGAAAAAGTCTTTTGAAATTGAGTTTACTGATTGCAAATGACTCTATTTATTTTTGCAAAAATTTCTATTGGTAAAATTTTTCGACTTTATTATATAAACATATTCTAAATACTTTATTCATAATAGGACTATTTGTTCCTTTATGAATAAAATATTAAAATATATCAAGAAGATTGTTTATCTCCTTAATATCCATATATTCTATATCAAGCTCTTCCCAATCTCTATATAAAATAGATTTTAATAATAATTCATGAGCTTCAATTTCTTTAGTTGTTTTTTCAATTAAGAATTGTGAAAGCTTTGTAAGAGCTCTTCTAAAATTATCTCTTTGTTCTAAAATATGGGTTTTCCATATTTCATTGATAAAATTATAAATTTCACTTGATAATCCTGGATTATAAAAATCTTTTATTTCTGGAATTTGTTGTTGTTTCAACAAATTTTCTGCTCTTTTGATCATTTCGGCATAACTGGCTTGAAATACCGAATTTGTATCTTGGGACCAAGGGTATTGGCTTACCATACTTGGTGTAGAAAATAATTGAGATCCAACTGGTGGTCTTACCATTGGATAAAGAATATAATATCCTTGGTTAGAATAGAATGATAGCTGTGGAGATGTCTTAATAAATCCTTGACTAGTAGTTATTGATTTCCCTTTGTTAGGCTTTTTATGGACTATGGTCCATTCTCCAACTTGTTCTAGAGGTTTTTTACCTCTATCCATAAGATCTGCTAAGATAGTTAGTAATAATATTATCAGTGTAACGCCCCAAATTTTATAAATTTGTTTCCATAATTATTTAACACAAATGTGTATCTGCTTCAGTAGTTAAGTGTTCTGGGTGTGTGTGTGAGGTCCCAAGTTCAAGCTCTAGCTTTGGCAAATTTTGGTTTTTGTTTGAATAAAGCCTTACCTTTGGTTAGTAGACTTATAAGTATTGGTTTATTAAAATATGCAAGAATGGGCCTGCTGGTCTAATGGATAAGTGAAGTGTTTAGTGATTGGACAGTCTAGGGTTCGACTCTTTGTTCGAGCAAGGGATTTACATTTTGCTGCTAGTGCCGTGTAGGAGTTTGAGTTTCAATAAAATGCTGGTTGGTGGAGAGAAGGGATTAGCGGTAGTTATCGAGTATTCTTTCAGTTTTGTTTTTCCAAAACCTTTGCGTTTTCCCTCTTTTGCTATCTCTGTCGTTTTCTTCTCCTTTCCCTTGCTGCAGTTTCTCCTTTCCCTTGCTGTCGTTTTGCTCTTTTCTTGTTTTGATCCTTCTTCAACTTTCTTCCTGCACATCGTTTTCATCGAAATTTCAGTAAGTCCATTATGTTCGTTTTAGTTATATTCTGATTAAGTGAATAATGAAAGGTTTTGTTTTTGCTCTCAGTTAGGTACTGTTCGAAGGTTTTAATCGAGTTTCCTGGGTGTGACTGCTGGTTATCGTTTTCGTCGCAGTAAGTTTCTCAAATCGTTGTTGGCTTAGTTGTCAGGTTTACAGTTGGGAGTCTTGATTGGATGTTGAAGTGAGGGAATTAGCTAAGTGATATATTAGTCTAATATAAGTTCTATAATGCTCGAGGATCGTTTAAACATTGAATTGTAAAAGGTGTGTACTCTGATTGCATAGAAAATGAGAATCGATGAAAGTAAAAAACGATTATGTCAATGCCACATGGACGTGTGGTTGCCCGTGTGGTAGGCCGTGTGACAGTACACGGGGATGTGGTCAACGAACTAGGTCGTACGCGCACGACACAGGCATGACGGATACAGCCGTGTGATGGCTGGTAGGCCATATACGAGACACGGGCTCAGTCAATTAGGCCGTGTAGGCCACACCGGTGTATGGACCTACACGGATGAACCATACGGGCGTGTAAGAATTTGGGCCAGGCCGTGTGATCCATATAGCCAAGGCTAATTTGGGCCGTGTGGGCCACATGAGCGTGTGGGCCCACACGGGCAGGCCAAATAGGCGTGTGAGCCCATTTTTTTGAAATGTACTTTAAGGTTGCACAGGTCGCTTAAGACGATTGTGACCTGTCGTAGGGTCGGTAAGCATTTCTTTGACCCATGTTCTGTGATATGATATTGTAATGTATGGGATAACATGTACACTTAGTACGTATATATGATTTGTTTTGATTATGAGTATATGTCTGTTAATCTGGATTTTAGCATGCTATTCTTGTATGATGCATAGCATTGGGTGGGTTCGATAAAGAGAAGGAAGTTACTGTAAGGCTTCATAAGCCTGTTATCTGGCACCTAAGCTGCATACTTATAACATGTGCCGCACTATGGTAATCTATGGTATGTAGGGTTAGATGGGTTGATTTTATCCCCAAATTTAGAGTGTAGGGATGGGTGGGTCGATTTTATTCTCACATGGTGTGTTGAGTTGGATGGAGTTGGTTTGCAGGGTTGGTGGGCATGTTTCTGTTATTCTGATCTGTTATGCATGCTATATCTAAGATGGACTAAGGCCCTAAGTTGTAACTGATTCTGTTTCTGAGTAGGCTATAGCCCACACCAATACGGTAAGGGTTCAGGCCTGAATTATGACTGTATTTTGTTATCTGATTGTATGCATGCTGGACTGTGGGGATGCATATATCGAGTTTGCGAAAACTCACCCCTTTTATTTGTTTATCTGTGTAGGTAATCCCCAACAGTAAGTGGATCGGTGCAGTAAAAGACTCGACGGTGACCACGGCCACTTACTCATGGGTTATGTTTAAATATTCTATCACGTTATTCTATTACTATTTTGGGGATATTTGTTATAATTATGGACTTGGATTTTTGATTAATTTGGGTTTTTAAACTGTAATTTTAGAATATAATCTGCAGCGGCTAAACATGTTTTTGTAAAATTAACTAAGGTTTTCGTAAGTTAAACAACACCAAGAGTAGTTGGGATTTTAAAGCTTCGCATATTAAGAAATGTTTTCGAGCCAATTAATAATTAAACGGTTTTTTCAAACTAAGTAAAGGATAATAATTGGAACGATTTTTATGTATTGAAACGGTTTTCCAAAAACACTCTCATGTGACATTACTGAATTCGACCGTAACGTCTAATCCGGGTTCAGGGTATTACATTTAGTGGTATCAGAGTCAGGTTGCAAAACTCAGCTGTGGATTGAGTTTTAAATTTGGTTTTTAAGAAACGATTTGCAAAACGATATGAAATATTTTTGATAAACCGTGGTACATTGAGTCTTCGGTGCTTATCCTGTAAGTTTCTGAAACTCTATTTAGAATTGTCTGAAAGCATGCTTAGAATATATTGAAATTTTATTTGGATCTGTCTGAAAATACTGTTAGTATGTTATGAAACTACTGTAGGTAGTAAACTTTATAGAAACACTCTAGGTAGTATAGACTGAAAACCGTAGTAAACTGTGATTTACGATAACAGACTCTGAATACTCTGATAACTTTACTGCATAAAATATCTATTAACAAATATCGAAATTGTAAACTGATTTGCATAAAATTTTTAATACAGATTAATTCGAAATTATGATAAGCTCATGTGGTACTCGTGAACGGGGTACTAGAGGTCGAGGTAAAGGTCGTAGAAGGGCTCGAGTTGAGTCCTTAGCATCTGATACGATTCCGAATTTGGATACCAATGAGACGCTAGTATCACCTGCGATAGAGATTGGGTCTGGGTCTCAAGATCATGCGGTTGGGGATGACGCACTGTCCCAAGCCATGCTACAAATTTTGGAGAAGGTCGATGGGTCCAACACTGTTTCTGGGGGCCGTGGGTCAGTTACGGAACTACTCCGGTCCAATTGGGCTGAGGTATTTAGGGGCATCGCTGGAGTTGCTCCTAATGTGACCAAATACTGGATGGAGGCCATGGAACGCATTATGGACGATCTGGATTTTTCTGCTGAGAAAAAGCTCAAGGGGGCTATTTCATTGCTTCGCGATGAAGTGTATCAGTGGTAGTTGACGGTTAAAGAGGTCACTCAGCCTGACCGGTTATCATGGGATTTGTTTAAGACGGTTTTCCAGGGCAAATATGTGGGGGCCAGTTATATTGACGTTAGGAGGCGAGAGTTCTTTAATCTTACTCAGAGAGATCGTTCAGTGGCCACATATGAGGCCGAGTTTCTGAGAATGAGCAGTTATGCGCGAGGCTTGGTGGCGACAGAGTATGAGTGCTGTGTCCGTTTTGAGGACGGCGTTAGGGATAACTTGAGAATGCTAATAGCTCTGCAGAGGGAGCGAGAGTTTACTGTGTTGGTCAAGAAGGCCAAGATTGCTGAAGAAGTAAAGCGAGCTGAGTGTCAAAACCGAGATAGAAGGAAGGCTAAGAGGGATGCAGAGCCTTTGAATTTTGAGTTGAGGCCTAGAAAAAAGGCAATGTCTGATGGGCCCGTGAGAGTTGGGCCTACTGTTAGACCTTCTGAGGTGACGATTTGTCAGCACTATAATAGGCGCCACCCGAGCGAGTGTTGAAGGGCTACTAGAGCTTGTCTTAGATGTGGGTCTACTAAGCATCGTGTTAAAGACTGTCCATTGAGGATTAATCAGATGCAAGCTCCGACCATTGAGACTGCATAGCCGCAAAAGGTAGTTCAGCAGCCACCTAGGGGCCAAGGTTAGGCTAGGGGTGGTAACGACGTGGGCCGAGGGTAGAGAGCATCGGGCAGAGGTGCTGGATCGACTGAGGCGAGATAGCCTACATTGGTTTATGCTGCATGTCGTCGTAAGGACCGAGATACTCAGGACATCATCACTGGTACATTTTTAATTTTTAATGTACCTTACTTTGCATTGATAGATATTGACTCTACACATTCTTACGTAGCTAGTACGGTGTCTAAGACCTTGGAGTTACCATTTAAGAGCACTTTTAGTGAAATAACAGTGGTGAGTCCGTTGGGGCAGTCTGTTAGAGTTAATAAACTGTTTAGAGACGTTCTGTTAGAGGTCCAAGGGACTGTATTTCTGGCTGATTTGATGGAGCTTCTATTTGGGGAGTTTGATCTGATTTTGGGTACGGAGTGGTTGGTTAAACACTGAGTGAGTCTGGATTGTGCTGCAAAAAGGATTGTTCTAAGAATCAAGAAAGGTATTGAAGTAGTCGCGATTGGGGAACGATTAGATTATCTGACTAATGTGATATCTGCATTAGTAGAAGAGAAGTCAGTAAGAAAGGGGTGTGAGGCATACTTGGCTTATATCAGTATTGCTGAATCTAAGACTCTTCGGTTAAGGACATCCGGATGGTGAGGGACTTTCTAGATTTTTTCCCAGAGGAACAACCGGGATTACCTCCGAACCGTAAGGTGGAGTTTGGGATGGAGTTGGTTCCGAGCACAGCTTTGGTGTCTATCGCCTCTTTTCGAATGGCACCAAAAGAGCTGATAGAACTTAAGGCCCAGATTCAGGAGGTATTAAATCGTGGGTTTATTCGTCCCAGTGTGTCTTCGTGGGGAGCACCGGTTCTATTTGTGAAGAAAAAGGACGGTACAATGAGGATGTGTATCGACTACCGTCAACTGAACAAGTTAACAATTAAGAATAAATACCCACTTCCGAGATAGATGACTTGTTCAACCAGTTCAGAGGGGCTTCAGTGTTTTTTAAGATTGATCTGCGGTCAGGTTATCATCAATTGAGAGTAAAGGAGGCCAATATGCATAAGACAGCATTTAGGACTCGTTATGGACACTACGAGTTCCTAGTTATGCCCTTTGGGTTAACTAATGCAACAGCGGCATTCATGGACTTGATGAATAGTGTGATCCAACCCTACTTAGATTAGTTCATAGTGGTATTCATCAATGATATCTTGGTGTATTCTAAAACAGAGGATCAGCACGATGAGCATCTCAGGGTGGTTCTTCAGATTCTTCGCGAGAAACAGTTGTATGCGAAGTCCAGCAAGTGTGAGTTCTGGCTGCGGGAAGTGACATTTCTAGGACATGTGGTTTCTGCGAAGGGGATTCGTGTGGATCCTCATAAGATTGAGGCTGTGTTGAGTTGAAAACAACCGAAGAATGTGTCAAAAATTCGTAGTTTTTTGGGACTAACAGGATATTATCGACGTTTCGTAAAGGGGTTCTCTTTGATTGCTGCTCAGATGACTAAGTTATTGCGCAAGGGAGTTCCTTTTGTGTGGACTGATGCACAATAGGAGAGCTTTGAGAAGCTCAAGACTGTGTCAACTCAGGCACCTATGTGTGACTACTTGATAATACTCTAAAATGACGTGTTTTTATATATTAATCATGTGTTTATTTTGAGCTTGAGCCTACTAATTTGAGCTATTTATGTTTTTTTATCTTTTAGGGACTAAATTGGAGGCGAAAAGTAAATTCAAGGGAAAAAGCGTCAATTTGGAGATTAAATGGGCCAATATGCAACGTGGGACAAATATGGTGTCAAAAGTGCGAACATGGAAGGCACAAGGACTTAAAAGCAAATAGAAGAGATTTTATTTTGGAAGACTCTATTTTATTTTATTTTATTAGGATAATTAATATTAAGATAATTATTAGGATTATTCAAATTTAGGATTTTATTTTAATTATCTTTGTTTATCTTTAATTAAATATATTTATCTTTTTAGAATTTAAGTTCAATTAGACTATCACCCTAGCACTATAAATAAGGGGTGAAGTGACTCTATTTGGGGGCATCTTTTTCTGTAAACACTCTCCCCCAAAAATCTTTTGTTCTTTCATATTTCTTTTCAATAAAATTTCTTTTTTCATATTTTTATTTATTTGCTTTCCCTCCATTATCATGAGCCACTAAAAAACCCTTCTAGCCAAAAGTTGTCAATGTTTCCCCAAAAAGGGTTCTTGAGGGTTAGAATCCGTACTTAGCCTTCTCGCCAAGTATTCATTGTTTCTCCGTACTACGGGCTGACGCTTCTGTCCATGGCCCTTAAGAAGTAAGCTTTTCAGCATATGCAAAGGCGGCCGCTTTGTATGTTTTGGAAGGACTGCAGAGTCGATTCGTTAACTTACTGCGTCAGAGGTTAGCGAGCCAAAGAGACAAAATGGCGTGGGATTCGCCATTGAGAAGCGTTGATCTAGCATAGATTACTGGCTAGAGTCAGGTTCCCTAAAAATCGTAAATCTAATCTTTGGAGCTGGTGGTCGTAGGCATCATCTTCCACTATAACTGGCTTACTTGAGTCGAGAAAGATCATCCAAAAGCCAAAGATTGAGACCAAGGAGGAATGAGACAACCGGAGGCTGGAACTTTCCCATAAGAATTTCTTTTCTCTTAAAACTCTCTTTATTATTTTTATTATTTTCGTAATCATAATTTCAGTAAACTTTAAATTCTGTTTTTATTTTATTTTCGCTTTCAAAATCAATTCTTAAATTCTGTTTTTTATTTTTTTCCAGGAACGCAGGTTTCCTTGGGCACGATTCTGCCCAGGATTTCGAGAGACAAGCATTCGTATAATTTGGTCCCGAGGATTCTACCCTACTTCCCCTTTACTATTTCTTTTTCATTATTTTACAGGGAATAGGATATTTTTTGTGCTCTTAACGATCGCATCAAATTTTGGCGCCGTTGCCGGGGATCAGCAACATACTAATCTTGTTTTTCTTTGTTTTCTATGACCAGATCTGCTCCAGGTACTCTTGCGTTCGACTCAGAAATCGAAAAGACTACGAAAGCTAATCGAAAGGAAACAAAACTAAGGAAAAAGCGATCGATGGTGGTTGGAACTCAAAGCAATCCACCGCCGAGAAATTAGAATCGACGACGAAGTAGAGTCTAGGGTTAATGAAAACCCTACTCAAACGTTAGAAAGTAAAAAAGAAGAAGTCGATTCCCCTGAAGAAGTGCTGAACACTAGGGTTAACGAAAACCCTAATTTAACACCTCAACTTATGCCTCAGACAATTAAGAGCTGGTCAAGCGCCAAACAGAACAACCGCCACTATGCATCGCGTATCCCACTATGGATACTGATTTTGAATTAAAGTCAGGCTTGATTCAGCTACTGCCAACTTTCCGTGGGTTACAAAATGAAAACCCCCACAAGCATTTAAAAGAATTCCATATGGTTAAATTAAATTGCGCGCTTTCCTTTTTTCTCTAGCAGATTCAGCCAGGGAATGGTTATTTTATTTACCTCCTAGATCTATTACAACTTGGGCTGATCTATCTCGTTTATTCCTTAACAGGTTTTTCCCCGCATCACGAAGTAATTTGAGTTAAGAAGAGAAATCGTGGGCATAAGGCAAAAAGACGCAGAGACTCTATACGACTATTGGGAGCGATTTAAGAAGTTGTGTGCAAGTTGCCCATAGCACGGTATAACGGAACAGTCTTTGCTTCAGTACTTTTATGAAGGCTTGAAACTCATGGAGATGAATATAGTAGATGCCGCGAGTGGAGGAGCGTTAGTCAACATGACTCCACAACAAGCAAGAGACTTAATCTCCACAATGGCTGCGAATTCCCAGCAATTTCGAGCCAATCCTGAACCCCCTAGAAGGGTTCACTAGCTAAGTAATTCTACCATTGAAGATAGACTTGATAGACTTACTAATATTGTGAATTCCCTTGTTACAGAAAAATCGAAACCAGCCCGAGTATGTGGAATATGTGCTACACCTGAACATACGACTGATGCGTGCCCTAGTCTGTGTGAATATTCTATGGCTCATTTAGATGCTGTGGGAAATTTTCCTAGGCCACCACAAAGACGATACGACCCTTACGCCAATACCTACAACCCAGGATGGAGGGACCACCCTAATTTTAGTTATGGGGCTAATCCACAATATAACCAGCCATACCAAAATCAAGTCCCACAACAGCTACAAGATTCAGGTAATTCCCTAGAAACTTTGGTCAATAAAATAGCAACTAATGTCCTTGATTTTCAATAGCAAACTCTCAATTTCCAAATAGAAATGAAGGGTTTTCAGCAGAAAACCGAAGCATCCATAAAGGAGTTGACCACATCAATTGAGAAATTAAACTCTCAAGGGAAATTGCCATCACAAACAGAACCAAACCCGAGGCAGAATGCGAATGCGAACGCGTTCTGAAGCGGAAAGGTCACGGAACCAGTTCTCGGCAAGAATCTTGGTCAAGAAATCGCCAGAAACTCCAGAAGCGACGAATAGATCCGAGCGAAACCCCCACTGTGAAAATCCAACCTCCATTCCCAGGACGATTAAATCAGTGTCGAAAAAGTAAGAAAGACAAGGAGATCCTCGAAACATTCGGTGAATGTTGAGATCAACTTACCATCGTTAGATGCCATTAGGCAGATTCGCGGTATGCCAAGTTCCTCAAAGAACTTTGCACCAACAAACGAAAACTAACAGGTAATGAAAAGGTAAGTGTTGGTGAGAATGTTTCTGCAGTTCTACAGCGAAAAATGCCGGTTAAATGCAAAGATAGGGGTATGTTCGCTATTCCATACAAAATTGGCCAATTGGGAATTAAGAAGGCTATGTGTGATTTAGGGGCCTCGATAAATGTAATGCCTTATTCTATTTATGAATCACTTAACGCGGGTTTTTTGACAAAGACAGGTGTTACCATTCAGTTGGTAGACAGGTCCATTGTGCATCCCGAAGGGGTCCTCGAGGACGTATTAGTCAAAGTCAATGGGCTTATCTTCCCTGCAGATTTTTATGTGATAAAAATGGAGGAGGATAACGCTCCTGGGTCTTCAGACATCTTGTTGGGCGACCTTTCCTTAATCTGCGAATACTAAGATTGATGTCTGACGGAACCCTCACGATGGAGTTTGACGGGAGATTGTGAAGTTTAACGTTTATGGCACTATTAGTCACCCAAGTGAAGTCTTGGACGTAAACCGTGTCGACATAATTGACTCATCAGTAGAAAAAACTTTTGAGCCATCTTATGGAGATAAACCTAAAATGATGTTTGATGATTTAGAATCTGTTAATAAATTATTGGCTCCCATGAATACTAAACTTCTACCTCCTGTTGTGCAGGCACCAGATCTGAAATTAAATCCACTTCCTGAACATCTCAAATGCACATTTTTAGAGAATGATGAGACCATTGCCGACTTAAAAGGGATCAGCCCCTTGGAGGAAAATACGGAGCCAAAGAAAGAGGCGCAAGGACAATTAAACCCAAATATGGTGGACGTGTTAAAAAATGAGAATTTCCAAGCTCATAAGAACAAAAGAATTCAGCTGGAACAGCACCAATACTAGTTGAGGGGTCAAGCTAGCGACGTTAAATAAGCGCTTGTTGGGAAGCAACCCAATCTTTCTTTTTATTTTTATTTTTATTTTTATTTTTATTTTTATTTATTTTTTATTTTATTATTTATTATTTTATTTTATTTTTATTTTATTTTATTTAAATATTAATAAATTTCTCTTCTTCCATCTAGGTGAAATGGAGCGAAAATACGAATAAAAAAAAAAGACAGAAAGTGTGCACCAAAACAACCCAATCCATGGTACCAAACAGTTCTATTCCAACCCAAAATGCCATATCCCTGCTGCCAAACAGTTCTATTCCAGCCCAGAATGCTATATCTCTGCAGCCAAACAGTCCTATTCCAGCGTTAGAATCCCCAAAACCTGCAGCCAAACACCCCTTTTCAGCAAATAAAACCCCCAAACCTTACATTTTTTTCCCACAAATTTCTCCATAACCGCCGACTCCTTTCTCCTCCACCACCCACCGTCGATTTCTTAGCCACCATGGTGAGAACCCGAAACTGGACCAACATTGCACACGTCACCCACCCCGTCTCCATCTCTTGCCGCTTCGCCATCTTCTTCTCCACCGTATGCGCCAACCGTCGGTAACTACATGGGGAGTTTTTCTAAACTTTTTTTTTGTTCTCCACCTATTTTTTTTCCTTTTACTTTCACATCGAGGACTATGTGTTTTAAGTGGGGAGGCATTCTTCGTTATTTTGTTATTACCGCTATTTTTCTTTGTCATATTGTTGTTGTTGTTGTTTTGTGCTCGTTTCTGCCTATTTATTTTAAGAATATCCTGCTACTTTTCATGCCTAAGATTTTACCAGGAATTGCCTACTGTTTGACTTTCATGCATGATTCTTACCTTCTAAGGAAGTTATGATTTTTCCCATAATCGATTCCATCTCCACTGTTTTATTTTTATTAGGCTAAAAATAATTGTGATTAATAGGGTTAATTCTATCTTGCTTTTCGTAAAATTGATCAAGTTTAATATAAAGTGAACACTTAAAATGATTGCATGCTTAATTAATGTTCATGGCTATTAGGTGATTATTGAAACTTATTTTTGACACTTAATTTTTTTTTCTTTTTTGAGTTCTCAAGAATTTTAAATATCGTTTAATTTTTAATAAATGTTTTCCATGGTTATGAGTACAGCTTAGATCATGACTGACTGAGTAACCGGGGTAGGGTGCTTGGGTTGTCATTCTACTTCGCGTCAAAAGGTTGTGTGATGTGACAAGTAAAACTCCGCTAGCCGAGGTTATGAGTATGGCTCAAATCGTGGATCGATCGAGTAACCGGGTAGGGTGCTTGGGTTGTCATTCTACTTAGCGTCAAAAGGTTGTGTGACGTGTTGGGTAAAACTCCGCTAACCTTAGGAAATAAATAATTTTAGGAGTATGTTAATTTGAGTAACTTTGGGTGGGGTGCTTGGGTTGTCATCTCTCTCAGCGTCAAAAGGTTTAATATATTCCTAAGTAAATAAATAATAATAAAATTTTAAATAAAATAAAAAATCAAAAAGGAAAAAAAAGAAAAAATAAGTACTAATAAAGTTGCACTTGGGGACTAAAGGAGGAAATAATTAAGGTGTCTTAGTAGGTTTGGTAATTTACCTAAATGGCATAACTCAAGTCGATCTTAATTTTTGTGTGAAATAATTGGAATACTTTTTCTGTTTTACTTAAAGCAAGCTTAGAGGTCTCTTTATTTTTCATATGCGTTTTTAACTAATTTTTATGAAACTTTGGAGTGATATTTCTTTTATGGCAGAATCTAGCTTTCACAGTCGATAGGAACCATACTTGAGGGCAAGCATGGGCTAAGTAGGGGGAATTTGATAATACTCTAAAATGACGTGTTTTTATATATTAATCATGTGTTAATTTTGAGCTTGAGCCTACTAATTTGAGCTATTTATGTCTTTTTATCTTTTAGGGACTAAATTGGAGGCGAAAAGTAAATTCAAGCGAAAAAGCGTCAATTTGGAGATTAAATGGGCCAATATACAACGTGGGACAAATATGGTGCCAAAAGTGCGAACATAGAAGGCACAAGGACTTAAAAACAAATAGAAGAGATTTTATTTTGGAAGACTCTATTTTATTTTATTCTATTAGGATAATTAATATTAAGATAATTATTAGGATTATTCAAATTTAGGATTTTATTTTAATTATCTTTGTTTATCTTTAATTAAATGTATTTATCTTTTTAAAATTTAAGTTCAATTAGACTATCTCCCTAGCACTATAAATAAGGGGTGAAGTGACTCTATTTGGGGGCATCTTTTTCTGTAAACACTCTCCCCCAAAAGTCTTTTGTTCTTTCATATTTCTTTCAATAAAATTTCTTTTTCCAAATTTTTATTTATTTGTTTTCCCTCCATTATCATGAGCCACTAAAAAACCCTTCTAGCCAAAAGTTGTCAATATTTCCCCAAAAAGGGTTCTTGAGGCCTAGAATCCGTACTTAGCCTTCTCGCCAAGTATTCATCGTTTCTCCGCACTATGGGCTAACGCTTCCGTCCATGGCCCTTAAGAAGTAAGCTTTTCAGCATATGCAAAGGCGGCCGCTTTGTATGTTTTGGAAGGACTGCATAGTCGGTTCGTTAACTTACTGCGTCAGAGGTTGGCGAGCTAAAGAGACAAAATGGCATGGGATTCGCCATTGAGAAGCGTTGATCTAGCATAGATTATTGCCAGGTTCCCTAAAAATCGTAAATCTAATCTTTGGAGCTGGTGGTCGTGGCGTCCTCTTCCACTATAACAAAGCTTACTTGAGTCGAGAAGGATCATCCAAAAGCCAAGGATTGAGCCCAAGGCGGAATGAGACAACCGAGGTGAAACTTTCCGTAAGAATTTCTTTTCTCTTAAAACTCTCTTTATTATTTTTATTATTTTCGTAATCATAATTTGATCAACTTTAAATTCTGTTTTTATTTTATTTTCGCTTCCAAAATCAATTCTTAAATTCTTTTTTATTTTTTTCCGAGAACGCAGTTTCCTTGGGGCAGTTGCTTTTCAGATTTCGAGAGACAAGCATTCGTATAATCCGGTCCACGAGGATTCGACCCTACTTCCCTTTACTATTTCTTTTTCATTATTTTACAGGGAATAGGATATTTTTGGTGCTCTCAAAGACAGCATCACTACTGGTTATCGTTTTCGTCGCAGTAAGTTTCTCGAATTGTTTTTGGCTTAGTTGCCTGGTTTACAGTTGGGAGTCTTGATTGGATGTTGAAGTGAGGGAATTAACTGAGCGATATATTGGTCTAATATATCTTCTGTAGTGCTCAAGGATCGTTTAAGCATCGAATCGTAACAGGTATGTACTCCAATTGCACAGAAAACGAGAATCAATGAAAGCTGAAAACGATTCTGTCGATGCTACACGGGCATGTGGTCGCCCCTGTGGTAGGCCGTGTGACAGTACACGGGCGTATGGTCGATGAACCAGGCCGTGCATGCACTATACGGGCGTGACGGACACGGCTGTGTGATGGCTGGTAAATCGTGTGCGAGATACGAGCTCGGTTAATTGGGCCGTGTGGGCCACACGGGTGAACCACGCAGGTGTATGGAAATTTGGGCCAGGCCGTGTGATATGGCTCATACAGGTATGCCACATGGGCGTGTGAGCCCATTTTTCTGAAATGTACTGTAAGGTTGCATGGGTCGCCCAAGACGACTGTGACGTGTCGTAGGGTCAGTAAGCTTTTCTTAGACCCCTGTTTTGTTATATGATATTGTAATGTATGGGATAACATGTACACTTAGTACGTTTATATGATCTGTTCTGATTATGAGTATATGTTTGTTAATCTGCATTTTAGCATGCCATTATTGTATGATGCATAGTATCGGGGTGGGTTTGATAAAAAGAATGAAGTTACTGTAAGGCTTCATAAGCCTGTTATCTGGCAGCTAAACTACATACTTATAACATGTGTCGTACTACGGTACTCTATGGTGTGTAGGGTTAGATGGGTTGATTTTATCCCTGTAATACCCCTACCCGTATTCATTGCCGGAATAGGGTACGAGGCATTACCGGAATTTACGAATTAAATTTTTTTTTTATATTCAATATAGCCCCTTTATAAATATCTAACCTTCCCTGCAATATTAAATCGAGACCAATCCACATCAACCAAATCAATTCAACATATTTTCAAGATAAATTCATGCATATTTATAAGATAACGTCATCACATATCTAAAACCAGGTTTGTTAACCATACTAATGGCTAACTTTACATTCATTTCACGTTAACATTTACTTTGTTAGCTTATACATGCCATTGATTTCCAAAATAAAGTTTCTTTATATACCGAAATCCTGAGGTTGACAGTGTGATGTGTCTCCGACCAAATCCGACCTCCGAGCTCCTAACACTACAAAACAGGGAAAAAGGAAACGGGGTAAGCACTTCGTGCTTAGTAAGCTCATGTAACAAGAATTATACTTACCTAATATTTTTAATACAATACCATAAACATCCATATATCCATTCAATGCATTATTACCCTAATATGCACAAACTCAACATTCAAGTTAGTACAATAATTTCCATGTATCAATAATATATATACCATGATTGATGAGCTCGTCAATACCATGATTTCCATTTCCTTGTTATTTTTCCATATTTATCCCGTTGAATTTCTTGGAATTTTCGATGGATTTTCAGAGGTACACTTTTAGTGTACAATTCCAAGTCCGTGAATTCATATTCATGTGTGTGCACATATCCATTTCAGAGAGCACACTCCCGCGAACCTCAACCTTGCAGTGGGATTACCAGTCCAGGCTAAATCCTCTGCAATATAAACTCATAGAGTATTGTCGGGATTACGGTCCAGGCTAAATCCCCGCAGCGACAATTACTCTAATGAGCTTGGATCAATTACCAGTCCGAGCTAAATTGAGACCCTAATTCGGATTACCCGTCCGGGCTAAATCCATTTTACACATATTCTTCGGGAGGGCTATATCAGGATAGGATCACCCGTCCGGGCTAGATCCTTTTTACCGTCAATTCCTTTTCAGAGATCCATCGAATTTTCCTTTCATTCAAACGGGATTTCTTCCCATTTTATCAAATATATCAATGTTTCATTAATTTTCATACAATGAACACTCAAATCATATTCACATCAATAACATACAATATCAAGCATTTAAGAATATAATTCAAGTTACACGAACTTACCTTGATACTTGTTTGTAAACAGTAAAAATCTACTAATCCCGAACTTTTTCCTTTCCTCGATCTAGCTTCGTATTTGAATCTTCTGGATCTAAATAAATAAATTTAATTATCAATTTAATACATTTCATGTTCATATGCAACATTCTCTATAATTCAACTATTATTTATAGTTCATTCAAAGCTGTCTACTTGAGTAATAGTCACTAAATCATTTATAACTTGAGCTATGGAACTCCAAATTAAGATCCGTTAATTTTCCCTGAAACTAGACTCATATATATTTTTACCATAAAATTTTCAGAAATTTTAGTTTATCCAATCAGTACAGTTTATTCTTCAAATTCACCCCTGTTCTGTTGTCTAATGGTTCTAACCCTTCTTCACTAAAAATAAATTATCTATTTATACAGAATTCAAATGATGTTATCATTTATTTTTATTAAAAATAGACTCATTCAGAATTCTATACATATAAATTTAAGTCCCTAATTATTTTTATTCAATTTTTTTATAATTTTTCAAAGTCAGAACAGGGGAACCCGAATTCATTCTGACCTTGTCTCACAAAATTAATTATATCTCAAAATTTAAAAATCCATTGCTTACAATATTTCTTCTATGAGAAACTAGACTTAATAAGCTTTAATTCCATATTTTGTTCATCTTCTAATTCGATTCCTACAATTTTTGGTGATTTTTCAAAGTTAGTCTACTGCTGCTGTCCAAACTGTTTTAGTGCAAGCTGTTTATTACCATTTTCCCCCTAAGCTTTTAATGAATGATAATTTCGTCCCTACTCAATTAGCCTCTCAAGTGAGCTGATTTTTCTCAATTAACATTTTATTCTATCACCTTAAACTATTTTACAACCTTTAGGAATCAGAATTTCAGCAATAGACTTTAATTCCAAACATTTTCACAATTAGGTCCTAAAAATCAATTTCCATTGAAATTGCCTAATAAAATCATCTCATAAACAAATTAAAGCTTTAATTTCATTCTATTTCATCATAAAATTACAGCACTCAACCATGGTGACTTTCAATTTTATCCATGAAATCAAAAACTAATGAAATTAATAGTAGGACCTAGTTGTAAAAGTCTTAGAAACACAAAATTACAAGAAAAGGCAAGGATTAACTCACTTGGTGCAAAATTATGAAATACCAGCTTAGAGAACCCTCCTATGGCGTTTTTAGCTGCTGGAATTGAAGAGAAATGAAGAGAAATCTAGATATTTCCTATTTAGTCCTAGTTTTATTTAGTTAATTTTGCAATATTCCAATTTTACCCTTAATTTATCAATTTTTCTGCTGATTTCATACCCTTGCCGTCCAGCCCAAATAACTTTTGGGTCTAATTTCCTTTCAAATCCTTTCTCATTAGACTCTTAAGCTATTTAATCACTCTAGCAACTTTTACACCTATTACAATTTAGTCCTTTTCATTTAATTGACTACCCAAACATTAAAATTTCCTAACGAAATTTTAATACCACATTAATAACATTTCATAAATATTTATAAAATTATTTTCAACTCGGTTTTACGAGATAGAGGTCCCGATACCTTATTTTACCCAATTTCTTCAATAATTTCTTTTTCTAACTAATCACTAAATCGATAAAATTTTCCTATCAATATTTTCATACGATTTTCCTATCATATCAATTTTCAAGCAAAAATATTGAAATAAATTTCTCTTTAAATCGGATCTATGGTTACGAAACCATTGTTCCGATAACCTTGAATTTAGGCCATTACAACTCTCCCCCCTTTTAAGGATTTTCGTCCTCGAAAATCTTACTAGTAAAGAGGTTTGGGTATTGTTTCCTCATTGCCTCCTCCGGTTCCCATGTTGCTTCCTCAATCCCGTGCTTTTACCACAATACTTTCACCAAATTTATCTTTTTATTTCTAAGCTCTTTTGTCTCCGTGCCAATATCTTGACCGGTTCTTCATTGTAAGTCATATCCGGTTGAATCTCTACTTCTATCGGAGAAATAACATGTGAAGGATCTGATCTATATCGTCGTAACATAGATACATGAAAAACATTATGGATTCTATCAAGTTAGGTGGTAATACCAATCGATAAGTTTAATCGGTCCAATTCTTTCCATGATTTCATAGGGCAGATAAATCTTGGACTCAATTTACCCTTTCGATCGAATCGAAGAACTTTCTTCCAAGGAGACACTTTCGAAATACCTTGTCACCGACTTGAAATTCAATCTCTTTTCGCTTAAGGTCGGCATATGATTTTTGACGATCGGAAGTCGCTTTTAGACTATCTCGAATAACCTTTACTTTTCTTACATTTCCGGATCAAATCAACCCCATGTATCTTCCTTTCCCTGAGCTCTGTCCAATATAACGGTGTTCTACATTTTCTACCATACAAAGCTTCATACGAAGCCATTTTAATACTAGACTGATAACTGTTATTGTAAGCAAATTCAATCAAAGGTAGATACCTCTCCCAATTACCTTCAAACTCTAGTATACAACATCGGAGCATATCTTCCAATACTTGAATTACACGCTCAGATTGACCATCTGTCTGAGGATGAAATGCAGTGTTGAAATACAATTGAGTACCCAAGGCTTCTTGCAATTTGTCCCAGAAACGAGACGTAAATCGGGGATCTCTATCTGATATAATGGAGACAGGCACTCCATGTAACCTGACAATCTCAGATATGTACAATTCAGCTAGTTTATCTAAAGAATAATCCATACGTGCCGGAATAAAGTGAGCTGACTTTGTTAATCGATCAACAATCACCCAAATAGCATCTTTTTTCCTCGGAGACAAAGGTAGCCCCGATACAAAATCCATAGTGATTCTTTCCCATTTCCATTCCGGTATAGTAATTGGCTGAAGTAACCCCGAAGGTACCTAATGTTCACTTTAACTTGTTGACATATTAAACACCTTGATACAAACTCGGAGATATCACGTTTCATTCCGACCACGGTACATCTTTTTGAGATCATTATACATTTTATTACTCCCGGATGTACGGACATAGTACTCTTGTGGGCCTCGTAGAATCTTACGTATGAGCTCAATTCGAGGTACACATACCCTATCTCTAAATAATAAACAATAATCGAACCAATGAAATTCGAATCATTACGACTCACACTGTGTCCGTTTAACACTGTAATTTCTCATCATTCTTCCGAACTTCACATATTTTTGTAAAAATGTCGGTTTAGCTCTCAATTCACTAGGATCGAACCATCATCATCAATGATAACCGGGTATTCATAGCTCGTAAAGCAACAGAGATTTACGGCTCAAAGCATCACTACAACATTAGCCTTACGGGATGGTAATCAATAATCAAATCATAGTCCTTTATTAGTTCAAGCCACTGCATTGTCTCAAATTCAAATCTTTCGTGTCATCAAATATTTCAAGCTTTTATGATCGGTATAAATATGACATTTCTCACCGTACAAGTAATGCCGCCATATCTTGACACAAATACAATAGCGACTAATTCAAGATCATGTCTTGGGTAATTTCTTTCATGTGGTTTAAGTTGTCTTGAAGCATAGGCTATTACTTTACCTTCTTGCATCAAACACAACCTAAACCATTTAACGAGGCATCATTGTAAATAACAAATTCCTTACGGTTCATTTGCACTAATACAGTGCTTTTGTTAATAGGTCTTTCAATCGGTTGAAATTTTGTTGACATTCATCATCCACTCGAACTTTACATCTTTACGTAATAATCGAGTCATTGGAGAAGCTATCATAGAGAATCCTGTACAAATCTCCGATAATAACCAGCTAAACCCAAGAAACTTCTAACTTCAGATACATTATTCGGTGGACTCCAATTGACAATAGCTGAGATTTTACTTGGATCTACCCTGATGCCTTCGATAGATACAATGTGTCCAAGAAAACCCACTTCTCAAGCCAAAATTCACATTCTTGAATTTAGCATACAACCGCTTCTCTCGTAGAATTTGCAACACAATTCTCAAATGTTCGCATGTTCTTCTTCATCCCAAGAATAAACCAAAATATCATCAATGAATACTACTACAAATCTGTCTAAGTCACGGTGCGAATATCCGGTTCATCAAATTTATGAATCTGCGGTGCATTAGTTAGCCCAAACGGCATAACTAGAAACTCATAATGCCCATACACGGTTCTAAAGGCTGTTTTGGCACATCGACTCCTTTACCCGAATCGATAATAACTCGATCGAAGATCAATCTTTGAAAACATAGTAGCACCTTTCAGCTGATCAAATAAATCATCAATCCGGGGTAACGGGTATTTATTCTTTATGGTTACTTTATTAAGCTGCTGGTAGTCGATACACAATCTCAAAGACCCATCTTTCTTTTTCACAAACAGAACCGGAGCACTCCAAGGTGAATGACTCGGTCGGACAAAACCCCTATCAACAAGCTCTTGCAACTGTGTCTTTAACTCCTTTAATTCTGTAGGAGCCATATGATATGGAGCTATGGAGATAGGAGTAGTTCCCGGAATCAAATCTATAGAAAATTCCACTTCTCTTTCTGGTGGCAATCCTGGTAATTCCTCTGGAAACACATCGGAAAATTCACATACCACTGGAACTGCCTGTATTTTTGACTCAGATACTTTGGTATCAAGTACATAAGCCAAGTAAGCATCATACCTTTTTTTGACATACCTCTGTGCTGCCATTACTGAAATCATATCAGATAACCCCTCTTCTGATCAGATTTAACCCGGAGTAACTCACCATTCTGACATTTTAGCACAATATATTTTTGTTTACAATTTACTACCGTATCATGCTAGGTTAACCAATCCATACCCAATATCACGTCAAATTCATCAAATGGCAGTAACATCAAATCAGCCGGGAAACAATAACCTCTTACCATCAGTGGACAATTTTACAAATTTTATCCACTAACATAGATCGCCCGGGGGTTCGAGACTTTAACCACAAATTCATGAGGTTCAACAGATAAATTTTAACAATTGCAAGTTTAACACATATATATGAATCGTAGAACCGGGATCAATCAATGCGATAATATCAATTATCAAGTAAAGAAAATGTACCGATAATAACATCGGTCTTTGAAGCATCTTCTCTCGCACGAATGGCATATGTCCTAGTAGGTGCTCGTACCTCAGGCCTACCTATAGTATCTTTTGTAGCTCCTCGACTACCACTGACATTACCGGATGGTCGAGGTGGTCTGCCCCTCGAAACTAGATTACTCAGCTTCGATATATGTTCAACTTCTTTTTCAACCCTTTCAGGACAATCTCTGAAGAAATGGTCAAAATCAAAAGAACCACATCGGTAACAAGCCCCACTCTTAAATCGGCATTCACCAAAATGAGCTTTATTACAGTACTGGCATTTCGGTTTAGGAGTGCCAACACTGCCAACACTGGTCACTGATGGAGTAGAGGGCCTTGGATTAGTACGTTGAGAACCTCGTTCTTTGCCCGAATACCCAATGGCTGAAGTAGAACGATCCTGATATTTCTTCAATTTCTTTGTAGTAGAAAACTGGAATTTTCCCATCGGTCTTTTACTAAAAATTCGAGCTTCCCTCTCAGCCTGTTTCTTTTCTTTGCTCAATTCTTCTGCTTTATAAGCTCTCTCTGCCAATGTAGCAAACTCTCGAATTTCAAGAATTCCGATCAGTAACTTAATGTCTTCATTCAACCCTTCTTCGAATCGTTTGCACATTTAAGCTTCTGACTGTACCCATTCTCGAGCATATTTACTCAATCGAACAAATTCTCTTTCATATTCAAATACTGATCTATTGCCCTGTTTCAGCTCAAGAAATTCTTTTCTTTTCTGGTCAAGGAACTTCTGGCTGATATATTTTTTTCTGAACTCGGTCTGAAAGAATTCCCATGTAATTTCTTATTTTGAAACAACTGAAGCTTTAGTATTCCACCACTGGTAAGCTGTATCTTTTAGGAGTGAGACGACACATTTCAGACATTCTTCTAGTGTACAAGATAATTCTTCCAGAACCCGAGTAGTGTTTTCTAACCGAATTCAGCCCGTTCGAATCATCATCAATCTTGCTCCAAATTCTTATTTATATTTTGAATTTTATCTCTGGAGCTTTCCCTTTTCGACAAATTCAAGACTGTACCTTGTGCGATCTCGGGAACAGGTGGAGGAACAGGAGGGGAGCTTGAACTTCTTTGCACTCTGAGGTTAGTTCTTAAGTATTGATTAAACCATTCATTCATTATTTGAAAGAAGGTTGTTTTGCCTCCTCCCCTCGACCCTCATCTCGGGCCTTCTATCGCTAGTTTCTTCTCTTTGTCTGAAGCGGAGCATGACTCCACTTTCTCGGATTGAGCTCGGTCGGATGACATTACTATAAGAAAACACATTTTAAATGGTCGGAGATATCACACTATCAATAATAATTTAAGTGGCATGTATAGCTAATCCGTATTTGCTACATCGTTCCTAAAACCGCTAAACCGTAGCTCGATATTAATAAATGTAATACCCTACCCGTATTCATTACTAGGAATAGGTACGAGGCATTACCGAATTTCTTAATTAAATTTTTTTTATATTCAATATAGCCCTTTATAAATATCTAACCTTCCTCGCAATATTAAATCGAGACCAATCCACATCAACCAAATCAATTCAACATATTTTCAAGATAAATTCATGCATATTTATAAGATAACGTCATCACATATCTAAAACCGGGTTTGTTAACCATACTAATGGCTAACTTTACATTCATTTCACGTTAACATTTACTTTGTTAGCTTATACATGCCATTGATTTCCAAAATAAAGTTTCTTTATATACCGAAATCCACGAGGTTGACGATGTGATGTGTCTCGACCAAATCCGACCTCCGAGCTCTTAACACTACAAAACAGGGAAAAAGGAAACGGGGTAAGCACTTCGTGCTTAGTAAGCTCATGTAACAAGAATTATACTTACCTAATATTTTCAATACAATACCATAAACATCCATATATCCATTCAATGCATTATTACCCTAATATGCACAAACTCAACATTCAAGTTAGTACAATAATTTCCATGTATCAATAATATATATACCATGATTGATGAGCTCGTCAATACCATGATTTCCATTTCCTTGTTATTTTCCATATTTATCCCGTTGAATTTCTTGGAATTTTCGATGGATTTTCAGAGGTACACTTTTAGTGTACAATTCCAAGTCCGTCAATTCATATTCATGTGCACATATCCATTAGGAGAGCACACTCATGAACCTCAACCTTGCGGTGGGATTACGGTCCGAGCTAAATCCCGCAATATAAACTCATAAAGTATTGCCGGATTACCGGTCGAGGCTAAATCCCTAACGACAATTACTCTAATGAGCTTGGATCTGAATTACAGTCGAGCTAAATTGAACCTAATTCGGATTACGTCCGGGCTAAATCCATTTTACACATATTCTTGGAGGGCTATATCAGGATAGGATCACCCGTCCGGCTAGATCCTTTTCTTGTCAATTCCTTTTAGAGATCCATCGAATTTTCCTTTCATTCAAAGCGGATTTCTTCTCATTTTATCAAATATATCAATGTTTCATTAATTTTCATACAATGAGCACTCAAATCATATTCACATCAATAACATACAATCTCAAGCATTTAAGAATATAATTCAAGTTACGAACTTACCTTGATACTTGTTTGTAAGCAGTAAAAATCTACTAATCCGAACTTTTCCTTTCCTCGATCTAGATTCATATTTGAATCTTCGGATCTAAATAAATAAATTTAATTATCAATTTAATACATTTCATGTTCATATGCAACATTCTCTATAATTCAACTATTATTTATAGTTCATTCAAAGCTGTCTACTTGAGTCATAGTCACTAAATTATTTATAACTTGAGCTACGGAACTCCAAATTAAGATCTGTTAATTTTCCCTGAAACTAGACTCATATATATTTTTACCGTAAAATTTTCAGAATTTTTGGTTTTTCCAATCAGTACAGTTTATTCTTCAAATTCACCCCTGTTCTGTTGTCTAATGGTTCTAACCCTTCTTCACTAAAAATAAATTATCTATTTATACAGAATTCAAATGATGTTATCGTTTTTTTCTATTAAAAATAGACTCATTCAGAATTCTATACATATAAATTTAAGTCCCTAATTATTTTTATTCAATTTTTTTATAATTTTTCAAAGTCAGAACAGGGGAACCCGAATTCATTCTGACCTTGTCTCACGAAATTCATTATATCTCAAAATTTACAAATCCATTACTTACAATATTTCTTCTATGAGAAACTAGACTCAATAAGCTTTAATTCCATATTTTGTTCATCTTCTAATTCGATTCCTACAATTTTTGGTGATTTTTCAAAGTTAGTCTACTGCTGCTGTCCAAACTGTTTTAGTGCAAACTGTTTATTACCATTTTCCCCCTAAGCTTTTAATAAATGATAATTTCGTCCCTACTCAATTTGCCTCTCAAGTGAGCTGATTTTTCTCAATTAACATTTTATTCTATCACCTTAAACTAGTTTACAACCTTTAGGAATCAGAATTTCAGCAATAGACTTTAATTCCAAACATTTTCACAATTAGGTCCTAAAAATCAATTTCCATTGAAATTGCCTAATAAAATCATCTCATAAACAAATTAAAGCTTTAATTTCATTCTATTTCATCATAAACTTACAGCAATCAACCATGGTGACTTTCAATTTCATCCATGAAATCAAAAACTAATGAATTTAATAGTAGGACCTAGTTGTAAAAGTCTTAGAAACACAAAAATTACAAGAAAAAGGAAGGATTAACTCACTTGGTGCAAAAATTATGAAATAACAGCTTAGAGAACCCTCCTATGGCGTTTTTAGCTGCTGGAATTGAAGAGAAATGAAGAGAAATCTAGATATTTCCTATTTAGTCCTAGTTTTATTTAGTTAATTTTGCAATATTCCAATTTTACCCTTAATTTATCAAATTTTCTGCTGATTTCATACCCTTGTCGTCCAGCCCAAATAACTTTTGAGTCTAATTGCCTTTTAAATCCTTTCTCATTAGACTCTTAAGCTATTTAATCACTCTAGCAACTTTTACACCTATTACAATTTAGTCCTTTTCATTTAATTGACTACCCAAACATTAAAATTTCCTAACAAAATTTTAATACCACATTAATAACATTTCATAAATATTTATAAAATTATTTTCAACTCGGTTTTACGAGATAGAGGTCCCGATACCTTATTTTATCCAATTTCTTCAATAATTTTTTTTCTAACTAATCACTAAATCGATAAAATTTTCCTATCAATATTTTCATACGTTTTTCCTATCATATCAATTTTCAAGCAAAAATATTGAAATAAATTTCTCTTTAAACCGGATCTATGGTTACGAAACCATTGTTCCGATAACCTTGAATTTAGGCCATTACAATCTCCATATTTTGGGTGTAAGGATGGGTGGGTCGATTTTATCCCCACATGGTGTGTTCGGTTGGACGGAGTTGGTGTGCAGGGTTGGTGGGCATATTTTTGTTTTTCTGATCTGTTATGCATGCTATATCTGAGATGGGCTAAAGCCCTAAGTTGTAACTGATTCTATTTCTAAGTGGGCTAAGGCCCACACCGATACGGTAATGGTTCAGGCTTGAATTATGACTACATTCTTTTATCTGATTGTATGCATGCTGGACTGTGGGGTTGTACACACTGAGTTTGCGAAAACTCACCCCTTTATTTGTTTATCTATTCAGGTAATCCCCAGCAGTAGGCAAATCGGTGCAGCGGAGGACTCGACGGTGACCACAGCCACTTACTCATGGATTATGTTTAAATACTCTATCACGTTATTCTATTACTATTTTGGGGATATTTGTTGTAATTATGGACTTGGACTTTGGATTAATTTGGGTTTTTGAACTGTGATTTTAGAATATAATCTGTAACGGCTAAGTATGATTTTCTAAAATTAACTAAGGTTTTCGTAAGTAAAATGACACCAAGAGTGGTTGGGATTTTAAAGCTTTGCGTATTAAGAAATGTTTTCGAGCCAATTAATAATTAAACGGTTTTTCCGAACTAAGTAAAGGATAATAATTGGAACGGTTTTTATGTATTGAAATAGTTTTCCAAAAACACTCTCATATGCCATTGTGGGATTCGGCCGTAATGTCTAGGCCGGGTTCGAGGTGTTACATAGTATGTGGAAATTTAATCGGAGAAGAAAAAGACCTTTCTAATGAAATGGAGTCAAAGATAAATATATAAAATATCTAAGTTCAAAGTATGGAGTCAAAGACATATAGAGAAAATTAGTGGCAATACAGTCACTAAAGATGCTAGAGGAGGATTAATAGAAATCTCATTATTTACTAAAGATAAAATTAAGAGGATTAAAAATAAATACCCTCAAGTTAGATACATACATTTAGGTATAATTATGATAACAATTAGAGCTTTATTTAGAAAAGGTCATGATATACCTATAATAGTAGAATAAGGGATGCCTAATATTTTATATAGAGATTTCGTCAAATATATTTTAATTATGATTAAAATTAATTATAAATATAGTAATATATTTGATCATATATTGATAAACATAATTTTATCAATGAAATATGGAAAACAAATTAAACAACTTAAAAGATTCTTCATCTCTATATCAACTATATTTTTTAACAGCTTTAAAGATTTTTCATCTCTATTTTCTGGATATTTCCAGTCTCGTCAGCCATTATCCTTCTTCCATCAGTTCAAAGTTTACAACTCTGATATTGAAGTACATGCTGAGTTGTTGTTATTAAATCAATCCCTGTTTGGATCTGGTAATAATTGAGATTATCATAACATTTGTCAATGTTTTTGTCAAGTATTCTTTATCTTCTTTGACAGCTGATAACTTGGGACTTCCAATCATTCTTTGAATAATCCAAATTTGATATGGCTGATAAAATCTTTCTTTTTCAGCAATACCAATAAAGTTACTCATTTGAATATAAAAATAATAATAGAAATCGTCTTGATTTACTATTTTTGATAATATAGACTTAATAATTGCAGTAAAATCTTTTAATAAATTAAAAGAAAAATTTTGAACAACTATTTCTTTAACAAAACCCCATTCAATACTGCTTATACCAAATGGTTCGTGATCAAGTCTAAACTTTATAGTAGGAGTTTCTTCTCCTAATTCATTCATAAAACATATGCTTGTAAAAGTATTGAGAAAAAGTCTTTTGAAATTGAGTTTCTTGATTACAAATGACTCTATTTATTTTTGCAAAAAATTTATTGGTAAAATTTTTCTAACTTTATTATATAATCTAAATACTTCATTCATAATAGGACTATTTGTTCCTTTATGAATAAAATAATAAAATATATCAAGAAGATTGTTTATCTCCTTAATATCCATATATTCTATATCAAGCTCTTCCCAATCTCTATAATAAATAGATTTTAATAATAATTCATGAGCTTCATTTTCTTTAGTTGTTTTTTCAACTAAGAATTGTGAAAACTTTCTAAGAGCTCTTCTAAAATTTGCTCTTTGTTTTGAAATATGGGTTTTCCATATTTCATTAATAAAATTATAAAATTCACTTGATAATCCTGGATTATAAAAAAAAAATTTATTTCTGAAATTTGTTATTGTTTCAACAAATTTCCTACTCTTTTGATCATTTCGGCATAACTGGCTTGAAATACCGAATTTGGATATTGGGACCAAGGGTATTGGCTTACCATACTTGATGTAGAAAATAATTGAGATCCAACTGGTGGTCTTACCATTAGATAAGGAATATAATATCATTGGTTAGAATAGAATGATGGTTGTGGAGATGTCTTAATAAATCCTTGATTAGGAGTTATTGATTTCCGTTTGTTGGGTTTTTTATGGACTGTGTTCCATTCTCCAACTTGTTCTAGAGGTTTTTTACCTTTATCCATAAGACCTGCTTAGATAGTCAACAATAATATTATCAGTACCTTTTACATATAAAACTTCAAAATTAAAAGTACATTATACCATCTAATTCTTCTAGGTACTATTTCCAAACTTTTGTTAGTTAGGAATTGTTTAACTACCTGATTATCAGTTTTTATGATAAATTTTTCAGGTGTTAAATATATAAGAAAAGTTTTATTCATTTCCTTATTGCTAATAATTCTTTTTCATATATAACATAATTAATTTCATTTGGTTTAAATTTTCTGAACTATATCCACATACTAATTCTTTATTATTTCTTGTTTTAGCTTTTAAAATGCATCCTCAATAACTCTGTGATGCATCTATTTTTAAAATTAATTTATTATCTTATTTAGGGTTTTTTTACTAAAGAAGTACAAAAAAAATTAAAAAATTCCAAAATAATACAGCATAAAATGTTTTTACCAAAATGGTATGTTTAGGGTGGTCACGCCACTCTGACAGGCGG
Source organism: Gossypium arboreum (assembly GCF_025698485.1). Lineage (NCBI taxonomy): Eukaryota > Viridiplantae > Streptophyta > Magnoliopsida > Malvales > Malvaceae > Gossypium > Gossypium arboreum. The sequence continues at coordinate 121,448,495 of NC_069079.1, read as the reverse complement.
CACCACCCTGACTTTTGACATTTAACAGTGAAAAAAAGAAGCTAAAAACGAAAAAAATAAAAAAATAGGTGATGTGGGTGCCAGAGGCGGCACCAGTGTTGCCTCTGGCAGAGGCGGCACCGGTGCCCAGGTGACCTTTTCAGGCCGATTTGACCCCTCATGCAGAGGAGTTTTGTTTTTTTGTTTGAGGGACCATAATATATGGTCCCCAAGGCTTGAGTTTCGGGAACAAAGAAGGAGAAGAAGAAAAAGAAAAGAAGGAAAAGAAGGAAAGAAGAGAAGAAAAAGAAGGAAAAAGAAGGGGAGGAGGAGGAGAAGGAGGCCGGCACTAGAGAGAAGAAAAAAGAAAAAGAAAAAGAAAAGGAGAAGAAGAGGAAGGAAAAAAAATAATTTTTTTATAAATTTGAGTAATTAATGTTAGTTTAAGTTATTTATTTTAGTTATTACTATTATTATTGTTGATTGATTTGGATTTAAATCGGATATAATTTTTATTTTTATTTCTTTGCAATGTGTTATTTGGTTAAGAAGAGATATTAAGGTATGATCGTATTTATTTTATATTTTCATTGAAGTAATACGCATGTTATGTGCAAAGAATGTTTTATTATTATTATTTTATGTAATTTATTTGTTAAGTGTGTTTTAGGTTGATTAAATATATTTTTAAATTTATTTGACTTAATATATTCTGATTATTTTAATTTTATTTTTATTTTTTATGTGATAGGGTTTTAAACCTTTTACAAAAATAGTATAAAAATAAAATACTAAAAATATATTAATGAAAAAATAAAATACGAGAAGAAATAAAATACAAAAAACTTTTTGGGGAAAGTGGTCTGACGATTTTTTGCTAAAATAATATAAAAAATAAAATATGAAAATAGTATATTTTAAAAATAAAATCTGAAAATAAAAAAATATGAACAAGGTGCCAAAGTCGGGTTATTTATGAAATTAATATAAAAAACTTAAAATACATTTGAAACATTTTTGCTAAAATAATATAAAAAATAAAATACTGAAAATAATATATTTTAAAAATAATATCTGAAAATAAAAATATGAATAAAGTGCTAAAACAAGGGTTATTTATTAAAAAATAAAAACACTTAAATAATACATTTGAAACATTATGAACTAAAATAATATAAAGAAATAAAATACGAAAATAATATATTTTAAAGAATAAGATACGAAAATAAAAAATACGAAGAAAGTGCCAAAATCAAGGTTATTTATTAAATTAATATAAAAAACACTTAAGTAATACATTTGAAACATTTTTGCTAAAATAATATAAAAACAAAATACTGAAAATAATATATTTTAAAAATAATATAGGAAAATAAAAATACGAATAAAGTGCTTAGAATCCTTAATGAGTCTATTTTCAAGAGAAATAGACGAGAACATTATCCAAATCCCGTACTGTAATATAATTTATTTTTAGTGAATAAGGGTCGGAGCTGTGGAACAGCAAAATAGAGGTAACTTTAAAGAATAAACTGTACTAATTGGCTAAATCAAAAATTCTAAAAATTTTATGGTAAGAAGATATGTGAGCTTAGTTTCTAGAGAAATTAGCGGATCTTAATTTGGAGTTCCGTAGCTCCAGATATAAATAAATTCGTAACTGCGACTCCAGAAAACAGCTTGACTGGATTTTGAACAAATAGAGGAATATTTGCAATATAATTTTTTTCATATAAAATAAATACATTACAACATAAGTTCAATTCCTACCAGCTAACCTGCATAATCCACAACGCGTACCGTCAGATTTCTCCCTAATGTCCATTTCATTACGGATTCTAGTTGATTGCGGACGACCTCTCGGATTCCTGCGTAGCCCTCTATCTGGGACAAGTTCGAAAGTCGTCGGAGGCACTTCCCACGTAGACAGGTCGGGCAGGACAGGGAACTCATTTTCCTATACACATAACGTGCGATTGAGTGTATACATATCATCGACAAATTGTTCAACATTAAGGTTCACTTTAGCACAAGCTGCCACGACATGCACACATGGATAATGAAGTGTTTGGAATCTCCTGCAATCGCATTGTCTATTCCGGAGATCAACTCCATAGGACCTAGGTGGTATACCGGGTCAACGACCAATGGTCTCCGTAACTCGAAACGTTTCAATGCATCGTGAATATATTTCTACATTCATCGACCTCGCCATCCGACGGTTTGCAACCATTGCATCCCTGACATCTTCGACAAACACGTGTCCCACCTCAATCTGGTTAACTTGTTGCTGACCCATTCTTGGCATCAAGGTAGCCAACCTGTAGAATGTAGCTGAGAAGACTGTTGAAATCGGAAGATGTCGTGTTTTCAACAATACAGCGTTGACCCCTTCCACTAAGTTTATGGTCATTTGACCATAACGAAAGCCCTCGTCAAAACTTTGAGCCCATTGCCACGGCTTCATAGTACCCAACCACTGTCGGAAAGATGTATTCGTTTGACCCTCTATGTCACTCTCAAGTCGTGTCATTCTTTGGAAAAAATGCGTGGCTCTAGCTCGTACGCTGTATATGTATTAAGAAAAGATAAGTTACAGTATTGCCCTAAAAACTTATATTGAAAAGATAAGGCAATCATTTACCCATTTTCACAAATTGTCTCATCCAGTCTGCATTTTTATAATCTCTAATGAAGTTAGCTGCGATGTGACGGATGCAGTAAACGGATCTCCATGGTACATCGGAACGTTTAATGGAGGCAATTAATCCTTTCTTTCTATCAGAGATAATGCAAATATTATCGTTGCTAATAACATACCTCCGCAAGTTGGTAAAGAAGAATTCCCACGATTCCATGTTCTCCTTATCTACAATGGCAAATGCTATTGGGAGCACGTTCCTGTTGCCATCTTGAGCAACCACAAGAAGTAAGATCTGTGTATATTTTCCATATAGCCAGGTTCCATCCACTTCAACAAATGGCTTGCAGTAGGGAAATGCGCGCATACATGGATCAAACGTCCTGAACATTCGATGGAAAATTCTTTTTCCCGGCTGTAGTTGGTCATCCGGGCCATAATAAGGTCGTGTCTGTAACTCAATGACGGTCCCCAGCATGTACTTCAGTATAGTGGCTATCCATCCCTGTAGCTTGTTATACGACGCATCAAAATCCCCATACAATTGCTCCATTGCCATCTGTTTTGCTATCCATGCCTTTCGATATGACACTCGATACTGAAATCGTGTCTGTATTTTGGCAATCAATATCGAAACTTTAATGGTCGGTATGTCCTTCACCATTGGCATGATACACGTACAGATAGTTTTAGAATCAAGTTTTTGATGATCTTCTGTCATACGTGTTGATGTGTATGTGTGAGGCCCAATAAATTTGCGTATCTCCCACATCTGCGAATTTTGAATAAATGCAGCTCGTACCCCTCAATTACAGCCTTCCGCCGACTTCCAACACTCCCCAATATATAATGTCGGTTTAGACACTATAACTTTATAATCTACTGATATATTCATGCTATACCACTTAATAGCAAATACGCACTCTTCTTTACTTTCAAATCTCTGGCTGACGAATAACTCCTCAGGATCAGAATTTACGGCCAGTCAATGAGCAGGAAGTATTTCAGGGTACTCTGGGAACTCGGCTACATGCGTCACATCGAGGTCTATGAGCGACATGTGTGGCCCAGGATTATTGTGAATCACAACACGTCGCATCTGGTTCCTGACCGAAGACACGTTAATGTTTTCATCGTCAGTCACGTTTTCATCATCAATATCATCGGGGACATCGTCCACATCGGGATCACTATCACTATCGACCTCTTGATAACAAGGATCACTACTATCGTAACCATCATCACCAACCACATCCATCTCAGGTGTAACATTAAAATCGATATCGATCCCACGTATAGTCGATTCACTATCAACGTACGATATTGGAGCCGCCATGCACGGTTCTTGAGCTCTATGTTCTTCACCATATGCAGTAAGATCTTCATTTTCCTCCGTACCGGCTAACTCAGCAAATAAGTGAATTGATGCATTTTTGTCACTCCCATTCCCACAGTAAAGAGCGATCATTGTCTCTACGTCTTCGTCGTCTACAAGTTCCATTTCAGTGAATTTGATGGGATTTGTCGAAACTGGAAACTTGTAGAAAAGTTTCAAGATCCTTCTCCTACAATGTCTAACAATTTTTGCGTTAATTCTTCCCTTCATATCATCCAACGAGACATTTCTATTAAATCTCATTGCTATTTGTTGCCGAGATTCAAATATGCATCCAACGGTTGTTGTCAAGATAATTCCATCGAAATAAACGCATACGAAAAACTGATTATCCATCTTCAATGCTCAATCTGTTAAAAAATAAACAAACTTTCTCAAAATAATTTCGAACACCAAATAAACTTCTTAAATAAAAAATTTAATTACTCAATATGCAATTTTTTTCATTCATAAGCTCATAGTTTTTCAGTTCTCATTTTATACATAAACAACATTTATCTTTACATTTAACCATTTAAATTCAGTTCTATATTTTCTTCTATCTCCGACCTTGTATCTTCCTCTGAGAAATACTGTACAATCCAATTTAGATAGTCTTGATTCTCTTCATATTCATCTTCTACAATCCAATTTGGCAATTCCTCGGGATCTTCTTCCTCTTCAATTTTTATAACGGGTATTGAAATTAGATATTCTCTTGGTAATTTCCTAACATCTAATTTATCCATCCATGGTATGTCAATCACATTTTGCTTCCCAGTCAACTTTGGTGAACCTATACTTTGTGTCACTATTTTCCTAGCTCCATAAGAGATTATAAACTTTATGAAGCATATAACTAGATTCTAATAGGTTCGTGGTTCCAATATCTTCCAAAGTTGGTCTAAAATGATTTGATGTTCTCGTTCTATTAATGTCGCTCTAAGAGTTAAGTATTGAACTTTATTCTTCCTAATCATTCCATGACCTTTCCACAACACTTCCTGCATCTTTTTATTTACTGTCATAACGTGTTGAACAATGTCTTCTTCTGGTTTCATTCTGTAATCTTGCACTTCTCTCATTATCTTATCAACTTTTTCCCTTTGTGCTGAAGTTGTTATTTCATCAGGCAATACCAAATATATTGCCATTTCTAACAATATCTATAACATGCCAAATAAATTTCATAAATATTATCTAATCAACCTAAACGGGTTTTTACCTAATAATATAAAAATAAAATAAAATACCAAAATAGGTTGTTTGAAAGATTAAGTGCCAAAAGTGCCAAAATGGTACTTAATCTTTCAAACAACTTATTTTGCTATTTTATTTTATTTTTATTTTATTAGGTAAAAAACCTACCTAAAACACATATAACAAATAAGTTACATAGAAAAAATAATACATTCTTTACATAACATAAATAAGCTTTTTTAGGGTTTTTTACAAAATTAATATAAATCAACAATAATAATAACTAACAATAATTAGGGTTTTTTACTAACAATAATAATAAGGGTTTTTACTAACAATATTAATAACTAACAAAAAAATAAAATCAACAATAATAATAACAGCAAAAACACAATTATAAATAAAATCCATTATGTAAAAAAATTATACCTTCTTTTCTCTTTTCTTTCTTTTTTCCTTCTCCTTCTTTTTCTTCTCTTCTTCTTTCTTTCCCTTTATTTTCTTCTCCTTGCTGCTGATTCTTGCTCCCAGAGTTGCTAATTCTGCTTGGTTTTATAGTGCTTAGCTGCCGCTTCTGAGGCCCACACAACTAGTGTCGCCTGTGCCAGAGGCAACACTGGTGCCACCTCTGGCACCCACATCATCTATTTTTTTATTTTTTTTTCATTTTCAACTTTTTTTTTGTTTTCAGCATTTTTTTTCACTATTGAGTGTCAGAAGTTAGGGTGGTGCCGCCTGTCAGAGTGGTATGACCACCGTGAACATACCATTTTGGTAAAAACATTTTATGCTGTATTATTTTAAAATTTTTTAATTTTTTTGTACTTCTTTAGTAAAAAACCCTCTTATTTAAGTAAATATTAATATTTTTTATAAATATAAAGTTAATATACTTATTATTATCCCAATTTGAACAGTCTGAAGGCGGCTCATGAAAGGTCTTTCATAATTGATGCATGATTTGAGAATGTCCAAAATGTACACCTATAATTTATTTTTATGATTTGACAAACGACAATATTGAATAATGATTCTTTTATAATGATATATATCAACCTGAAATTGCTAAGCTGTACATACGTGGTACCTGAATTTGTTTATGTTTAATTGATATTTAAATTTAAAATTATAAATCAATTGATAATTTTTATGTATTTATTAACATTATTAAAATATACTAATGTGATATTGACGATCACTAGCATAGTGATATATGGTAATCTCACATTTTGACACATGGTAAAAATATATATTAAAAAGTTACCACGTATCAAAACGTGAAGTTGTCATGTATCATCGTGCTATTGGCCATTAATGTCATGTAAATGCCACATCAACGTAATGTCAATGCCACATCAGCGTATTTTAACAATGTTAGCCAAATACTTTTAAAATGGCCAAATTGACTTACTTTTTGAAATATAGATATTAGTTAGACCTGCTCATGGGCTGGGTCGTCCAAAAAGTGAGAGGGTTTGGGTAAAAATATAGACTCAAAAAATGAGTTTGATGTATTATATTTTAATATTATTTAAGTATATACATTTTTTTAATTTATTTCAATTTTTTGGGAAACATTTATTTTATTATTTTTAGTATTTTTGATGTATTATATTTTAAAAAATTTATATAAAAAATTAATACGGGTCGGGTCGAACTCGGGTTTTAACATTTTTATCCAGGTTGGCTTGGGCAAAAGTTTAGGCCCATTTTTTGGGCCCGAGCCCAAATCTAGTAAACAGGCCTAAAATTTTGTTTGGGCCCGACCCATGATCACCTCTAATATTAGTTAAGCGAAAAAAATTTATATACCAAATCTTTTTCTTATTCAATGAAATAGTTTTAGTTTAATATGTAATTTAATACATAAATTTTAATTTGGTATTATTATGCACATGAACCACAAATTTTATGTATAAAATTACACGAAATTAAAGTTCAAATATAATTTTAATATTTACCCAAAAGTAAATTTGTATTATTTTTAAATTTAAGAAAAAAACTCAATACCCTTTCATTCTCTCTTTCAATCTCCCATTTCACCATGTAAAAGTATTCTCAAAACTCTTTTTCAATCTCTTTTCCTTGTCACAATCACAAAATCCTTAATTTTATATTCTCATATTCTCTAACCTTCTTTTATTTTTGATTCTCTCAATTTGATCAAAAAGTTTTGAGGTAATTTCTTTTAATTTTTATACGTTGTTTATTTATTGCATTTTATGATTAAAATATTTATTAATTGGGAATATGGTTTTATTAGTTTAATTACATTAGATTAATTCAATTGTTTTGTTTATAGTAAATAATTTCATGTAATAGAGAAATAATAAATTATTTATGTATTAATTTATTAGTTTAATAATTTATTACTTTATTAGTTTAGGTTAATTATTTGCCTATCATTTTATTTCTTTATATGTTTTTCTTTTTACAATTTTTATATGTTAATTAGTAGTATATTGATATTTTTAATTTAAGGAAAGTTGCAATTTTTGAAATGACAATGGCATTGCTATGATTGGATCATATTTTTGGTTCGGGTCTAACCTAAATTTAGATATTGCAATTTATTATATTATTATTGTTTGGATATTGTATAAGTCTTTTTAATTGTTAATTTTGCTACTATTTTAGATGCATTTGCTTGCTAAGTTACAACTATCTTAGTGTTAGTATAAAGAGTTTTTTTTAAATGTATTTTCAATTTGTTGAGAAATATTTATTTTAATATTTTAGTATTTTTGATATATTATATTTTAAAATTTATTTTTATATAAAAAAATAATTTAAAAAGTTAATACTAATGGGCTAGGCTCCAGTTTAGCATTCTTTATTTGGGTCAAGCTTGGACAAAATTTTAGGTCCATTTTTCGGGTCATGTCGAGCTTGGGCCTAAAAAACGACCTAAAATTTTACATTGACCTGGCCCATGATCAGGTCTAGCTTGCACTTATTAGTGCATTACTAGAGATGTAGAAAACAAAAAACCTACACCTTTCATCTATTGTGTGGTGAGTGCACAATCACACCAGAAGATGTGGTCATAAAATTGGTTTTACCAGTTCCTGGGGTATCATTACCTATGTAGCCAAAAATGATTGGGAGACAATTTACCAATAGTTTCCAGGAAATGTGTCTACACAATTTAATGGTAGTCGAATTCATTTCTTGTGGTTGAACAAAATTTTAGCCACATTGATAGAACAAATACAAAGGGAGCTACACACCTAAGCACTGATATTGAGGTCAATCCAGGGTATTCCGGTCCTAGATAAATATCAAATTTTGGTTCATTTGAGATGACTACTACTACCATTTAACCTTAAAGAAACGAAAAGGCTTGGATGAGGATAAGTTGTCTTGGCAACTATGTTTAAGGACATGTGTAGGGCAAGAAATCTAAAACACGTTAAAATTAGTGAAAAGCTCACTAGGTGCATTTTGAAACCAAGCATTCAAGATCTTTATAAGGCTTCAGAATCCCTTTACCTCTTCCTCCCATAACATTTGGGATATATTAGGAATTCTTTTTAAGTATCTAATTTTTTTTCAATACTTTTTAAATAGCTCACAATTTATAAGCTAAAATGATAGGGCAATCCTTCTATATGAAATTTTTTAACCCTTGCAGCTACTAGCAATTTCCATATTTCTTTCTTTGTTATTTCTTTAACAGCATAAGATTAAGGTCTCATATTTCTTTACACAAGTTTATCTTATCTTAAAGAACACAGTACCCTAGCATAACCACATACTACCCATGTAGCTTATAGGCTATAACAACATATCCTTTCCCTTTCTTAACATAAATGTATCTTTTCTATTGCTTTCACAACCTTATTAGAGATTGACTTCTAAGCATCATCCAACTTTCATGCACCTTTTTCATTATCTATTAATTCTCTCTCTCTCTCTCTCTCTCTCTCTCTCTCTCTCTCTCTCTCTCTCTCTCTCCTCTCTCTCTCTCTCTCTCTCTCTCTCTCTCTCTCTCTCTCCTCCCTCCCTCCCTCTGTCTCTCTCTCTCTCTCTCTCTCTCTCTCTCTCTCTCTCTACAATCTATACCCAATATGTTTAACCATTGATCAATAGTTTTAAACTTCATATTTCTAGCAATACCTCATTAAACATGTCTAATTCCCTAAACCTAATCCTATATTTATCTTTATTTATCAGAAGATTGTTCTAGCTTATCCAATATATCATTTTTTTCTTTATTATTTTGTTCCCACCAAAATCTTACTGTAGCATGATTAATACCACTAATAACTTCTTTTAGCAACTTAAAACATTGGAATAAGTAAACTAGAATTACACTTGCCACGGACTTTAATAAAATTTTCTCTTCCTCCCATCAAAAGTGTTGATTGCTTCTACCCTTGTATTTTCCACATAATCATTTCTTTTATGAACTCCATTTCCTCATTTTTGTTTACCCCATAATAAAGGGATACTCAAGTAATTCCAGGTTATTTTTATAATAGAATCCTAAACCATTAGCCATTTCCTATCTAACCTATATAGGCATGTTGGTATTGTATATAATACTAGACTTGTTGAAGTTAATTCTTTTCCCTAAAGCTTCATGATATTCATGGATCAAAGTATGCATAGATTCATAGTTTTCAAGAGTAGCAGCCATGAATATCAATGAATCATCTGCAAAAAGAAGACGAGAAAACAATGGACCCTTCTTACAAAGTTTGATACCTCTTAAAGTTTCCATCATCAACAACCTTAGTAATTATCCTAAAGACAACATCTACAACAACAACAAAAATAGATAAGACGATGAATGATCCCCTTGTGATAGACCTTTAATAAGAGTAATAGTGCTAGACTGCTTATCCTTAACCATTAAATAATTACAAACATAAGATATATACTTCATTATCAACTTTCTCCATTTCTTATCATAACTTAACTTTTCTAACACTTACCATTTGGAAATCTCATTCCACCTTATAATAGGCTTTGTTCATGTTCAAGTTTAAGGCTATTTCACACCTTTTACCCTTCTTACTCAACTTCAAGTGATGAAAACACTAGTTTGCTACAATTATACTCCTAAACCATCCTTCTTTCAAACTAAAGTACACTAATTTTGAGTTATTAACCCCTCGATTACTAATTTCGATCTAATTCACCATCATCTTTAAATTATCTTGTAAGTAAACCTACAACAACTTATAAGGAGTTATGATTCATAACTTTTAAGGAGTGTATTACCTTTTATGCTTTCTTACTAACACTAAAATAGTCTTTGGATAACAAAGATGAGATTCTTCACCTCACCAAAGTTTCTCACTTTCACTAAAGCGTTAAGCTAGATAGAAAAATACATCCTCTAATTGAAAGATTTTTTACATTTTAACCCCTATGATAATCTTATCCATATTTTACATTAAAATATCGTTTGTTTTGATTGCTCTTCTACTTTTTTTTTTACTTTAAATTAGTTTACTTTTATTTTTTTCTTTTTTAGATTAGTTATGTTTACTTTTTATTCAATTAGTTTATTTTAAAAATTTCATTTAAAAGTTTTGAAGTTATTTATTTAAAATAATAAATAAATTTATAAATTATTAATTAGTTAATTATTTAAAATATTTAAACCAATTCATAAAATAAAATCTATTATAGTCTTAGATGATATTATAAAATATATAAAATTAAAGCAAAATTACATTTTAAAATTAATGTTCATGATTTGCATTTTCATTTTCATCTCATTGTCATCACTATATTTATATCCAAACACATATTTAACCATTAATTTTAATCCCGTTGCTATAGTAACTAATCTCATCGAAATTATTCTCATTATGAAACATCCACAATATAACACCCCAAACCCAACCTAGATGTTATGGCTGAGTTTGGATAGATTACATCAACTCGTTACTGAACTTTTGATTTTATCTAACTCAATGTGTGTTTCGAAAGTATAAATTTTGGCAAAACTCTTACATATTTTTAGAAAAATCTTATGTTCGAAAACACTTATTTTACAGTAAAATCACTTAATCGCTTAATTAGAATCGCAAGGGTTATTTCAGAGTCTTAATTTTGAAAATTGAATTCTAATTTGATAAATCTTACGATTACACAATTTTACGTTGAAAATACAAAAATCCAACAAAATAAGCAGAAACCTTAAAGCAAAGTCCAAAAACAAATTTACAAACCAAAAGGCCATAAATGAATTAAACATAAACCGTTCTATATTATTGTGAACTAGAAAATCAATTCGAGTTCCCGCACGCCGTCCGGTCCTAAGTTTGTTGATTACCTAAAAAGATTAAAAGAAAATGGTGACTTATGTGTAACTCAGCCCAAACAAGAGATAATATAAAGATTTAGAAACAAATACAGTTTCAGATACGGATGAAGATTCAAATGTAGATACAAATGCAGACACAGATGTAGAAACATATCCCACCCCCATCTGCTGCACACCATCTCCGTCTAACCCTACACACCAAATAGGGTAATAAATACCCATCTAACCCTACACACTACAATAGTAAGCGTATGTCACTTTCAGAATAGTGCAATCAGGCTGCCAAAAATAGTGCAGTAATTCGTCAGAATCAAATAAATATGGTCAAGCCACCAAATATGCAGATGAACTGCCAAAATCAGATATGGATGGTCAAGCCACTATAATCGTAATAAAGTTTCCAGAATAGATATATGGTTAAACCACCAAATAAGGCAGATTATTAAATTGCCACCACTTCCTCCATCACAATAACATATCCCACCCCAATGTACATGCTAACAAAAAACATACTTAGACACATACAGACGAATCACGCTTTAACATATCATAACATGATAACAACATTTCTTATATTACAGATTAGATGTAAAATTTATCACGAACATGCTATCAGAAAATACACATACAGATACAAATATAGGTACAAATACATATAATATCATATAGCCTATGCATAGTTTAGTAATTACTGCCACTAAAATACATACGCTTAAATTTTATGGATTTTGTAGTCCTACATACTTACAGAGTAATTACAAATTCTATTTCAAAATCTCATATCCGACACAAATTGGGCCCAAAAATCTACCCAAAATGGGCCCACATGCCCGCGTGGCCTATACATCATACTTGTCCAGGTCGTGTGACCTACACGATCTAACATATAACCTACCACATTGTTGTGTGACCCACATGGTTTACTACATGATCATGTGACCCACATGGTTTACTACATGGTCGTGTGACCCACACGGGCTACCACACGGCTGTGTGACCCACACGGGCTACCACACCGCCATGTGACCCACACGGGCTACCACACGGCCGCGTGACACATACGGTCTGACACACGACCGTGTAACGTCAACAATGCATTTTTCAATTTTGCATCGTTTTCTGTTTTACGGGATTCTCATTACACACATGGTTAATTTTTTATGTAAATCCAACGAATAGAATTCCAGTACCTAAACCAACACTTCAGATCGCAAAATTTGACAACGATATTCTAATATTTTGAGTCCCTAACTCGGTTACAAACTCAGACTAAACATCCCTAACCGAGATTCAGCCTAACAACACAACGATCACTTACCTTTAAACAAAATAGTAGCCAAAACGAATGCTTCAATTTGTCGGAGGGTTATTCGCAACCAAATCTTCACCTAAAGAGAATTTCACATGATTAAAAGCTTTAGTCACAGAACGGACAAAAACATAACTCAAAACATGACAATCCCAAACCAAATTCAAAACTAAAAACCACAACTTTACCATGCACGGCCCACACTTGTGACAAATGATTGAAAAGAAAAAAAAATCAAATAAAAATTTACAGAAAAAAATTGTGAAAATAGAGGGGGAGAGAGAGAAAGAATGGACGGTAGGTATTGTAAGGGATTTTAGGAGAATTTTTGGGAAAAATTTAAAAATAAAGTATTAAAAAAAATCCCATTACCCCTACCGAATCTGATTAATTATCCTATCAGATTTTACCTTTGAGTTCAAAACAAAAAATAATTCCCATTATGCACTCATAGGGATTTGAACACAAGACTAAAGGCTGAAGCTTTACCATTAAATCAACAGACTCATTCTTAATATCAATTGAGTAAAAATATTATTTATATCAGATGATCAAGGATAGGGGTTAGGACAAAAAAAATTCAAGGAAAATATTTAAACCCAAAACCTCATACATATAAGCGCAACACATAACCACTGAACTAGAACAAATTACTTGACATAATTTTCACAATCTTAACTCAAAATTAGGATGTGACCACCATTGGTTTCACTAACCCAAATTTTTCTAACTCGATTTTAGGGATGTGACAACTCTCCCCCTTAAATGAATTTCATCCTCGAAATTTCTACTGTCACACCATTCACTTAACCACAAAATCTGAATTTTCTCATTCCAAACTAATCACCATATTATCTCTGCGCAACTCTAATTTCAGTTCAAATCTAGACAATATTTCACTCCCAAACCAGACAATTTTTCTAATAAACTTCCTATTCACTACCTCAGATTGTCTTAAGAAACTTTCTACAGAAATATCACTAATGATTCTACAATCTCAAAGTCTCAGTAACTTCAATGGCAATCAAACACTTAAGTACAACCAAACACTTAATCAATGTAAGGTACAATTGATATGGATTACAATTGTACCTGTATTGCTGTCAGATGCATCTCGATCCTTTCAATGCCTAGTTTCACAAACCAATCTTCGATTCCCTCTTTGAGCTAAAGTTTGCATCTGATTAAGAGAATGTCGTGAACAATCCTTAACATGATGCTCAACAAATCCACATCTAAAACACGCTCCTGTTTTCCTCCAACATTCGCCTAGATGGCGTCTATCGCAGTAAGCACAAATCAGAACTTGATCTATACTCACAACTCCCTCAACCAGCTGAGCCTAAGTCGTGGATTCAAGTCAACAAGACCAAAACTCCTCTTATTCCACATTTTATTCCTTTCCTTTTCCTCGCTCTCTAAACGATTTATCTCTTCTGCTTCCTTGATCTCATTTGACTAAAGTCGCTCAGTCATTGACCCTTGACCCACAACTGCATATTGGACCCCAGCTGCCCTTTGTAGATCTCTAAACATATCCTGGAACACAGTACAGTCTGCAGCTTCCTAATTACCACCTTAAAAATTGGACGTCTCTACAATCTTACTTGTTATTTCCAGATTGGGTATGCTACCCTGAGAAAAGGACTCGGCGTGAGCCAATTGACAACATCTGCCACATCCTTATGCACCACGATTACATATACCACAAAAACTCATCTTATTTTTCTATAGTTCAAAAGTCCCAAATTTTAGCTTAGGTTTATGTTTAAGTTTAAAGTTTAGTCGATATACTTATATTAAGGTAGAGATGTCTTATTTTACAGTATCTAAATCTAATAGTTTTACTGAAGTACTAAAGTAAAATCAACTAAAGTATAGTTAACTGAAGTATACACACTTACTTGGATCGACGTTGGAGACTCGGATTCACATTTTCAGAATTTTAGTAATTTTTTTGTGAAAATTTACCCACATCAGATTTCAAAAAAAAAAATTCATAAGAGTTAGAAATTTTCAAAGCAAGTTATGCATACAAATTTAAACCTAAAAACCATATCCTGAGTTTTACAACCTGACTCTGATACCACTAAATGTAACACCCCGAACCTGACCTAAACGTTATGGCCGAGTCTGGAGAAATGACATCAGCTTGTTAAAGAACTTTTGATTTTATCTAACTTAGTGTGTGTTTCGAAAGTATAAATTTTGGCAAAACTCTTACATATTTTAAGAAAAATCTTATGTTCAAAAACACATATTTTACAGTAAAATCACTTAATCGCTTATTTAGTTTTGCAAAGGAAATTTTAGAGTCTTAATTTTAAAATTCAGATTCTAATTTGGTAAATCGTACAATATCAAGGTTTTATGTTGAAAATACTAAAATCCAGCAAAATAAGCAAAAACCTTAAAGCATAGTCCAAAAATAAATTTACAAACCAAAAAGCCAAAAATGAATTAAACATAAATTGTTGTATATCATTATGAACTAGAAAATGAATTCAAGCTCTCGCACGTCGTCCGGTCCTAAGATTGTTGATTATTTGAGAAGATTAAAAGCAAAGGGTGAGCTAACAAGCTTAATGTGTAACTTAGCCCAAACAACATATAATATACAGATTCAAATACAGATACAGTTTCAGATACAGATGAAGATTCAAATTTAGATACAGATGCAGACACAGATGCAGAAACAGATCCCACCCCCATCTGTTACCCACCATCTCCATCCAAACCTACACACCAAATAGGGTAATAAATACCCATCCAACCCTACGCACCGCAATAGTGAGCGTATGTCACTTTCAGAGTAGTGCAATCAGGCTGCCAAAAATAGTGCAGTAATTCGTCAGAATCAATTAAGTATGGTCAAGCCACCAAATATGCAGATGAACTGCCAAAATTAGATATGTATGGTCAAGCCACTATAATCGTAATAAAGTTTCCAGAACAGATATATGGTTAAAGCACCAAATAAGGCAGATTATTAAATTGCCATCACTTCCTCCATCACAATAACATATCTCACCCCAATGCACATACTAACAACATTTCTTATATTACAGATCAGATGTAAAATTTATCACGAACATGCTATCAGAAAATACACATACAGATACAAATACAGGTACAAATACATATAATATCATATAGCCTATACAGAGTTTAGTAATTAGTACCACTAACATACAAATGCTTAAATTTTATGGATTTTGTAGTCCTAAATGCTTATAGAGCAATTACAAATTCAATTTCAGAATCTCATATCTGGCCCAAACTAGGCCAACAATTAACCAAAAATGGGCTCACATGCCCGTGTAGCCCACACGGCCTACCATCTAACCTACCACATTGTTGTGTGACCTACTACACGGCCTACGACAGGATTGTGTGACCCATATGGTCTCCCACATGGCTGCCTGACCCACACGACCTACCACATGATCGTGTAGTGTGAAGTCGACAATGCATTTTTTTATTTTGCGACATTCGTTGTTTTACGAGATTCTCATTACACACCTAGTCAGTTTTCGATGTAAATCCAACGACGAGAATTCTAGTACCTAAACTAACACTTTAGAATGTAAGATTTGACAATGTTATTCTAAAATATCGAGTCCCAAACTCAGTCACAAACACAAACTAAACATTCCTAAACCGAGATTCAGTATAACAAAACAACGATCACTTACCTTTGAACAAAACAATAGTGAAAACGAATTCCTCAGTTTTTCAAAGGGTTAACCGCAACCAAATCTTCACCTAAAGAGAATTTCACATGGTAAAAAAGCTTTAGTCACACAATGGACAAAAATATAACTCAAAACGTGACAATCCTAAACCAAATTCAAAACTAAAAACCACAACCTTACCATGCACGACCCACAACATTGCAAAAGGAAAGGTTGATACAAAAAATCTCAAAAGTAAAGAAGATCGTAACAAATGAAGAAAAACGACAAGGAAAAATCTTGTGACAAATGATTGAAAAGAAAAAAAGGAAAATCAAATAAAAGCTTACAGAAAAAAAATAGTAGAGGGGGAAAAGAGAGAAAGAATGGACGGTAGGTAGTGTAAGAAATTTTAGGAGAATTTTTGGTAAAATTTTAAAAATAAAGAATTTAAAAAAAAATCTCATTACCCTCACCAAATCTGGTTAATTATCCTATTAGATTTTACCTCAAAGATCAAAACATAAAATAATTTCAACTATGCACACATGGGGATTTGAACAAAAGATTAAAGGGTAAGCTGAAACCTTACCACTAAACCAACAGACTCATTCTTAATATCAATTGAGCGGAAATATTATTTATATAAGATGATCAAGGATAGGGGTTAGGACAAAAATAATAAAAATTCAAGGAAAAGATTCAAACTCAAAACCTCACATATATAAACACAACACCTAGCCACTAAACCAAAACAAATTACTTAACATAATTTTTACAATCTTAACTCAAAATTAGGACGTGACCACCCTTGGTTTCATTAATCCAAATTATTCTAACTCGATTTTAGGGATGTGAAACAGAAACATCTTTAATTCAATATTATTTGAATAGGATCAAATTAGCTGGCCGAATTAGTTGAATCGAAAATCAATCAATATATCATTTTAGAAATAGAGTTTGAATCGATTTCTAAGAGATTCGTTTGTAGTCGTTAAAAAATTAAAAATCAAGATAAAAATTCTTTGTAATTATATTTTTTAATTGATTAATTGAAACAACTATAATCAAGCTAATCCAATCGAGAAGGTTAGCTGAACAATGGGGTTATTAAATGAGTGCTCTCCCTACCATTGAAATGAGTATCACCTTAATGTTTCTAAAACAGATTTTTTGTTGTCATTGAGCTACAACCGAGCTTACCCTACGCCTTCCCAAGTTCCTCTAGGCCTATATTAATTAAACTGTCTGAAATGTCGGTGCTGACAAGTAAATGTAAAAAAGTCAAATTGACCAGTTTGATGTGGCAGATTCTGATTCTCAGTGCAAATTAATTAAGCTGAGGCTGATTCCACCGAATATTCTCTCCTAGGTCCTAAAGCACGTGATGGGAGGGCATAGCAATAAAGATTTCCCACGTGGCCATATCTTAATTGGATAAGAAATTAAAGAGGCACACAGCGTTAGGTATGGATCCTGTAACTCACCTAATTTACCGTTAATTTATCGCGATAATTTTCCAAGTTATCCGGAAACGATATTACGACCACGAGTTTTCATATTTAGAAGTATTTAACAGAGGCTTTTATGAAAAACTTTCGAGAAGAACCGTTTCAGGGCGTCTAAATTGTCATCATCTTTGAACTTTTTTCAAGTTAAAAAAAAAATGCTATAAATTCGTGTATTATTCATAAATTTAAATTTTAGTTTTTATATTTTTATTTTTAAGAATATAATATTTTTATTTTTAGATTTTAAAATATTTATTTAATTGTTAATATTGTTAAAATTATTTTATTAAATTCAGATTTATTAACATTATTTTTAGTTACTTTTTATTTAGTGAGTTTTTTATTTCAAAATATTATACCAATCAATTTAATAAAAAAATTTAAAAAGATAATAATTTGACATTAATTTTGAAATTGAAAGTAGATGAACTAAGTTCCTAAAATAAAAGTACAAAAATTAAATTCTAAATTTTGAAGAGTACATAAACTTATGACATATTTTAATATTTTTAAAATAACAAAAGCTTATTTAAATTGAATGCTTTTATTGCATGGTTGTTTGAACTAGATTGACGAGTTGGTCTAAGAACCGCTAAGATATTAATATGGAAAAAACATTAGATCATTTTATTTGAGAATTTGTACGAATCGATTGAACCGAATAAAATCAGTTTAATCGGATTTTTGAAAATATTTTTATTTTTATAAAAATTTTAATAATTTTTAATTAAATCGAATGTATCAATCTAACCAATTAAATCAATAAATCAATAACTTAATTAATTCAAAAATGGTTGAGTTATGAAGATTTTAGTTTATTGTTTAACCAAAGTTAATTTAGAAAAAAAATCCAAAGTCTCTTGACAATACTTTATTTTCCATTATGAAATGTAAAGGTATGTTAATATTTCAATAAATAAAAATAAAATGAATCAGCTAAATATTACTTAATAACTATTTTAAGCAAGTAATTGCAATTTAATATAATATTTTCAACATATTTAATAATACATTAATTATTTAATTTTATAATAACTCATTAACTAAAGTAATTATGCATTAATACGTTTTCCATTTACAAATTGGGATAAATATTAAAATTATACATGAACTTTGATTTAATTTGTAATGTATACATGAATTTTAATTTGGTGTAATTATACACGTAAAACTCTAATTATAATTCAAATGTATATTTGAAACTTTAATTTTGATTTAATCATACACATTTTAAAAAATAAATACATCAATTTATTTTTATTTTGGATAAGTATAATTATTTATGTATTCAATATATAAACATAAAATGATGTTATATCAATAATTGTGTTAATAATTTACAAGAATTGGATCAAATCAAAATTTCATGTATACAATTGTATATTAAATTATAATTCATGTATAGTTTTGAGATTTATCCTTTACAAATGATCAAATGTGATCGAAAATTTTAGCCAATATTATAGTTTTTTTAGTGCTCCTTGAAAATAACATTAGTACGTTTCCTATCACCCTTCATGTTGATTAATTATTTTTTGGATTAAATTATGGAGTAAATATTTTAATACTAAAATATATTTCAAGTGTTTGCGCTTTTCCTACGTTTGAAATTTAGTTTTCATATTTTTATTAATCTCTTTATTTTTCAGATTTAAAATGTTAAACTCAAATGTTAACACCATTAAGTTTTTTGTTAAATTTGTTGGTGTAATATTTAGAAATTAAAAAAAAACTCACTTAGTAGTCATGTAACAAAAATGACATTGCAACAGACTTGAATATGACAAATAAATTTAATAGTTACAACTCTTAAAAGTTACATAAGCATTTTAATCAAAATAAAGTATTTAGACTAATCAATGATATTGTAAAAGTTTGAAGTACCAAATTTTGTCAAAATATTAAAGTATAAAGATTAAATATTAAATTTGGGTGTAGTAATCTGAGACCATAATTAAAAATTGATCGTTGTTATATAATCTTAAATTTGAGTATAGCATAGGGATCAAAACTAAATTTTTACTATTTTAATGCAAAAAAAAAAATGTTCTATATAGGTAAATTAACATAGGACCTTCCTCCTTTTATATAGTTGTATAGATAACTAAATTTTTTATCTTGTGTGATGCATGAATTTAATTGTAGTCATAAATTAAAATATATTATATTTATTCTTAAAAATTTTGTTACAAAATTTTCACTTTTCAAGAATACTATGATCTTATCATAGTATAGGAAGCTGTTTAATTTTAAGGGTAAGTTACTAAATGGTAACATAACTATACATTTACATTTATTTTGATTGCTATTAATTTTTTCGATTTAGTTATTTAAATTTTCAAAATTAAATGTTTTACTCATTCTCTTATTAGTTGTCGTTGGATGAGTGACAGAAAGTAGATGTGAACCATTTTTTATTGGCCCAATAATGAATTGAGTCACCTAATGTTTACATACTCTATCAATTTGATCTCAAACATAAGAAATTCAACAAATTTAGCAATCAATGTTTAATAAATTTGTCATTTTAGTTCTGTTTATAAAAAAATCAATAAATTTATCCTCAATATTTATAAAATTTTTCAATTTAATTTTAATTCTAATAGTTTCAAGAAAAAGGAAAAATATTAAAAAATTATTTCTAGATAAAATTATAAAATGATTTAAAATCCAAAAGTATAAATAAAAACATATGTATTGAAAAAGTAAAATATATAAAATTATTCAAAAAGAAATGAACGCGAAATAGATTGATGGGTATCAGAGAGAGATAAAGTTGAATATCTCTAGAGGCGGATTTAGGGGGGACTTGCAGGGGCACTGACCCCCTCCTAAAATGTAAAATTACTATTTAGGCCCTTAATTTTTTTTAAAATTTTAAATTAGTAAAGGTAAATTGCACTTCGGCCCCCCTTAAAATTATAAAAATTTGATTTAATCCTTTAAAATTATAAAGATATAAACTATAAAAAATTAAAATTTCATTCGCCCCCCCTAAAATTTTGTTCTAGCTTCGACCCTGAATATCCCCATGGGACATAGAATTCACAAACTTATCTCATTTGGTTTGGTTCAATTCAACATGTATTTTCAATTCCTAGACTAGATTTTCGGGAATTTTGGTCGTTTGACTGACGCACTTGAACTACTTTAGTTTGGAAGTTACTAATGACATGACAAAATTAAAAAAAAAATGCAAACAAAAAAATTTCAAGGTTTTTCATTTCATGAAATACTTCATATTGTGTTGTTTTCTATTCTCAAATATTAGGTCTCTGTATATTTTAAAATAAGAAAAAACCAAAATAATTATTTTGTAATAGTTTAAAATTTCTTACTTTTTAAAGGAATTTAATTAAATAATATGATATTAATCTAAAATATCACACTTAGTTGGATTTAAGCCAACTTGATTTTTTACCAAATGCACAAATGTGACATTAGTTAAAAATAAATAAAAAGCACAATACGAATGGTGTTAAATGCTCTTCTGTTCAAGAGGATTTAGAGGCACGTTAAGAAATATTTAAAGAATGATTTATTAAATATTTGTCTTCTTCTTTTAATTTTAGAATTATAATTAAATTGAAAAATTTTGTCAATGTTAAGGGCTAAATAGATTGAATTTTTAAAATTGAACTAAATGACAAATTTGTTGAATTTTTAAATTTAGGATTAAATTGATAGATTATGTAAATTTAGTAATTAAATTGAAAAATTAATGATTTGGTGACTAAAATAGAACCAAATACATAATTTGATGACTATTTTTATAGTTTACCTTAATTTTAAAAGATTGATATTGTTGTACATAGTCATATCGTGAGGCAATTTTGCCAAATCAATCAGGTTGATAAAAGGAATAAGAAGTTTGCACATCTCAAGTGAACTACCTCGCAATACCTCACATGATATTGCATGATCGTGGTGATAAAGTCACACATTTTATCGACACTTGTCTCTTATATGTTCAATATATGATCATTTGTTAAACCATATCAAAACTCACTTAGACGATTCCATATCAAATTTAAGATCTAATTAGACAATTCAATGATAAAATAACGAACCCCAAATCAAATCTAATTATATCTACACTATAGACATAGACTAGCAAATAGCTTTCCTACGAGTAAATAACTCTCAAGTGCACATGAAGGGAGTTCCATGTCAAATTTACTAGATATATAAACCTCTTTCACTACCTAGCCGAAGGCCAAGACACCTTCTCACTAAAACTCTATCAAACTTCCTCATGTTATCACTAACACACATAGACCTTCAAGACTTTTTATAATCACAAACTCTTAGAAAACATGTTAGAATCGTAAAGCAAAATCTGATATAAACTTAAAACTATAAACGAGGATCTATCATGTCAAATCATCAAGAAAAATCAAGAACAAAACTAGATGCAGAAGTATACCTGAATTCATTGATTTCTTAAAATCTACGGATTATGGGGTTTTGATTTTCCAAATTAGCACACAAGAAATTCGGAGAAGGTGACTCTCTCTTTTCTAAAGATGAGATATTAGAAAAGTTACATTGTGTGTAATTTAGAGACCATAGCCCTAATATATAATTTTTCCACATTAACCTTAATTTCTAATCAGGTAATCATTAATTAGAAATTAGTTACTAGAGTATCTGAACATATTTGACTCATACTTTATTTAATAATTAAAGGACAATTGTAACACTCTTAACATGTATCTATAGCTGAAACAGGGTTACGGAGCATTAATGGAGTTTACAGGATAAATTAACAGATATTTCATATCATATTACATTCACGTCAAAAACAATCAAAATCAAACATATTGTCCCTTATACGAGCCCTTGAAGCCCAAAATATGCATTAGAAATAAGTCGAGACTAAATCAGGTACCCAAAGAATTTTTTAGAAAACATCAAAAATTTTCAAAGGTGCAGGGGACACACGCCCGTGTGGCTCACACGGTCAAGAGACACACTCATGTCTCGGGCCGTGTAGACATTCGAAATAGGAACAAATGGCCATGTTCCAACCCGTGTCCAAACTTGAGAGCTCTCTGACTTGAGTCGCACTGTCAAGCCACACGCCCGTGTGAGTATACTGACTTAGGACACACGGCCAAACCACACGCCCATGTGCTAGTGTGAAAATTTTGAGCATATTAACTTATGCAAATTAAAAGATACATGGCCGTGTCACTTGGCTGTGTGTCACACACGACTGAGACATACACCCGTGTGGATGAAAATAGGCCATTTTTCAAGTCACATTTCTTACACAAATTGTTAGCAACTTAGCCTCAACAAATCAAACATCAACAAACCATATCAAAACATTCAACACAAACTAAAATCATGCCTTAAATATTCATCATCACCACAATCAACCAACATGCTCTTAAACACCTCAAATAAAAACTTAAAAACATGTCAACCAAATATCCAAACTTACCTATTTAATCCATCTAACAATTCGACTAAGGTTCACCACAAAATAATTACATACAAACATATATCATTCGCACCAACATCATTAATATGCCTCATTCTCAAACCAATATATATATAAGTTGGTTATATAAACAAAATATAATTCATAACATTTACACAAGCCAAACTTTAATTCAATCCACACAAAAGCCTATACATGCCATATAAACCGTATTAAACGTCTCAAAAACTACCGAAATAAGCTAGATAGTGTGACTTAAGTGTTGATCCGATCGTCCAATCTTTCGAAAATCTACAAGGACATTAAACAACGCAAATAAGCTTAATGAAGCTTAGTAAGTTTTACGTAATAAATAAAAAAATTTACTGAACAAACTATAATAAATCAATAATAAAAATCATTCGCGATAACTCCCTGTCAATCACAACTTTAATCGATGAATACATTCATTTTCAAGTCGTTACCAAAAATAACTAACATGTCTTTCAATCCCATTCGAAGAACGACTTACGGATAAGAGTACATCATTAATAGAAGCTCGTCTGCTGAACAGAAACTCATAAGAGTTAAACAGAAGCTCGTAAGAGTTGAATAGAAGCTCGTGAGAGCTGAACAAAAAGTAAAGCACGAGAGTTCGCAACAAATGCTGAACCCCGGTTTACTTGGGTAATTTGCTGATTTCTTCCTTCAATAGCGTCATACACCAAATAACGAATGTACTCAAATTTCGCGTTCCATTTAGTCCAAATATTCAATTCAATATTATAATTACAACAATAATTCATTTTCAAAAATAGAATAAATACATAATACCATTCATAAAATTTATATAAATATTAAATTTTAACCGTACAAACTTACCTGAATTGAATTATAATAATTGCAGAAGTTCAGGGACTATTCTGCTATTTTTCTTTTCTCATGAGTATCTACGAGATCTTGATAAAAAAATGTAAAATTACTCATTCATTAGCATATATTTCAGTTCCAATTCATTTCAAAATTAATACCCTTCAATTTTTTGAATTTATACAATCATCCCAAACTTTTACAACTTTTGCAATTTAATCCCTTAACTAGTTAATCTATCAAATTAACAAATTTTCTTCAATTAATAATTTATCTAAATATTCTAGGCCATCATACAGCCCTTAATAAACCATAAATTTACTACAAAATCCTAATATTTTAACCTTTTCACGATTTGATCCTAAAATCAATATTTAACAAAATCACTTTATAAAATCATCATACAAAAAATTAAAGCTCTAAATCCATGTTATTCATAAAAAACATCTAATATTCATCAATGGTAACTTCCAGAATTTTTAATAAAATAAAAACTAAGGTAAAGTTTAGTTGGACCTAATTATAACAATCTAAAAAATATAAAAATTATAAGAAACGGGTAAGAATTGAACTCACATGAAGCAAAATTATTAAAAACCAGCTAAAAATCTCTCTCCCATGGCCGTTTGGCCAAAATTTTGAAGAAGAAATGTCTAGAAAATCTTTCAATTGCCTATTTGTTTTATTTTAATTTCTAATAAATTACCATTTTGCCATTCATTCAATTTATTTTGTTATTTCCTCTGCTTATGCCGCCTCACCTTTTAACTTAAGGTTATTTATTTCTTAATTCCTCCCTTGTTTACTAATTAAGCCATTTAATCACTTGTTTCTTATAATTAACAAGTTTTGCATATTTTTCAATTTAGTCCTTTTTAATTAATTAACTATTGAAACGTTAAAATTTTTCAACGAAACTTTAATACTACCTTAATGATACTCTGTACATAATTATAAAAATATTTACAGCTTGGTTTATAGAAACGAGGTCTCAATACCTCATTTTCTAAAACCACTTCACCTAGGGTTTTACCACTCGAACCTAATAATTCATTATGAAACATAAATTACCAATTCAAAATCTTTTTAAAACCACATTTGACTCGTAAATATTAAATAATAAAATTTACGAGCTTACTCGTCGAATTTAGTGGCCTCGAGTCACTATTTTTGACACCACTAAAAAATCGGGCTGTTACAACTCTCCCCCCTTAAGAAATTTCGTCATCGAAATTTGTTACCTGAAAATAAATTCGAATATTATAATCTCATTGATTCTTCAGTTTCCCAGGTAGCTTCTTCTAAACCATGTCGTTGCCACGAGACTTTTACCAATGTTACTCATGTATTCCGTAATTCTTTGACTTCTCAAGTTAAAATTCTCACTTGTTCCTCCAAATACGTCAAATTTGGTTGTAGTTCAATCTCACTATGAGTAATCACATGTGAAGGATCAGATCTATACCGTCTTAGCATCGATACGTAGAACACATCATGGATTTTCTCGAGTTCAAGGGGCAAAGCTAATCTATAAGCTACAGGGCCAATTTTTTTTAACAATTTCATACAGTTCGATAAATTTCAGACTCAGCTTTCCCTTCCTGCCGAACCGTAACACTTTCTTCCACTGAAAGACTTTTAAAAATACCTGATCACCAACAGCAAATTCTATATCTTTTCTTTTCAAATCTGTATAGGATTTCTGACGATCAGATGCAGCTTTCAAACTATCTCAAATAATCTAAACTTTATCCTCAGTTTCTCAGATCAAATCAACTCCTACCATTTTGGATTCACTCAGGTCAAACCAATACAACGGTGTTTTACATTTTCTTCCATAAAATGCTTCAAACGGTGTCATTTTTATACTGGATTGATAATTGTTATTATATGCAAATTCAGCAAATGATAGATACCTTTCCCAGCTACCTTCAAACTCGAGTATACAACATCTCAACATATCTTCCAGAATCTGAATCACTCATTCTGATTGCCCGTCAGTCTGAGAATGAAATGCTGTGCTGAAATTAAACTTAGTACCTAGAGCCTTATGAAGTTTGTTCCAAAATCTCGATGTAAATCTCGGATCTCGATCTGAAATAATAGATGTCGGAAATCTATGTAATCTCACAATCTCAGATATATATAGTTCCGCTAATCTCTCAAGTGTAAAGTCTGTTCTAACTGGAATAAAATGTGTTGATTTAGTCAATCTATCAACAATTACCCAGATCAAATCTTTCTTTCTCAAAGTTACAGGTAAACTAGATACAAAATCCATCGTGACTCGTTCCCACTTCCATTCAGGAATCATAACAAGTTGTAATAAACCCGTTGGTACTTGATGTTCTGCTTTCACCTGTTGACAAATCAAATACTTAGCTACAAATTCACAAATTTCTTGTTTCATACCCGGCCACCAATACATCTTTGTACTACCTAGATGAATGGAGTACGTGCTACTATGAGTTTCAGAAAGAATATCATTTTTCAAATTCAAATTATTCGGAACACAAATTCTATCGCTACAACACAACATATCACTATCATCAACACTATACTCTGAACTTAAATTATTCTGAACCATTTTTCGTTTCAACACCAGCTTTGGATCGTCATCATACAGTTCTCAAATTCGTTGTAGAAATAGGGGTTTCATTCTCAACTTTGCTAATACAGAACCATTGTCATTAAGAGCTAAATGAGCGTTCAACGCTCAAAGTGCAAACAAGGACGACTTTTGACTAAGTGCATCCACAACTAGATTAGCTTTTCTGGGATGGTAATCAGTAACCAGATCGTAACCTTTAAGTAATTCTAACCACCATATCTGTCTCAAATTTAATTCTTTCTAAGTCATCAAATACTTTAAACTTCTGTGGTCTGTAAACACATAACATTTCTCGCCGTATAAATAATGCTTCCAAATTTTCAAATGGAATACAATCGCGGCCAACTCAAGATCATGTGTAGGATAATTCTTCTCATGCGGCTTTAACTATCGAGAAGCATAAGCTACTACCTTTCCTGACTGCATCAATACACAACCCAAACCATTAAGAGATGCATCGTTGTAAACAACATACGCTACTCCAGATTCAAGTTGAGTCAAGACTGGAGCTTCTGTCAACATTTTCTTCAACTGATCAAAACTCTGTTGGCACTAATCGACCAAACAAACTTAACATTTTTCTGTAATAACCTGGACATTGGTGAAGCAATAATTGAAAAGTTTTTAACAAAACGTCGATAGTAACTGCTAAACCCAGAAAATTTCGCACTTTTGAAAAATTTTCAGAGTTTTCCAATTTATCGCAGCAGAAACTTTACTCAGATCAACTCGAATCCCATCATCTGATATTATGTGACCCAAAAATTCAACCTCACGAAGCCAGAATTCACATTTACTAAATTTTACATACAATTGTTTTTCTCTCAAAGTCTGTAATACGATCCTCAAATGTTGTGCATGCTCGAATTCTGCCTTTGAATAGATTAGTCAAACCAACAGTGAATCTGATTCATATATCGTAAGAGAAGCTCATAAGAGTTAAACAGAAGCTCGTAAGAGCTAAACAGAAACTCATAAGAGTTAACCAGAGGCTCGTGAGAGCTGAATAAAAGCTCGTGAGAGCTAACCAGAAAGCAAAGCATGAGAGTTCAAAAAAAATTCTAAACCCCGATTTACTTGGGTAATTAGCTGATTTCTTCCTTCAATAGCATCATACGCCAAATAACAAATGTACTCAAATCTCGCGTTCCATTCAATCCGAATATTCAATTCAATATTATAATTCCAACAATAATTCATTTTCAAAAATAGAATAAATACATAATACCATTCATAAAATTTATATAAATATTAATTTTTAACCGTACAAACTTACTTGAATTGAATTATAATAATTGCAGAAGTTCAGGGACTATTCTGCTATTTTTCTTTTCTCACGAGTATCTACGGGATCTTGATCTAAAATATAAAATTACTCATCCATTAGAATATATTTCAGTTCCAATTCATTTCATAATTAATACCCTTCAATTTTTGAATTTACACAATCATCCCAAACTTTTATAACTTTTTCATTTTAATCTCTTAACTAGTTAATCTATCAAATTAACAAATTTTCTTCAATTAATAATTTATATAAATATTCTAGGCCATCATACAGCGCTTAATACACCAAAATTTACTACCAAACCTTAATATTTTAACATTTTTCACAATTTGGTCCTAAAATTAATTTTTAACAAAATTGCTTTATAAAATCATCATACAACAAAATTAAAGCTCTAAATCCATGTTATTCATCAAAAACATCTAATATTCATCAATGGTAACTTCTAAAATTTTCAATAAAATCAAAAACTAAAGTAAAGTTTAGTTGAACCTAATTGTAACAATCTAAAAATTATAAAAATTATAAAAAAGGGGTAAAAATTAAACTCACGTGAAGCGAAAATTATTCAAAACCACCTTAAACTCTCTCTCCCATGGCAGTTTGGCCGAAATTTTGGAGAAGAAATGCCTAGAAAATCTTTCAATGGCCTATTTGTTTTATTTTAATCTCTAGTAAATTACCATTTTGCCACTCATTCAATTTATTTTGTTATTTCCTCTGCTTATGCCGCCTCACCTTTTAACTTAGGGTTATTTATTTCTTAAGTCCTCCATTGTTTACTAATTAAGCCATTTAATCACTTGTTTCTTATAATTAATAAGTTTTGTACTTTTTCAATTTAGTCATTTTTAATTAACTAACTATTGAAATGTTAAAATTTTTTAACGAAACTCTAATACTACCTTAATGACACTCCATAAATATTTATAAAAATATTTACGGCTCGATTTATAGAAATGAGGTCTCGATGCCTCATTTTCTAAAACCACATGACCTAGGATTTTACCATTTGAACGTAATAATTCATTATGAAACATAAATTACCAATTCAAAAATCTTTTTAAAACTACATTTGACTCGTAAATATTAAATAATAAAATTTACGAGCTTACTCACCAGATTTGGTGGCCTCGAGCCACTGTTTCCGACACCACTGAAAAATCAGACTATTGCAATAATAAACATTAACCAAATTAAATCACTTTTAATATAGTAAATAATAACATGTAATTACCCTGATACTTTTTTTCAACAAAAACTAATTACGTGTCAATGAAGGTAGTGTTGATGATAGATTTTGAAATGAATAAAAGAAAAAAAAATCTTTTCATTCTTGAACAAAAAGGAAATACTATTATCAACTTTTAGCAATTATTGATGTTCATGTAATGTCAATCCATTTATGCATCCAAGTGATTATTACCATTTTGATTAAAAAAGGAAGATGTAAAAAGGAATTTGAGAAATGAATAACTTGGATTGAGAAGAAATTCAACGTGGAAAATTTAGAATGACATATCCATAATAGAAGCCACTTCATAATGCTAATAATACTGGTCACGTTGTTCTTCTTTGAAATTTATCCTAATAATAATAATACTTTATATAGAAAAGGAATACTCACATAAAATCACTCTTTTGAAAATTAAATATGTATATTAAAGATTTAATTTGAATATATAATTATTATTTACCAATTTGATTAATATTCAAATTTGATAGTAAAAATTTTAAGATTTCAAGATTTACAATTCACAATTATTTTATTTAAATTCATATATTTTTAACAATGATTCTTATATATTATTGCTATCAATCAAATTGTGCTTTATAATAGTAATTATTCAGAATATATTGATAGTATAATTATACTTATATTTTTCTAGATGGTAAATATTTAGTATATTATCAATGGAGTTTTAGACTCCACAAATAAAATTGAAGGTTGGTAAGTGATCAGATAGTAAAATATTAAAAAAATATATAATAATCTTTTGAGGTTATTTGTAGAATAAAAAATTACACTGACAATATACAAGATATTACTTCAATTTTATTATTTCAATTAATTTATGTACGGATAATTATAAATTATTTTTATTACAAAAATAATATAAAAATAATTAATTACGAAAATAGATTAGAGAAAATTTATTTATGAAAATGTGATGTTTTAAATAGTACCGCCCTACTTTCTCTTCAATCATTAGGCTATTATGGTTTTTTTTAAATTTAGTACCGTCACGACAATGCATTTACACCAATATATATTTTTTGAAATATATCGAAAAAAATACGGTATAATGAGAACAAATATATTTTTAATGGTATTGCCATGGAGACCATTCAAAACAACTCATTTTCGTAAATATTTTTTCCCGACCTATTTTTATAATTTATTATTTATTATATTATTTTTATAAAAAACCTTTTAAAATTGAACGGTCTGTATTTTTTTTTTTGAAAATTATGAAATTAGTATTACTCGACATGTTGAGGTGGATTCAATTGATTGATTTGACATATATCAATCTTCAAAATATCAAGTTTTATTTTATTTAACAATGCTTATTATTTTTAAATTAAATATTAGTTAATTTGGTAAAAAATTAAAATTAGAAAATTAAAATCTATTTTTATAACATTACTAACTTATGCTTTGTTTAAAAGAAATGATTTTACAAATACAATTTTAAAAATTGAATAAAATTTATTAAATTCGAAATTAGAAGTGTATTATCTTGAACAAAGGGCATCCATCTATTTATTCAAAGCTAGTCCTTCAACTGCAATTATCATATTTGACCTCACAACAAAACTTAAACGACTTTTTATAGTAAAAAGAGTGATTACTAATTTAAGAAATAAATGCTAATTTAAAAGATAACAGAAAAGAGGACAATTCTTTGACGATCAATTTAAAAAGCTAATTTAGAAAGTTGTTTGTCTCACTAAATTAAAGCTGACTTGGAATGTACCCCTAAAGCTCATCCCACAACAAATTGTATGGAATCCATATATTATATATTTTAATAGTTTAATGTTACATTAATAATTTTATTTAAAATTTTAAAATTTTTATTTAAATTTAATCATTTTTAAGATGAAAATATTGATGTGGCATTAAATTATTAGAAATAGATATAGATGATATAACGTTATTATTTTATCCAATCCTTTTCTATCTTATCCTAAACAAATTTTGTGTGTTTGAGTGCAAATTATAAAAAATATATATATAATGTTTAAAATTAAAAAAAACAAACGGGGAATTTATTGTGTATAAAATTTAATAAATTATATATATTATAAGGTATTAGGTCTCACGTGACATGGATGTTTAATTTAGTGACACATGATAAATATGATATCTACTTTCATTTTTATTATTTTAAAATATAATATAATATTTAAAATTTAATATATTATTTAAATAATATCAATAATTTATAATTTAAATACTTGAATTACACACTCTATTATGCACGGGTTTTATAACATTGATAAGATTTTAACAATTAAAATAATATCCTATTAAGGGTAAACTATCAAAATAATCACTTTTGTTTCCCTTAGGTTACATTTTAGTCATTTATATTTGAAATGTTATGTTTTAGTCACTTATGTTAACACGTTGTAATATTTTAGTTACTGAGCTATTAATTGCTGTTAATGGTGTAACGGTAAGCTGACGTGACCCATTCAGTCATCATTTCAAACAAAAAATTTAAGTTAAATTATACAATTGGTCCCTATATTTTTTTTATTTTGAGCAATTTTTTTCCTTTTATGTTCTTTTAACTTTCCCTTTTTTCTTTTATTTTCCATTCTCTTATGCTTCTCCCTCTTTTTTCCTCTGTTCTCCATCTCTTTTAAAGTAAAAGAAAAAAATCACTCAAAATGAAAAAAATATAGGGATCAATTGTATAATTTAACCTAAAATTTACATTTGAAATGATGATTTAGTGTGCCACGTCAGTTTACCATTACACCGTTAACGACAATTAACACTCAATGGCTAAAATGTTATAGCATAATAACGTAAGTAATTAAAACATAATATTTCAAACATAAGTGACTAAAATGTAACCCGAGGGAAATAAAAGTGACTATTTTAATAGTTTACCCTCCTATTAATGGATCAAATTTTAATTTTATATAACTATTAAATATTTGGAAATTTTAAATAATAATATTTCAATCATATATATTATTTATAAATTGAAAATAATTAAAATAATTAATTTTAGGTCAAGAAATAACATCGCTATTATTGATTAAAATTATGCAGGTGAAGAAATCAATAACAAAAATTTATTTAGGTATAAAATTAAAACAAAATTTTAAATAATAATAATTAAAATCAAATCTTAATCTAATTAATAAATTATGTAGGGTTGATTTTTAAATAAAAAATCAAAATTAAAAATTTACAAAAATAGAGCCTAACAATTTTATTTATTCTAAAAATCACCTTTTAGTCAAAAATCAAATAAATTATTTTAGTAATTATAAATTTTATTTTTCTGAAAATAATTATTAATTAAAAATAAAGTTATTATTGTTATGTTCCGAAATCTAATTTTATAAATTAATATAATCATAGAAAACATATTTTTATTACAATATTAGTAGGAAATTATATATATATATATATTACAATTTTTTTTAAAATTAAACAACGCACATGATAAAGTTGTTTATATGAAGATAGGTTGGCACCATTATCCAATTTTAATTTTTTAAAAAATTATAGAAGATAAACTCGA
This sequence comes from Gossypium arboreum, assembly GCF_025698485.1. Lineage (NCBI taxonomy): Eukaryota > Viridiplantae > Streptophyta > Magnoliopsida > Malvales > Malvaceae > Gossypium > Gossypium arboreum. The sequence goes on along the minus strand of NC_069079.1, from coordinate 121,415,554 downwards.
GTTATTTTAATCCCATATTTATATTGCATTATATTTAATATTTTTAATGTTTACATTATAGTATTATATATTATTAATTACATAAAATATAAAAATAATATAATATAATATATTATATATTTAGAAAATGAATCAGATTCGACTCATATTTAAACAAGTTTAATTTTTTCACTCGAACTTATTTTTAGACCCGTTATTTTATTCAAAACCCTTCAAATTTTCAACAAAATTACAAATTTAAATGAATAATACCAGCCTTAAAAATACCTAAGGAAGTGCAATTAAAAGCAAATCCATATCCATTTTTTAGGTTTGTTTATTTATCCTAAAATGAGAGACGGAATCTCTTTAGCAAAGTGGGAGATTTGGAAAAAGAAGGAACAAAAGTTAGGAATTGTGGAAAAAGAGGTACTAACTTATTTTAGACAATAATAACTTTTTTTAATAAAGAGAATTTTATTATAAGTTCTGATTATATTTGTGTTTTATTAAAAGTCTAGAACTACTTAGAACCCATTCTCAATGCATAAATAGGAAGATAATGCACTTCAGCGTGTTCAAACCATTGTCCTCCTGCATTGACAACAATATCCATATTAATTGAGTTAAAACTCACTCGACAACAATCTATAATAATTTTTAGCATGATATGATTATACAATAAATTATATAACTATTTAAACACAAATTATGGTACCTAATTGAATAGATGGAGAAAAGGACAAAGAAAACAAAGAGCATTAAGCATCACCAAAGTAGTAGTAGTTGATATTTAAAATAGAGAAAATGCAATTTTTTTTAATATTAAAAAATACAAAACGAATGGAAATAAATGATTTTCACCTACCATTCACCAAACTACCTACCCAAGCTAAAAAACCTCACTTTCTTAATAGTGATACCACAACCACAAGCAAAGAATGATGTGCTATTGCTTTGTCCTTTGACATTTCGTAATTAAGGTTTAATGTATAATTTACCACTCAAGTTTTGTTTTAATATTTAATTTGATATTTAAATTTAGTACACAAATTAAATGACATCATGTGACTCAATGAATATTCGACACTTATGTTCTAGTAAAAAGATATAGGTATTTAATTTGAGACACAAAAAACTCGAGTACTTAATTGAGACGAGAGAAAATTCAAACATGAAATTAAAAAATTATGTACTAAATTAAAGCATTAAACATTGAAGCTAAATTTAAATATCATTTTAACAAAAAAATTCGAATACCAAATAAAATATTAAAACTAAATTCAAGTATTAAATAATATATTAACGAGAATTTAAAAAAATTGTGTGTACTTTTTTTTCCTTTTGATAAAGTGATCTTTCTTCATTCTTTTTATTTGTGCTATTTGTCCCATTAATGAAGGTATAAATAAAATTCACTAAAATTGGACTAAATTAATAAAATAAATTATTATTTCATTGTTTCTTCTTTTGGACTTATCATTAATACTATATTATTATGACGCGTAATTGTTGGGAAAAAAATCTATTAATATATGAATAAATTAAACATTATAATAAAATTATAAATAATTATCAAATCACATGGAAATTGAAGAAAAGTTTTCAAAATAACCAATTATGTAATTAAAACTAAATATCATAATTAACGATGAGAATTGTTTTACGAAGATTTTCAATGTTCTAAACTACTATCCAAACTACATTAATTTTATAGTTAATATTTTAAAGTAGGGTAAATTATAAAATAGTCACTTTTGTTTGTTTCAAGTTACATTTTAGTCACTTATGTTTGAAATGTTACGTTTTAATCACTTATGTTATTATTTTGTTACGAAGTGATCACTCTTCCGTTAAGTTCCGTTATCTCCCTAACGGTAATCCTACATGGCAGTCCAACTAGATTTTAAGTGCCAACTTGGATTTCCTAATGAGATAAGAATAGATTTTTTATTAAATAAATTTAATTAATTAAAAATTTTAAACCCTAGATCTTAGTTAAATAACCGTTCATTTCCCTATTTTTTTAGTTTTCTGTTTCAATTGACTAAAAAAGCTATTATCATCAAATTTTTTTATTCACATACGAAAACAAAAGAAGATTCAATGGAGGGTCCATGTATGTCTTCTTCACCGACAAATTTATGTTCTAAAACTTAAAATGAAGTGGTTGTCGACAAATAAGAAGATGATAATCATTTTTGTTTCTAATCATTGTATTTTCCAATTCTTCACGTTCTTGAATAATTAGTTTCTCAATTCGATTTTTTCTGATCTAAATCGGCTTATTTGTTCACAATCCCTTTGTGGGTATCCTTTTTTTTATCTAAAATTCTTTTAGTTGTTAATATTCATATCAAGAATTGTAATTTAGGGTTTTCATTAAACAATAAAAAATCCACTCTTTTGTTTTTCAGTATTGAATAAAAGAGATAGAGGAATGTAAAGAAGACATACCTGAACCCTGTATTGAATCCATCCTTATGAAGCAGTCAATTTGATTTCAACTATTTTGAGCTTAATAATAATTTTAACAATCAAATGAAAAAAGAACCATTGAAAAAAAGAAGAGACTGAAGAAAAAATAAAAAGAGGAGATGAACAGATTTCTTAGTTAAGGTTTAGGTTTAAAAATTTTAATTAACTAAATTTTTTAATTAAAAATCTATTTTCATCCCATTTAGAAATCTAAGTTGGCATTTAAAATCTAGTTGGACTGCCATGTAGGATTACCGTTAGAGAGGTAACGGAACTTAACGGTAGAGTGATCACTTCGTAACAAAACAGTAACATAAGTGACTAAAACGTAATATTTCAAATATAAGTGACTAAAATGTAACCTGAGGTAAACAAAAGTGACTATTTTTATAAATTACCCTTTAAAGTATAATAACTTATTATCCACCTTCAACTTTATGAAAAAAATTATTTTAGTTTTTTATTTAATTTTCACCTTTTTTAACTATTGAGCTTGCATTCCGTAGCGGATTCAGGGGCTGGTATCGGCCTCGACCCCCCTAAAATGAATTTTTTTTTTCAATTAGGCCTTTTTATAATTTATAAAACTTTAAATTAATAATAGTTAAATTGCACTTTGACCTCCTCAAAAGATAAAAAAATTATTTAATCTGTTAAAAATAATAAAGATATATACTATTAAAATGGTGAAATTATATTTTTACGCCTCCTAAAAGAAATTTTGACTTCGCCCTTGTTTGCATTTTTTGTCAAAAAATTTATTTTTTAAAAATATTTATAATTTTTAATTTTTAAACATAATTTTTTAAAATTTCAATTTCAAAAAAATTAATTAATTGTTAATGTAACATTCACATGGTAATCCACGTATATGCTATGTTAGCAAAGTTAACAAATAATAACTTTTTCATCCCTTTTTGAGCAATTTGACAAACAACGAAAATTTTACTGCTAAAAAAGATGAAAACTTAAATGGAGTGCTAAAATGATTTTTTCAGAAATTGAAGGGTCAAATAAATCATTATTACTACTTTAAATTAAGTTTAATATCTAAATATAACATAAATATTAATAAAAATAAATTAAGTCCAACATTTTTTATTGTGCGCATATAAATAAAATTAATATTTTATTTTGTTACATTATAATTTATAATCATAATTTTGGAATTAATAAAACAATATAATATTTGAGTATTAAATCTTCAAACCATTGTGATTTTCAGTCATAAATATAATTCAGTCTCCAAAGAGATATTTAGATAATTTTGTTTTTGAAAAAAAACCTTTGAATTTAAAAAAAAGTGAAAATAGACTTTATAAGAGAGAAATTAAATAAAATGAACTGCTTTTATAAGAAAGGAATTACTATAAATAAAACTTTAATCTAATTATGGACCAAAAGAAAATAAATTTCAAAAGTTTCACAAGTTGGATTGACTTTTAAGACTAGAAATCAAATCATAACAAGCCACGTTTAGAGCTTAGGTGAAGCTGACCTCACTTGATCATAAAAGACCTCTGTTTTTTAAAGGCTTAATGACAAATTTGGCCATTAGTATTTACATGTTTTATCAAAATGGCCCTAATTGTATTTTTGAGCCTTTCTTTGCTTTCAACCTTCATTCTTTTTTCAAATTGCTTTTTTAATAGATTTAATGAAAGTAGTGTTAAAAAGTTATAAGAATGATGTGGAATTTTATATGTGGAATATTTTAATGAGATATAATTTATTACTTAGATAACATAATAAAATAATTACATGTGGAAAATAATAAAATAAATAATTTATGAAGTTAAAAAATGAATTTTAATTTAAATAAAATAAACATAATTATTTAAAAAAGTTTCAAAATTAAAACTTATCTGTAAATAGAAATATACATTCATTTTGAAATTTTCTTTTACATATGCTCAAAAATACAATTAGGATCATTTTGAGAAATTTCTCATTAAGCCTTTTTTTTTAATAAATATTACCTCTGAAATTGGGCGAGAAATTGAAAATCACATGGAAAGAAACTGAGAAACAGAGGAAGAGAAAATAATAATAATAAATTTCCTTTTTGAATTTTTTATTCTCAGTTATGTCTTGTGTTTTGTTTCTCTCACTGCTATTGACGGAAACTTCAATCCTTTTGCTTCAAAATTGAACAACAAAATAAATAAGGAAGCAAAAGAGAGACAAAGAAGGGGGGAAAGCCCAGTCTTTTGAAGCAAAAAACAGGGCAAAAGAACAGAGTGAAGAGAAAGGGAAAGGGAAAAATATGGGAATTTTGAGGGAAGATGTTGTAGTGATAAGTCCAGCAGAGAAAGCTGGGGATCCCACTGTGATATCGGTGAATTGCCCTGATAAGACTGGATTAGGCTGTGATTTGTGTAGGATTGTTTTGCACTTTGGGTTAAGCATTGCTAGAGGAGGTAAGCTTTTTTCCACTCACCATTTCTATTAACATTTCTTTGGGTGTTTTTTTTTTTTTTGGAGTTGTGTTAACATTATAAATGATGGGTCATTGTGATTTTCTTAGCTTTTTTATCTTATCTTTTTATTTTAATGGGATGTTATTTAGCTGATTGAATATCAATCCTTGGGGTTTTCTTGGCAACTTTTTTTGGGGATATGAACAATGAATCAAATTGGTTACTGCTTGTCTTGATTTAATAAATTTTTAATCTTTAATTTATGTATAGCAAGCAAAAAATACTTGCTTGATCAGAGTTCTTTATGATATGTACTTTTGAGTCTGTTATTATCCTCATCCTTTTTTAACTTTTAGATTTTGTTTGTGTTGATGCTACAAAGAATTTGGAGGCGTAAGTCAAGTACTGAATTTTTTTTTTTTCCTTTTTTGTGGATAAGATTTCTCAACAGATGGAAAATGGTGCTACATAGTGCTTTGGGTGGATGGGAAAACAAACACAAGGTGGGATTTGCTTGAAAAAAGGCTATTGGAAGTTTGTCCTTCGTATTTTTCGACATCTGGGATAGACTATTACCGGCCTGCAAATCAGCAACCAAAGCGACTGGATGTATATCTTCTGAAGTTTTGGTGTTCTTGTGTTAGGAAAGAACTGTTACATGGTAATCTTTATTTTCTTTTAAGTCTTTGATAATGGAAAAAAAATTAAAAATTCAATGTTAGGTTTAGCAAGTGGTTAGCCATCTCTCACTTGTTTTTTGAGGTATTTCAGGCATTTGATTTCGTTTTGCCTCACTGCTTAAACTTCGAAAGTGCGATCTTGTGAGCCACCTCTTTTGTTGCATGTTTCCATTTATGCTGAAACTAAGAAAAGTTATTTGATTAAATTGAATCGGATAAGTTCGGTATTTGTTTATTAACTGGAAATATTATAACGAGAAGGAATTTGTTTTCCTTTTCTATTATTTTTGGTTTTTTCTTGCTTTTGGATTAAGATTGTAATGTTAACTTTTATTATTCTTTGAGATGTTAGAGAAGCCAAAATGCATGGGAAAATGAATGGAATTTAGAAATTGTCTTGTGAATAGAAATGAGAATCTTTCTTAAAGTATAAGTACTTTTGAATTTGATAATCACTTTTCCTTGTTTAATTGCTTACGGTTACTGCTCCGTAACTGAGTGTAGTTGTTGATCATTGATATTCATTAAGAGCAATTTTATGTTTATGTTAAATTTGTATGTCCATGTCTTTTGGTTGATATAAAATTTCCTATATTGTTTTTATAGACATAACTCTGGTCCTTTTTGACCTGGAGCTTACAATAAAGAGAGTGAAGGTATCCACTACTCCAGATGGAAAAGTGATGGACCTCTTTTTCATCACTGATACCAGGTTTGCTAGTGTTGAGAACTTCTTTAACTTGAAATTCAAAGTGATCTTTTCCGATTTTCATCTATGCACTGTTGCTTGGTTCTTTTAGGCCTATTTAATTTTGTATTGGGTATTCAGATTCTTAAGGGTATGAATTTTTCATGGTGGTTTCTCCATAACCAGCGCCAGTGGGGGATAAAGTAGATCTGATAAGTGACATGTACTTTAAGTGTGAAATAGGGGAAGGATGTTAATGTTAACATGGGGAATAATTGGAAATTAATCGATTAGTCATAAATACACTCCAATTTGGTTTCCTTGGGAATCATTGCTTTGGACTTAAACATAAAAACCAACTGATTTCTTAAAGGGAATGTTATACTTCTATAAACTCCAAAGTGGAGTGTACGGACATTTGTTCGGTGATGGTTATCTAATAAGAGACACATCAAGGCACCATATATAGTTTTTCCACTTCATTATATCTATTATGAGGTTCTCATATCAGTTATCACTATTTTCCTAAGTTGTACTTGACCTTTTTTATTAAATTTAATAGAACTTCTCACATTCATCATCTATGAGCATTAAATTGATGATTTTTCCAAGTGTAAAAAATGTGAAGTTTGATTATTTATTAGTACATTAAACGTCCGATCTAGAACTTTTTAAATAAAGCTTTTCTGTAATTAATCTGACATTGAGAGAGGAATTAGTTTATGGCATTGGAAGAGATATATAACCTCTTTGCATGGCACGTTGTGATGGAGAGAAAGTGTGTTTTAATATTAGGAAAGAAGAGAAGATATGTACAGAGTTTTGTACCATTATGTCAACTTCTTAGGGGCAGTCCATGTATTTATCGTTTCTGATATATATATATATATGTAGATGTATGCATGTATTGTATGTTTGTTGGCAGGCATGTATGTGTGTGACATTTTTGTAACTTGGTTCTTCTCCCCCTTTTGATAATTTTAGGGAACTTCTTCATACAAAAGAACGGCAAGGTGAAACAATTCTTCACTTGAAAACTGCACTAGGTGATATATTGGAAAGTTGTGAGATTGAATCAGCTGGCGAGGAAATAACTGCATGTTCACAAGGAACATCGTTTCTTCCTTCTGCAATCACTGAAGACATGTTCAGTTTAGAGCTGCCTGCACCGCATCCAGGTGGATTACTTGCTTCTGACCCAATATCAGTGACAGTTGATAACTCCCTTAGCCCCTCCCACACACTTATTCAAATCCTCTGCCAGGATCACAAAGGTCTAATATATGATACCATGAGAACCCTAAAGGACTACAATATCCAGGTACATATAGTGAACTGCTAACTTATGTATTCGAAACGGTTCTCTATGTTGGTGTTTGTGATCCCATTTATGCGGAACTTTGAACTTATGTTACTCAGGCTTGGATGTTAGTGTTGGATACGGTATGTGTCTTGGGACAAGTATGTTTTTTTCCCCTTATATTGGAGGGTTTTCGGAGATCATATCGTCATACCTATGTCGAAATATGTGTCGGGCTCCAGCATTGCATTGAATTTGCTTGCAATGGGTAAATCTAAAGAAAAAAACTAACAATTTTGATGCTTTAAAATTGCTTGGAAGTACCTTCAGAAAGTCTTGAATGTCCATAAAGGGTTGTTTCGTAACTGTAAAAGGTTGCAAAACTATGCAGCTTGGCTTCTCTTCTTGATTGCTCGATTTCCTATTCATGCTCCTTATAAAATTAACATATTGTATCAGGTTTCGTATGGACGATTCTTTGCAAACCGAAGAGGTGGCTGTGAGTTGGACTTGTTCATAGTGCAAGCAGATGGCAAGAAAATCATAGACCGCAATAAGCAAAATGCGCTGTGCTCTCGTCTAAGAATGGAGCTTTTTCGTCCTCTTAGAGTAGCCGTGGTAAGCAGGGGACCTGATACCGAGCTACTAGTAGCAAACCCTGTTGAGTTGTCCGGCAGAGGCCGGCCTCTTGTTTTTCACGACATAACCCTTGCTCTCAAGAATCTCAACATCCAGATCTTTTCGGTATTACCTACATTATCCATTATTATCGTTTGTCATAACACTCGTGAAAATGATTGTTGTCCTCCAATTTCTAACTGCAATTCGGTTTCTACATAAACTTTTGTCAGGTCGAGATAGGGAGACACATGATATGTGATCGAGAATGGGAAGTATATAGGATCCTACTCGACGAAGGAGATAGTCATCATGTTTCGAGGAATATGATCGAAGAGGGTGTTAGAAAATTGTTAATGGGATGGGAATAGTAGATTTAGATCACTTGAAAATCATGCTCAGAAGCCTAGAATTTCTTCCTAACTCAATGTACAGCACATCCTTTTTTCTATTCTGGTCCTTTTTAAGTCTTTGCTGAATGCTAGGTGCTAACAAGTTACCAAACTGTAAAATTGTAAAGTTGCCTGCAAAGAAATGAAGAAGTTTTTTCTTTTACCAAACTGTAAAATACAATAATATCAATTAAAAATACATCTAAAAACCTAAACTTAAGCAATAAAATCAACTAAACCTAATCATAATCAATAAAATCAAGCATTCTTGTTGCTGAAAAGGAAAAAAAAGGTTGTAAACACATCCAGGTGCATTAAAATCTCTTACGGTCACATGGCAACGCTTACGAGGTTGAAGCACCCACAAGCTTGGGATTCAACACTCGATGGAGTTCTGTTCGACAACATGATATCGCTTGGGGTGGTTTTATCTTTTTGTGTTGATTGATATTATAGTCATATTTTGTTGGGATTAAATTTGGATGAAGTTTGGATTGAGTTTGAATTTTATTATTTTATTATTATTTTCGTATTGTTAATTTTATTATTTATTTATTTATTATTTATGTTATTTTTAGTTATTATTTATTAATTTATACTATTATTTAAGTCCATGACTGAGTTGATGTTATGAGTCAATTGGACACTAACTTGGTTAGGAAAATTTGAAAATGTCCTTTCGTAATTTAAATAAGTTATATTATTAAATGATACTTTAGTATTTTTATTTTAAAAAAAATGCATATGATAAGCTTTGAACTCATACCAATTGCATTAGAAAAATCTTAAATTTACCACTTGACCAATGCTTTATTTTAATAATAATAATATTCTTAATTCGATGATTTACGAGTTTAAATTTCATTTTACTCACAATTTAATAAATATATTATATAATTATTTTCACCAACATCGTGGCTATGCCATAATCTTATTGATAATGTTGTCGATGGAGTTTATATCACAAGTTAACGTAATATCAACTCAAGAAAAATGGCAATGCTATGATAAACAATTTGAGTGCATCTAATATTCTTAATAATGTATTTTACCTATTTAAATTTTCTTTTACTCACAATTTAAATTATTTTTTATTTTAATTTTGTTGAACTAACGTAACACCCCAAACCCGGTCCAGACGTTATGGTCGAATCTGGCGATGTCACATGGAATGGAATTTGGAATGGAATTTGTAGTCTAATTTATCGAGTGAAAACCCTTCCAGTTTATTAGTCTTTAATTAACTAAAAAAAATGCATGTTTGTTGTTATGGTTCAAATCGTGACTTTTTAGCGGAAGCTTGTGAACTTTTTGTTTGAGAAAACTGTTCTTTTTTAGGAAATCTTTAATTTCAAGAAAACGTCGTGTTTTTGTAGAGATAAAACTGGAAAGCAAAGTATAATCCGAAATTTAAACAGTCAGTCCCAAAAGTCCCAATTACAAAAAAATAAATACCCAAATTAATAACGAAAAATTAATTAACTAAAAAAATGAATTGAATCAGTACGAAATAGTGGTGGTCACCGCCGAGTCCTCCGCTGCTCCGATCCGTCTAATGCTGGGGATTACCTGAACAGACCAAACAAAAAAGGGTGAGTTTTCACAAACTCAGTGTGTAATCCCCACAAAATACATGCACACAGCATAACATCAGAAATCAATCATGTATATATAGTTTGGGCCTGAGCCCATTACAGAGTCAGTGTGGGCCTTAACCCACTCAGATACAGAATCAGATATAAATTAGGGCCTTAGCCCATCTCAGATATAATAAGCAGATCAAAACAGAATACCAGAATCCTACCCAGCAGTCTCTACACACCATCCTTGTCCAACCCTACACATTATGTGGAGTTTAAATCAATCCACCTATCCCTACACACCATGCTGTACAGAAATACGTCACATAAAAAAATATTTGCACCGAAATGCTGCACAAAGTCAGAATATCGCAGCAAAGCTGCTAGATAAATAGGCTTAAGAGTCTTTCAGACACTTCCTCCAAAAAATCATCAACCCACCCCGATGCAATGCAACATGCATAAAATGCCATGCTATTATGCAATTACAGTTCATACATTCTTATTTCAGAATTCATGCTCAGTACAGAAATCAAACAGGCAGATCACTCACATAGGGGTCTAAGTAATACTTACCGACCTATAGTAGGTCCACAATCGACTCGGGCGACCCGTGTAACCCTATAGAACTTTTCAAAAAAAATGGGCTCACACGCCCATGTGGCATGCTCGTGTGGGCCCACACGCCCGTGGGGCCCACACATCCCAAATTGGCATTTTCCGTGTGGATCACACGGCTTGGCCCAAAAATTTCATACGCCGGTGTGGACTATCCGTGTGGGCCCACACGGCCTAATTTAGTTCGGCCCTTGTGTCGCACACGGCCTGCTTCGTCGATCACACGTCTGTGTTACGTCACACGGCCTACCGCACAGACGACCATACACCTGTGTGGTGTCGACAGCACCGTTTTTTGACTTTTCACCGATTCTCATTTTTTTTGCGATATAGGTACACATCTGTATCGTTTCCAACACGTAAGCACTCCCAAGCACACCAAAGCCTAAAAATCATTGTACACAACCTCGATTTAGCCATTTAAAGATTTAAAACTAACAAATTCGTCGCTAAAGAATTACCTAAAACTTGACTTACCGCCAACAGAGGACCTTGTAACCACTATTCAATCTAAGAACGGTTTTACTACTCCAAGACCTTCGCCTAAACCATCAATTCCAGAAAAATATTTAGATTCTCACTCGAATGACACACAAATACGAGAGAAGGGAAATAATTACCTACCGAAACCGCACCAACGCAATTTCTTGATGCAAGAAGGGAATAATAATAAAAATAAAATGAAAAAGAAAAAGGAAAGGGAGGATTCAATGAGAATTTCGACAAGAGTGAAAGAAAAAAGAAAAACAAAAAAGAAGAAGGAAAACAAAGAATTTCAGCAATATACAAAGATGAAACTGAAAACTGTTAGAATTTAGAATTAGGGAGAGAGAAAATAAATTTTCAGAAAGAGGGTAAAAAATCTGAACTAAATCAGATAACCCCTCAATCTCTCAATCCACTCCCACACTCCCAGAGAATTGAACCCAAAACCTCCCTCACACCAACATTTCACTTAGCCACCAGACCAGCAAGCTAATTCTGACAACTATTTGACGAACTTTTAATTATAATCCTACTAATCAGAGATATGGCTTAATTCATAAAAATACCAAAATTTGCCCAAGGTAAGACTTGAACTTGGGACCTCTCACACACACCTAAAACACTTAACCACTAAAGCAGATACACACTTGTGTCACTTTTTCACAAAAATAAAAATATGAAGTTTGGAGCGTTACAACTAGGTATCAACAAGGGATAAGGTAATAATGAGAAGGTGGTGAGGCATAGGAGGCAATTCGCCTAATCAAGTGAAAAGTTGGAAAAAATATAAGGGGGTAGAGAAAAGGGTAGTACATTGAAGAAGATTGAGGGTGAGGACTAGTAAGAGGGTCTAGGATTTGATCCTTCGTTCATCATTCTTTAGGGTATTCATAGGACAAGGGTCTCCCACCTAGTAATGTCACGTCGTCGACAATTCTAGAATATGGTGAGCATGTGGTCAACTAGGTGGCAATGTCGTTAAGTTCGACATTGCTTTGATATTCTTCTTCCTGTGGAAGTACGAGGTACTCAGTGGTCCCTTGATGGCCCCACTTGAAGATAATAGCGTTCTTGCTAGGAATAGGTGGTCTATCCAACTAGCTACTCACACTATGGCCAGCCAGTTGGTAGGAGGTGGAGGATTGTCCACAAGTTCTTTTTAAGTAGCTTCTAGTGATGCCATGTATTCAAGTTGAGCATGGATTTAACAATTGTCCCCCCATTGAAAGGTAAGTTATAAAATAGCCTATCTTGAGACGATTTGTAATCTTCGTGAGGGGTAAAATAGTAGGTGGTATGATAATGACTGATTTGGAAGACTAAAAGTTGCTCATTATGTGTACTAAGTACGTGTTTGGAGATGAATGATTACCTTGAAGCTTTCAAAATATTTGCATTTAATGCAAAGCTAAACAGTTATGCATGGGGAGTCAGAGTAATAATGAACAGCAACTCTTCATCCAACACGTGTCCAGGTGTCATTAGCTGTAACTTATTGAGGAGTACAAATGATAAAATGCACCATTTTGAGAGAATCCTATATATTCTCTTCTTCTTCAACCTTGTAATCATTTTTATCGCAGTTGGTTTTCGAATTTTTCTTTCTAGTTTTCTACTATTGTGTAGGTGGTCCTCAAGTGCTTCTATTTTTTGGGTTTCTTACTCTCTTGATTGTTGTCTTCCTTGGTTTGGGGTTTTTCGCTTAGGATTTCCAGGGTAACCCTCATTTTCTTGCCTTTTCTTCTCATTCTCTTTGTCGGTTTGACATTTATGGTTGAACAAGCTATAAACCTATTATCGAACTTCCTAGAAGGGTAGTCAGAGATTGATGAGCTTAGAGGGAAGAAAACGACCCTATGGTCAGTGCTTCCTATGAGTGAACCACAAGATGGGGATGAGAAGGTTGTTAATGTGCAAAAGTCTTGTCACGAGGCACCACAAATATAAGTTTAGCATATGGAAGGGTTTCATCCTCTTAGCGGAGTTTCTAGGCCCTATTGTACTTACTTAAATCTGGGATCCACATTCCTTTTTACCCATTTGTCCGTGGCTTGATCAATCTCTAGGTGTGGCACTCGGATAGACCACCTTCTACCTCGCCACCCACTATTAAACCACCTGTTCTTGGTAGGAATGCTCTTATCTCTAAGTGAGACCACTAAAGCATAACTACCCTGTATTACCTCAATAAGGAGAATGTCAGAGCAATGTCTTGCTTGATGACAACCATCTTATAACAACCTTGCCACTTGCTCCACCACATACTCACCATGTCCCAGAATTGTTAGCAATGTGGCATTATTAGGTGGGAGACCTTTCTCCTATAAATACCCTAAAGAGCGATGAATAAAGGATCAGATCTTAAACCCTCTTACTAGTCCTCAACCTCAGTCTTCTTCAGCATAATACCCATTTTCTACCTTTTGTACTTTTCTGGCTCTCCATTTTATTAGGTGAATTGACCTCCTATATACCACTACCTTCTCCTCCTTATCTTCTTCATTGTTGATACCCATTATCAATAAATTTCGTGCATGTATTGTTATTATTATTAGTTTCAAATATTATATTTTATTATTTATTTTATTTTAATTAAGAGCCATGATAAAAAGGATAAGTTTGAAGGGAATAAAAAAGAAAAAAAGGTAAAATTTTGTAGAAGTGAAATAAAATTAAAAATAAAAAATTTGTAGAAGGGAGATAAAATTAAAAAAAAAAAAGGGCATAAAAGAAGGTTACATACAATTTTTTACCATAAGTTTTTTAAATTGTAACTAAAAAAGCATCCGGTTGCACTTTGTTTCAACTATTGTTCAAACATATAACTTGGTTGGCTGTACAATGGTTTTGTTTTAACAAAAATTGGAATAGAATCGAAAGGAACAAAATAAATGCAAAACATGGCAAGGAGTAAAGTAAGGAGATAATTAACATACAATATTTGTTAACGCTGTTTCTGATTCTACTTTGTGGAGCCTCGCTTAGTGAATGATTTTATTCAATAATCATCTGAATCACCTATTGGCTTAAGTCTAATCTACCCATACACAAATATGTAATTGTAGCACCAACTCCAACCCCAATTATTACAAATGGATCACCCAAATACCTCACAATGCAATAGAAAACCTATCCAAATAATACCTAAAAAAGTATCCACCAACAATGCGATACAAACAACCTATTTATAAGTCTTTTCAAGTGATCACCAACAATATTCTAGTAAGCTTTAAACATAAGGTTAAAGATAATATAAGTATCCACCAAAGTTTAAACTCCTCTCTTTCCTTTTCAAGATTAATTTAACAGAGGATGATCATTAGCTATTGAAAGTTAAATATGCAAACACTCAAAATTTTAATTGCTAAAAAAAAAAAAATTGTTCTAACATGAAATGAGACAAGGAAGTTTAAATTTCCAATTTTATCTAAGGTGAAGTAAATTTTATTTTGTAGTAAATTTAAGCACCAGGCCTTGAACGAGCAACCTTATTTGAAAAAGTTGAAATCATTGACTAAATTAGTTTATTGGTTTTGGAAGTATAAGCCAATTAATTATTCAAGAGTGGCAATAAACAATACCATGCAGTCCATGCTACTATAAAATTATAGAAATCTAATCTATTGAATGTGAAATTAAATTGACAATATTTAATTTCAAATTTAGCTACTTGTTGAGCAGGTTCAAGTATAAGTTTGGCGATGGTGTGGGTTCTTCAAACCTGGGTTACTCCTCAATTTGCATCCAGAGATTTGTGAATGTGATGGCTCCGTACTCATCCCAAAGACTTTTCAGGTTGGTGTAGTTTAAACAACTTATTATTCCTTTTTTTATTGCGTGTTGACCATGTCCTCTTTTAGATCATCCCAACCCAAACTTCTCTTCACCAATAAGGCATTATGGTGAAGAAAGATCGTCACTTTGCTTTACATGATCCACACTTCCGTCATTTTGGTCTGAATCGCCGTCTTGGAATGGCTGATTGATGTTCACACTATTTCTGACCCACTAATTTGTAGGGCCAACAACTGAACGACGCCGTCTCTGACCTTCTTTGCACTTCATCTTCCTCCTTGCATCCTTTGCCTTCCTTGATAGTTAAATGTAACCATCACTTAAATTTTACAGTCAGTCATCCATGTTTTATACTCTTTTACAATGTCATCCAAAAAATCCAAAATATCCACCACGTGTCTTCTCAATCAACCTCCACAACTTCCATGGTCGCTAATGCCTGCCTTTCCTCTGTTGGGGTCCCACTTTCTCTCCAATCCCAGAGGAGATCCCTTCGAATCTTCTTCTTTCTCCTTGCTTCTCATATCTTCTTTCCTTTCCTTTCCCCTTACTACAAAACCAAAACCAAACAAAAGAGAAAATAAAATTCATAGTAAAGGGAAATGAGAGCTTTGAATTCGAGATTTGTTCTTATTGACATCACCAACAACGCCGCTTCATGGCGCTACCGTCAGAGGCATTCCCACTTCATCACGTCCGCGCGCGGCGGAGCTCATCAAAGACCATATATGCCGCCTTTGAAGCAATCTCAACCCTCTGTTCTCCGGACCCCACAGATCCGTAAACCCTCCGATCGAACTACGTCCTCCAATGGGTCGTCGTTGGATTGCCCGAACCCAGCTTCGACTTCCCGGGTGGAGTCATGTACGGAGCTCGATTTGTTCCTCGAGATGTTGCCGTCGAGGATGAGGAGTGAGCTTAACGGGCATGAAGAGATTGGGGAGTTGATTGAGGTGGTTATGGATTTGGGGAGGAAACCTCTCGCTAGGTTTCCTTTGGGGGATTGGGTTATTTCGGAACAACCTGTTAAGCATGAAGATTTAAAGCATGCAACATCTAAGGTAATTTTAAGTGAATTACTAATGATCAGGTTGAATTTTTTTTCCATAGGTTTTTAATGATGATTGGTCAACCAATTAGATTAAGCTTTGGGTATGATTTTTTGTTTTATGTTTAACAAAGATCAGATTTTGGTAAAAATTTTGACTTTAAGTGATGCCTTTACGTCAGAACTTTATAGCAGTATAGTGTTGACCGGAGCCCCAGTGATCCTTATTATGGGGTTTAGGGTATTTTAATATTATATTGCAAAAAGTGTTTTCTTTTTGATGGTGATAAAATGAACTTTAATAGAAAGCTAATATAATGCTGTTGTATGATGATATAATAATTTATATTTTGTATGATGAGTACAATGTCTGTTGTATGATGATAATGATTTATATTTTAATATTAATTGTATCTTTGATTGTTGAAAATGAGATTTTTGTGGGTGGATGAGTTCTGGAATGAATTTGCTTGTTTTTGGCAAATATTAAGTGAACTGAAATTACTTTTTTTGCTCTAGGTTGGTGACTTTTCAGATGACAACCGTTCGGGTATTGATAGATCTTTACATCGCATTAGTGCTATTAGAAACCGTAAATTGCAAATTATTGGCCTCACTTGCCGTGTGGGTCGAGCTGTGTCTGGAAGTGCTGAGATTATCCGTGACTTGATCGAAGGAGGAGGTTCCATCCTCGTCATAGGTCCTCCAGGAGTTGGTAAAACAACCTTAATCAGGTACTTACCTGCGTACCGTTTACAAATCACTGTACTGATTTGAAGTTTGAATGATCTCTATGTTGTCGCTGAATGTCCTTTTACTTCAAATAATTACTGTGTGATTTTCTCTTCAGCTTTTAAAAAGAAGATTAGTTTTAATTGTGTGCTTCGTGTTGTAATTTGTTTAGATTAGATAACCTCTCTTTTGATACCTTTAATAATCTAAATGTTGTCTGATGTCACACCAGTTTCATTGACTGACTGTTTGAGTTTCCTGAAACTTATTGGGTTCAATCTGTTCAGATATCTCTGTGTAGGCATTTGACATAAAACTGTATTAGTTTTTGTGGTACAGTTGGCATATGACAAAATCTTTGTTTCTTTTTGCAGAGAAATAGCTAGAATGTTGGCAGATGAACACATGAAACGTGTTGTCATTGTAGATACATCAAATGAGATTGGCGGTGATGGAGATGTCCCCCATGAAGGAATAGGGCGTGCAAGGAGAATGCAAGTTCCAAATGTAAATATGCAGCATAATGTGAGTGTTTTTTTTCTCATTGCAAAATGTCAAAGGACTTATTCTTGAGGTTGCAGTTTGCTAAATTATCTTGGGTTCGATTACCTTGCAGGTTATGATTGAGGCAGTTGAGAACCATATGCCAGAAACCATCATAATTGATGAGATTGGTACAGAGCTCGAAGCATTAGCTGCCAGCACTATTGCTCAACGAGGAGTTCAGTTGGTTGGCACGGCCCATGGAATGACCATTGACAACATAATCAAGAACCCTTCTCTACAGATCCTTGTTGGTGGCATCGAGGTGCGAAGCAGCTTCTTTTATCTTACTTCATATCTCATGTATGGGTTCAATACACTTGAAGTGGATTTTTCCATTTGGATATACCACTTAGGTTACTTACACTGTTGTTGTCTGAGTCTGTTCGTTTGATTTCATGTTGTTATGAAATTTATGGAACAAGTAAAAAGTTTCAAGTACAATTTATTTATATATAAATAAATTTTACCAAGCTATGCCAATTTTAGGGCAGGATTTACATGGGATTACAAGTCATTCTTTCGTTTGAAAACAGAGTGTAACTCTTGGTGATGAGGAAGCAAGGAAAAGAAAAGTGCAAAAGACTATTCTCGAAAGGAAGGGCCCATCGACTTTTACATGTGCTGTTGAGATGATATCTAGGACTGAGTGTCGTGTTCATCATAGACTTGATGCAACGGTGGATGCTATACTGGCTGGTAGAGTATATACATTACATATTTATTTAGAAACCTTCTTTTGGAATCTACATTTGAGTATGATTTGAAGTGTTCTCTTAATAAGATATTTAAGTAGAAACATTTCTGGTTGGCAGGGAAATCTCCTTTATTCGAAATCCGCCAGATGGAGCCTGAAGCTAATGTTCCTCTCAAGTCTACTGTAGTGCATAAAATTGATCATCTTGAAGAATCTGACATGCTTGTTAATGATGAAAAAGGTGCTGAAGTTGATTACAGCGAGGAAGATGAACAATCTGACTTGCTTGTTAAAGAAGAAAAATTTGCTGAAGTTGATTTTAGTGATGAAGATGAAGATTATCTTCCTAAAACGAAAAGGAAACAGAGGTTTACTGGATCTGCTAGCAGAAGGACCTTACCAATATTTGTTTATACTTACAAGGTGAAGCACACAAATTTCATTTCCATTACCTTTATTTCATTATGTTTCCTTTCATATAATAATTTGAGGCCATGCTGAGAAAAAGCAGGTCGGGGTTCAAGAGTAAGATATTGTTTTAGAACTTTTCCCCGAAAAGAAACATGATTCATATTATTATTGGATGATATTTAATAGATTATTGTGGGTGCATTTGATAAGCTTAGTGAATGTGGTGCCCTGCTTGCAATGCCCCTGAGGCTACCAGTTTCTTCGTGCATGGCATTGCTAATATAATTTTTGCTGGTTGGATGTATCCTTTAGATCCTAGAAGCTGATCTCTTACAAGTAGCAACAGTAATGGGACTTGAAGATGAAGTAGACGTCACTGATGACATTGGGATGGCTGATGCAATATTAGCATCTGCATCTGAAATAAAGCAGAATCCGTGGATTCGTGGGGTAGCAAAGTTTCACAAGTTGCCAATGTTTGTTATTAAGGTATCTTCGTATCTATTTTCACAAAAAATTGTGCTGACAAAACCAACTTCTTTCATTAGTTCTGGTGCTATATAAAATGTGCTTAATCAATATAAAATTTTGTTTTCTTGGATTGCAGTCAAATACCATGGCACAAATGGTCAAAGCAGTGCGCATGATTCTCGAAAGGGAATCATATGCCTCAAGGTCAAGGCTTCTAGACAGAGATTCTTCTGATATTGAGATTGAAGATGATGCACCAAAACGAAAACCTACATTAGAAGAGATCGATGCCTTAGAGGTGCTAAATCTTTCCCTTGTTCTCTTTACTCGTAACAGTTCTGAAATTCTTCAGTTATTCTTGAAATCTTGTTGGTGAAGGTGAACAAATATTACAGCTCAGAAGCAATGCTTGTGGTTACCATTGATTAAGTGTTGATGTTCTTCGATGACCAGCTGAATAAGCTACTAAGTTCTCGGGTGAGGAAACAGAGGAACTGAAACCCACTTGAGTTTTGCCAATTCTGCTCAATAGCTTTTCTCTTGAACTTATATGAACCGTAGCATGCCCGGTAAAGAAACCTCCAGTACCTCTGCATCTCTGTTTTCTCAAGGACCCTAACCTCGACCTGACTGCTCAGAAGCAGCTTATTCAGTTTATCATCGAAGAACATCAACAATAAGCTTTATTTCTATGCTAAATAGTACTGTTGCAACTTCCTAATCCCAGAATATAATTAAACGCTGCTCTTATCATGTTTAATCAAATCATTTCTGCTCAAACATCATTGAACGAACTGCGATCCATACGTAACAAACTCTTGTTAACCGACAGCTCTCTTTGTTTTCTTGTAGGAGGTTCGTCTGGCGATCGAGTATATCGTCATTCCCGGTGGTGAACCAGTGGAGCTTCTCCCGAGACGTTCCGAAATAATAGCCCGTCAACTTGAGCTTGTCAAAAGCTATCAGTTGGATGCAGAGAACTCAGGTACTGAGCTTAACCCAAGGTTGCAAATTCTTCCTCATAGATTGAACAAAAAGGTATCATCAAAATCCCTGAAAGCTACATCGAATTTACGAAACGAAACTGGCTCAAAGCCCCTAACTGATAGCTGCGGAGGAACAAGTGTTACTAGGCTTCCCTTCCTGCCTGAATAACATGATTTCAATCATATGAATCATTGATTGATACAATGCTAAAATTCCTGTACAGTTTATTTGTAGGTTATGTATCTCACGATGTAATTATTTTACATTCTAAAATGTGAAATTGTATTATAATTTTAATGCCATTTATTATCATTTCTTTCTCAATGAAAGGTACTCCTTTTACACAAGAATAAAAATTGGGAGTGAAGGTCAAACCGATGACGCAACCGATATAAACCGTCGTCCGATCCGGTTGGTTGTATCGGCTTGTTCAATTAAAGAAGATTATATATTAAATAGGAGATAAATGCAATAAATAATTAATAAAATTTTGGTGTGAATTTTAATATAAAATTGAAGAGCTTAAATGTTATAATAATTTAAATATTGCAGAAATTATCAAATAAATTTAAAAATGTATTTTTACAATTTAATCCAATATAACCAAATCCATGCTTTGACTTTTAATTTTCAGTCATATTTAATCTTTTGGGATAACACTTGGAATTATCCATAACTTGCCTTCAACCTATAAATAGGAAAATAATTTATTTCAATGCATTTGAACTCAAGTTTTGTTTTATTGATAACAATATCCATGCCGATATTAAAATTAAAAATTAGAATTGTAATTTTTGATCTACAACGATATTTCTTTAATTTTCTATGAACATATATATTTATTAAAATAAGAAGAAAGATTGAAAGTGACAAATAGAAAGATTAACTAAAAATCGATTAAAATAATAAAATAAAAATATTCAATTGATATTGAGGTAATAAAAATACATTTTAGTATCACTAGAATATAATTTTATTATTATGAAAATTATTTTTAAAAATTTAAAAATAATAAATTTATTCTCTAAACATATTTTTAGTAGATATTTAAGAAATTTAAAAGATAATTAAAAGTTATGAATTAAAATTTTTATTATTTGGCAAAACTTTCTTTCAATTATTAATAGGCCAATCCAGAATACAAAGGCCCAATCTTTCGCTTACAAGTATTGTACCATAAGGCCCATTTTCCCGAAGGTACAACAACCGATCAGCTTAAAATTTTTCACGTGTCTCTAGAAATTATCTAGGGTTTCTCTCTCATAAAAATACCAAAAAGAAAAAAAAATCTCTCAGCCCCGAAGCCAAGAGAAAAGTGGTAAACAACAAAAATTAATTTTTTTCCCTTCTTTTTCCTTTTCCTGGAAAAGTTAGGATTTTTCTCAGGAAACATATAAAGATTTTAGCTTTTTAACTTGTTTTTGGGTTTTATTTTCTCTCATCTGCAGGTTTTTGAAGAAGAGAGAAGGAAAATTATATGTGAAAGTATGGCGGGGAAAGAAGAGAACCGAATATTTGTGGGAGGATTGTCATGGGATGTCACTGAACGACAGCTTGAGCATGCGTTTAGTCCATTTGGCAAAATCCTTGAATCTCAGGTTACCCTTTTTTTTTTTTGTGCTTCAAATAATAAATAAACTGTTTTTTTTCTTTTTTTTTTGGTTGGTTTCCCCTTTTCATGTTATGTTCGGTTCAGTGGTGGATCTTGACATTGAGTTTTTAGGGTTTCAATATATATATCTGACTATATATACTATAATATTATTTATGCTTTCTTTATTCTTTTCTAGTATATATGTTTAGGCCATAGAAAGCAAAAGAGATACTTATTTAGTTAACTAGATAAAAATTCTTATGAATGGGAAAAAGGGTTGTTGAATTTGCCTTAAATTTGGCTGAATATTATATGCTTTAAGCAAATTTTTTTTTTGGGGGTTATATTTACTTTGTTTTGAATGTGTTCACTAGCACTGGATTTTAAAAAAAGAAAAAGAAAAAGATTGGGTCAAATTATTAATAAGGCAACCTTATGTTAAGACCTTATTGATATTATTCAACAATATTTTGTAATTTTAATGTTCTTTTTCTGGAAGGTGGTTGTCATGTTAAATTCTCTATGGCTCTTTATACATGCACTGCTACTAGTCTCTTGTCTATATTTTAGAACGTCGATGCTAATAGAGACACTGCTTTTATATATCAATAGTAGAATTTGTTTTACAAGCATATATGATATTAGGCTTATAAATAATTTGTTCAATTTGCTTTTGTTTCCCTTTTCTTCATCAAATTAATTTTTCTTGTTTCTTTTCTTGTTGAAATGCTGTAAAAATATTTTGACATGCTGTGGATGGGTTTTTTAAGAAGTGCTTTTGGTCAGGGTGACTGCATCAAGTTGAAGTGCAAAGTCATCTCTGTTCATAATGTTCAAGCAGAAAGTATATATTTAAGGGGTATGATTAACGAAGGGAGCTGAAGTTAAAACTGATTATTTTAAACTATGTTGTGGAGAAACAGTTTTGTTTGGATTAAAGGGTCCATGCATGAAGGCACAAGCCATGAGTTTTTTTGCATTATTTGTGAAATTTACTTTTGATGAGCCTGAAATGACTGTCTAAAGAAATATGGAATGTTTCTTAAGTGGCTGTTTGTGGTAAGCATCACACGGAAGCTTTTGTGAAGTCAGTGCCAGAAAGTTTTATGGCAATACCATTGTTTTCTTTCTCATGGACAACAAATGAGTATGATTTGTGTCATTTTGCCTTCCAAGAGGACCAGAGTTTTGTCAAGATGTCTTTTGCTTTGCTAGGGTATGTGGAAGCATTTCTTGACCTTTCTTAGTTGTCAAGTCCTTGTGGAGCTTTATGTTGCTGTACAATTCTCTCGTTCATGACCTCTTTTGTTTGGAGTGTGCTTGTGTGGTTCCACGTTTGTCTCTACACTTTAGCATACAGTTTTCCGGGCCATTATGTTCCAAATGATGGCAAGGAGCAGCGTTGTATCCTCATACGTGATTATGTTTTTTTTTTTTCCTGAGGCCAGAGATACATGGTTTTGAATGGGATTGATAGCAATGTATCTGCTGATGTGGTTAGCCAATGGTGGAAGATCCAGTTTTTGGCCTTATTTCGAGATTTCTTTTTTGATTTTCTTTGAATACCTCAATTGATTCTGAATGGAAACGTTCAGTACCAGATTAGTTGTGTGCCTGTTTTCCGTTGGACTATTGATGCGGTTGTGTAAATTTTCCTGTCATCTAATATTCTAAACTAGTCTGAAAGTGAGGTTGCATCAGTTTGCAGACTTGGTCCTTGGGTGTTCGTATATCAAGTTCAAATGTCATTCTTTCATGCTTCTATCACCATTCAGCCAAAATTTAGCAAGCCCCAAGTTGTTCTTTTTCTCATGTCTGTGATGAAAATCCTTAGGAACTTGAAATTGTTGTTCTTTTTACTGGGACTGCGTCTGTATGGCAGATAATAGAGCACACGGAGCACTATGTTTTGGTACACATAGCATCATAGTGACTGTATTATCTCCCTCAGCTTTACGACGAGAGCCTGTTCGAAGTTATCCACTTGTTTTTACCCAGAATGCTGAAACTATAGGATATTGGACTCACTACTTGTGGCAGTTAGCTGAACCAGCTTTTAACTGCTAAACTGATGCACATGGACATGAGAAATACATTATTTTAGTATATATTATATCCACAATTTCTAACTTCACCAGGATATGAATTTCTTTGAACTTCATGGTGAGTGGAGCAGTTATTCTCTTGATTTTGATAAGTTCTGGTAGTGTGATCATGCATCATTGATTCTTTTGGCATTTCTGCTGACTGAATTAGCCAATCCCTAGAAGCAGGTAGTTTTGGGCATGATTTCCCACTTGAAGAAACTTGTGGTGAGGCTTGTCTTTTATAGCTTGCAGACAAACCCATTGATATGGAAAATGCTTTTGGCTTGGCAAGGATTGATTTTAGGCCAATGTGGAAACCGTAGTGTTCTATTGTTTGTTAACACTTACTGAGGGTAATGTAACTTTATAAAGCGGAACAGAGAAACAGAAAATCAGAAAGAAAACCATTTTTTTGACTATATGGAGCTAATAACTTATGCATGAACTGAAATGTTGGATCACATGGGAAATGAGTTCAGGTCAGAGTTCTATTTTATCAGATGAGAAAAAGGGAAATTTTGCAGCATCTTCTGTTCTGTTTTAAGAATCTTTGCAAACATATCAATGCATTACCAACTATAACAAGGAGAAAGTAAGTTATGCTTCATTCTTTTTTCTCCCTTACTATTTGTACGAATTGTGCAGACCATGATTTTGAAATCCCTTTATTTCATTTCCATAGATGAAAGTTGATATATTTTATGAATTTTACGATTTTCCCTGTAATGCCATGCTCCTTTCGACATCTTTCTTTTTATAATAAAATTGAACTATCTGGTGATATAATTAATTGAGTCACAGTAGTTCAGAGGCAATTGTCTTAGAGTGATATTTTTCAAATTTATTAAATGTTTCAAGCTGCATGGCATGAATTCACCACGTACTCTGTTAATCTTTTCTGCAGGGAAATTTATACATGTTTTATTCTATACAAGTCTACAAATGATGCGTGTTATTGATTTGTTTCCTCTATATGATAAATTGCTAATGCGTGCTATATAAATATATTTAGTAGTAGTTGGTACTTGCTTTACATTTTCTTTGTTTTTGGCATGAGATTTTTTTGTCTATGGCTGTAGATCATGTTGGAAAGAGATACTGGGCGTCCACGTGGATTTGGATTTATCACGTTTGCTGATCGCCGGTCCATGGATGAAGCTATCAGGGAGATGCATGGACGGGAGCTGGGGGAACGCACCATTTCAGTGAATAAGGCTCAACCCAAGATGGGTGAAGATCTTGATCATGGTTATAGAGGAGGTTACTCATCAAGTGGCAGGGGTCGCTATGCAGGTGGAGACAGGCCTGTAGCACAGGATGAATGCTTCAAATGTGGGCGTTTTGGGCACTGGGCCCGAGATTGCCCTTCAGCTGGTGGTGGCCGAGGTGGGAGTGGCGGCATGTTCTCTTCAAGGTCAAGATATGGTGGGGCTGATGATCGTGGTGATCGCTTCAGAGATCGTGATCGATACATAGATGACCGTTATGATGGTGGACGCTATGGAGATAGAGACCGTTTTGACAGTAGAGATGATAGATATGGAAGCCGTGATCGTTATATTAGTGACAGGTATTAGGTTTTCTGCACATGCTCGGCTTCATCCATCATATCATAACTTCAATTCTAGTACTTCTGTAAACAATGCAGGTATCCACCTACTGGAGATCGATTTGGTGATCGTTATGCTGGTTCTGATCGTTTTCCTCAAAATGGTTTTGGCAAAGAGAGAGGGTATCGAGATGTTGCTCCAAGAGGTAATGATAGGTATGGAGCAGGAGGGCCAGCGCGAAACGACGGAAGAAGCTACCGGAACAGGGCTGGCCCTTATGATCGTCCGGGCATGGGAGGTCGCCCGTCTTCATTTGACCGCTATTAACAATTGTTACGCTGGCTCAACCTTTAGGTTAAACAGTATGCTTAGGTACTTTGTTTATCTATCTATCTATCGACTGGAATTTCTATGAGTGGTAGAATTTGACAAGTTAAATTAGAGAATCTGTTCCTTTCGTTTTCTCTTATTTATTGCTAGATGAATGTGTTCCGAGTTGCCTTTTAAGTTTTATCTACAATCTTTATCTGCTAATATAAATTAATAATAATAATAATAAAAAGCCTTTAAACGTTTAAACAAAATAGTTAAATAAGCACATAGCCTCAATATTTTATCCATAAAAATCCTTAATTTTTATACGGTTTAATATATTATTCCATGCTTGAGTTTGACTTTTTAATTATGTTATGTGAGTTATTTTTCGGTTTAATCTAGTATTTGTATTTTGATACTAAAAATATTAGTGTTAGTTATTTTAAGATTAAGATTTTAAGATTAATTTCTTGAAAATTAATTATAAATATTGTTAGGTTTGAATTATTCATGATTTTGTTTATAGAATAAATTTAATGTTGATTGTGAATTATTTAATTGTGTTTAATTTGTCAAATAAAGTCTAATAAATGTGATTTGATTTAGATTTTAAGGTTGATTTGATGAATGTTATAAGCTAATTATGATTTTTATCAAAATAAATTCTAAAATTTGAATTAAATATTAAAGAGTTATACAATTATCTTTAAGTATCAAAATATATAATATTTGTCAAATATATTTATAAAATAAATATTATTGAAAGCTTGCAGTTGTATGGTGGGGTGACTTCGTGTTTCCTAAGCTATAATGATTTATTTACCTTTTCAATTTTACGAAAAAGGTCATTATACCTTCTAATAATGAGTATGGTAATCTTATTAACTTATACGAATAAAAAATTAATAAATACTTTTTTAATAGAAATAATATGTACTTTATATCAACATAAAATTAAAAAAAAAAGTAAAAAGAATAGTAATGTGGTAGCTAAATTTGTTGAAAATCAAGGGAGGCATATATTTTTATAAAATATACATGTTAAGGTATTTTTAATTTTGTGATAATCTTGATTACCAAAATTTAGGAAAACAAAATAAGTTAAATACTTAATGTGTATTAGAGGTATAATTATTTAATTTTATTTTTATCTAATTAATATTTAGATATAATTTATACTTAAATATTGAAATTATTAAATTTATTTTTATCAAATTAATATTTAGATACTATTTTTATTTTTTATCAAATTAAATTTAAAAAAATCACTAACTTTATAATAAAAATATAAATTCTATAAAAGAATCAACTTTAAAAACTTTGAAATTTTTGAGGAGAGCCAAACACACGTTTGTTTTTCTTTAAATACTAATTATAAGATTAAAATAAAATTAAAAATTAAAAATCTTAAAAATAATTTTACAAAATTTAGGACCAAAACCCTTACCAGCATCCCTAAATTCCTTTCAGCAAAAGAGTCTGATTAAATGTATTTTAAGTATATAAACACTTTCTAAAAATATTAAAATATTATTTTATTCAATAAATTATTATATGAATCTAGTTTGAAGATTAAAATATTTTGTTTAGGCTTTTACGGCTAAAAATATTAGTTTAGGGTTTACTTAATTAAAAAAAAGTATATGGGCTTGTTAAAATAAAGTTTAATGGTTTTAATATAGGTTAAAATATGTTATAAGTCTCAATATTTTTTTAAAAATTAAGAATTTAGTTTTATATTTTTATTTTATGGAGTTTAGCCTTGTACTTTTTAGATTTCAAAATTCGTGTCTAACTCATAACATTGTTTATTTTTTTATTATATTTGTTGCTATGATATTTTTGAAAAAAAAACTTAGTAACCATGTAATTAAAAATGACTTTATAATTAATTTGAATTTAACAAAAAATCAACAATATTATCAACTAAATTTGAAATTTAAAGCATGAAAGTAGAGTGATTTAATTTCATGAAATAAAAATATAGCAACTAAATTTCTAATTTTGAAAAATATAGAGACATTTTAACATTAGATATATTAGCCTACTTTATTTCTAAGCGGAATTGGGCTTTTATTGGTGGGTTAAGAACACCAATGTGTTCTTTAGATATGGGTCTTAATAAATGCATTTTTAGGCTTTGATTCAAGGTAGTAAGTGGTAGATGTATCATTTCAAATTTATTAATATTTTTTAAAATATATTTAAAAATATCAAATGAATAAAATTAATAATAAAAACCCACCATTCAATATGAAATTTGTAAGGATTTACTCCTTTTCCTTTTTTGATAAAAGAATTTGAATGGTGAACAAACTTTTTTTCTTTGATAATCGCGTCAGTGAGTCGGTATGAACCGGTGTAAAAAAAAATGTTGAACATTTTAGTTTAGTACTAAAATGGTACACATCTAATCAGTACAACCGGAATGGGTGTGGAACTTACTATCATGCTTTGAATTATGGTAGGTCGAAAGTTACCAAAGTGTACTATCAAGGGAGTAGAAAGTTTCTTCCTAGCTTTTAGGCCCCACTACAATGATCCTACTCCTATCCAATAAATAAAAAGTTGAACCCTTGATGAAGCATTTTTATATATAATTTTGATAAATATTATAAATTTTAATTAGGGAAAAATATTGTAAAAATATATTTATTAAAATTTATATAATGATTAAATAAAATTTTGTTTAATATAATAAAGTTGGATGTTTAAAATCATAATATCTTGTATTCAAATGGTGAAATTTTATTGATGTTATAAAAAATATTAAAAAGAAGCAAAAGTACCTTCATAATATTCTACTTTATTCTAAAAACTTAATAGGTTTTAATTATTTTAAATTGAATTGGTACAAAATTAATTCACTACATTAATTTAGTCTAGAGTTTAAATTATTTGATATCTTGTTTATATAAATAAGAGGTTAGAAAACTGTACATCTTTAAAAAAATAGTAAAAGTAATAATAAAAAGTAAAATATAATTAACTTTTTATTAATAAATGGATAAATAGAATTGAGGGAAGAAAAAAACAGTGACTCAAGGATCGCTTGCTGACTGCAATTTGCAGCGCATGAAGTGGTGTGCTTGACTTTCCCTTAACCAGTGTTGAATTTAGCAAGTGTTGCCTTCCCAACACCAAGACTTTTGGGGGTGTTGTTGACATTTAAGTTAAGACTTTAATTTTAGGATAAATTATTAAAATAATTTTTTTTATTTATCTTAAGTTATATTTTAATTATTTATGTTTGAAATATTACATTTTAGTCACTTACGTTACCTTAATATGTAATAACATTTTAACCACTAAGCCGTTAATTGCTGTTAATAGTGTAACGGTAAGTTAACGTGGCATGCTAAATTATAATTTCAAACAAAAATTTTAGGTTAATTTATACAATTGGTCCCCATATTTTTTCATTTTAAGCAATTTAATTTTTTCCTTTTATGTTCTTTTAACTTTTCATTTTTTTTCTTTATTTTTCATTCTCTTTTGTTTCTTTCTTTGTTTTCCTCTCTTCTCCATCTCTTTTAATGTAATGTTTTCCATTTGTTAAAATTAAAGGGAAGATGAAAAGAAAATAAAGAAATAAAAAGAAAAGATTAAATTGTTCAAAAAAAATAAAAGTATAGGGACTAGTTTTAACAAATGAAAAACATAGAAAAGTTATGTTAAAAGAAATGGAGAAGGGAGGAAAATAAAGGGAGAAGCAAAAGAGAATGAAAAAAAAAAAGAAAGTTAAAAGAACATAAAAGAAACAAATTATAAATTGCTCAAAACGAAAAATTATATGGACCAATTGTATAATTTAACCTAAAATTTTTGTTTGAAATGATGATTTAATGTGCCATGTCAACTTATCATTATACCGTTAACAACAATTAACGGCTCAATAACTAAAATATTACAATACATTAATATAAGTTACTAAAATATAACTTGAAGTAAACAAAATTGACTATTTTAATAATTTACCCTTAATTTTGTTTTCTAAAGTAGCACTCTTATTATTATTATTATTATTATTATATTTGACAGCTCATGTAATGTAATGTAATGATGTTTTATACATTAAGATATTAAAAATAATTTTTATAATTAAGTTAAATAAAATAAAATAAAATAAAATATATAAAATATTAGTATTTCCTTTTCACCATATAATGAATATGCAAATCATATATGCACAATCTTCTCTCTTCTTATATATCTAAAGTGTTATCTTCTTTAGATTTAAGATAAGTGTTTGATATGAATATATATGTTTTCGTTAAGATGGTTTTGATTTTTAAAAAAATCCATAGAATGCTGTTTATTGATGAGGTTTGTTGGCTAGTGATGAACAATACTTTTCTAACTTCTTCTTGCGGTGTTGAAATCTGAATAATTTTATCTTATGTCATATCCAAATGTATATGATAATACAAAAATTAGATATGTATATTCAATAAAAATTGAATGAGAGAGATGTTTTCTTTGTATTTATATAGAATATTCAATAAAATCCATTTATTCATAGGGACAAAAAAATAATGATAGTAGAAGATGCCGTTGAAAAATGGAATTGACCTAAAATCTCATTTCACTAATTCCCACATTTCTATTTAACAATTTGCTCATCTACTTTACTTAATTTGGAATAATTTGAAAAGTTGATCATACACTAATTTCTTAATATATGATTAGGATAATACCCACCTTACTAAAAACTATTAAAAATAAAAATATATTTATTTATAGGTTTAGTTTCAATATGCACATGAATAAAATTAAAGAATTATTTAATTATATTTGAGCTGTTGCTTTAAGTTAGATTCATTAGAATACTGGGTTATTTTATTTCAAATCTTTGAATAATTTTTGCTTCATCTCCAATTTGACAGCTAATCCAAAATAAAACATCTCAAGAATCTATGACCTAACTATTAATATGAAACCAAAAATATCCATTTTTAATCTCCTTTATGTATATATATAAATTTACTTCAATGCTTCATCAACCCAATTTCAGAATCTTTACATTTATATAATTAATATAATAATTATATATATAGTTTCTTCCTAAAGAATCCGCATGCTTTTTAAGGTTTTTTTAAAATAAAAAATAGAAAAACCCATATTCTACTTCATCCAATAATGTATATAAAAAATTAGTAATCCATTCGACGTTTCTTATGAAAGTTTTTGGGTCTGAATTTTGTGGACGAAGAAAACAATATTAGAATAATTTTATTTTCATTTTAAAAATTTATTTGATCTCAATTTTAAATTTAATTGAAGTCGAAATATAACTTAAGTTAAATTTGATATCTAAGTCACTTTCTAAATTGCGTATGAGAAAAAAGACTTTGTACCTAAAATTTAAGCCACTTGTTTTCTATATTTCCATCAAAGGATGTTGAAAGGTAATAATAGTGTTATGTCTTAAAATTGGATTACGATTCAGGGAAGTGTTAATGAAATAATTTTATATTTAAAAAGGGACCCTTAATTCACATCCTTGCAACGCAAATAATAAAAAGGAAAACTAAACCCTAAATTTTGGAGGATGTGATGAAGACAGAATAGGTGGGGTTGCAGCCTCTTCCCCTGCTGCAGATCAGATCTAATCACCAAGTCAACTTCACTAGCCATCAGCAAACAAACACCTTTTCTTCATAACATTTAATATATATATATATATATATATATATATTTACATACAGTTGACCATAGTGTTTCATCATGGACAGTCTCATTATATTTGAAAATTTATTATTATTTATTGTGACGATGGGATGTACACAATTGTTTTTTTTTCTTCCTTCTTACTTGCATGTAAAATAGAATCCTCAGATAAAGGGCCAAAAATTTTTTGATGGGTCCAAAATTTTTTAATAGGTTTAATATCAGATTTAGCCCTTAATATTTATCTTTTTTTCAATTTGATCCTTTTTAAGCTAAATTTGATCATTAACCTTTTAAAAAAATTAAATTACTTTTTTTTTTTTACAACAGAAACATTGACTAAGCCATTAAAATTTTTAACAATATTAGTGTGGTAACCAATCTGACAATCCACATGTGCTTTCATGTTGATATAGTACTATTTGTCTTATATATCATGTCAGTAAATAATTTAAAAATTACAACAAATTCATAAAAATTAAAAAAATATTAGCACGAAGTGCATGTGGATTGCCATGCAAGCTATCATGTTTAAAAATTTAATATTTTATTTAGTATTTTGTTAAAAAATAAAATTGATAGAAAGCATATTTAGCTAAAAAGAATAAGGACCAATTGATAAAAGATATAAACATTGAAGGCTAAATTTTGCATTATATTTTTTTAACAAAGAAGGCAAATAAAATGCTACTCTACTCTTAATATTATTGGACTACTTGATAGAAATCGATTATTTGATACATTATAACTTGGGTTGCTTGAGTATTAATTTAGTTAATATATGATATTAAAAATTTCAAAACAATGTAAGTCTAGATAAGTTTGAGCGTATAACATTTTACTCAAATTCAAAACAATGTAAGTCGCGACACCGATGTGATGAGGTGAAGTAATGAACCAAGGGTATTTTGGTTTGCACAACAAATTTTAATGCTAAAATTTTAGTCGAATTAGATCAATGAACGACAACCAAGCCTAGGCCTATAAATAGATATCTCTAAACACTCTATAGACAGTTTTTATTCAAGTTTTAGTTTACGACTTTCAATTAGTTTTATTTTTAATTCTCTTTAGTTTATTTTGTACTTAGGTTTCTTTTCATATTGTTATTTTATACTAGTTTTTATTTTGTTCTTTGCGAAACTCGATTTGTGGAACAATCAACTCCTTGCGAATTATCGTTCATGCTATTATCAACATTCTTCTTAAACTCTTTGCTTGATCTATTCTTTATATTTGTTGTTTCAATCAAGTTTATGATGCTTACTAGATCCATGGGGAACTTATCCATTAATGGGAGATTAACGAGTAGACGTCAGAGTAATTAACTTCTACACAGGGTCTCTTAACGAACTAGCTGGTTGGCATAGGAAGAACTTAAAACCCTAGGCTTGATAACTCTAGGAAGTCATATAGGTGAGAATGAACCCAAAATTGGTATTGTCTATCCATGAACACCTTACCCCAATTCGATTTGGACCGTGAGGTCGAGAGATAAGTAGTTCTTGCCAACTCATTAGGTTAGTAAAAGATCGAGAGATCCTGTTAGGTTAATGACTAGTTGATACATTTATAATTTTAAGTCCATTTATATTAACATAACATAGCAAATAATCAATTTAATTAACATTAATACGATCATAGTTCATACGAACTTACCTCGATAACTAAGGTCGTAGAAGTAGAATCTGAAACTAATCCGAAACTTTAGCCTTTCATTGATTTAAGTTTGATTGTTGTTTATCTTGATCTAAATAGATAATTTCATTCAAATAAGTGCTTATTGTATTCAATTTAATCCATAATTCATATTTATGTAAAATTAAAAATTACCCTAATACTTTAACTTTTCACAATTTAATCCTTAAACTCATAACTTGAATATTACTCATTTTAACCTAAATTCATGTTACTCAATGTTACAAAAGACCTTGAAACAACCCATTGTTACCAACATTTCACAATAAAACCCATAGATTTACATTTTCAACAATTTAATCCTTATTTGCAATTTCATCAAAAATCACTTAACAAAACATATTTATTTTACAACAATGATTAATAATCATTCAAATAAATTCAAAAATAATAAAAAACAACCATGGAAAGTCCCTCAAACTTTAAAAATTTTATAAATTAACCCCCGGGCTTGCTAGATTAAGCTAAAATGAACTTAAAAACATAAAAATTATTAAAAATGGGGCGTAAAATCATACCATGCAAGAATAAATTCAAATAAAAGCTCTCTCCCGTTCAAAAATGATGAATTTGGCCAACAGAAGGAAGAAATGGGGAAGATGATATCATTTACCTAGTTTATTTTAGGTTTATTTACTAAATTACCGTTTTACCCTTATTAATAATAAAAAATTTCAAGTAAACCTTATCCATATTTGTCCACTAACTCTTTAAATGGTATAATTACTCTCTTAGTCCATTATTTTAAGATTTCATAACCATTTGACCCCTTTAACTAATAGAATTTAACTTTTACACATTTTACGATTTAGTCCTTTTTACCTCATCGACTATTTAAACTTTAAAATTTGTTAACGAAACTTTAATACGACCTTAATATAATCCCGTAGACATTAAATAAATAATAAAATAATAATTCACTTATCAGAATTGTGGTCCCAAAACTACTGTTTTTAAAACCACTGAAAATAAGTTGTTACAACCGAAATGGCTCAAAACAAAATCTGTAACACCCTTAACCCATATTCGTCGCTAGAACAGGGTTAATGAGCATTACCGGAGTTTACAGAACAAATACAATTAATTCATGTCAATTACTATTCATATCAGAAACCAATCATATTTAATCATATTATCCCTTAAATGGACCCTTGAAGCCCAATTTATGCATTTGAAACAAGTCAGGACTGAATTGGGAACTCAGAGAATTTTTTCACAAAATCTCAAAGTTTTTCTTAAGTGCAAGGGACACACACCCGTGTGGTCAGGCCGTGTGGCTCACACGGCCAAGTGACACGCCCGTGTCTCAGGCCATGTGGGTATTCGATGTGAGGCACACGGTTGTGTGCCAGCCCGTGTCCATGCCCGTGTAACTCTTTGACTTGGGTCACACGGTCAACCACATGTCTGTGTACTAGGCCGTGTAGTTAATTTAATTTTTGAAAATTAAGTGCAGGGGTCACATGGCCAAGTCACACGCCCATATGATAGTCATACGGTTGAGACACACACCTGTGTCTCTGCCTGTTTGAGCAATTCGAAGCATTTTGTTTCTTAAATTATAAGATGCAGGGGACACATGGCCAAACCACACGCCCGTACGCATGGCCGTGTGTCACACATGGCTGAGACACACGCTCGTGTAGACAAAAATGCCATTTTCAAGCCTTATTTCTCACCCAACTTCGCATCAATATATCCAACCTATTTTCGTACCATTACAAGTCACAATAGAACATTCAATTCAAGCCAATTTCAAGTTCAATGCATGTCATAACATCCCATTTATCCAAGTATTTGATCTTACCTGATTGGCCATATAAACATATGAGTATATTTTACCCATTCATGCAACCATTAATATATTTATGTACCTTCCATCATTCAACCATTTCAATACACACATCAAGCATGATAAGGCCTTATATAACTACATCAAAATATGATTAACACTAGCCATTCCAATGGCAAGTTACAACCAAAACATTTCATTATTATGCCTATTTAGCTTATACATGCCATTATACAAAAAAATTGCTTGCTTTATATACCGAGAAGTCCGAGGGTTAGTGTGATGTGTCTCTAACCAAGTTCTAACTTCACGAGCTTCCAAGCACTATAAAACAGAGGAAGTAAAGAGAGTAAGCATATTATGCTTAGTAAGTTCGTATAACAGAAAATTTACTTACCACTCATTTACATTTAAAATAAGCACAAAAAATTCATCAAAAGAAATTTGGCAATTTGCCTAAACACATATAATCTCAAGAAACTTATTAGTCATGTATTACATGTAAACATTAAGAATCAAAGATAGGTTTATCATGTAATAGCTTTCATATACATATGTTTTTCATATCATATTTCCATTTAACATGTGCATTTACATGACAAATCATGTTAAGCTCAGTTTAACCATGCCAGAACTTTTCCCGTTGAATTTATTTGAAATATCGATGGATACACATGTAGTACACTCAAGGTGTACAAAACTGTAATCCGTCAACTCATAATGAAGGGTACCCATTAGGGCACATAATCAGGAAGCACTCTCTCGAGTCATATAACAGGATGCTTATGTGAGCCATGTAATGAAAGCTTATCCAGGATATAACAGGAAACTCATAAGAGTTTTAAACAGGAAGCTCATTGAGCTTAACAGGTAACTCCGAAGAGTTATTATCAGGGAGCTCCGGATAGTCATATAATAGGAAGTTGAAGCGAGCCATATCAGGAAGCTCATAAAGAGCCTATATTAGGACGCTCATAAGAGTTGTGCTTGTGCCCGCACTGTATGCAGGATCACAACCGATCATATAATAGGACGTTCACAAAAAGTCGCGGTAGTCCGCAACACATGCAGGATCACTACCGATCAGGATGCTCGCAGGAACCATATAACGGGAAGCTTGAGAGGGATTATAAAGGGATGCTTGTAAGAGCTATGGTGTGTCCACAACACATGCAAGACTACAACCAATTCAAGAAATCTTGTGTCCATCGAATTTTATTATTCAAATGGGATTTAACATTTTTCAGACATTTCTGAATTTATGATTAATTTCATAAACATATCAATTTCACAATTCAACATTCACATATATAACGTTTCATTCAAACATGTAAATATGTAGAATTTAGTTACACGAATTTACCTCAATACTTGTTCGTATTCAAGAATCTACTAATCCGATACTTTTTCTTTTCTTCGATCTAACTCTTTATTTGATCTTTCCCGATATTTATAAATGAATTTAACATCAATTTAACATATTTCATATCCAATTCAATCCAATTTACATCTTAGACAAAGCACCATTTTGCCCCTATACTTTTGATTAATTTCTATTTCATCCTTAGGCTCGAAAAATGAAATTCATGCAATTAATCCTTATTCCAAGCCTAATCAAATTTTTCATATAAAATTTACAGCTCATGAAATTCATAAAATTCAGAAATTTTCCATAAATTTTACATTTTTACAATTTAGTCCCTAAATCATAATTTCATGGAAATTTCCTTTACAAAAGTTGTTTATCTATCAACAACCTTTCATTTTCTACCAAAAATTTCAAAATTTCAGCATACTCATCCATGAAAAAATTTTAATACTTTGATAACTTTACAAATTAATCCCCAAAATAGATAGATTAGATTATTACGATTTCGGAAATATAAAAATTACTAAAAATGAGACATGATTACTTTCCCAATTAAGCTTGCTTGAAATTCTCTCTCTTAGCTAGGGTTTCCATAGAAAAATTTGGGAAAGATGATATAAAATGGTGATATTTTCTATTTAATTAAAATATCATCTTTTATTATTTCATCTTTCCAATTTAGTCTTTTTTTTTTCTAATTTTCCATAGATGATTCATCATGAATACCTACTAACTCCATTTAATGGTCTAATTGCCATAAAAGAATCTCAAGTTTTGAATTCCATAGCTATTTGATCCTTCTAGTTACTAGAATTCAACTTTTTCATTTTATGCAATTTGGTCCTTTCTATAATTAAACATGAAATCGGTAAAATTTTCTTATCGAAATTTTCTTATTGAAATTTTCATACGTCTTTCCTATCATAATGCAGACCATGCAATATTATTAAAATAAATTTTCTTTCTGACTCGAATTTGTGGTTTCGAAACCACTGTTCCGATTTAACTGAAAACGAGTTGTTACAAAATCATTGATTTAAACATAGAAAATCTTTTCGAAAACATTTTTCTTTTGCAACTTACTGAAACCATAAATAAGATTTAATTACATTAAACCATTTTATCTCTTTAAACCAGTTCAAAAACAAGTTACTATTTTCGTACTAATTTTGTAATCAAAACAGAGTAGTAGTTTTGAGAAAAACTAAAATTTCAAAACAGAATTCCAACGACATTAATACATTAAAAATTGAATGTTTATAAAATGAATAATAACATTTAATGAAATTAAATCCATGCGTGGCATCGAAATATTTTAAAACCCAACGACATTAATACATTAAAAATTGAATGTTTATAAAATGAATAATAACATTTAATGAAATTAAATCCATGCGTGGCATCGAAATATTTTAAAACCAAATCAAGTAGCCATAACCCATACCACAGTTTATATAATCGCCTTACAAATTGATTAAAAATCACCATACTAATCTTATAGAAATCTTATTTAAACCAAACCAACACACACACACACAAAAAAAAAAAAACCTTTTGAGACCATCGGTGTGCCTAGTCTACAAACTAACTTCGCGAAATACCTGAAAAGGAGAAGCTACAAGGGATGAGCTACATGAGCTCAGTGTGAGATTGAAACTTAGGTAAAAGGCAAATGATGATGTAACGAAACAAAAATAATTTTAAAAAAAGTAAATACATATGTCATACTAGAATTTAAAACAGGTAACCAAATATACAAATAGTCTCCACTAACATACATAATGCAATTATGTTAATCTATCACACATGTCCCAACGTTAATACAAACAAACATATAATCATATATGTAAAATATGCAACAAACTGAAATTTCCCACCCACCCAACCAACCAGCCAAACACCACTCTGACCACCCTATACACCACAATTGGGCTATGGTAGGCCCATCCACCCTACACACCGCTGTAACAGAATATGACAATAAAACTGTCAAATCAAACTTCCTTATCTTCAAACATATCCCAAACCCAAATACAGATGCAAACTTTTTACAGAAACGAATAAAATTATTTTTTCTAATTTCATTAACCATTATCCTTACTTACAAACAGCTCAGACTAGCCTATTTCAAAATCAGATATGCTCGAAATCAGTTTCAAAACAGTGATACAACATTGTACATCTCTAATTATCAAACGACACATTTAACATTTATGCAAATAACGTGATCAAATCAAGCAATCCATAAATGAATCTCAAATCAAACAGTAATACTCTCTTACTAGACCTCCCTCAATCAGTAACGATATTCCAAACACACTTATAAATATTATGATCATGATCATTAAGAATTCAACGGGACCCTTCCTCGCGAATCAGACAAAGAAAAGGCTTAAACTAGCGTCGGATTACACAAGAACTAAAATAAGTCAATTTACAAACAGAAAATAAAAACTGCAAAATAGGGGCCATATTGAAATTGACTGAAATCCGTGAATTTCAACATCAAAACAATCCTTAACTATAGTAGTTTCAAAAACACACCTAAAATACGCTACTTACAGCACCAAGAACCGACCGATTTGTCACCAACAATCCAACTGAAAACTCAATTACACAAATACCCAAAACTAAGCAAGTTTTCGCTTGCAACAAAAAAGAAAATTCCAAAACAATTGATAAAATCCTTACAACGATACTTACCCTCTTATGATTGAATAAGGCAAGAGCCCAAATTAAGTCTTGAATAACGGAAAACAATTAACCAAAATTTCTTGAAATAAAAGGAACAACTTAAAATACTAATACCCTTATATTTAATGAGCAATAACACTCAAAGAATAAAAAAACAAACAACAGAATCAAGAAGAAGAATTAATGATCTTTTTTTTTTTTTTTTTTAAAATTTGCCAAAAGGAAATGAAAGTGACTAACGTGGGAAGGAAGAAGAGCAAGTGAGAGTTTTTTTAAAACTTCCCCACTTTTCTCTCAATTAAAATTTAATAATAATAAAATAAATAAAGTAAATCAATTTAAAATACTCTTAAACAAACCAATCAGATTTATTTATTATTATTTTAAAATATATTTCAAAATAAAATAACAATATCATATTTGTCAAAACTACTGAACCAACAAATGAACCACAAAAGCGCAAAAATAAACTTAATAGTCTCACTGAACCACTGATCCAACCAACTAATCTGAATGATTCTAACCCCAATTTCGAAGCGTTACACATTTTTTGTTAAATGCATACCAAGTGAGTATTCTTCTTTAATTTCAAAATGTCACACTAACAAATTTAATAGAAGAATTTTAACGATGTTTACAAATGAACCTATATTTTTAAATTTGAAAAGTAAATGAGCTAAATTCCACAAATAAAAGTAAGGATATTACATTTCAAATATATGAAGAGTAAAAGAACTTTAAGTATATTGTAACATTTAAATTTTTACTCTATAATTTAACAAAAAAAGAGTAAATATTTAATATAAGGTGAAGCATAGGTGAGAACCATACTAGTTTAACTATAAATAAAAACTTCTTTTATCTCTTATATTTGTAATAATTTTTTTTATATTCTCACACATTTTAATAGCTTTTATTAATTTTCACCTCCAAAGTAAGTATCCAATTTTTTTATTGCAACCAACCTTAAAAATGGGCATATATATATATATATATCTGTTTTATTTAAACATTTATTTTTAAATATTTTATTATATTTTATAAACACTTATTAACACCTCAAACCTAAACTCGTGAGAAGCAATTTCCATTTTGGATAAGATTTAAACAAATAAATTTGGGATGTATCCACAAATTTCTCTTCATCCCATTTATGTTATAATTTCTAAATTCTAATAAATAATATATCCAAAGTTGATCCAAAAATAAAAATAAAAAAATAAATATCTAACAAGTTGAAGTTTCCTTGAGAGACTCCAAGTCAACTATATTGTCTATTGAATCTCTCCAAATTCCAATGACTATTTTATCCTCCATCCTTTCTTTCCATGCATTTGTATAATTTTTCTTCTTTCTATATATATTAACTTATTAACTAAAAGGTTTTCACAAACAAATTCTAAACCATCAATCTCCGTTGAAAACAATACTGTTTGCAGCCGAAAAAATGGTGGTTGCAGGGCCAGGTTATGGTGGTGGCGCCATGTCAAACTCCAAGAGCTTAGCTGTTCAGATTCTAAAGGGGCCATGGCTCATGGTTTTCGGCTCACTGTTGATCATGTCTGCCGCTGGTGCAACCTACATGTTTGGTCTATACTCCGGTGACATTAAAGAATCGCTCGGCTATGACCAAACCACCCTAAATTATCTCAGTTTCTTCAAGGATTTAGGCACCAACGTTGGGGTCCTTTCGGGTCTCATAGCCGAGGTAACACCCCCATGGTTCGTGTTATCTGTTGGTGCAGGCCTTAACTTCTTTGGGTACTTCATGATTTGGTTGGCCGTCACCAAAAGGATCCCCACCAAAGTGTGGCAAATGTGTTTGTATATTTGCATAGGTGCCAATTCTCAGTCTTTTGCCAACACTGGTTCTCTCGTTGTTTGCGTCAAAAACTTCCCTGAAAGCCGAGGCGTTGTGCTGGGGATTCTTAAGGGTTATGTTGGTCTGAGCGGTGCAATCATAACTCAGTTGTACCATGCTTTCTATGGTGATGATTCAAAGGCTTTGATCTTGCTTATTGGTTGGTTACCAGCTGCTATCTCGCTTTGTTTTGTGAGAACAATTAGGATCATGAAGGTGGCTCATCAAACTAATGAGCTTAAAGTTTTTTACAAGTTTCTATATATCTCTCTTGGCCTTGCTTCTTTTTTGATGGTGATCATCATTGTGGAGAAGAAACTTGTATTCACTCAACCTGAATATGGTGGTAGTGCTGCCATGGTTCTTTTCTTGCTGTTTTTACCACTTGGTGTTGTGATTATAGAAGAATACAAGCTTTGGGAGGCTAGGAACAGGGCCTTGAATGATCCCAATTCTTCACTGAAAATTGTCACCGAGAAGCCCAGTTCCGAGCTGTCCAAGGACATCAACGCCGACACTCCCTCGGCATTAAGCACCGCAAAGATGTTGACCGGAAACGAGCCGACCAACAACAATCAAACCAACGTTTCGTGCTGGAAAACAGCATTCAAGCCACCAAACAGGGGGGAAGACTACACAATTTTGCAAGCACTTTTCAGCCTTGACATGTTTGTTCTTTTCTTAGCCACAATTTGTGGTGTTGGTGGCACTTTAACAGCCATTGACAATCTGGGGCAAATCGGAACCTCCTTGGGGTACCCTAAAAGAAGCATAAGCACATTCGTTTCACTTGTGAGCATATGGAATTACCTTGGCAGAGTTACATCAGGTTTTGTATCGGAAATTTTCTTGACCAAATACAGGTTCCCAAGGCCATTGATGTTAACCTTGATTATGCTTCTCTCATGTGTTGGTCACCTTTTGATTGCCTTCAATGTCCCCGGTGGCCTTTATATTGCATCAGTCATCATTGGTTTCTGCTTTGGGGCTCAATGGCCGTTGCTTTTTGCTATAATTTCTGAAATCTTTGGCCTCAAATACTATTCAACTTTGTACAATTTTGGTTCAGTTGCCAGCCCCATTGGCTCCTACATACTCAATGTGAAAGTGGCTGGGAATTTGTATGATAGAGAGGCTAAGAAGCAAATGGCAGCTTTGGGAATTAGGAGGCAAGCTGGTGAGGACCTGGATTGCAATGGGGTTGACTGTTTCAAATTGTCTTTCATTATAATTACAGCTGCTACCTTGTTTGGCACTGTTGTGTCATTTATTTTGGCACTTAGGACTAGACAATTTTATAAGAGTGATATTTACAAGAAGTTCCGGGAAGACTTAAAAGCAGCGGAGGCAGAGATGGCGGTGGCCGGAGACACGACTTTGTTGCCGGAGGTGAAGTCTTCCGGTAACGGCAAGACAGGGTAGGGTTGCTTTTCACTATTTGTAAAATTCTAACAAGTGGGGTAAGATATAGGTAAAATTTAATATGGGAGACAAGTCTTGTTGAATCTGATATGGATAGGTTTTGTTTGTATTTCTTTTATAATTTTTATGGGTGTTTGTGTTAAAAAAAGAAAGACTTGGGGTGATTTCACAAAATTTACAGGGGCTTTTAAATAATAAAAAAATAAGGCAACTTGGCAACTGTGTCTGTCATATTGATTATACAATCTTTTTTTTTTCTTTAACAATTTGTTTTATATATAGATACAATTGAAATATGATTCAATGCGGATGATATTTTTCCGATGGACAGCAAAGATTGAGTTTATAGGAAGAAAAATATTATACCTTCAAAAAGAAATATTATCTGAAAGGGTGCCAATGAAGTTATTTTCAATTTTTTAATACTTAATTATTTCATTTAAAATTTTGAATTTAATTAAAATAAAATTCAAACTCTATTTGATTCTAATGGCATCTATTAATTTATGGGTATATTTCATCAATTGTTCCTAAACTTTATTTAAAATTACATTTCAATCACTCAACTTTCTAAAATTACATAATAGTCGCTAACTTTATCATATTTTTGTCAACATTACACCTTAAGCCAATGGGTTAATAGCTAATTTGATCTCTTAACTATAGTCAAAATTAATTTAAATACTTTTTAAAATTTTCTTAATAATAATTATGAAAAACGGAGAAAAATTAAGAAAAAGAGGGCAGAGAGAGGAGCAAAATTTTCTATTATATTGTTTGGGTTCTTTGGTAAGTTTAAATTTTTGAAATTTGAGATTTTTTCTTTTAATTATAATACAAAATGATTTACTTCTTTTCTAAATTTATTATTTCTTTTTGTAACTCGGTTTTGAGTAACTTTTAATTTTGGAATTTTTAAATTTGTAATACAAAATGCTTTTCTTCTTCTCCAAATCCATCATTTCTTCTCTCAAGTTTCAAGCCCAGATTTTACTTTCAGTTATAAATAAAATATATATTATCTTTAATGATTCGAGAAGAGCGGAGTTTACTTCAATTTGCATGAAAAGAGAAAGAAAGAAGGCAAAGAAAGATGAAAATGAAGAGAGCATAAAACAACAAAATAAATGAAAATAAGTATGATCAAAGTGAATGGGTATTTTTTTTTGTGAAAGTTTGAATATTGTGATTTTTTATGAGTTTGGATGTGGAAAATTTAACTACAAAATTATTAGTTTTTCATTGCTACAATTTATTTTTATATGAATTTTTATCTCTCGTTACATTTTTTTTATTTTTTACAATTATTTTCAAGAAATTTTAAAAATAAATTAAAATGATTTTTAACCATAGCTAATGAACCAAATTAGCTATTAACCCTTTAACTTAAACTGCAAGGTTATTTTTTAAGAGAAGTT
This sequence comes from Gossypium arboreum, assembly GCF_025698485.1. NCBI lineage: Eukaryota > Viridiplantae > Streptophyta > Magnoliopsida > Malvales > Malvaceae > Gossypium > Gossypium arboreum. Next base: position 121,372,161 of record NC_069079.1, on the reverse strand, counting down.
AGTAGATAAGTGATAAAGATGTAACAATTTGATAACGCTTAGTGATTTTTATGTAATTTTAAAAAATTAAGTGTCTAAAATATAAATTTAAAAAGTTTAGGAACAATTAGTGCAATTTACCCTTAGTTTATTATTATTATTATTATTATTATTATTATTATTATTATTATTATTATGAGGTTTTGAAAGTGCGGTCAAGTTTACATTGAATTGACCCATACATTTGGGCTTTTGGACCCACTCGTAATAGCATATGTAGAGGTTAAATATTGAGGATAAACTATCCCGAATAATCGGCGCTTACACAAAAGACTTTTCAAGTCTTTCCACAAGTCTTTTTCCTTTTATTTATTTATTTATTATATTAATTGAATCCTATGACAACTTTCAAAACATTATTAAAAAATATAGATAATAGCAATTAGATTTAAGTATAATTATTTATAATATAGAAATATGATGTATTTGGATAATTATTATAATTGATAGGTCTCATTGAATTAGGTGTAATTAGAGCATTCCGATTATAATTTTTAATTCATAGAGAAAGGTAAGAATTGGAGTAATTATATAGAGAATTATATTCAAGTCTAATTTTAAAAATTATTTTTATACACGTTATAAAAGTTATATTGTAAACATGAATACGTATAAGTGTTTAAGATAGTTTATGGTAAAAATTTCTTATATTATGAAAATAATTGGTGTATTTTATTAAGTTATAAAAATTATAATATTTAAATCTTAATTTTTTTAAAGTTATAACTAAAAGTTTATTATAAAAATAATTACATTTGTCATTCCATTACATATTATAAAAATAAATTACATGTTATAAAAATGTTATAATTTATTTATAAAAATTATGGTCAAGTATGAACATAAATTATTTATATGTCCATGCTATATATTATAAAAATAATATACTTTTGGATAATTTGTAAATTTTTTTATAAATGTTATCTATTATAAAATTTATGTTATTTTTATTTAATTTATGTATTATAAAATAGAATATAACCTAGTATAAGTCTTTCTCCAAATTAAGTTTATATAAATTTTTATAATTAAAGCTATAAACTATTTGGATTGTGAACCCAAATACTATAAAATTGATGCTAGTTATGCAAATAGAAAAATTTTTCTTACACCATATCATCGGGTATGATATCATTTGAGAGAATGTTGACAAACATAAGCACCGTAAACAGCTCGCGAGCCCTATAGTTTAAGACATTCGAGGTTTTGAAATATGGTTGAGAAGATTTTTTTTGTTCTAAAAAAATATTTCTCATATTAACATCTTCACCTTAGTATAACATAAGAAAATATTGGATTGTATTAGCATGTTGCATATTTTATAACTTCAATCATAAGTAGAATTGAGATGGTAAATACTTTATAAAGTACATGGTAGAAGAAAATCTTGATAATCTTAATGATGCAAATTCAAATTCGAATGATGATGATCTCGGTCAAAGACTAATAGATGATAATAATGTTAAATATTACAAAAGGAATAACCCAACAAATATGCAGTAAAACAATTAGATAAAATTACATATGATGTTTATTTTCTTGCTATTTTTATTAGTAATCGTGTTATCAACTACTTTTTAGACTAACATAATACATATAATAATTTGACTTGCTTAAAATTTATTTTTATTATGCTAATATTTCTCTCTTTTTTCATTTTATTGTAGAGGGTAAAAGAAAAGAAAAAATCATTGATATTGTCTCAAAATTAATTGTTTTTCCTATAAAAGTAATTAAACTTTTATGATATGTTGTCTACTATTGTATATCGTCATTTTTATATATATCGTCATTTTATAGAGTACCTAAAATTTAAAATAATAATAATAATAATAATAATAATAATAATGACATATGTAAAATTAAAAAAATTACATTACCGATATATCAAAATTCAACTTAAAAACAGGTAACGAGCAAGGAAAAACAAAAAGTATATGTGGTTATTTTTTTAATAATTTCATTATATGTTCTGATCATATTTGTTTTTTTTTTAACACAATATTTAGAACTACCCATAGCTCCTCCCAACTCATAAATAAGAGGATAATGTGCTTCAATATATTCGAACTCACCTCCTCCTAGATTGACAATGATACTTAGTCCAATTGAGTTAAGACTCAATCAACACATTTTTTTAAATGAGTTTACAAATACAATTACAAGTACAAATCTTAAATAGTACATGTATGATTGACTAGAATTAGAATTAATTCAATACAACATACAATATAATAAAAATTAGAGTAAATTACACCAACAGTCACTCAACTTTGGGGTAACTGACAAAGCAGTCACCTAGGTTTCATTTCAGTTACTCAACTTTAAAAAATAACAAAATAGTCACTAACGTTATTGAAAAGTGACAAATCAGTCACTCATTAACATTTTCCGTCACAGGTTTAACGGGATAGCTGACATGGCCAGTTAACTAGCTGATGTGGCCAATTAACTTGCCACGTTGGACAAGTAATCAAATGGTCAAACTAGAAAAGAAAAGATGATTGGTCAGAATGATTTTTCTTATTTTCCTTCTCATCTTTCTCTTCATCTTCTTCTCCCTCAACTTCTTTCTCTTTATTCTTCTTTTATTTTTTCTTGTTCTTCTCTCCTTTCTCTTCATCTTTTTTCTCCCACAACAAAACAATGGCTACAAATCAAGAGCCACAACAACAGTTGCTTAACAACCCCAAGCCACCCGCATCCTTGAAAAACCAAGCACTCAAGCACCATAGAAGGTGATGACACTGGTAATTAATCAATGAACAAATTAGTACAAGGAGATTAGCACTGAACCTGATTAGCCCATTTAAGAGGGAAAGGCGGGTTTGAAGGTTTCAGTTTAAGAATCCACATGAAGAAGAGGAGGAAGCGTAAATGTGAGTAGTAGCTGACTGGAGCTCATTTCGAGCCTGCTTACATACTTTACGGGATCAAGTCATCTGTAGTTCGAAGATATGACTCCATCCAGGATTAATGAATATAAAATAAAAAGATCCTTTGCCAACACTCAAGATAAGCTTTCTAAAACAATCTATTTTCCTTGTCTAAAATAAAAAACCACCATAGCCATGGCGGTGATGTCAAAGCAAGATCTATCACTAGCTTTTGTAGAAACGGTACAAGAAATCATGAGACTTTACAGATCATTACCGATCTTAAAGCTTTTTTCAAGAGCGTCGTGTCCCACTCAGAATATCGTGAGTTGCCTAGAATCCCTTTCCACCAATGCCTTCAATTGAAGACGTTGCAGCAGCCAAATCCATTCTCAAAACTGTAGAAAATGAAGAAAAAATAAAGCTTGAGGAGATCTCAATGGAATGACCACCTGAAGATGTCCTTGGTGCGGCAGAGGGCGTTGGCCATGTAGGTGTCGGTGCCGTAGAAGCGTAGTCATCTTTGAGTTCCCTGATTTTGACCATTGAGAACTTTTGATACAAAGCTCCTTCCATTTTCCCTTATTCTTCTTTTCCTCCTCCTCCTCCTCTTCTTCTTCTTCTCTTATTCTTCTTTTTCTCTTCTTCTTCTATTGCCCAGGGCTATTTAGGGTTAAAAAGGACTGTTAAAATGAAAACTAACCCATTGTTAAATGCCATATCATGTTTCCGTTACGGCTATAACGGAAAATGGTTAAAAGGACTATTTTGTTTTTTTTTTAAAGTTGAATGACTAAAATGAAACTTAAGTGACTGTTTTGTTAGCTACATGTAATTTACCCTAAAAATTAAAAAATATTTAGAAAAAAATAAATTAAGAATAATCAGAAAAAAAAAAAACTTAGGCACGACATTTACGAGATTCAAACTTGGATCCCAAAACCTTAATATTTGGTAGCAATTATAGGTTGTTTTTCTCATGAGCCTTTCCTATTGAATAAACCTTTTATTACACTATGCAATTCACAAAAATGAAACGCATTAGCCAAGCATAAAATAGAAAATTATCAACAAAAATGGGTTGCGGCCTCAACTCTAGTTGGGTTGTTGACTTTGATAGCCATAATTTGTCGAGGTCAAACATAATAAGTTGTTAGGACAAGCCATTGCCAATTATTACATCTGGGCCTATCAACATGTTATTTGTCTCTCAATCTTTTTTTCTTTCTTGCAACCAAATTCGGCTGAACTGATTATAGACTTCTCACTGGATTAATATTCCAATTGATTTTTAGATCCAACCAGATGATTCAATTCAAATAACACTAATATCATCATGACAAAATAAATTTTTAAAAAGTTAAAAAAATTAGAACAAATAAGTAAATGAATAATAATAATAGAAACACAATTATGAATTTTATAAATTATAACAATAAAATTAAATATTCAAAGTAACTTAAATTTGGTTTAAACAATTTTTACTCTGTTTTTCTACTATTCAATCAATTTTAATTAATTCAACAAATTTTCACAAGTTTGATCATTCTTCAAATTTATGGTAACGATTGAACTAATTAAACCATCAAATTTCTTTTTAATTGGTTTAATTTAGTGAACCAATTTAATTTTGATAATTATACCTCCCTCATTTATTACAAAAAAAGAAGAAGAATAAATTATATTTAAGGTCACTAAATCATTAGTAAGTTTATGTTTTGATCACTTAACTTAAAAAACTTATACAATGATCATTGAACTATTCGAAAGTTTTTATTTAAGTTACTAGGCAGTTCATTTTATAAGTCCAAGTAGTGAATAGCCAAGCTATTATTCGACGATTAGTGTAGTAGATGAGTACCCATCAACAAGTAAAATATATCTTAGATCCAAATCTATCTAACGATTAATGTCGAAGATCGAAGAAGAAAGTTGTTTGAGAAGTTTAAGTTTTGGTTTACAGATTTATGACATTTAAAGTTTTTTTCATAAAAAAATTAAACTATAAAATTAAAGGGAATGCGAATTTTCAATTAATACAGGCAGTGCAAACATAGAACGTCATATAACATCTATTTTAACAATCAATGACTTAAATGAAAACTTTTAAATAGTTTATTTTAAAATAAAATTTAACTATAATTTAATAATTAATAGTGTAATTTAGTCATTTAAAATTTCATGTTTTATGACAAAAACAAACTTTTTCCAAAGGATAAATATTATAAATCTATAGGAATAACAAAAACTGAAAAGGTAGAAAAAGGAAATGCTTGTTTTCTTTTTCCAAATTACTAACCAGCATGGCAAAGATCGTCGAGAAACTAAATGATGAACCAATGAAACGAATGTGTTGGCTTTTTTCACAATAGCTCAATTGGTTTTTTATTTTTTTATGGAGGATTTTTTAAACCTAAGTAAACCTTTCTTAATTATTTTTTTCTCGATTTTCTGTATAAATAAGAAAAAAAAAAGGTTTTTGCATCTTAAGTTGATATCCCAATATTTTTTATGGTATTTATAAAATCAATTTTATTTTTATCTACATTTATAAGTAAATAAGAGAAATAGAAAAGGAGAGGTGATAATTTGATATTAGAATAAATTTGAGTAGCGAAAAAAATTACAGTCCTTGAGAAAAATTTGTGTAGTTGTTAGAATTAAATGACCGAATCTTTATTTAAATGAAATACAGTGGTAAAATAAAATAAAAGTAAAATCCATATAGAACTACACTTCTTTTATTTTATTTTAGAATAAGGTTTTTAAATCTTATTAAACTCTATCTATTTTATATTGATTAGAATAAGGTATTTCAGTCTTACTAGAATATGGCTTTACAAGCCTATAAATAGACATAGTCTATTTCTCTTGTAATTATTTTTCGAATTCGACATAGTGAATTTTCTTCTCCTCTGCCTGTGGTTTTTTTCCCGAAAGGGTTTTCACGTAAAATCTGTATGTTCTTTATTTTATTTTATTTTCACAAATTGGTATCAGAGCTTCTGGGTTGTTCATCTCGATCACGGTAATGGCGTCTTTGAAGTATGAAATTTCGATGTTGGATCGCAACACCAGATTTGTGTTGTGGCAGATTAAGATTCAAGCAGTTCTTGCGCAAATAGATCTGGAGGATGCCCTGCTAGGGATATAGATAAGATGCCTTCGATATTAACTGATGAAGAGAAGAAGCGTAAGGATCAAAAGGCGTTAACACAATTACATTTGCATTTGTCCAACGAAATTTTGCAGGATGTGATGAAAGAGAAGACCACCGCTGCATTATGGAAGAGGCTAGAACAAATATGTATGTCGAAAACTCTAACAAGCAAGTTGCATATGAAGTAACGTCTTTATGCTCATCGTTTGGAGGAAGGTGCGTCTGTACACAAACACTTAATAGTGTTTAAAGAAATTCTCTCAAACTTGGAGGCCATGGAGGTTCAGTATGATAAGGAAGATCTAAGGTTGATTCTACTTTGTTCGTTGCCCCTGTCTTATTCAACCTTTAGAGACACGATTTTATATAGCCGCGAGTCTTTCACAGTTGATGAGGTTTATGATTCTTAGACCTCGTATGATAAGATGAAGCATCTTGTGGTTAAACCCGACTCTCAGGGAGAGGGTCTCATTATTCGTGGGAGACAAGATTGGAATGCTGATGATGATCGTAGAAGGACACATGAACGGAATCCTCGCGGTAAATCTAAAGGTAGATCGAAGTCTTCAAACAGAGGTAAAACTTGTAACTTCTGCAAGAAGAAAGGGCACATTAAATCTGAGTGCTATAAGCTACAGAATAAGATTAAAAGGGAGGCTGCGAATCAAAAGGGAAAACAATCAGAAAATTCTGGTGAAGTTGATGTTGTAGAAGACTACAGCAATGATGAACTTCTAGTCGCTTCTGTCAATAATTTTAAAGTGAGCGAGGAATGGATACTTGATTCAGGCTGCACTTTCTACATGAGTCCTAATCGGGATTGGTTTACAACTTACGAAACAATGGCTGAAGGTGTTGTTTTGATGGGAAATAATACTTTATGTAAAATTGTAGGTGTTGGAACAATTAAAGTTAAGATGTTTGATGGAGTTATCAGAACATTTAGTGACATACGACATGTTCCAGAATTGAAGAAAAATTTAATTTCGTTGAGTACTCTTGATATAAAAAGGTACAGATACACAGTTGAAAGTAGAGTTTTAAAGATTTCCAAAGGTTCCCTTGTTGTGATGAAAGGGCAGAGAAAGACTGCCAAGTTATATGTTTTGCAAGGTTCTACTGTTACTGATGATGCAGCTGTCGTTTCCTCTTCCTTGTCAGATGATGATATTACTAAACTTTGGCATATGCGCCTAGGACAGTGAGAATGGCATGACAGAATTGAACAAAAGAGGACTTCTTGATGGGCAACGAATTTGCAAACTGAAGTTCTGTGAGCATTGTATTTTTAGGAAGCAAAAGAGAGTTCGATTCACCAGAGGAATACATAACATGAAGGGAACGTTGGAGTATATTCATTTTGATCTATGGAGGCCATCCAGAGTGCCTTCGAGAGGTGGAGCTAATTATATGCCAACTTTTATTGATGATTTTTCCAGAAAAGTTTAGACGTTCTTCCTAAAGCAGAAAAGCGATGTGTTTTCTGCATTTAAGTCTTAGAAAATTATGATTGAAAAACAGTCGGGAAAATAAATAAAATACCACCGCACAAACAATGACTTAGAGTTCTGTTCTGATGAGTTTAATAGACTGTGCAAGTCAGAAGGAATCGTGAGACACTTTACAGTTCGTTATACTCTACAGCAAAACGGCGTTGCAGAATGAATGAACAGGACGATCATGGAGAAGGTTCGATGTATGTTGTCAAATGTCAACTTACCAAAGTCATTTTGGGTAGAAACAGCCTCTACTGCATATTTTTTGATCAATCGATCTCCATCCGTTGCCATTGAGAAAAAGACTCCACAAGAGGTATGGTCTGGTAGTCTTGCTAATTATTTTGACTTAAAGATCTTTGGGTGTCCTGCGTATACTCATGTTGATAACGAAAAATTAGAACCGAGATCCATTAAATGTGTTTTTCTTGGTTATAAAGCCGGTATAAAAGGATATAAGTTATGGTGTCCTGAAAATAGAAAAGTTGTGATTAGCAGAGATGGCGTTTTTGATGAAACTGCTATGCTACCTAATTTATCTCTTAAAGACTCTTCCAATAAAGAAAATCAAAAGTTGGTGGAGCATCAGGTTAATACAGAGTCAACTTCTCAAGCCAGTACAAAAATTGAGAATATAGTTGCTTCTTCACCACAATACTCTATTGCCAAAAATAGAACTAGAAGAGAAATTAAACCTCCAAAGACGTATGTCGAGGCTGATCTAGTTGCTTATGCTTTAAATGTGGCTGAAGATATAAATGCAAACCGACAGCCATCTAATTATTCTGAGACAATTAGCTGTGAAGACTCAAAAAAGTGGATGTTTGCTATGCAAAAGGAGATGAAATCAGTCCAAAAAAACAGAACATGGGATCTTGTGAAACTTCCTAAAGGTAAAAAAGCTGTTCGTTGTAAATGGGTGTTTAAAAAGAAAGAAGGAGCTCCAGGAATTGAAGAACCCAAATATAAAGTAAGGCTTGTTGCAAAGGGTTACAGTCAAATTACAAGAGTGGACTTCACAGATATGTTCTCCTCAGTTGTGAAGCATGGTTCGATTTGAGCTTTGCTTGGTATTTGGTATTGTGGCCATGCATGATTTGGAGCTTGAACAGTTATATGTAAAAACTACATTTTTGCATTGAGAACTTGAGAAGGACATTTACATGCAACAACCAGACGGTTTTACAGTATAAAAAAAAGAGGACTATGTTTGTTTGCTAAAAAAGTCTCTTTACGGTTTGAAACAGTCACCAAGACAGTGGTACAAGAGGTTTGATTCCTTTATGACTTCTCACGATTTCAAAAGAAGTAGTTTTGATAATTGTGTTTACTTTAAGAAAAATAGTGATGGCTCTTTCGTTTATCTACTTCTTTATGTTGATGACATGTTGATAGCAGTAAAAGATAAAGGAGAGATAAGAAAGGTCAAAGTCCAACTAAGTGAAGAATTTGAGATGAAAGATTTGGGACCAGAAAAGAAGAAACTTGGTATGGAGATTCCTAGAGATAGAAAAGCAAGTAAATTGTACCTAAGTCAGAAGGGGTACATTGAGAAAGTTCTTTGCAGGTTCAATATGCAGAGTGCTAAGCCTGTTAGTACTCCTTTAGCAACCCATTTCAGACTTTCATCGACTTTCTGTCCATAATCAGATGATGAGATTGAGTACATGTCACATGTTCCATACTCTAGTGCAGTGGGATCTCTCATGTATGCTATGGTTTATTCATGTCCAGATTTATCATATACAGTTAGTGCAGTTAGCAAATATATGGCGAATCTCAGTAAATAACACTGGAAAGCAGTTCAGTGGATTTTAAGATACTTACGAGGTACTACTGATGTCTGCTTATAGTTTGGAAGAACTAGAGATGGAGTCATTGGGTATGTTGATGCTGATTTTGCTGGAGACTTTGATAGAAGAAGATCTCTCACAGGTTATGTCTTTACAATCGGAGGTTGTACAATCAGTTGGAAAGCTACTTTGCAAACTATAGTCGCTTTGTCTACCACTGAAGCTGAGTACATGATAATTACTGAGGCTTGTAAAGAAGCTATCTGGTTGAAGGGACTCTTTAGTGAACTCAATTAAGACCTTCAAATCAGTACAGTATTTTGTAACAGTCAGAGTGCAATCTTCCTTACAAAACATCAAATGTTTAATGAGAGAACAAAACACATTGATGTTCGATATCATTTTGTTCGTGATATTATTGCTTGTGGTGATATTGTTGTGAGCAAAATTAGTACTCATGAAAATCTTGCAGATATGATAACTAAGTCACTTCCTATAACCAAGTTTGAGCATTGCTTAGACTTAGTTGGTGTCCATTGTTGAAGTTAAACCCTTAAGGGGTTTTATGGAAGAGGTGGAGAACTTGTTCGTTGAGAGTTCTCGATGAAGAACTTGTTCGTTGAGAATTCGTGTCAAGGTGGAGATTGTTAGAATTAAATGACCCGAATCCTTATTTAAATAAAATACAGTGGTGAAATAAAATAAAAGTAAAATTCATATAGAACTACACTTCTTTTATTTTATTTTAGAATAAGGTTTTTTAAATCTTATTAAACTCTATCTATTTTATATTGATTAGAATAAGATATTTCAGTCTTACTAGAATATGGCTTTACAAGCCTATAAATAGACATAGTCTATTTCTTTTGTAATTATTTTTCGAATTCGGCATAATGAATTTTTTTTTCCTCTGCCCGTGGTTTTTTCTCGAAAGGGTTTCCATGTAAAATCTATGTGTTTTTTATTTTATTTTATTTTCACAGTAGTAATTTAATGTGACATACAATTTTCATTTCTCAACATTAATAATGTGTGTTCCTGATTAAATGAACAAAATCCTTTTCCTATTCATTCTAATGATTAGGTTTGTAATTAAATCAAACAATTGAAGCAACACCCAACCCATTCCGAACCTTCCATTCCACCTATTCTTTGCCAATATATTTTTCGTGCTACATTACGTCCTACTTTGGAATCAATTATTTTTTATCTTATAAATTCAATAGACATTAATTATTGGAACCTTAAATAAGAAAATAGAATTCAATTGAGTTTTGAATTCAAATGAATTTCTGATTTTTATTTTAAATTTCAACATATTTTTATTTTTTAAATAAAAGAGAATGCATTTAAAAATTTTAAAATGGTTATTTATATTACAAAAATATAATAAAATATTTTTAAGTTATTACAGGAGGAAAACTATAGTATACTATAAAACTATTACAATACATGAATAATTAAAAATTATTGTTAACGAGAAGTACATGGAATTGAAAGCATTGCAATTTACTTAATTTTCTATTTAAAAGTTAAAGAGAGATTATTATGTATAATTCTAAACTTCAGATAAAAAAATCGAAACATATCTTAAAAGAATATTAAATGTAATAGTAAAATACGTTACGCTCTTAAAAAAAAGAATTTAAATTTAATTGTTATAAGGAGACAACCATAAATTACGAACTATACTCTAAAATCTACGATAAATTATGTAAAAAAAAACTCTAAAATATATCTAACCTAAATCAAAATAACTAGGTGATACGTGTTTAAACTTAAATTAAAATAATTTTAAAAAAAATCCATACTGAATGTAGCTCCCAATCAATCTACTCAGATTCTGCTTCCCACCTATCCAAGATTATTTCTCACCTGAAAATCCAATCTGACTTTTGTTTTTTTACTTCTAAAATTCTATTGTTTTTTAAGGATTAGATTTCCATTTTTTTCAAGAAAACTATCATTTACTTCACTACTTTTCAGCCCCGAAACTTCAAAATCGCCAGGTTTGCTATTAGCACCACCATGGCAACCACCGCCAGCGGGAGCTCCGGCTATGTCTGCTGCCGTTTCTTTCTCCAAGTCATCACTGGCAGATGGTTCATGATGTTCGCATCATTCTTAATCATGGCATGTGCTGGTGCAACGTATCTATTCGGCGTTTACTCAAAAGACATAAAATCAACCTTAGGCTCCGACCAATCCACACTCAACCTCATGAGCACATTCAAGGACCTCGGAGCCAACGTCGGAGTTGTCTCGGGGCTCCTGGCTGAGGAAACCCCCACATGGTTCGTGTTGCTGGTGGGTGCTTTAATGAATTTCACAGGCTACTTCATGATATGGTTGGCAGTGACCAAAACAATTGCTACCCCAAAAGTGTGGCAAATGTGTGCATATATCTGTATTGGTGCAAATTCCCAAAACTTTGCCAACACTGGTTCACTAGTTACTTGTGTAAAAAACTTCCCACAAAGTAGAGGGATGATGCTTGGGTTGATGAAAGGGTTTGTAGGGCTGAGTGGTGCAATTTTCACACAGATTTATTATGCAATCTATGGGAATGATTCAAAGTCTTTGATTCTTCTTATAGGTTGGTTTCCAGCTGCAATTTCTTTGGTTTTTGTTTATAATATTAGAGCCATGAAGATCTCTGCACATCCTAATGAAACTAAAGTGTTGCATGAATATCTGGGGATTGCAACTGTTCTAGCTTTGTTGATCATGGCACTAACCATTGCTCAAAAAAAGGTCCCATTTTCCCATACTGCTTATCTATTTAGTGGGGTTGCAGTATGTTTCATTATGTTTTCACCGTTTTTCATAGCTGTAAGAGAAGAATTCTATACTTGGAGGAATAGGGAACAACTCACTGCCCCAATTAGGCTTGTAGACGAGGCACCGACACTGCCGGAGACGGAGATGAAGTCCGAGATAGAATATGAATCAATGGAGACCAAGGAAGCCTCAGCCTCAGGGTGTTCAAGTATTTTCAAGCCACCTAAAAGAGGTGAAGACTTCTCCATTTTACAAGCTCTTTTTAGCATAGACATGTTCCTGGTTTTCCTTGGTACATTTTGTGGATTGGGCTGCAGCTTAACAGCAGCGGACAACCTAGGTCAAATTGGTGAATCCTTGGGGTATCCACATCAAGCTGTCTCCACAGTTGTTTCATTGCTTAGTATATGGAACTAATTTGGTAGAGTTTTCGCTGGATTTGTCTCTGAAATCATTCTTTTGAAGTACAAAATACCTCGGCCATTGATAATGTCACTCGTTTTCCTATTAGCTTCTGTAGGTGATTTGCTCATCGCCTTCCCATGGCCTGGTTCTGTTTACCTTGCTTCTTTGTTGTTAGGGTTCTCATTTGGAGCTCAACAAACATTGCTTTTCACCATAGTTTCAGAGCTCTTTGGGTTGAAATATTACGCCACGCTTTTCAACTGTGCTCAGCTATCAAGCCCTTTGGGTTCGTTTGTACTTAACGTGAGAATCGTTGGGAAACTTTATGATAAAGAGGCATTGAAGCAGTTGGCAGCAAAGGGGATGACGAGATCAATGGTGAAAGAGCTGACTTGCATTGGGAAACAATGTTACAGGCTATCGTTTTCGATCCTTGCTGCCACTAACACATTTGGGTCGATTGTGATACTTGTATTGGTTCTTAGGACTCATAAATACTATGGGGGTGATATTTACAAGAGATTCAGAGATGAAATAGCGGAAAATGAGAAGGAAATGGCTCTGAAATCGGCACAAGAGATGCAAATGGTGGAAAGCTAAGGCATCATTTTTATTTTGTCTCCCATTGTTGGACATCTTTTTTACTTCATTTGTTAGGCGTTTCTTATGTATATGTTAATTGTGCAACAAATGATTGTTTAGATATTGTAATGGCACTGCCTAAAGATTGAAGTACAAGTTTAACATATTTGTATACGAGTAAGAAGTGTAATTCTTTAAATATATCCATATAAAACACATATTGGTTTGAGTAATCGTACAAAGCC